>NC_053160.1:38056474-38692307 GCF_016835505.1 Polypterus senegalus | reverse complement strand
CCAGAAATCAAAGACAAGTACAAAAAGTAGTTTTTTTTATTCAGTCTTGGATATCAAAGAACAGTCGGGTGACCTTTATACTGTCTTTTCAGTGAAGTCATTGCCATGCTGTCCCAATGCATTATAGGATTGATTTCCATGGAAATGGGGAATGCAAAAACATCCAACAGTGATACTGGTCGGCTAAACAAAACAGTGTTGAGAATAAAGATAAAAATGATCATGATAAAGATGCCAAGCCAGCTATACTCTATTTGGTATTCGGCTTTTTAAACAAAGTCCAAATATTAACAGAAATTGGCATGCACTTTTGAGTGTTTCATTCAATTCTGTCTTCACTGCTCCTTGTGGATCAAAATGACAAACTCCTTTGCTTGGTCATTCATTTCATAGTCTTAGGCCTTTGGGTTGCCCCTTGGGGAGGTGCGGCAAGGCCTTCTCTCCTTTATGACTGCTCAGTGCTGTGGAGGAAACATAAAATATCGTTAATGACAGCACCCCTTCCTTCCTTGGAGTGGCACCAGTGCACTTACATGAGCCTTACGGGTGCATTTTAAGCACATATGCATGACACTATGTATGACAACCCCCCAAAACAAGAATAATGTAACATACAAACACTCAGAGAATACAGGACAAATGACACAAAAATCTCAAAAATCTACAATGTCTACAAAATTGGTTAAAGGTCTTTAAGAAAAAAAAAAGATTCACATAAAGGGGAAGAGGGAAAATTTTAAAACAATAGACCCTTAAAAGAAAACAAATGTCTTTTTTTTTACAATTAAAGATTTATTAAGATGAAAAAAAACATCACAAAGCAAAGGCAAGGGCAATAAAAAGTGACAAAGCAAACAAAGCCAAGAATCATAAAACCAAAAACAGTATTGTAAACCAGTGGTTCAGACTCAATCCCGGGGATCCACTGTGGCTGCAGGATTTTTCTCCAACCAACATCTGTTTTTAATTGGACCACTAGACTAATTAAGTAACTTGTTTTTTTCCCAGTTTCTGTGTTGTGGGGCTAATGACCAAATTACTAAACTGAGTTTGGTAAATCCATCCATTCATTATCCAACCCGATATATCCCAACTACAGGGCCACAGGGGTCTGCTGCAGCCAATCCCAGACAACACAGGGCGCAAGGCAGGAAACAAACCCCAGGCAGGGCGCCAGCCCACCGCAGGGCACACACACACACACCAAGCACACACTAGGGACAATTTAGAATCTCCAATACACCTAACCTGCATGTCTTTGGACTGTGGGAGGAAACCGGAGCACCTGGAGGAAACCCACACAGACACGGGGAGAACATGCAAACTCCACGCAAGGAGGACCCAGAAAGCGAACCCGGGTCTCCTAACTGTGAGGCGGCAGCGTTACCCACTGCACCACCGTGTCGCCCAAGTTTGGTAAATGTTTATTAATATGCAATAAGAACTTATATATGGATAATTTATTCTTTTTTTTAACAATTTTCCTCCCAGTTTTCATTGTGTTTTTCCAGGTGTTCTGGTTATTTGATCTATAATTTACTAACCTTTGGGTCAGATGCTGAAGTAGTTGCAGCCTTTTATCATTCAGTGCCATTTGCCCCGGTGTCTGCTCTGCTTCTTTTTAATTGTCATTATTAGGATACAATGAAGGGAGTAAAGAAAGAATAGGAAAACAACAAAAGAGAATTTAGTATTTCAAGCCATAGCAAAACAGAAATATTTCTAAATGACTTATAAATGTAAACACCATACTCTGTGCTTTTCTGAAGATAGAACATGTCAAGAAAAGAAAAGACAACTATATGAGATCAATTATTATCACTGATTGGGAATCTGGTTGGAAAAAAAACTGCAGTCACAGGGCTGAATTTGGGAGAAACTGCCTTAAACAACAGCAGGGGTCAAAAGCCAGACAAAATAAAATAATGAAAAATAACAAATAATTAGAATCCACATACAAAGATATAATGCAAAGGTCGTTGATCCTTTTTCAGACTTGGCTTTAATACTGCTGGGACCAGTACCCAGGGTTCCTAATTAGGTGGCCCCACCTCCTTAGGATCCTAATATGACAGGAAGGACACAAACCAAAAAAAAACAGTAAATATATACTTAATGTAAAACATACTATTAAAATGAATAAAGATCACAATATTCCATAAATAACAAAAAAAAAAAAACTAAAACAAAATTAACCAAGTATGAAAAAATATATTTTAAATAATAAGAAAAAGATAAAAAAAAAAGCATAAGATAAACTTGAGCCAGGGCAACAACCCTGGCTGTACAATAACATGGAGCACCATCTAATGAGGTGCAATTAAAATGTAGAATTTTTCACATTTATTTATATAGCACATTATCATACAAACAATATAGCTCAAAGTGCTTTAAAAGATGTCAAAGAAACGAAAAAACAAGTAAGATTAGCTAAGAATATTAATGAATAAGTAACCAACAAAAAATATATAAATCTATACAATCTTATAAAATATAGTTATATAATAAGTAGAAGGATAGAGTCCTTATATACAATATCATAATATAAGTCTCTAAAGGTGAGACCGGAGATAAGGTCAGATGGCCAAGAGGACAGATAAAGCAAACAAAAAAAAATCTGCAGGGGTTCCAAGGGCAAAAGACCGTCCACTCCCATCAGGCATGCTACCAAACATAAATATTCTTAAGTTATTTGTGTTTGTTTCCAGGCTTCGTATAAGATGACTTGATGAAGTTGGGGTATCTGCCTTCATTCCAGCATCACAGGTGACTGCACTGTACCTTGATCAGGTGGTGGTGGACAGAAGAACTAGAAGAGAAAGCAGAGTAAAATAGAGAATAGTAAAGAAGGTGATGTCAAGGGTGCCCCACAGGAGCAGCAGGAAATACAGCAAAGACCCCCAAGTGCCAACTGTTCATTATGCAAGAACTGAACTGAGAAACCCTGTGGAAAACACGGCTCAATAATGTACAGCTGACTACACACACCAAACTTATACAGCAGACTTGCAGTCAAAGATGAAGCAGACATGTTAATGTAGGAAATTTGTTTTATACAAATCTTATGTGACAGACAAATCCACAAGGCAGACAAGAGGTCATAAACAAAAAAGCAACATGTTATAGAGGACAAATCCAAATAAGGCAAAAACTTTAATATAATCCAATATAAGAAGGTCAGAAAACACAGGAAATCCAAACAGGAACCAAAAATCACTAGACAATACTCAAAGAATCCAATCCAAGAAACTAAGCCAAAGGTCAATAAACACTAAAAACTGGAAAAAGAAAGCATAAATCAATAACCAAGGGAGCTCAGAGTGGCTGCTGCTGAGGTTTAGAACACACAACGCTCGAGCAAAGCATCGTGAAAGCTCCCAAAATGTATTTTACCAGCTACTCCAACATGTGAATGCTGCATAACAAGCATTGTTACAGACACTACAGACACTGATGGGAGAGGTGAAGGACATGTGATCTGCACAGGGAAGGAATGAGGGCAGCGTCCCAGAACTTACATGTGGTGCACTGTTTCTTATCTCCTGAACAAAATTTCAATTCTGCAGCTTGGCTAAGAACAGAGCATTGCTGTTGCCACAGTGAAACATAAGTCACTGTATTGTTCAGCGGGAAAAGGGTATCATTTTCATGTTTTTGTTGGCAGAGCATTTTTGCTTTTGGTAAAATTAAGATTTTGTCAGCTAACATCTCTGTTACTTGCTTATATAACCATTTAAGCTTTATCTGCATAGGAGACTTCCATGGAGCCAACTATGGCCAGTTTGCCTCATATCTCTTACAGCACCCTTAGACTTTTTATGATAACTCTAATCTGAATCATATGCATAGCATTTCATCAATTAAATAAACGCAGGCAAAAAAAAACACAGTGTACTTGACTCAATGCTACAGTGAGATAGTGAGATTTAACTTGAGAGGAGCAGTAGGGTTGGGATTTACAGAAAGTATTAAACAAAACAAGATACAGTTAAGTTGAATGACTGAAAGTGTGCTGTGCATTAAAAAAATATATTGTATTCTTCTTTTTGCTCACTTTTATTTTTTATGGTCTGGTACCATTTTCATTCTTGTCTATGTCTGCTTTAATCACATCACAAATAAACTATCTGTGTTTGCTTCTCTTCTTTCCCAACTTTTTTTTTACTTATTTTGAAGCAGTCTTTTTATTCTGTATTTATAATTTGTTTCTGTCTTGCTGCACTCTCTCTTAGTGTTAGGGAAGCAAGGAAATGTCCATTTTCAGCACTGTATTATTTCACAAAAGGAGCTAGTTTCTAGGAAACAGAAGAATTGCTCCTTAAACAAACAAACTGCTATCCAAAAGTGCCTTATATGGCTATATATGAGTGAACCACTACTCAAAATAAATTCAAGTTTATATTAAAAGTTTAGGTTTTTATATGGTTATGTTTACATCTCTGATCATTGTAGCAGATAATGTAGGGAGGATCAGCAGATTTAAATTAACAATAATAATAATTCATTACATTTATATAGCGCTTTTCTCAGTACTCAATAGGAGTCACCACCACTGCAGTGGACACAACACATTTCAGCTTTTGTCAAGGAGGCGCAACAACACTAGTGTTGATCAGAAAAATTCAATAAAGCCCTTTTTTGCAGTAACTTTCTTGGCTTCTCTGGTGGCCTCGTTCACAGATTTTTTTCCTGAATATTTGCTATACAGTCAAATAATGCAATCTTATTTTTCTCAGCACGCCACGATTCTCTATGGGGCAGGCATGAAATCTCAGAGTTGTAGCAGCCAATGGTTGATGGGACAGTCGTCCCGAAGTATATAAAGCTGATTCTAGTAGTGGGCGGTACGCCAAATCAACTAGTATAATAAATTAAATTCTTTTTCTGGTATGTATTTAATAAGAACTGTTTTACTGAGGTGCTTAAAATTTGCTGAAAATTTGTGAATACAAACACACAAAAGAAAACTGGAATTGTGTCAGTGTTCAGTGTATTTGTGTCTTCTTGTATTGACTTATATGTGACTTGTATGTGACCCGAGTAATATGTAAGCTGTGAACGGTACCCGGGCACAGACAGGCGGACATGTTGTTATGACACCACCACACGTTTATTTACAAATTATTTACAATATTGGGTCACCAAGACCCCCAAACAATGGTCACAAAGACCCAGTCACGTGCACAAAACCCCCAAATACCCAATGTCCTGGCCACAATGCCTTTCTTCGGGCCGCCTCCACTCTTCACAGCTTCGTCCTACCTCCACCCGACTCCAGCCCTGAATGACGGGAGACGGCCCCCTTTTATGAAGGACCCGGATGAGCCCCAGGTGCTCCCGGCAATCTTCACACGCCCCAGCGTGGCGGAAGTGTCGGCTGTCCTCCCGCTGCTCCCGGGCACCGCCCTAGTCTTCCCCCAGCACTTCCTGGTGTGGCAGGAGTGCTGGGAAACAAATCCCAAGGCATTGGGCGCCTCCTGGCGGTGGCCACGGGCCCCTACAGGGGAAGAGCTTCCAAGCCCTTGACCCGTGGCTCCCAAAGCAACCCGGAAGGCGCACCCCACGTGATCAGGCCGGGCTCTGACCTCTTCCGGTCCCTCCTGGGCCCCGCCGGGTCATAGCCCTGGCATCCCTGACAAAGCCTACCATTTTAATAGTATTACCCAGAGTGAAATGAAGTTGATGCAAACAGGAAGGAGTGAAGCTTATGCTTATGTGTTGCACTTATTTGGTAGCTGCAGCTATAAGTATGAAAATATGTAAAGGAAAAAAAAAACTGTAATTTCTGGTCCAAGAGAGGTGAGTATCTGCTATTGAATCTGTGGGGGCGAAACCTTAGTGAACTCATACTTCCTACTCCTGTTGCTAAAGTCTGCAAGACATTTTACTGTTCCAATATTGCATTCTATTCACTTCATCTCAGGGACACACAACTCTACAGCTCAGGTCACATTTTTGACCACAACGATCGGTCCAGCATAGTTGAAATCTGCTTCCCTAGGGATACTTAAAAGACCACTGCACCATTATAATCGACTCATAATGAGTTCAGACTTCAAGGCATTATGCACATTTCAGAAAAGTTCCTGAACATTTCCACAATTTTGCTGAAATTGAGGCAAGGGTAATTCAACTTTGTGCTACACTAGATAGGTAGGTAGATAGATAGATAGATACAGTAGATAGGTAGATAGAACTGTATTTGTCCCCAGGGGGAAATGTGGCTTTTTACAAGAGCTCTTTTAATAAATAAATACATAAACAAACAGATAAATAAATATATGCACACTGACACAGTTCAATGAAATTCTTACTGGCATGTCCCCGTAAGTGACAGTAGTAGAATACCAACAACAGACCAACTTCTTCTTCTTCTTCTTCTTCTTTCGGCTGCTCACATTAGGGGTTGCCACAACGGATCATCTTGTTCCATATCTTTCTGTCCTCTGAATCTTGTTCTTTTACACCCATCACCTGCATGTCCTCTCTCACCACATCCATAAACCTTCTCTTAAGCCTTCCTCTTTTCCTCATCCTTGGCAGCTCTATCCTTAGCATCCTTCTCCCAATATACTCAGCATCTCTCCTCTGCACATGTCCAAACCAACGCAATCTCGCCTCTCTGACTTTGTCTCCCAACCATCCAACTTGAGCTGACCCTCTAATGGCCTCATTTCCAATCCTATCCATCCTCGTCACACCCAATGCAAATCTTAGCATCTTTAACTTTGCTACCTCCAGCTCTGTCTCCTGCTTTCTGGTCAGTGCCACCGTCTCCAACCCATATAACATAGCTGATCTCACTACCGTCCTGTAGACCTTCCCTTTCACTTTTGCTGATACTCAACACTTGTAGTTATTGATTACTCTTATGTTTTTTAAAGTAGTATTTATGTTTATTTCTCTGGCTTTACTTGCAACATAACAGATACAATACAAAACAACTATTTCTGTATGGATACTGACATTAGGCTTAGGTGACAAGGTGTCCTAAAAACTGCTGTGCCTCATGCTACTTTATCTTTATACTCACTGAAGACATATCTCTTCCCAGCAAGGTACCTATAGCATATGTAGTTGTACACTTTAATGGCATAAAGAGGAACACTTACTTATGCCATGAGATACTTTTTAACATCAGGCCTAACTATTGATAGTCATAATGCATTGGTTATGAAATTGTAAAAGTGTGCATCAGTAATTGGCCAAAAATAAGGAAGTGGGTATGTGTTCTTGAGCACATGGTTCAGTGGATTGGCAATGTGTGCAAGATCAGTACCAGCCTTGTACTCAGTTTTATTGGCATCCACTTCCCTGCATTGCTACAAAATAATATAAAACACATGGATGAATGAAATTGTATTACAAAATAATTGTGGCTTAACAAGCCATACTACAGTGATCTTCCAGACCTTGATGTATTTAGTTCAGTTACAAAACTTACACAAGACCTTTTTGAAGGAAGAAGAATTTACTAGCAATAACCTGCAGCACATGAAAGAATATGTGAACTCAAAGCATGAACAGAGAACATAATGCAATAATTAACCTACAGCTGAGATCATCAAATTGCTTGATTTTCGCTATTAAATTTAATTTGGATGACATTCAAATTGCACTCATTAGCTTAATTCTGAATTATATTTAATGCCAACCTGGCACAATGATGAATTCAGTGTGAAATTATGCCGAGCAAGAAGATTGAGCTCCTTCAAATGTGAGCTCGCCTTTCCTGAGTATCTAATAAGAAGCATAACATCTTTTAAACAGGGGTGGGCAAAAGTAGTTTTACAGTTGTGAATATGTGAGACACAGAGTTTATTCTTATATTTTTATCTAGTTACTAATTATTGTATTATTTATTTGTATTATTTATCTTCTTCTTATTATTATTATTATTAAAGTGTACTTGAGTGTAGCAAATAGACTACAAGAATGTGCAAATAATGAAGGCCAGCAATTTGAACATTTACGAAGTTGTACCACAGTGCATTGTGACATTGTTTTGAGTTAATAAAGTTAATAACGCTATTGTCTTAATAATGATATTGTAACAATTATAACCAGTATGTCTTTTTCCATATGAACCACTGTAAACCTACTTCTGGCCACTCCTGTATGATTTGTATATTGTCATGGATGTCCAAATCAGGGCTCATCCTTCTGGATCTGGCAAGGTAAGCAGCACCATCCCACAGCGAGAAGGGGCACTGCCACTAAATCTGTCTTCTCCCCTACTGGCAGTTCAAATAGGAATCCCCACAATGATGCCTAACTCCTGCCGTTAGCCCCGAGATGGCTCCACCACTTCAGGTTGAAGCACTATACAAATGGGCCAGCCCTGAAAGATGGCACCTCATTCTGGAACCAAGTAGTGAAGTGGATAGAATTCCCTACAACACATAGACATGCTTGTTTAAGTTGCCCAATTTGGGCCATTGTTTGACTATTTGTAGTGCAGAAGCAATGAGACAATTTTTATTCCATTATTTTTATTTTGGCAATAGCAACCTCGGTTCACGACCATAATTCGTTCCAAAACTCTGGTCGTAAACCGAGTTGGTCGTGAACCGAAGCAATTTCCCCCATAGGATTGTATGTAAATACAATTAATCCGTTCCAGACCATACAAACTGTATGTAAATATATTTTTAAGCACAAATATAGTTAATTATATGATAGAATGCACATCTAATAGTAAACTAAATGTAAAAACATTGAATAACACCGAGAAAACCTTGATCAACAAAGAAAACTAACATTGCAAGAGTTCGCGCTATAGCCTTATGACCCGGTAGCTGTAAACACTTTTTTTTAATGAGTTTTAAGCACAGGAAAAAAATGAACATTTGAAAAATCCGTAATTTAATAAACCACCAAGAAAAGTAACATTGCCACAATGCACACTATGAACCAACCGCTGTAAACAGAACAGAAAACAAAAACAAGCCTTTTCTACCTTGTGCTTTCAGCCTTCCCTCTCTCACTTGCTCGCTCGCTCGCTCTTTCTCTGTCTTGTGTCTCTTGAGCCTGGAGCGCCTGTGTGTGTGCCTCTGTCTCGTGCGCCTATGTGTGTGTGTGCCTCTGTCTTGTGTGTGTGTGTGTCTCACTCACTCGCTGCACAGGAAATGCACAGGGAGAGACTGAACATGTACAAACCAAAAGGGAAACTAGCTTGTTTGTATACCGAGTGTGTGGTCGTGAACCGAGGCAAAAGTTTGGCGAACTTTTTGGTCGTAAATCGAGTTGTACGTGTACCAAGACGTTCGTGAACCGAGTTTCCACTATATATATATATTGTAATAATTCCAAGAGGAGACAGCACAAAGGTTTGGGGTTTTCCGGCCCCGTATATTGTAGACGATCCACAATAATCAAAAAAAGAAAGCAGGTCAAACATAAACTAAACAGTTCATATGCGAGACGCCGAAACATGGCGTCGGCCATTTTATGAGGGAGGGGCCGGAAGTGGAGGAATGCTGGGAAGGAGCCGTGAGGGATGCTGGGATCAATCAGGACAAGATGGCGGAGGAAGGGCGGAAGTAAACGTACTGCGGGCAAAGCCGGCTTATGGCGGCGGAGCGTCTTTTTTCCTGCAAGAAGGCACAGGGAGAAAGTTAGTACCCCGCCATTCCCTGCCGACGAATGTTTTCCCAGGTGTGTTAAAATCCATCCGCGGTCTCCTACTCACGCGTGCATGACTATATATATATATATATACATATTGTGAACGATAGGGGGCGCCCTCGCTCCCTTGAACCCCTGTCCACGACTCCAGACACCAGGTAAAAGTCCTCAAGTTGACTTTATTTTTCTCCCACAGTGTACAAAGCACACTCTCCTCCACAATACTCATTAAATTACAATAAACCACAATAATAAACAAATAACCAATCCTCCAGCTCCCAGACGCGTTGCCACCCTTCCACCCAGCTCAGCTCACCGTCTGGGAGCTTCCACAGTCCTTTTATATCTCCTGACCCGGAAGTGTTTCTGCCCAATAGTCCACAAGTCCTTTTTCCTTCCGGGTCAAGGTAAATAGTCCCTTTCTTCAACCCGGAAGTCCGTCGCTCTTCCTGTGACGAACCTCCGGGTCACAGGGCACGAAGAAGCCCTCGGTCCTCCCTGCAGCTCCCTCCTGTGGCCCCCACGGCATCCAGCAGGGCTTTGCATAAAAACTCCAATGTCCATGATGCCCATGGGAGAGGAGCAAAGAGGTTCTGGCCTGTTTGGACCCATGGCCACCCCCGGGGGTGCCTCAAGCCTCATGGGACCCGGAGAACTATTACTTCCGCTACACCAGGCAAGATGGAGGATGAACCTGCCAGGGACGCCCGGAGTGCTTCCGGTGCACACCAGGAAGTGCTGCCAAAAGATCGTCACCAGCCACCTGGAGCACATCCAGGCAGGAATAAAAGGCGCCACCGTCTTACAGCCGGGGAGCTTGAGTTGGGAGTGGGAGCAGGACAAAGTTCCCAGGAGGCGGCCAAGGACTGAAATAGAAAAGAGAATTATTGTGGGGATTAATTGCTGTGTGCATTGTATGGAGTTCGGGACTGAAACCTGTGTTTATTTGTTAATAATAAACGTGTGTGTTTTATAAAGATGTGGTTTCCAACTGGTGGTGTCCGGGTAAGTCTCACAATATATATATATATATATATATATATATATATATATATATATATTGTGGCATGCGGCTGAGGGTGGAGCCCAGCCAGGACGCCCGAGGGGACTGGAGGATGGCTGGTGCCTCCTTCCGACCCGCAGGGGACGCCCTGGTTTTGTTGGTGGCCTCGGGTAGGGGGCTTGGAAGCCCAACCCTGTAGGGGCCCGTGGCCACCGCCAGGCGACGCCCCGGTGCCTGAGGAACCCTGGAGCCCAGCACTTCCGCCACACCAGGAAGTGCTAGGGGGAAGAAGACAGGAGACACCCGGAGGGCTTCCAGGTGTGCAGCCGGCACTTCTGCCATACAGGGGCGTGTCCAAGGAGGAGTGCCGGGAAACACCTGGAGCCCATCCGGGGTGGAATAAAAGGGGCCGCCTCCCTCCAGTCAAGAGCGGAAGTCGGGTGGAAGAAGGATGGAGCTGGAGATAGGACTGGAGGCGGCCAGAAAGGCATTTGGTGACTGTGAGGCCTGGACTTTGGGGAATCGGTGCTGGAGGCACTGGGGTGTGCACTGAACAAACTGTACATATTGTACATAGTGTAGTGTGAATAAACGTGTGTGCTGGGTGAACTAATAATGTCCGCCTGTCTGTGTCCGGGTATATATATATATATATATATATTGGTTGGAGTGATGGAAACGTGTTCTATGGAGAGATGAATTGCGCTGGGTTTGGCAGATGCCAGGAAAACATTACCTGCCTGACTGCATTATGCCAGCTGTAAAGTTTGGTGGAGGAGGGATGATGGTGTTGGGGATTTTTCAGGATTTGGGCTAGGCCCCTTATTGCCAAGGAAGGGCAACTTTAATGCTTCAGCATACCAAGACATTTTGTACAATTACCTGTATATGCTTCCAACTTTGTGGAAACAGTTTAGGGAAGGCCCTTTTTTTTCTATTCCCACCCGCCCAGTGTACAAAGCAAAGACTATACAGACATGGTTGGATGAGTCTGATGTGAAAGAACTTTATTGGCCCGTACACAGCCCTGACCTCAACCCCATCAAACAGTTTTACGATGAACTGGAATGGAGATTATGAGCCAAAATCAGTGCCTGTCCTCATAAATGCTCTAAATCAGGCATGTCAAGCATGCAGCCCACAACAGAAATCTGTGCAGCCCACATGACAGATTCTAGTTAGCACTAAACTTGTACAAAATGATTACTATCGTTTGTAATTGAATCATTCTGCATCTTCGGCATTATGTTACTGGAAACGTCATCTGCTAGTATAGTTGCAGCTGCGGCATCAGCTCCTTGATACCTTAGGCATGACACTGCCCACATCCCAACTCCACCCCTCCAAGGGCCTGCCTTGACCAAAATGAATGAGCTGCGACGTCGCAACTGAAGTGCTAGGCTGCAGCAGCCTGGCAGGCTACACTACTGGCTGGGCTGCTGAGACTGGCCACTGGGCAGAACTGACCATCACGAATTGTAATAACTCACATATTTTCACGTAATAGAGCGGGAGATCTACAGGTGGATCAATGCGGCATCCGCAGTGATGCTGCCTCTGCATCGGTCTGTCGTGGTGAAAAAGGAGATGAGCCATAAGGCAAAGCTCTCAATTTACCTGTCGATCTACATTCCTACCCTCACCTATGGTCATGAGCTGTGGGTACTGACTGAAAGAACGAGATCGCGAATACAAGCAGCTGAAATGAGTTTTCTCCGCAGTTTTTCTGGGCTTTCCTTTAAAGACATGGTGAGAAGCTCAGAGTAGAGCCACTGCTCCTCCGCATCGAGAGGAGTCGGATGTGGTGGCTCAGACATCTGATTAGGATGCCTCGTGGACGCCTCCCTGGTGAGGTGTTCCAGGCATGTCTAACCGGGAGGAGGCCCCAGGGAAGACCCAGGACACGTTGGAGGGACTATGTGTATTGGCTGGCCTGGCAACGCCTCGGGATTCCCCCGGAAGAGCTAGTAGAAGTGGCCAGGGAGAGGGAAGTCTGGGCATCTCTACTCAAGCTGCTGCCCCCGCAACCCAATCTCAGATAAGCGGAAGAGGATGGATGAATGGATAGATGGATATTTTCACATTTTTTTGCTCTAGTGCTATGTAAGTTTGTGCTAGTATTGTAACGAACAGTTAGTGCAGACTACAGCTGAATATCTGAAGTGGATGCAAGAAGTTGGTGAGTTGTTTATTAACAAATTTTTGTGATTTTGAGTTTGTAAAATTAGTGTAGGTCAGGAGGCTTTCTGCATATCGACTTATTTTACAATATAAACTCTGAAATAAACTTAGTAAAGTAAAATTTGATTTTTGGAGGATTTGTTTTCCAACTTGAATTACTGAGCAATGAATTCATTGAGCATTTTGATGATTTCAGTTCACACGAACAGGACTGTTTTACGTCACCATACTCTAACAATGTTGAGAATGCGTCTGAGAATATCCAAATGGAATTGATTGAGCTGCAGTCAGATTATATTCTGAAGGCAAAATACAACGAAGTTGGTGTACCAGGCTTGTATGCTTACCTGCCACCCTCGTATGTGCAGATCCGTAAGTTGGCATCGAGAGTACTGTCTACGTTCGGAAACACTTACCTTTGTGAGCAATTGTTTTCGTTAATGAAAGCTACCAAAACCCCACATCGCTCAAGACTTACTGTTGAGCACCTTTTATCCCTCATAAAAGTTGCAGTTGCACAAGATTTCAAGCCTGATATTGACAAACTGGTTACTAACAAGACATGCCAAGTGTCGGGACAAAAGAAATAGATCTCAGACTGTAAGACTCCTATATAAGGACCTAGCTAAGAGGCTAAGACTCTAATTGTACGATATTGTACAGAGATTGTATGGAAATAAATTGCTTTTCTTTAAACTTTAAGTGTTACATTTTTTAAAGTTTTCAGTATTGGAAAGAAACCTACAGTAACTCTGTATAATAGTATTTGTTACAGTGCTACCCGCTGACACACGTATGGCAGTCGAAACGGCCCACCAATGGTAGTGAGTTTGACATGCCTGCTCTTAATGGATATACATTCCCACAGAAAGACTCCAAAATCTTGTGGAAAGTCTTCCAAAAAGAGTGGAAGCTGTTATGGCTGCAAAGGATGGACCAACTCCATATTAAAGTCTATGTACTTGATTGTGATTAAAGTCCCTATTGGAGTAATGATCAGGCATCCGAATACTTTTGTCCATATAGTATATGTATATATATATATTCTGTATATATATGTATGCTGTATGCATCTATTTTCATAACTCTTTTTTCTAACCCACTTATCCAGGACAGAGTTGCAGGATAGCTTAAGCCTACAGTATATCAGCAATAACTGGACTATTTATATATATATATATATATATATATATATATATATATATATATATATATATATATATATATATTTATTATAGAAGCCACATGGGCTAGACTGGAATCCTGGCCAGAAGAGGGGATGGCTCCTTACCCAGACAGGAAGCTCCTAACAGGCAGATAGGCATCTCACCTGGGGAGGAGAAGGAGATCAGACCCAGAAGGGAGGACCAGAAAGGATGTACGGACAGCCCACTAGAAAGGAAAGACATCGCTGGGGGCTTTTTACTCCCCCATGACACTAGATGGCAGCAGCCCCGGATATCAGTGCCCAGTGGGAAGCCGACAGAGCAGCTCTGCTGGGTTCACTGGGTGCCACAAGAGGGTGCTGCAGGGAGACAAGCTCCCTGCTATAAGGGACTCTCATGTGACCCGAAAGTGCTTACATCGGGCAGTGGCCCTGGCACTGGAAGTACTCCCGGGTCCTTAATAAAAGGGACCGCATTCCCTTACCCAGGTGAGTAAGAAGCTGGGAAGAAGGAAGAGAAGGAAGGCAACACTAAACTGGAGGAGGGCAGTGAGTTGGTAAGAGTATTGTGGAGAGAAGAATTGAAAGAGAAAGAGAGAGATCACTTGTGCTTTTACTGCTTGGGGACGATTTGGTAAATAAACCATCCTTTATTTGAACCAGGGACTCTGTGTGTGTTCGTGCTGGAAGTGGGACTCACTGAGGCCCTGGTTTCCATCACTATATATATATTGTGACAGATTCGGGGCACTGTCATCCCCTTGAACCCTCAGATCAGATGCCAGACAGCAGATAAAAGACCAAATATTACTTTTATTTTTACAATAATGTGCACCAAGCACCTCCACCTCCACTATACTCATAAACAATAAACAATTAATATTCAAATCCAATCCTCCACTCCCAGACACGTTGTCACCCTTCCTCCTAACTCAGCTCAACCCTGGGATCTCCCACAGTCCTTTTTAAAGTCCTTGACCCGGAAGTGTTTTTCTCTCTTTGTCCATGTGACTTTGCAACACTTCCGGGTCAGATGAAAACTCCTTTTTCTTCAACCCGGAAGTACGTCATTTCTTCTGTCCCCGTGACTGGGACATACTTCCGGGCTGTAGGGAAAATATTTGTTGAGCCTCCCTGCGGCGTCCTTTGGTGGCCCCCATGGTATCCAGCAGGGCTGTGAATAAAGACATTGTCCATGATTCCCTGCTGGAATTCGAGGCACCTCCATGCTGCAGGGAGGGCTCCATCTGGCGGCCTGGGGGTATTGGCCGGGATAAATTGCCAGCTATATACCACTATATATATATATATATATATACAGTGGTACCTTGATATACGTCTGCTTTGGAATAAGTCCAACTTGGTATACGTCCTGTTTGGACACGAAAAATTTTGCTTGGTATGCGACCTTTGTTTGTAATACGACTCGCGTGCTAACCTTGTTTACCTCTCTCGAGACAAAGCCACGACTGCCCACGAGCGTTACTGTGCCAGTTGCTAGCATTCAGTGAACAACCCTCACTATAACTCTCTGTAAACTTTCACGTGTGTGATATAGCGGGTCCACAGCTCCTGTCAAAGTCCAGCTTTAAAATAAATAATCACCACGCTTGCAGCTTGGTGAGGGGGCGTGATGGTTATGTGGCTGAAGGTTGTCAGGGCGATTAGTGATGTGGGCGTTTCTCACCAAAGTGCACTTGTGAGGGACCGTCCGCATTCATGATTGTTCCTGGGGCTGCTTATCTTGATAAACGGAAGCGCAAGTAAAAAGAAAGAACGGATGGGAGGTTGAGTGAGTGAGTGAGAGAGAGACTGCACTTTAATTTGAACACCTTGTTTTGTTAATTGTTTTAATAAAAGCACTTTGCACTTTTTCACCATCCCCTTGCTTTACCGATGAAGTTAGCAGTGAGGCACATTACCGACGGTGTAGGGTTCAAGGGCTCCCCGGCAGCATACAGCAAACCTCCATCGTCACAACGTGATTTTGTGTTTTTTTCATGTAAATTTGAATTGATTGTTGAAAAGAATGAAAGTGGAATGCGTATCCGGGACATTGCTGTTGCATACCGTTTTTCTCGAGAACGACGGTATCTACGATTGTGAAAAACAAAGATGTTATTAAAAAGTAAAGTGAGGTAAAATTTTCATTTATTTCATCTAATTGCTTTTGTATTTCTGTATTTTAGTATTAATCAGTGTTTAAATTATTTTATACAACCCCATCAATGTATAATATGCCAATAACAATAGGATTTTTTTTTCATGCGAACCGATTAATCATTTTGCCATTATTTCTTATGGGAAAAATTAGTTTGGTATACGTCCTGTTTGGTATAAGTCAAAGGGTCTGGAACGAATTGAGGACGTATACCAAGGTTCCATTGTATATATATATATATATATATATATATATATATATATATATATATATATATATATATATATGTATATATTATCAGGGATGCCAGGGGCAACAACCCAGCCGGGACGTCGTGAGGGACTGGATGTGAGCCTATGCCCACCCTGGATCACGTGGGGGCCGCCTTCCTGGTTGCTTTGGGGGCCACGGGTTGAGGGCATGGAAGCCCCACCCTGTAGGGGCCCGTGTTCACTGCCAGGAGGCGCCCCAATGCCTTGGGGTCCTTGTACCTCAGCACTTCCGCCACACCAGGAAGTGCTAGGGGGAAGAATTAAAAGGGCGCCCGGACAGCTGCTGGGAGAACAGCTGGCACTTCCGCCACGCTAGGGCGTGGCCAATGAAGGAGTGTCGGGAATCACCTGGAGCTCATCTGTGAGAATATAAAAGGTGCCGTCTCCCTTCATTCAGGGTTGGAGTCGGGTGGAAGCAGGACGAGACAGAAGAGAGTGTGGAGGCGGCCCAAAGAGAAGGCATTTGTGTTGGCCAGGACCGTGTGTTGGGATAATTGTGCACAAACTGAGTCTGAGTGACTTTAATAATTTGTAAATATTGTAACTAATAAACGTGTGGTGGTGATTAAGAACATGTCCGCCTGTTTGTGCCCGGGTCGGCACCACAATATATATAAAATGGTTGAAATAGTTTACTGTCAAATAATGCAAAGAGTACACGACACGTGTTTTGCCCTAATTCTGGGCTCGTCAGGTGTACACACTCACTGCACCCCCTTTCGGTTGTGATTCAGACTACAAACGCCATGAATATATATATATATATATATATATACATATATATATATACACATATTATGGGCACCCAATAATATGTGTGTGTGTGTATATATACATATATATATATATATATATATATATATATATATATATATATATATATATACTAGCAAAATACCCGCGGTTTGCAGCGGCGAAGTACTGCCTTAAAAGTTTTATTAAGAAGAAAATTAAACCTTTTTAAACTGAGGGAAAATATACCAATAATTATTTGTTAAGGATCTCTTTGTATACCACACTGTCAGTTCGACCCTCCGGTTGTAATATGACCAAGCTGTGCGCTGAGCTTACTCTTGAGCATGCAATGTACAGTTGGCCATGTGAAAAGTAATCTTGTTGGTTTGAATTTCATGGTTTGCTTCAATTACGCCAGTATTTGCAGGACTTGTGTTGAAGTGACATTCGGCAACTGTCAAGTGTTGTAAGCACATAACCGGTATCATCGATAACTTCACATCCAGTTTTTGAGAGTTTAAACATTCATAAACATCAAAGTGTCCACTACTGAAATTGTCACCTGTGAATCTAAGATGTTTAAGAGGCATTGGTGGTTGTCGAAAGGTGTGAAATATTTGGCCATTTCGGTACACTTAAAAGCGATAACCGAACAATTCAGCAGCAGCCATCAACTCACATGCAGAACCATAGGCGAAGGGCTTAAGCATTTCACTCTTATAGTACTCCTGTGTAGTATAATTATCTCCTGTACCGTCATCAGTCCACACCTTGAACCTGTCCTAGTCATTCAATACATAAGACACAATGTTCCTCCAGATATCAAGAGTGAGCCTGATATGGCCGTGCAATATGTAACAAAGAGAATGGAAAAGGCAGGTGCCATGTCCGGGCATGGAAACCACTTGGTAAGTGACAGTTCTTTGATCGATGGTGATCACCTCGATAGACATGTTAATGGGGGTACGGTTGGAACGACAAAGGAAATGGGTATCTGAACAATGTAAAGTAAGTCTAAAATATCTACACAATAACTATAATCATAATAAACAAACAATAAAACAGCGGAGAAGCTGTAGATTAAATAAAAAGGCTGCAGTTATCAGCAGGGAGACGTGAATCCCGTGGCAAAGCAAGGAAGGGAATGTAGGGACCAGATTGACGGACAGCCTTATATAGGCAGGCAGCAAACAACATGGGAGGCGTTGGGATGGGGGACCCAACGCCTCACATGATGACTGAGCTGCAGGCTCGTATATATGTATGTAAGTAGGATTCAGTTAGCGTTGGGAACCCGTGTACCAAATTTCTTGAAGATGGGCCCATAAGTAATAAAGACCGTTGGAAAGTTCAATATGGCGGCCAACAGTGGCGTCATACCACCGAAATAAGTACATACATCGGTTTCGGTTAGCGCAGGGAAGCCACTTACCAAATTTCGTGAAGATGGGGCCATAAATAAGAAAGTTCAATTTGGCGGACGTTGTCGACCTTTATGACCATTATGCGTATAATTTCGAAATGAAACCTGCTTAACTTTTGTAAATAAGCTGTAAGGAATAAGCCTGCCAAATTTCAGCCTTCTACCTACACGGGTAGCTGGAGAATTAGTTGGAAAGTTCAATATGGCGGCCGACAGTGGCGTAATACCACTGGAATAAGTAGGTACATCGGTTTCGGTTAGCACAGGGAGGCTGCCTACCAAATTACGTGAAGACTGGGCCATAAATAAGAAAGTTCAACATGGTGAACGTTGTCGACCGTTATGACTGGTACACGCAGAATTTCGAAATGCAACCTGTTTGACTTTTGTAAGTAAGCTGTAAGGAATGAGCCTGCCAAATATCAGCCTTCTACCTACACGGGAAGTTGGAGAATTAGTGATGTTGGAAAGTTCAATATGGCGGCCGACAGTGGCGTCATACCACCAAAATAAGTACGTACATCAATTTCGGTTAGCGCAGGGAAGCCGCCAACCATATTTCATGAAGATGGGGCCATAAATAAGAAAGTTCAACATGGCGAACGTTGTCGACCGTTATGACCATTACGTGTAGAATTTCTAAATTAAACCTGCTTAACTTTTGTAAGTAAGCTGTAAGGAATGAGCCTGCCAAATTTGAGCCTTCTACCTACACGGGAAGTTAGAGAATTAGTGATGAGTGAGTGAGTGAGTCAGTGAGTGAGTGAGTCAGTCAGTCAGTCAGTCAGTCAGTCAGTGAGGGCTTTGCCTTTTAATAGTATATATATATAGGGTGTATAGGGTCAGTCAAAATTATGTAAACATTTGAATGGCTTAAAAAATGTATTTACATAACATACAACATATGTGTAAGATGATTTATAGGAATGTCTCAACCTGTTTGCCATCATGTTCAACACATGTATCATATGTGGCACATAAATTGTCCACAAAAATTGTATACAAGTATATACATAGCAGTACCATTAGTGTTAACATCATTTTGAGTCACCCTGCATATATACAGTATATATACAGGTATATATATATTATATACAAATATCACGTCAAAATGTTCGACTCTTCCAAACAGCCTTGTCATTTTGTAACACCCTACTGTACTGAGAGCTCGCATTATTTGTTTTGACCATGACATCTCAGTTAAATAACTTAGTTTATGCTTTGGCCACTGAATTCAGAGCAGACGTTACTCCTCTTACAGTTAAGCACACTTACACTGAATCAGATGTTGTTTACCTACATGAAGACCAAATCAGGCATTATTCCCTGAAGCATCACAAGATTGTACTGTCATCTTGTAGGCTTGTCATATGGAGAGATAAGAGGTGCTCTTAGCTGTTGTTTTTTTACTTAACCAGAACCTATTTTCCAGGTAACCAACCCTGACTGAGAATGTATTCAGAAAAAAACACTTACATTTCTGTTATTTATTAAAAATTCATTTATTATATTCATTGTTATGAATCTTATTTTTATTCTTTGGTGTTTAACTTTGGCTGATTGTCTCTTTATTTTACAAGAAATAAACATAAAAAATGTGAACTTGTGGTGTATTTGTCAAATAAATATAAATAATTGTACTGTATCCTGGTCTTATAAGACACACTGGAAAAAGCATTGGTCAAATATTCAATAATATTAAAGAAAGCACTTGTTCTGAAAAAGGCAAATGTCCATGTTGATTTTGTATGTTTTCCTTGTGTCTACATGGGATCTCTAAAGCATTTTAGCATTTTCTTCCACATCCCAGAAATGTGTACATTACATTTATTGGGAACTGTAACTGTCTGGTATGAGCAACTGCATGTGTGTGTGTGTTTGTGGCGGATTGTGTTCTACGATGGACTAGTGCCCGTTCCAGGGTTGACTAATTCTAAGCGCTGTCAAAATAGGCTCCCACTCCCTTCAACCCTGTGTGTAAGTAAATGGGACAGAAAATGCATATGCATATACAATAAAGTACTCTTTATTAAGAATAACCAGACTTCATAAGAAATAACAAATCAGCGCATTATGAATTATTATAAGGAAAGCAAAACCTATTATCTGAAAATGGAATAACAGGAAAAGGAGTTAAAAAGGCTGTTCAAGATTGCCTGTGCTGTCTGTTAAATTGTGGAAATGATGATTGATAAAATTAAAGAAAGGTCCAATTAAGGAGGCTAAGGTCAAGGAAAAATAAACAGTGAAAGGCAGTTGTTTGGTTTACTGCAATAGGAACACATTCCAAAGACATGCTCTTTAAATTATGACATGAAATAAATAACTAGAATATGACAATGGACACAAATGGGATGCGGCCTAGGAGAATTTCAGATAAACTTAAAGAAAAAAAAAACAAACTGACTCCCACTTTACACATATTTGAATCCACAAGTAACAATCCTCATTCCCTTCCATTGTTGGGACTTTCTAAATTTACAACTACACTAGGACATAAAAGTATTTAATATTTTAATCATTTTGGTTTTGTTTATGTAATATTCTTTGCTTCCTCTCTCACCAAACCTCTATAAAAGCATTCTGTTATTTAGGCCTCTGACCCCAGGGTCATATTAAGCTAGAGTTTACTTCTATAGCAAAATGTTTATTGCTGAAAACAGCCAAGGACGACATTCCAGTCTCGTAATATTTTTGTTTTTTAATTCTCACTCATTTTGGAAGATAGCATTGTTAACCATGTTGCAAGCAACATTCAATATTTCATGTGTCAGATTACTTAAAAATGTATTTGTTTATTTATTTGTCTGTGTAAAAGCACTAGTTATGACTATAAATTAGCCAAATTTTATTAACTGACTATAAACAATTAGTTTAGATTATTAGATAAACTGTATTAATCCCAAAGGGAAATTCACATGCATATAGCAGCAGAAATATAGGAAAAGAATTTAGACTCACAGGATAGATAATACAGTCAGTCGGTCAGTCACTCAATCAATCATTTGTTATGTTGGGGGGAAGAATTGAATTGCCCAATAGCAGTGCCAGAAAAGACATCCAGATGTGCTCTTAGCACACCATGGTGGAATAAGCCTGTAGCTAAAAGTGCTGCAAAAGATCACATCGTGCAGGAGGTGGAAGATATTTTTCATGATGGGATCCAAATTTGTCACCATCCTCTTTTCTACAACAGCTTCCAGTGTGTACAGGGTTCTCCCTGTGACAGAGAAAGCTTTCCTGATAACTTTGTTCAGACATTGTGTTTCTTTTGAGCTCAGGTTGCTTCCCCAGGGGACTGCAGCATAGAATACCACACTGGCTAATATGGACTAGTAGAGCATTTCCAGCAGCTTGCTGCATACATCAAAAGATCTGAGTCTCCTCAGGAAGTACAGTCTGCTGTGGTCCTTCTTGTACAACACCACTGTGTGGTAAGACCAGTCCAGTTAGCTGTTTATGTCAACTAACAGGTACTTGTAGCTCTGCACCACTTCCACATCCTGAATGGTGATGGGACTCAGAGGCTTCATGACACACCAGAGGTCCACTACCCATTCCTCTGTCATGCTGATGTTGAGTTACAGGTTGTTCCCCCTGCACCACAAGATGAAGTCCCCTACAACCTTCCTGTACTCTGACTCGTCACCACTATTAATGCCATATCCCTTGCATTTCATACCATCCCGGCACATCTGGATAATAAAAACTGGTATGCCAGAGTCCTGTTTATAGACTGCAGCTCGGTATTTAACACTGGTATACCTGCAAAGCAGACCACCAAATTATTTAATTTAGAACTTAACGCCAACCTCTCTAAGTGGATTTTGGACTTCCTAACCAACACACATCAGCATGTGTGGATTGGCAGCATCAATTCCACTATGCAGACCCTCAACATAGGCACTCAACAGGGTCATATGTTGAGCCACTTTCTGTACACCTTGATCAGTTTTCACTGTGGGTCGAGACACAGCTCCAACTCCACCTTTAAATTTGCTAATGAAACCATCATCGTCATAAATCTGATAAACAACATTGATGAGCTGGTGTAGAGAGAAGAAGTTTACTTGCTAATCTCACCCTTAATGTCAACTAAACCAAGGAGCTGGTTATAGAAATCAGAAGGCAGACCACAGTTTTATTTACCAGTTGGGATGCTATTGAAAGAGTGAGCAGCTGTAAATTCCTCTTGTCAAAAAAGCAGCACCACTACTTCCTCAGACATCAGAAGACAGCTTACATTTCTCCATCTGCTTTCACAAATTTCTATGTATGCACATTGGAGTCTACCCGCTACATAACATTCTTGATACTGCACCTGCTTAGTTCAAAACTACAAAACACTGAAGAGGGTGGTGAAGGTTGCACAGAATATTACTGTTAGCAAGCTGCCTCCTGTTCATGACATACAACATTCACTGCCATAGAAAAGGCAAAAATGATCATTAAATACCTCATTCATCATACAAAGCTGCTTTTTTCACTCCTTTCTTCTGGCAAACATTACAAGGTCATTCATACTCATGGGTGTAGATTCAGAACAGTTTCTATTCATATGTCATAAGGTTGCTGAATAATCAATTATAAGAATTCAAATGGCACAATATGTAAAACTGTTTTAAAATATATCATACTTGTAGATATATATATTTATGTGTGTATGATTATATATATATATACAGTATATACATATATAAATATATATATACACACATATATATATATATAGTGGGCGGCACGGTGGCGCAGTGGGTAGTGCTGCTGCCTCGCAGTTAGGAGACCCAGGTTTGCTTCCCAGGTCCTTCCTCGGTGGAGTTTGCATGTTCTCCCCGTGTCTGTGTGGGTTTCCTCCGGGCGCTCCGGTTTCCTCCCACAGTCCAAAGACATGCAGGTTAGGTGGACTGGCGATTCTAAATTGCCCCTAGTGTGTGCTTGGTGTGTGGGTGTGTTTGTGTGTGTCCTGCGGTGGATTGGCACCCTGCCTGGGATTGGTTCCTGCCTTGTGCCCTGTGTTGGCTGGGATTGGCTTGAGCAGACCCCCGTGACCCTGTGTTTGGATTCAGTGGGTTGGAAAATGGATGAATGGATATATATATATATATATATATATATATATATATATATATATATATATATATATATATATATATATATATAGTGAAGCATGTGTCACTGTCTTGCACCCCTTGGTACTTTAGCAAAACCAGCTTTATTAATCTTGAAACAGGAACAGCACAGTTATTTATTGTAGTGATGATGGATGGATTAGAAGCCAGAAGTCTACGTGACCATCATCATCAAGTCCTTCCGTGAGAACCCTAAATCCAAAGAGGACTGTTTCATTTATGTTAGGTAGAATGCCTAGAGAGGACTGGGCAGTCTAATGGTCTGGAATCCCTACAGATTTTATTTTTTTCTCCAGTCGTCTGGAGTTTTTTTGTTTTTTCTGTCCACCCTGGCCATTGGACCTTACTCTTATTCGATGTTAATTAATGTTGATTTATTTTGTTTTCTTACTGTGTCTTTTATTTTTTTATTCTTCATTATGTAAAGCACTTTGAGCTACATTTTGTATGAAAATGTACTATATAAATAAATGTTGTTGTTGTAGTGGGATCTACCACTCTCCTATACAGAGACACGGCAAACAAGCAGGGTCGGGGCCAGGTTAGTAGCCAAGAAATACTGTTCCCTGCATTTATAATGTTCCCTGCATAACCCATCAATAACAGACGCTTATAGCACGACCGCGCTGGACTTGTTAAGTTTGCTTCCGTGCTGCTTCGCTGCAGCACTGTAAGCCAGAGGTTGCCCCAGCAGTGGATAAGCAGTCTTCCCCATATGTGGTAGATGTGGGAATCACTCTTTGAGATGTGTTTTGACATGTTGTCCCTTATTCAGAAACTTCACTATATACATATATATATATATTACTTCATATGTGCAAGATGATTTACAGGAATGTCTCAACCTGTTTGCCATCATGTTCAGCACACAAAAAGCAACAACAAGCAACAGTACCATTTAAAGCCTGGACCCACATTGTCCTTCAAGTCATTGATATCACAAACTTTCCTGCTATACACGCACTCCTTCACCATACCCCATAACCAAAAATCACAGGGTGTCAAATCAGGGGAGTGTGGAGGCCATGGCAATGGTCCACCACAACCTATCCATCAACCTGGAAAGGTGTGGTCAAGATAAAAATAATCCATTAGTGTTAACATAATTTTGACTCACCCTGTATATTATATATATACTTGCAAAATACCCCACGCTTCGCAGCGGTGAAGTACTGCCTTAACATTTTTAATAAGAATAAAAGTAAACCGTTTTAAACTGAGGGAAAATATACCAATAATTATTTGTTAAGGATCTCTTTGTATACCACCTTGTCAGTTCGGCCCTCTGGTTGTAATATGACCAAGCTGTGTGCTGAGCTTACTTTTGAGCATGCAACGTACAGTTGGCCATGAGAAAAGCAATCTTTCCTTAAATCAATACCAACCTTTTGTTAGGGTCTGTCCCTGAGACTTATTAATTGTCATTGCGAAGCAGAGCCTTACTGGAAATTTGAGGTGTTTGAAATGAAATGGGAGATCAGAGGGTATAATGGGGATGGGAGGAATAAAAACTCTCTCCCCTGAGCCACTGCCAGTAAAAATAGTTGCCTCGATTAGGTTCTTTTGCAGACACGTGACCTGAGGTCTCATGCCGTTACAAAGTTTTGGTGGCAGTAAGTTTCTCAGTAACATTATTGGTGGTGCCCCAACCTTCAAAATTAGAATATGCTCAGGAGTGCTTGGAGGATTCAGAGTGTGGAGAAACTCTACCGGATAGTGCACTGTGTCTTCCACTTCTACAACTGAATCCACAGACTGATATGTTTTCAGTTGTGAAGAGAGTTCTTGAAGTAAAATGTGGTTTATAGTCATAGTCATGTCATTTCTTGGTGTCAGGATAGCTCTCTCCCTCAACCATGACACGTCGTTTTTGTTGGAAAGTTAATATGGCGGCCGACAGTGGCGTCATACCACCGAAATAAGTACGTACATCGGTTTCGGTTAGCGCAGGGAAGCCGCATACCAAATTTCGTGAAAATGGGGCCATAATTAAGAAAGTTAAACACGGCGGACGTTGTCGACCGTTATGCATAGAATTTCGAAATAAAACCTGCTTATCTTTTGTAAGTAAGCTGTAAGGAATGAGCCTGCCAAATTTCAGCCTTCTACCTACATGGGAAGTTGGAGAATTAGTGATGTTGGAAAGTTCAATATGGCGGCCAACAGTGGCGTAATACCACTGAAATAAGTAGGTCAGTGAGGGCTTTGCCTTTTATTAGTGTATATATATATACAGTATATATATATATATATATATATATATATATATATATATATATATATATATGGAAGTGAAGGTCTATGATACAGTTGCATATTTGTAGCTGGAAACCCACAAATGGAGAAAATGAATCACGTATCTTAAAACAGTTTTTTTATTCCTAAGCTTTCAACTCCTGTCAGAAATCATCATCAGAAGAAAATGAACTGGACATAGAAGAGTCCAAGGCAATATATATCAAATAAGGAGGGGAGGTTTAGGTGGATGTAGGTGGGGGGGTTAATGAGGTGGGGTTTGGAGGGTGTTGGTCATAAGGTTTTGTTCATTATGTGCATGTTCCTCTTTTCAAGCCTGCATATTCTGGGTTCATGTCCAAATATCTGTTAATGTAATTATGAATTTCATTGAGCACATGTTGACTTGCAATTAAACTGAAATGTGAAACCCCCAATTATGGAAAATTATTTTATCACATTTGTGTAAACCTGGTGTATCCACACCTCAGGGCTCCACTGCATGACCATTGATGCTTATGGAGACAGCAGAATGTGGCAGTCAGTGTCAGCCCAAAGGTTCTCGTTCCCTTATTAACCTTCCTCTGTATACTTAACATTGGTTTGACCTTTCCTTCTCATCTACTGCACAATACCAAACTATCAGTGGACATGGACCAAGATTCATAAATATCTTGACATGTTTAAGTAAATATGTGGAGAAGAGAGGAGAAAAGAAGTTGAGTTATCTGGGATTTTCTGTGTGCCCTGTAGCTGTTACAGTCATGAAATAAACTAGCATGTTCTTAATTAGTTTCAAGCTGTTTAGAGATTTCCTAGTAGTTTGTCTGTATGTGTCATATTTATTCACCTATTTTAATGAACACACATACTGTACTGCCTTTTAGGAGATACACTGTAAATGCAGTGTATAGCCTCATTGGTCTTGTGCAGAACCAAACACTCCCCCTTGAACAGCATTCAAAAATGTAACAAGTATGGTCAAGAATACATTAACTTTTTGGCTCTCAGTATTAGAGGAGGAAGAGTTTATTTTAGGAATATTTTTAAGTCTCCTGAAAATACTTTAACACTCACTCACTTTCTAAGGTGAAAGCAGAGTCTGCCACACTGGGGAAGTGTACGCTTATTCAAATCATTACATTTAAAAGACTTTTGTGGTGTTTTTAAGCGTTTAAATGCTAAAGAATGTAGAAAATAAATAATAAAACTAAAGTTAATAATGACTTTAAGTGGTCCTTTGATGCCCACAAATCGGTTCATTACTCATGCATTCAACAATAATTCCCTGGGTTAAATAAAAAGTGTGAGAAAAGATTAAAGGAAAAAAAAGGCAAACTGAAAATACTTCATTCAGCTTACGTAGATGCCGACTTAAGTCAGAAGTGCACTTCTTCAGAAGGTCACATTGCTAACATAATCGTTTACCACTTGGGGGTTTTAAGAATTTATTTGAAATGTAATAAGCAGTATTTGATATATAGATACAAAAAAAAACATTTTATTCATTGCACTCTTGAGAATTATTTAGATAATCTACTCCCATAATGAGTTAAGGAAACTGTTTTTCATCTCAATTTCTCTCTGATTTCTCTTCATCTATCTCAAAGCACTAAACTCCAACCACAATATTGATCATTTTATGCACAGAGTGCAAGCAAACTAGTAAAACTATTTATTTTCTCATCAGTTAATGTACTGTTAAGAGCATAATACAGAAAATTATAAAAGTTTCAGTGGTGCAGGGTACTTTAATTATCCTAAAGCTACATGTGTGTTAGCTGACTCAAAATTGGTCTCATGTGTGATATTGGTGCCTTGTTATGTCTGATAGGGCTCTGGTTCCAAATGCTGTGAACTGGCTGAAGTCTCCTTGGCACCTTTAATTGCTCATCTTATAAGTAACTGTTCAGTAAAACTGCATGAATTTAAATCTACCACTCTGCTTTTTACTTTTATATAAATGTGCAACTCCTCTCATGGGTCCTGTAATGGACTGAAGCCCCATCCAGGTGTGACTGCACCCTCTACTGACAAAAATAGCTCAGCTTCTCATGACCCCATATAGTAATAGACAGGTTCAAGAAATCAGCGGATAGCTGAGGGGATAAGTAAGTCTAGATGGGTGTATGTATGCATGTAAGTGTGCCCTGTAATAAACTGGAGACCAGTAAAAGTTTGGAATAAAAATGCAAAAAATGTAAAAACATTGTTAAACCAAAAGGAATACCCCATTAAATGAGGATGTAGGTTTAGAAGTTGGTGGGTATCGTAGCACACCATCAGCAATGACTACAATTCCACATGGTAAAGTGAATAATCAAAATGGTCCTCAGACAATATGGAGATATGTATGCAATTCTTTTTATACCTATGCTACTGTAAATGTGGACCTAATTAAACATAATGTGATATGAAGGAAGAAGCATGGTTAGTTCAGTATAGCCAGAGGTTATGGTGTAGCTTCAAAGACCTCCAGCAGAGTGCTGTAGGGCGCAGTGATAGAATCAGCCTATGCTAAAGGCACTCTGCAGATTGAGCACATTGTCATGCTCAGGGTGTGAGTCATTGTTCATGACAGCCACCAAGGCAGAGAAGCCAGGCTTAGGGCCCAGCATTCTTCATTAACTGGTTGTGTCTGTTGGAATGCCTTCTTCTTATGTTACTGTCCCATCATACCACTATATAATAATATAACACATTTACAGCTACTGACATAAATATACAGAAATATTCTGGCCATGGAAAAAGGAACTGAGATACTTCAGGCAACTCAGTCGATACAGGCTCTTTTGTATATGGCTTCTGATTTTGTGGCCCAATGCAGAATTCTGTCTCCAAGCTTCCAGGACTATGAATTTTGCATACTAGAACCACCTCAATGTCTACTCCCAGGATGGTAACTAGAGTCAGAAAAAACATGCTCTTCTTGAAGTCTTTAACAGAAATTACAAAAATAAAATTTGCTAAAACAGAAATAGTAGTTCAAAGTACTTAGGGTTAATTATTGATGATGCTGGGATATATTCTGGTTCCCAGTGAACCAACAGTGGACTGTGGAAAAATGAATTAATAAATTGAGCTGTAGAAGAGAAATATGAAGGATTTCTCCAGATTTTGAAAGGTTTTAACACTTTATATATTTTATATTTATTAACATTGGTATTAAAATTCATGACATAATCATCTCTCCTTTTAATATAGACTTTTTAGATTGTTAGGTGACTTTTTAACTTCCAATCAATTTAAAACCAAAACTACAATATTTTAAAAATATTATTTTTAGATATATTTACACTCTAAAAATCTCAAACCTGAACTTGGAAACTAAAACTCTAAAACAATTACTATTTAGGCCTCGTATTACAGTTGCTCCACTCAAAACAAAAGGAATCAAAGTGAAAAAAAGAAATTTCAACTTTGGATAAACGAGAACACAGGGCAGCTTAAATTAAAATGCCATAAATTAGTGGCTATATAGAGATAAGCAAACTTGCAAATATATCAGACTGAAAGTACTAAAGTTTATAAAGAAGCACTTTGCAAAGAAAAATTTTATTACATTTCCTGATTAAGTTTTACTTAGATAGCTAACTTCACAAATTAGAAATCTTTATTGACTGACATAATTACACTTAATATTACTAGCAATGACTATACATTTCTTTAATAATAAAGTAGATAACATATAATTGCAAAATGAGCAATCAGAGTCACCCTGTATCATCACATTTTTCAAAGCCCACCCTATTAAATTCAATAATTTTATTGTATATTGGTGCATATTATTTAAGTAATGACACCTACTACATGTCCTGTCGACCCAATAGCAACTAGTTTGGTTAACTAATAGTTGTACAACCAATAGCGAACACACTATAATTAGTAAATAACCATAGAATTGCATTCTACATTATTGATTAAAAGTTGATTCTTTAAGACTTGAAATTAGACCCTTAACTATAAACCAATTAATTATTTTTAAAGTTTAAAAGAAAAGTAGAACTGCATAACCTGATTTTTAACCTAAAAAATGTTTTTCTGAGATCATTATATGTAGTACAGCAGAGAAAATGATTTAATTTGTCTTGTACTTTATATTTTAATCTACTTAGATGGAGGGAATTCTACTAAAAATTATCCTTTTAGACAACAGAAGTGCTGCTTGTTGTTCTAGCATTCCATCACATGGCCTTGAGACTTTAGTTGGCACTGTTCTTAACTTGTTTACTTATTAGATCATTTTCAATATGTGCAGAAGTTTTAACTCATTCCTGCCCTCAAACAGCAACATTTATTTATATATCACATTTTTCATACAAATGGTGTAGCTCAATGAGCTTTACATGATAAAGAAACGTTTACATGAAACAAAAATAAAATTAGGCAATACTAAGTAACAAAGAATAAAATAAGGTCAGATGGCCAAGAGGGCAGAAAAAACAAAAGAAACAAAAAAATAAAATCCTCCAGATGGGCTAGAGAAAAAAAAAATCTTCAGGGGTTCCATGGCTAAGAGACCACCCGGCCTCCACTGGGCAATCTACCTAACATAAATGATCTAAATCAGTCCTCATGGTCTCCAGGCTTCTGAGGACGATAGTCATGTGAACATCTGGGGTACTGCCTTCAATCCATCAATTTAGGGACTGCATGGTGTCTTGATCAGATGGTGGTGGCACAAATCGTCACCACAGAAAAAAACAGAAATAGAACATTAGTAGGGATAAGTATGGAATGCGGAGCCATGATGAAAATGATAATACAATGCACAAATAGTTTACCAAGGGTACACTAAAATGTAGCTTTGAGAAAGCCATGTTAAAATAATGGGTTTTTAGGAGTTTTTTTTAAATGCTTCACCATATTAGCCTGGTAAATTTCTATTGGTTAAATATCCATATTTTAGATGCATAACAGCAGAAGGCTGCTTCACCACTTCCTCCAAGTTTAGCTTGTGGAATTATAAGCAGACAAAAATCAAAGGATGACTCTGAGTGTAAGATGACAGGCATTCCAAAATATAGATGCATAACCAGCATTTACTGTCCTGGGTGGAATTGAAGAGTCGCATAGTGTGGGGAGGAACGATCTCCTCAGTCTGTCAGTGGAGCAGGACAGTGACAAAAGTCTGTCACTGAAGCTACTCCTCTGCCTGGAGATGACACTGTTCAGTGGATGCAGTGGATTCTTCATGATTGACAGTAGTTTGCTTAATGCCCGTCGCTCTGCCACAGATGTTAAACTGTCCAACTTTACTCCTACAATAGAGCCTGCCTTCTTAACAAGTTTGTCCAGGTGTGAGGCGTCTTTCATCTTTATGCTGCCTCCCCAGCACACCACCGCGTAGAAGAGGGCACTTGCCACAACCGCCTGGTACAACATCTGCAGCATCTTATTGCAGATGTTGAAGGATGCCAACCTTCTGAGAAAGTATAGTCTGCTCTGACCTTTCTTACATAGAGCATCAGTATTGGCAGTCCAGTCCAATTTATCATCCAGCTGCACTCCCAGGTATTTATAGGTCTGCACCCTCTGCACACAGTCACCTCTGATGATCACAGGGTCCATGAGGGGCCTGGGCCTCCTAAAATCCACCACCAGCTCCTTGGTTTTGCTGGTGTTAAGATGTAAGTGGTTTGAGTCCCACAAACACAATGTCAGACCTGCAGTTCCCAAGATGCACATATTGAGGTCTGTCTGTAAGATAGTCCACGATCCATGCCACCAGGTGTGAGTCTACTCCCATCTCAGTCAGCTTGTCTCTAAGGAGCAGAGGTTAGATGGTGTTGAAGGCACTGCAGAAGTCCAAAAACATAATTCTTACAGCACCACTGCCTCTGTCCAAGTGGGAGAGGGATTGGTGTAGCATATAGATGATGGCATCCTCCGCTCCCACCTTCTCCTGGTATGCAAACTGCAGAGGGTCGAGGGTGTGGCGGACCTGTGGCCTCAGGTGGTGAAGCAGTAGCCGCTCCATGGTCTTCATCAGATGTGACGTCAGAGCAACAGGCCGGAAGTCATTCAGCTCACAAGGACGTGATACCTTTGGGACAGGGGTGATACAAGATGTTTTCCAAAGCCTTGGGACTCTCGCCTGTTCCAGGCTCAGGTTGAAGATGTGCAGTTCCAACGCAAAGGCCTTCAACAGTCGTGGTGATACACCATCTGGACCCGCTGCTTTGCTGGCACGAAGTCTTCTCAGCTCTCTGCTCACATGGGCTGCTGTAATTGTGGGTGGGGATGTCTCACCTATGCTGGTATCAGCAGAAGGCTGGTTGGAGGATGCAGTACTCCGATGTGAGAGTGGGTTAAGGTGATCAAACCTATTAAAGAAGTTGTTCATTTGGTTTGCTCTCTCCACGTCTGTCTCGATGGCAGCACCCCGCTTCGAGCTGCAGCCAGTGATAATCTTCATCCCATCCACACTTCCTTCATGCTGTTGTTCTGCAACTTCTGCTCCAGCTTTCTCCTGTACTGCTCTTTCGCCACCCTGAGCTGGACTCGGAGTTCCTTCTGCACACGCTTGAGCTCATGCCGATCACCGCCTTCAAAAGGCCTTTGATGTCACTTGTAATCCATGGCTTGTTGTTAGCATAGCAGCGTACTGTTCTGTTACTGGAACTACAATGTCCATACAGAAGTTGATGTAATCAGTTGTGCATTCAACAGCCTCTTCAATGTTCTCACTATGTGACCCCAGCAATATATCCCAGTCTGTAGTTGCAAAGCAGTCTCTCAGAGTCTGCTCTGCCTCAGGGGACCACTTCCTGAATGAGCGTGTGGTAAGTAGTTCCCTCACTCTTGGTTTGTAGTGAGGCTGAAGCAGAACCAGGTTATGATCTGCTTTCCCAAGCGCATGCAGCGGGGTGGCGCTGTATGCGTCTTTAACGTTTGCATACAGTAGGTCGATAGTCCTGTTTCCCCGGGTGTTACAATCCACATACTGGGAGAAGGCAGGTAATGTTTTGTCCAGCGTTACATGGTTAAAGTCTCCAGCGATTAGCACAAGTGCCTCAGGGTGCTGCGTTTGTAACTTAGCAACTGCGGAATGGATGATGTCACTCGCCATCTCCGAGTTCGCTTGAGGGGGGATGTAAACAATAACAACAATCACGTGTCCAAACTCTCTGGGCAAATAATAGGGACGCAGACTTACGGCCAATAGTTCGATGTCTCCGCAGCAAGTGGAGATTTTAACGTTTACATGTCCTGAGTTGCACCACTTTGTATTGACATAGAGAGCGAGTCCTCCTCCTTTCTTCTTCCCGCAGGTACTTGCGTCTCTGTCCGCTCTAACTGTGCTAAACCCGGGTAGCTCCACGTTAGCATATAAACTCAGTTATGAGAAGTTTACTTACTAGACTGTAACACATGGATAGTGTAATGGTCTATCTCTTTAGTGGAGTGCCAGTTTTTAGCAGGGATATGTGGAGTTTACATAGTTACCTTTGTCCTTGAGAAGTTTCTACTAGTTTTTTTATCAGTCAGAAGAAATGTTCTCAGACTGATTGTCAATAAGTTGGTATGGCATGAATGTAGGTAGGTGTTTTTTTCTTTTCAGTAAACACTGTTACCGGTTGTCATCCCTTTAGAAGGACTTGGTGTCCGAATTCCAGTGTGCACCATGACAGACCAACACCTCCACAACTTAACTGTTATAATAAATAGAAATGTTATCTACCACTCTTTTGTTTTGCCTATCAGAATTAAAAACAAATGAGAAAAAAGCTAATTCTAAATTAATCAACATATCTTCCTATAAATAGTGCAATAAGATACTATATTAATGAAGTTAATTAAACATCAATCCATTGATTATAAGCTTAACCGAGTTCAGACTTCCAAGAATCCTAGTCTATGTTGGCAGCACTGGGAGCAGGGCAGGAACTAACTGTGGATGTGGAGTTCGTTCACGACAGGCTGCACCTTCTCACACTTGGCAAATTTAAAGCTGCCAATTTGCTTAACACTCACATATTGGGAATTAAGAGGCACACAGAGAGACCCAGTGGGAATATGAAAACTTCACTCAGACAGCAAAAAATTAGAATTTGATAAAAGGAGTTTAGAAGCTGTGAGGCAGGAGGAGTGTGCTGATCACCCTACCACCCTACTTTCAAGGAAATTCATACACATATGTGTATTAAGCAAGTGTAGACAATGAATATGTATTTGTTACAAACATTATTATAACCATAAAATACATTATTGGAAAAATATAATATAGTTAAAGAATAATTCCTTGTCCTCTAATTTATTTTAGAATGAATTATAATGAAATCAGTATTTCTAATGATTGTTTTATTTTGTGTAAGTATAGCATCCTCTAGTGGTAAAATTTATTATATTCAGATATTTTTCAAAATTCTTTCAATTGTTGAAGATAAAATACATTTAATATTTACTTGAAAAATTATAATGAATCCTAATGTTGTGTACCAATAGTTTGTAAAATACATTCATCCAACCATGTGGTCGGCATACTGGTTCAGCGCTGGTCATATTCACTTCCAGTACAAGGACACAACTGACAAATTTCGATTTGCCAATTCATTTGAGATGTGGGGAAAAACTGAAGTAACCCATGAAAAAGCAACACAGTCCCAGAGACAACACACAAACTGTAACCAGACAGTGACTAGGGGGGCTGCTGGGGGGCCCACCCCAGTTAATGTCTTAGAGCTGTAAAACAACACCATTTAGAATACATCCATCCATTTTCTAACCCGCTGAATCCGAATACAGGGTCACGGGGGTCTGCTGGAGCCAATCCCAGCCAACACAGGGCACAAGGCAGGAACCAATCCTGGGCAGGGTGCCAACCCACCGCAGGACACACACAAACACACCCACACACCAAGCACACACTATGGCCAATTTAGAATCGCCAATCCACCTAACCTGCATGTCTTTGGATTGTGGGAGGAAACCGGAGCGCCCGGAGGAAACCCACGCAGACATGGGGAGAACATGCAAACTCCATGCAGGGAGGACCCGGGAAGCGAACCCGGGTCTCCTAACTGCAAGGCAATTTAGAATACATTAAGTGTCATATATTAAAGTGAGACTAGACAAAATTCAATGAGAAGTATGTTCATTTAAGAAGTTAAGAAGCTATTGTTTCTCTTTATAAATATGCAGCTAAAAGCAAAATGTTCATATGACATTGACATTAAAAAGTAAAGCTTGACATATCAAATATGACAGATCATATTTACAGAGGTATAGAGGCTTCAGGCAGGAGCAGCAGCTATTTACTGTTAATGCACTCCATTAAACAAACAGACTTTAAGGTTTTTTTTTCTTTTTTTGTAACTATGCCACCTATAAAAATTAATTGGGCAGAGCACCAAAATTCGACGTACACTGTTAACCCTGAGTTTTCTGACACTAAGTATTTTGCTGATGTTTATACATTTGTGACTATCCTACTTGTTCAATAACTTTGAAAATCGACAATTACACTGTCCACTGTATGCATTTTCTTTTCATGTACCTCTGCTACTGTATATAAACCTATTAGGTCTGTTCTATTATGTCATTTTCTAACCCACTTAATCCAGACCAGGGTCATAGGGGGTGCTGGACTCTATCCCAGCCAGCATTAAGCACAAAGCAGGAACACACCCTGGGCAGGGTGCCAGTCCATTGTAGGGTTTGTGATATTAGATTTTCTAGATTCATTTGAAAACAGCTGACCCTCATATAGCATAACATTCTGAAATGGTACTCATTGAAATGTCTTAAAGGACAAAAAAGTGAAAATTTCTTTAAGGCCTCCACTGGAGCTGAATAATAAAGTTTGCCTTAATGTGCTGAATTAATTAGGTGCCTCATTTTTTAAGATTTAAAGCAAACTTAAACACAAGTGTTTAAAGTCCATTTGAAGATAGCATCATCAGTTGACATTTCAGTACTGTGATTTCTAAACATAATTTATGAGTAAGAGAAAATACAATACGCTTGAAGGTTTGGTGGTGAGCATCATTTTCTTACAGATTCAGAGCCCTGGGTTAAAGACCCTAGACTAGATAGACGGTTTCAGAGATGGATGGATGGATTTAAATACTTGTTTTAAATGATCAGTTTAATAAATTATAAAAATATGGTCAATATTGTTACATGTACAGAGTACAGGGAAATTTTTACTTGCATGGGCTAATTACCTGCAATGCTTTGCCACTCTTCTGTGACTTGATCAGTAAGAATTACTACCTTACCTCGAAATCTCAGAGCTTCTGCCTTCCTTATATCAGTTTCCTAAATTAAAAAACAGAAATAATTATATGCATTGCCAAGTAAAATTGTTCATAAATTGATACATGATCAATTAAAATGCACAATAAAGTGCAAGAATGTAAATGTCCATGTTCAGGAAAAATAAATTGAGGACTGTGTGCCATACCTCTATAAAAATAAAGCACCAAAGCTTACAGTATATCTGATTGAATAAAGACTGCATGTGCCTTAAATATTACTGTGGTATGATATGACATAAGGAGTACATTAATTGCATTCTATTTGTTTTTAAAACATTTAAACATGTGGTTAACTCTTAACATTACAATTCTGTTGTGAATTAATAATAGAATTACACTTTATTTAGTAAAATAATAATTAATAGATGGAGTTGGCTAAGTTTATTGCATAAAAGTATGGAAAAGTCAAAGAACATGTCCACCACCTAGTGGCCATTCCTTATATTAACAGGTATATATACATATATACACACACGCACACACAAGAGACATTTAAAAAGTTTCTGCACTTTTATATTTTCGTTGGAAATTGTAAAGGAGGGAGGAGTAGTAATTGGGCATTTAAAAGTTGATACGATGCTGGGAAATGCATTACAAAGGAAGGTGACTATCTAAAAAAGTTATGTAATTTGTTTTTGAAATTCTTAATAAACAGAGTTAAAAAAAAGTGTGTATATATATATATAGCCACATAGTTAATTATTAATCAATCACGTCTGCTAAGGGAACAGACTTCTACTACCTTACATTTAACTAACTTTTACATTTTAAGATTTTTAAGATTTGTTTCTTTTTCCTTAACATCCAGTCAAGCAGTAATGACATTCAAAAGGGAGCCAGATGACAGATGATAGTCGATATACAATTCAAACCTCTTGGTTCATCATATCAGTCTCAATAGAATATCTACAAATAGCATAGGCTTGAGAAATATGAATCTGTCCTGGTCAATTTGGTGAAAATAAAGAAAATGAACAGTTTTGGTGTGGTAGAATAAGGACATAGTTGAAAATGTGTTTAATTATGAACAATTGGCTTCTAATTAAAAAAAAATAAACTGTGTGGAATAACATAAATGCTGCTGTCCAAGAGCTGTGTTTGAGACCCCAGAGTTAAGGGAAAAAACAGTTAAGAGTTCTGAGTCTTTAAAAGCAGACCAGTTAAAACTAAGGCAAAAGATGCTGGTTCTATTAGCAGCAATACTTGACTGCTGATTAAGAAAGTGGCTGGAATGAAAACCTGTTGTTGTTGCAGCCTTAGAGGATCTGACTTGGGCACCTCTACTCTATATAATTAATAAATAAATAAATAAATAACAAGACGCCACAATTACCTTGCCTGGGAGACTTCTGCTATTTCTGCACCAGTACCCAGACCAGTCTACCTCACATGGTGAATATTCCCCTGATTTGGTTTTTCCCTGTCTGCAAGCTGCCAGACATATTAGCTGTCCTGAGCCTGGATCTTCAAAAAACATTATGTGAGTAACATTTATACAAGATCACAACGTAGCACTGAAGTTTTACAGCTTATTCAAAACTCTGCTATCTGTCTTTTTTGAACCCGGGAGTTTCTTGTGTGTTTGTGTTTAGGCTTGGGACTCTGACACACCCCAGCCTTCACAACTGTATGTACCAGTGTGTATTATCATTTCTGACCACATTAGAGGCCCTTATTTAAAACAACAATATGTCCATTCGTACCTCCAAAGGGGGCCTTGTCCCCAAGTGTTTCAATATAAATCGTGCATATCAGCATGCCTTCGGACCTCCAAGTGAATACCCCATTTACTCATTATTCAGGTCACAAAACATAGAGTACAGATGGAGTTTTTTTTCACACTTCAGGCACTGGGTAAAGTAATTAATACTGCAGGCCCTTTTTAATCTTCGTTCTGTTGGAATCACTCAAATGACAGTGTTAAGATGTTAAGTCGCACAGGACTAGTTTAATCTGGGAATATTTTTAACAGACATTTTAAGAAGGTAAAAGGCTCCATAATCTTTACTGAGATGTGTATGTTCAGTCTGTAAAAAGTTAATATGAGTGATTTTTTTGTTGGACTACCATTTATAGAGAACCTCCTATAATAATTACTTTTCCCCACATCATGGTGTAAAACTAACCCCATCTGAATAGAGCTTGAAATGCACTTCATCGTAATTTCCACTGGTCTCCTCAAGCATATGATTTGCCACTTAGTTGAAAGAATTCAGCTGGATCTATGTTATCGATGCACTTGAGGATTTTTAAGACCTGGATTAAGTCCCCAGGCAGTAGCAGGACATGTCCTCAAGTCCTAGGATGCACTTGGTTTCTCTCCTCTGCTCAGCCTCAAGTGATGTTATGTCTTTTTTGTAGCATGGTGACCCTAACTGCACATAACTCTCCAGGTGCAGTTTCATTAGGGCATTTTATAGTTCTTACTAATAATATTGGCATTTTTTCTATTTAATTAACACTGTTACTAGAATAAATAAATTATTTTCTTTTTATTGGAGAATTATTACAAAAACAGTTTTTTTATTATGAAAGGATCATTTCAGCTATCATAATAGCTCAATAATTAATTTCAATAATTCAATAATTCTTGTAAAACCACATTTGACCATTATTAGTATAAACTCACTTTTCAGGGTGAATTATAAGGAAGTAAATTTGGGGATATAGTTTGGAGAAACAGTATTTGGAATTTTGCAGCAAGGTTCACATAAAGTATCTTTGGAAATTTGCTAGCGATGAACTGGCGCCCCATTCAGGGATTGGTAATGCCTTGCGCTGTATGCTGGCTTAGGATGGCGTGACACTGGATGATGAATGGAATAATTAAACATGTACTACAAAGATATTTCAATGTTCCTTAAAAGTTTTGAAGAATCAGTGTTCTAAGGTTACAGATGGCTTGATATTTATTAAACGATTGTGTGGCGATTGGTTACTTGGAGACAGAAAAGGAATGACAAGAACAGGAAAGACAGTACTGCTGAAATAAATTATTTCATCAAAGGTCACGCATGGCTCAGCAAGCATCCAGCAGGAGGCAGGAACAATCTCTGGACTGGGCGCCAGCTCGTGATCACCATTGTGCCACTGTGGCCCCATGCTTAATATATGCTTTAATTCATGTCAAATACGTTTATGACATTCTACTTTAATGACAAAATACACTAAGTGATTAAAGTGGAAATTTCAAGATTAAAGTTGACATTTCAAGCTTTTTTTCCCTCTGTCTTCCTATTTTTTTTTCTTTTCTCTGTACCATACTAAGCTTCCATATTTCATGGCGACGTTGATATCTGATAACTTCTGTTTTATTTTGGGCACTGTGCGACTTTCTGAACTTGAACTTTCGATCAACTTCCTTTTCTTGTTTATACAACTGTTTAAACCAAAAAATAGTATGTTTTTCCTTGCCTCCACTTTGCATTCGCTGATATTCTTTTTATCCTCGTGCTTTTGCCATTGTCTTTTCACAGAACACTGAACTTAAGGGAATATTTATATTGATTTGCATATTCAAAGAGGCGTAATTCTTGGGGGAGTCTGGGAGGGGCGGCAGGCGCATGCAACAGGCATTACATTTCACACAGACCAGCATTTATTTAGCGGAAGTGAATGGAAATTGACTTATGCACATTTTTCTGCATCTGAGTTTTTTTGTGCGTACGCACATTTAGACTTTTGTCCATACGCCATGTTTTAATGTGAATTGTTCTGTTTTAGTTCTACTTATGTTAATTGTTTTATAATTGTCAACTATATATTCCCTGTTCCTTTTGTTATTTCAAATTATTCACATATTTACTCTATTAAAAGTAGTTAAGTCTTTGATGGCCAAAGGATAATTAATTAAGAATCAAGCCCCAGATGCTTTATTTTGTTCCCCTGCAGCACGTGGAGACTATGTAAAGGTCTTTTTCAGCCTCTGCATTGTTGCAATGGTATTGACGTAATGCTTTGTTCTAGTACTCCCTTTCATTCCATAGTATTTCATTAGATTGCAGTGTCTAAACCAGGGGTCTCCAAACTTTTCAGCCCAAGGGCCGCATTAACTATCAAACATCAGTTTGGGGGCCGACTACACACTCGAGGTCCAAATAAAAAAGAATCAAAACATAGACGTTGTTTTTAATTATTTATTTAATATTATTTTATTAAGTTATTATTTAATAACACATTGATACACTACACATAAACACCTGTATTAGTGGGAATGGTGAAATTGTTTCCTGGATGCCAAAATAGAAGACATTTCTGGCTTTAGATTTGATGTCCGTAACATCAACAGTGACCTGAGATTATCATCAGACAAGTTTGTTCTCAAATTGTTCTTCACGTATTTCATTCTTGAAAATGTTTATTCACACAAGTATGTTGTTCCAAACATTTAAAGGTACCTTGATGCAAAAGTTTTGACATTAGGAAAGTCTTCCTTGAGCAAAAACTGGTAAAAACCCACCAGTCCTTCTTTGAACTTGTCCCTAAGGAAGTCATTTGCTTGCAACTCAATGACCTCCAGCTGCAGTTCATCTGGGCAACTGGCCACATCTGCTTCAAATGGGTTTTGAAACAGTATCACTTCTTCTGCCTTTGAATCCAAGTCAGAAAACCGCTCCTGAAACTGCAGCTGGAGGTCTTTGATGATCTTGCATGCAAATGACGTGGGGAACTCAGCTGTTGCTTCAGCCATGAAGACCTTGCACTGCTAAAAGTGCGTCAAGTTGTTGGCCTGTACTTGTTCCAAAAACAAGACAAGTTTAGATCTGAAGGCCTTTAGGTGGGTGTATAGATCAGAAACTGGATTTTTCTCTCCTTGTAGTTTTAGGTTCAGAAAAATTAAATGACTAGTTATGTCTGCAGCAAAGGCCAATTTCCATACCCACTCTTCATCAGATAGTAATGGCTGTGGCTTGCCTTTACTTTCCAGGAAGTCACCTATTTCCTTTCTTAATTGAAATACTCTGCTCATAACTTTCTCACAACTTAGCCATCTTACTGCTGTGTAATATGGTAAATCTTGCGATTCTGTGTCAGTATCTTTCAACATGTCTCTGAACTGTCTATGGTTGAGCCCATGTGACCTTATTAAATTCACCATCTTCATCACAGGATTCAGTACACTGCTAATGTCCACATATTTAGCACACAAAGCTTGCTGGTGAATAATACAGTGTAGGAACATTGGTTGTGGAATATTTTTCTCATTACACATCTGCTTCACTTGTCCAACAAAGCTTTTCTTTATGCCACTCATGTTCTTTCCTCCATCCACAGTCAGTCAACTGAGGTTAGTCCAGTCCAAGTTATAATCAGCAAATGATTTTTTCAATTCATTGAATATATCCTCTCTGGTAACAGTGCCATACATGCTATGTAGTGAAGCCAGCTCTTGTGTTATGTCCATGTCTTTATCCACACCTCTAATGAACAAAAGCCGTTGAAAGGTAAAACAGCTGTCCAGCGATTCATCCATTGCAATTGAAAATTGCATTTTTCGCTATTTGAGTCACAATGTTTTCACCCATGTCTGCAACACAGCGGGCAATGGTATTTGCACCCAAAGCTACATTTTTAAATTGTTTCGACTTTTCTGGGCAAAGTTCCTCAGCCACCTCCAACAAACATTTCTTCACTACTTCACCATCTGTAAATGGTTTGCCACTTTTAGCCAGGACGTAGGCAACTTTATAACTGGCCTTAGTTAAGGATTCATTTTCATTTGAGGATTTACTGAACAATGCCCTCTGAGATGTGAGTTGATTTTGTAATTTAGAAAATTTTTCGGCACGAACTTTGCATATTTCTCCTGATGTTTGCTTCGATGATGACGGCGCAGGTTGTATTCTTTCATCACAGCCACGGTTTCGTTGCAAATCACACACAATGCTTTCTCGCCGGATTTGATGAAGAAGTATTTCAAACTCCATTCTTCTTGAAATTGCCGATACTTGTTGGCGACATTGTCTATTTTTCTTTTCCTCTTCTCGGCCATCGTTGGGCACTAAAATAAAGTGACTTCAACATGAATAAATACTGAAACTGAAAGTATCTTGCACACAATATCGCTAAAAAAAACTGATTATGCAAACTAATTTCGTCGCAATTATTGCTGCAAATGACCCGAAACAATTTTTAAAAATTCTTATGATTTCTTAAGTTAAACTTACCTGAATATAGTCTGCAAATATATCCACTTATGGTAGAGAGATTGTTGCTGTTAATGTTTCTTCTTCAGAATATTCGGAAAATTCTTGTTAAACTAACAAAATTCCCGATACTTTATACACACTGGTAAGTAATTATGCGAAGGAAATTGTCACTAAGTAAAATAGAGTGCAACATGTTTCACAATTAGACACTAACTGACACCAACACCTCCTCATCGCAGCAGTCAACCGCAACTGGCAAACTGTGATCAAAATAATCAAGTCTTGAACAAGCAGCAAACCATTTAAAAACTCTGCCACTAGATGGCGTTATATCATCTCATTGAATGTGAACAGAAGTAAAAAAAGTAAGCACCAAATAAGTTTTTGCAATGTAGTGATCGGTTGAAAAACATAACACACTACTGCGTGCCTCTATTTTAATTCGGTAAAAACGTAACGTCCACGTAAGCGGCGGCTGATCTTGGCAGGATACACGTAAATTTCTGTATTTTTTTTCCGTAGATAAAAAAGTCTCCACGGGATGAGAGGGCCTCGCGGGCCGCAGTTTGGAGACCCCTGGTCTAAACCATTGTCTTTAGAATTGCTTGTTTCTTTAAGGTTTTCTGTAAAGTAAAGTAATTCAAATTTAGGATTTTGTAATTACAAATTGCATTTCTTAGATTGTAGATCATTGAAATTGTTATTTCTAAACTCATTTTTGAACTAGACTCTTTGTTGTGAACATTTTTTCAATTATTTGTTTTCTTCAATTGGTATTATTGGGTTTTGGGTTTTGCTTCTTTGGTGCTTTTTTCTGAACTTTTATATTTTGCCTTTCTCTTGTTTTAAATTTTGATTTTGTATTTTTGCCTTCTTGAATGTATTTCTTTTTTATTTAAGCTATTTTTTAAATTAAAATGTAATAAATTTTAATTAAAATTAAATTATTTATAGTTTTGTTGTGGCTGTAGCATGTAGCAAATAACATATGGTAACAGATTGTTGTAGCACGTATAAACGGTGTGTACGCACAAAAATGTTGCGTACGTCCGTTTCCACACTCCCATCCCAATGTATTAAACTAAACTTGGAGTAAAGCCATGCATATTTTCATACTAGCTCAATCCCTTATGTACGCAAGGTCTCCGCTTAGTTTTGCAAACTTGCGGCACCTAGCATCAAAGCAGTGCTACTGTTCCTGGGTGATTTCCCTTTAGTTTTTAGATTTATATCCCAGACACGGATTTATCAGATACACTGTAATTAACCACATATCATTTATTAGTTTAAGGCATCACATTGTAATAAACCCATAACCATATAATGGTGCACCGAATGGCCAAACTATTCTAAATACCATCACTGCATTAGTGTTGTTATTCCCAGTGCACCACTGAGTATTTAACCCACAGTATCTGATTGTGGAATCACAGCTGATCGGATTATCGGTATACAGCATCTTGCACACACTGTCTCAGCCATGCGCACTATCTATTTGGACTGTTCCCATACAGTAAGGCAAATGCTTCAGATCCTTTCCTGTAGGGACCTCACGGTTCATAAATAGTTTCATCCCAAGTGCTAAACGCACTCAATCAGTCAATCAAATGCTCCTTGTAGAACTGTTTGTACTTATACGTACAATCACCTCACTGTAAACTTGCACTACAGTTATAATAGTGCACAATCTGAGTCACTTTATAAAGCGTGTATTTACATATGATGATGACTGGTTTCTAAGTCAATTTAGATTTCCAAGCACTATCTTCCTGGAGTTCTTGATATCATTAAGATGAAATGCAGTAAAGCATGTTTATTACATTATACAGATACATTTTAAACTTCATTAAAATAATGTGTATTGTTAATAATTAAACATATGAGGACATGATGGCACAGCGCTAGCAACAAGCTGGTGCCCAGATCAGGGATTGTTCCTGCCTCACACTGTATGCTTTCTGTGATTGGCGCGGCCTGGATGGATAGATGGATGGCATAATTAAACATGTACTCTGAAGATATTTCAATGTTTAATAAAAGTTTTGAAGAATCGCCGTTCTAAGCTTACAGATGGCTTGGCATCTATTACAGAGTTGATCATGTGGCAGTTGTTTACTTGGAGAAAGAAAAGGAAGGACAGGAATTGGAAGTTAGTATATTTGAGAGAGACAGTACTACTGCAGTAAATTAATTCATTGAACATTGTGTAAGGCGCAGCAAGCATCTTGCGAGAGGCAGGAACAATCTCTAGACAGGGCGCCAGCTCATTGTTAGTACTGCGCCACCATGTTCCCATGTTTAATACATGGTTTAATTCCTATCATCATGAAAATATCAAGTATACATCTTAATATTTAAATTGTTCTGAGGACTGTAATATCATGAATGTAATGTATTCTGTGTCCTGTTGGTGGAAGAGAAAGCCCGTTTAAGAAGCACATAGTGATTCACACACATAGAGCACATAAAAGAACACATAGAAAGAAGCATTTAACGTGCTACTTTAGTTACGATGGAATCTGAGAAACTAGTAAAATAAACAATCTTAAGATGAAGTTTATGACGTTCTGCTTTGATGACAAAATAAAGTACATGATTAAAGTAGAAATTTCAAGATTAAAGTTAATATTTGGACATTGTGTGTCCCTATTTTGTTTTTCTTTTCTCTGTACCCTAATATGCTTACATATGACACTCAGACAGTGGGCTACGACTCGCCTTTTCACAGTGAATTTGATATCTGACCACTTCTTATTTATTTTGGACACTTTGCGACTTTCTGAACTTGAACTTTCAAGTTTCTCTTGCCACTCTGTCACTCAATCAACTTAATTTTGTTGATTATATCACTGCTCAAACCAACAAATAGTACTTTTTCCCTTGCCTCTACCTGGTATTCGCTGAAATTCTATTTTCCCCTGTACTCTTGCCATTGCCTTTTCACGGAACACTGAGCTTAAGGGCTATTTATGTTGATTTGCATATTCAAAGGGGTGTATTCTAGGAGGAGTTGGGGAGTTGCAGCAGGCGTGTACAGGTGCGTTACTTTTCAATCTGACTAGGCTTTATAGAGCGGAAGAACATGGAAGTTGGCGAACGCACAGATTTATGCATCTGGATTTTTTTGTGTGTACGCACATTTCCGCTTTTGTCCTTACTCCATGTTTTAGTGTGAATTCTACGCACAGCGTTATGCATGAGGCCCCAGGACTAGGAGGAAGCAGCCAATGGGCGAGAAAGAAAGGACAAGTCTGCAGTGGGAAGAACTGGGGATATTATGCACCAGCAGATGGCCAAGAATGAAGGCTCAAATTAGAAGTAAATGACAAATAGTAAGAGGAGGCAGATACAGTAGGGGGTTGAGCTAGATGTTGATATTTATTGAAGATTATTCTTCCTCTTGAATCATGCCAATAAATGCGAGTGATAAAACATTAGGTACACCTTAGATTAACATATGGATGGAGCATAAGTAACATGTAGTAGACATTTTAGTGGTAATCATTTTTTTGTTACAGGATATGACTTTTTTCTTTATATCAGAACAAATTGTCAGAAAAGATCCAAGTTACTTGTTTATGAGGACTTAAGGTGGCCTTTATCCAAAGCTGCATTTACTGTAGAAACCTTAACAGAAAGTATGTTATTATGACTTACTACTGGATAATTTAAAATGATCATTTTGTATGCACACTGGTGCCCTGTCCAGGGCTGGGTCCTGCCTTGTGCTCAACATGGTATCAAAACGGATAGGATGAACAGATGGTTGGATGATCTTTGTATGCATCACTTACCTATATTATTATACATTATTATCATTAACAGAATGGTTCAATTTGAGTAATACAGTATATACACATATATATAGACACAAATCTAAAATATTTATATTTCATTTGTATTGTCTTCTCATAATCCTTAGTTTTTATAAAATTTATTTATTCATATTACTTTCTGCATTTATCTGACTTTAATGATCTTTTCATAATTACAAAATATCCAAATATGTTTACTGTCCTTCTAAATGGACGAATGACAATAATGTAAACGAGAAATTATGAACATTCTAAAAGACAGACTTTAAAAGAAAATGTTTTGTTGAATTATGCTGCATATCTCTGAACGCATTTTTATGCCAATGTGATCCTGTGCAACATTAGCATTAAATTATATGTGCTCTGTCATATTTATTAAAGTTTACCCATATGGGAGTAAAATTATTTTTAGATGGTGTGGTGGATGGTCAGGGCCCTTCTCCAGCCGGGACACCTATATGATGGAAGAACTGGGGTAAGAGAGTAGGCTCAGGACATTATCTCCCCCGGGACAGTAGAGGGCTGTGGCACCATAGATTCCCACAGGGCGCACTGGTAGTTCACTGCAGCTCTGTTGGGTCCAATGGGCACTGCCAGGGTGAGCTGCTAAGACTGTGGAGCCCTATGACAAGCTTCTGCTACACCTGGGAGTACATGTTACTGAGCCACTTGGTGTGCTCCTGGGTGTGGTTTAAAAGGAGCCAGCTACCGCTACTGGAGCCAGAGTCAGGAGGAGGTGGACGAAGATTGCTGGAGAAGGAGTAAAGACACAAGGAAGAGAAACAGAGAAAGAGAGAGAGAAGAGAAAAAAGAAGTAAAAAGTGTGTTTGTTTGGTGTTTAGTACTGTGCTGCTAAGGGGAATGATTGGAAAGCATTCCCGTTGTAAATAAACTTGCTGTGTGATTAAACATGTGCCTGTTGTCATATTGTGTTGGGTTTAGGTGGCTGGTGCACTGTCTGCAGGCCACAATAGTTTCTTGTAAATTAAGGTAGTGTTACTCCTCTCTAAAGATTGCATGGAAAGTTGTGCATTTTGCAGATGATTTCATAGGGATATTCATCTTGTCCCGTGGGATTTTCTGATACGCCTTGAATGTTTGTACATCATTAAAATTTGCTGCAATGTACTGTGTGGAGTGTACTCGATTCTCTTAAAAAATTAAGAAGTCAATTACTTTTCTTTCTGGTAGATTTCTGAACAAGCTTAAAATCTATTTTTATTCTCTAGTTACTATACAGTATTAGTACAAGACGAAATACGTGTTAGTGTCACTCAGCAGTGCCTTAAGTTGGCATGAATACTTAGCATGCATCTTGAATGTTTCTTCAAAAATCTAATGCCATATTCACACAAGAAAATGTATACTCTTATGCCAATTTAATGGGTGCAAAAATAATTGTTCAAGGCATTCGTCGAGATAGCCTTGTAATAATCTCCTTCTGCAATGTAGTCATTACTCTGTTTTTTCAGCACTAAACTCAAAGTGATCTAAAGTAATAAAGCTATTGAATACTGGGTCACTTTAACAGGTAAGGGAGTCATTTTAAATGACCTTGATGTACTCATAGTATGGCTCTGGTGTCCTTGTAACATCCACCATATTTAAATGGACATAAGATTGATCCATGCAAGTCTTCCAATGCGCATCTCAAAAAATGCACGTATCCATTTTCTATGTTTAAAACAGAAGTTGCACGTCTTTCTATCTTTGTGTGGCTTAGTATACACAACAAGAATCAATCATGGCTTAAAAAGGTAACACATCCCTCCAATATTGTTCTTGTATTGTCAATGAAAGTGTTATCGTTTTCTTCAAAGACACTTGAGTTATCAATTTTTAATTGGTTCTGAAATTTATTTTGAGTAGCATTATTTGTGATATACCTAGCATTTCATGATTTGACCATCCGTTTATTTTTTATGTTGTCTTTAACTTGGGAACCAATAAAATTATCCATATCTTTTTGATCATGTTGTCATTTTTATGTTGTTTTCTCCTTCAAATATGCCACATAAAATGACTTTTGTATCTGACGAGGCAGTGTGTTGCTCTTTTCTCTTAAGGTATGAATTAAACAAAACTGAAGCCGTCTTTGGACATTTGCGTAGAGCTGGTCTTCAGCTAGTGAGAGCAAAACTGAATCTGAGTAACAAAGAAATTGTATTTCCTCTACTTTATTGCCTGATAGCCTTAACTTAATATATTATTTAGACAGCAGACTTTTGCTGTCTATTACTAATAGTAATGATAAGGACATAATGTGTAAATAAAGTGCCAGTTTGGATGCCGTCTGTGTGGAGTTTTAATGACAAGCTTTATTTGGTAGCACTGAGATGGCCCAGTAGAAGAAAGTGCAAGTGTGTGATATCCTGCATCCCATTACAAAATGTTAACTTTCACCAGTGCTACCTAGACAGAATCTGACGTCTGTGATAATCTGTTTAAATATGAAGATTATGAAAATTGATGGATAAAGTAATGGGCAATACATAGCATATTTTGGTTTTTAGCAGTATGTTTTTGTGCTTTTTATTAATGCTCTCATTTTGAATTAATGCTAATTTGTTATTTTTACTATATTATATTTATTAATCTGTGCAGTGCCCTGAGCTTATACAAAGGATCTGCGCTATATAAATTAAATTGAATTTTTAAAATTACACAACAATGGAATTCTAGACAGGCTTGATGAGCCTTGGTTTTTTTTTCCCAGTCATTTTAATTTTGGTATTTCACACAGGCCTGGTAGTGAAAATAATATCAAGGCACACACATTATCTCGTCAATTTGATAAGAAAATGGAGGAAAATGACCCAGAGCCAATTATTCCAACAGAAAAAAAAAATTGGCATCAGTATTGCTCTCTGTTGAAGACATAGCAAAACGAGCACAACATTCAGCATCTATTCTAAAAAATGTTCCAGAAAGATTAATTTATATATTGTTAACTGTGTGTTCTAGGGTGTTAAATCCAGGTCTTGTTTCAGGGTATCCTAGTATTAATATGACTATAGAATTTGTATAAAGACACTTTTATTACTTATGGTATCAAAAGACACTGAACAATAAGGCCTGCTATAAAATAATTAATTGCCATCCTATTGCTCCTGTTGGTTGCATTTAATAGACCCTGGACACGTCAATGTTATTAATAATCTTCCACATTTACATGGATGTACCTTTACTTTAAAGCACATTTTCTGTCTTTGAAGAAAATTCAGCTTCTAGTAGAAATCTTTATTTGAGCACATTTTCAAATTACATGAAGTACATTTTTAGTGTGCTGTTCTGTGCTTAAACTCAAATGACTGTAAACTTGGAGTGCTGGATACCATCCTGAATCAAATTAGTAAAAAGAGCTTTATTTGCATTATCATATTCTGTGTTCTAGGCATTACTGGATAAACAACTTTCTTGGAATGAATTTTCCAGAAACCTGTCGAAGAGTAGTTCTGTGGGGATTTCACCGTGTAAAAGCATTTATGGCTGTAAAACTGCAGTTCAATCACATTCCACTCATGCCTCTGTAGGGCCTAGTGTACAGCTTTAGGCAGAGATCTTACAAGATTGTGGATTTTACATCAGTCTTATGGAGACACATAACATTTTAATCAGTATGGGAACCGGTTGGGCATAGATATTGTCACACACGTGTGCTTGGAAGTCAACCAAAGGGACGATGAAACGGCAATTCCACACCAGGCCAGGGGGTGGTGTGGTAGGGGCTTGAGGGGGAAGCAATATACCTCTCTCTTTTCTCTCCCCAAACCAAACACGAGAAATCCTTCCTGTCCTGGCCCCGAGGATGTCACTTCCTGTGAACCACCTATAAAAACTCCTCATCCGCCATACTTAAACAGTTCTGTTTTGGACTCTAACCCGTACACATTGTACGCAGATTTAAGCCTTTTACAGCCAGGGAAACTATACGTGTGGCTGCCCCAAACCTTCATTGTGTGTCCGGCTATTTCTTTCACAATATGTTATTTATATGGGACAAGAGTTTTAGTAAAGAACTGGACAGCTTAGTATTCATGAATGTTTTCCCTGTAATTTGTTTCTTTAGTCTATACAAAATCTAGTTCTTTACAGGTGCACCTCTTCTTCCATGTGCCATTTTTGACATCTGTGATATGTTATGTCTGTCTGCTCTGATCCTCTGCCTCTGCCCTACATATGGTGAATGGCAGCTCTTAATATGAAGTACAGAAGTGCCTAATGGCTATCATTGGGATGATATTTGGAGTATTTGATTGTACTAGATCCTACCTCTCAGGCCGCACTCAGTTTGTTCAGCTTAAAGCTTTCACATCCCAACCCACCGCTGTTACTTCAGGTGGGCTCTGTCCTGGGGACCCTCCTTTTCATTATTTACCTCCTTCCCCTTGGTAATATCTTTCGAAAATATAACATTAGCTTTCACTGTTATGCTGATGACACCCAGGTCTATCTCACTAGCAAACGTACTGTTTCCTTTCCACACTCCTTGTTTATCCATTGCATAGCAGAAATCAAATCCTGGTTTTCTTCAAATTTTCTCAAATTAAATTGTGACAAAACTGAGGTTCTCCTCATTGGGACATAATCAACATTATCCAAAACTGATCAGTTTTCATTTGTTATTGATAATTCCTCTGTCTACCCTTCCCCACAGGTTAAGAGTCTGTGTGTCATCCTTGACAGTAATTTATCCTTTCCGTCCCACATCAATAACATCTCCTGATCTGCATATTTCCACTTGCGTAATATTAATCATATTCGCTCCTCCATCACTCCCCGCACTACTGCTATCCTTATTCATAGCCTTGTCACTTCTTGTCTGGATTATTGCAATTCCCTTTTCTTTGGTCTTTCTCGCAAATCTCTTTATAAGCTTCAACTGGTCCAGAATTCAGCTGCCTACATCATTACCAGAACCCGCTCTATTCACCATATCACTCCCGTTTTGCAGCAGCTTCATTGGCTTCCAGTTAAATTCCGCATTCAATTCAAAATTCTTCTGTTAACTTTTCAGGCTATCCACAACCTTGCCCCTCCATATCTGTCTGACCTCCTCCATGTTTCCATTCCCTCCTATACCCTTAGATCCTCTTCCTCCATCCACTTGACTCTTCTATTCGTCTGCCTTACCACTACTGAATGCTCTGCTCCCCAGCTTTGGAACTCACTACCATCTGAGCTTAGAAATATTGAATCATTTTCACTTTTCAGATCTAAACTTAAAACTCATTTGTTTAAGACTGCTTTTTCTCTTTGATTACAATTGCTCTGTCTGATTTTAATTTTTGTTTTCTAGTTTTGTTTATAATCCGTGTTTTGTCCATTGTTCGGTGTCCTTGAGTGTTTAGAAAGGTGCCTACAAATAAATAAAATGTTGTAGTATTATTATTATTATTATTCTTGTGTTAATGTTGGTGGTTTACTGTATATGGCCATACCTGATATCATTTCTGTATAAGCTTTTCAAAAGTTCAGTATTCTCTAGAGCATCCAGGTGCTCATATTTAAAGATTGTACATTGTGGGGGTAAAATTCTTTCTTATTTTTACCGAATGTGTTATTATCATATATTTGGCAGACACCTTTATGCAATGTCACATACACAGATGGATTAGTTGAAATAGAAATCATAACAGTTAAAAATCCACTTTTAGTCACTACACCCTAAAATGTGACTAATATTTTATTATCAAATAATTGTGTACTGTCTAGGCGACTATTTTTATTTTTTTTTACTCGAGCATATACAAATGAAATGTTCTGGAATGTTTAAATCCTGCTGCAGACAAATAAAGAAACACCGACCTGTGAACAAGATGTCCTGCTCGTTGTTTGAAAAGGAAACTGCCTTCCTGTTTAAGCCAAAGCGGACTGCTCACACTTCTGACTTAGTGTTGCTCTATAAGATTTCTGCTGTTGTTTGAGACTTTATAGAGTTAAAATAATAAGGTGTAAGCATTTGTGGAAAAGCTTTGGTCTTAAGCCAAGGTAAAATTTAAAAAAAAAAAACACATTTTTTAGGGGCCAGGCACCCATTATTTTGTCACTGTGGACATGTGTCTGACCATCTTCTGTGATGGACTGATGGCCTGCCTTGTACCTGGTAGTCACAAGGATACACAGTGGCTCCCTGTAATCCTTCTATGGATTTAGCACTAGACAGTCATTCCAAGACTCTTCTTCTGTATGATGTTAAGAAATGATAAAAAAGAAAAATGTCATGCCCACTGGAAACTTGATAACAAAGTAATTCTCACATTTGGTATATAGTGGTTAAGTGTCACTTTAAGATTTCCATTTCATTGAAACTACAGTATCCGTACACTATGTGTGCCAAAAATGTAGGTCAACAACTGTATTGTATCTTGATCTTTAAAGGCGTACTGTCAACATTCTGTACCTGTATATGAACTGGAAAAGGCACATGAACAAGCCAGCACCCATATTGGTGTTTGAAATGTTATGTAATTTAAGATTTTTAATTATTATAATATCGTTCTTTAGAGGGGCTACCTGAAGAGGTCTGCCAAAGTGAGCATCAGCAACTGATTATACTTAGCATCGATAAACACAGATATTATACTCTGCTAAAACTCTAACTTTATTATGCCTTATTGAAATGCCATTTGTAAAAAAATGCTTAAGTATAATGCTTTTTAGAAAAATATTTCAAACAAAATAAGTTTTAAAGTAAGATGCTAAATAAAATTAAACAAGTGAAATGCTCAGAATGCCTGCTTATTGAATAAATTACAGTCATGATCCAATAAGCCAAATTAGTAACACGATAGAAAATATATGCATAGCTCAACATTCAGGCATGTTCAATAACGTACTTGACTGATTAGAAAGTTCAAACATTTATGTTTACTTAGTTTATTAAAGAGTCAGTAATTACATTTTTGTTTATTAAATATTTTTTAAGCAGTTTTATACAAAACTGACAGTGATAATTCAATTACATACTTGAAAAGACTACATGCATTTTAATAGCACTTAACAATGTCAAATAGTTAAAAACATAACCCAAAGAGGCTTATGGTGGCTCCATAACTTTTATAAACAGCAGAATCCAGCTCAAGTTAAGTTAAAATGGCATTGATTGGCATCCTATGGTTAGTTGTTGGTTGTGGAGGATATGGAACTAATTGTAGTTCAAATGTCTTAAGCATAATATTTTTGAAAGACATGGAGAGTTAAAATCTTTCTTGAAGACCCAAGGTAAAGTTGTATGCTGCTTCAGACTGTGACAGAGGAAAGGTCTGAAACTTCTCTAATCAATTATATTGTCAGAGAAGTATTGAATCATTATAATCTTAAGATAATGCAGCTGTGAGTAACAAATATATAGAGTTTATATTTGTTCACTCTGTGATTACAGAGCGACACTTATAATTCCTTTCCTCCTGCATTTATTTGTGTATAATTGACTATTTGGCTTTTTTCTTTTTTTTACTTAAATGGTTAACTTACCTCAAGCAGCCCATAATGTAAGCTAGTGTACAAACACAATGCACAAGCACACTTCTCCAGGTGTTTCACTAACCTACATTGGAGATCTGTTTTGCCATCAGGTGCAGCTGTCAGTCATGTAAAAGTACAAAATATATAACTAAATATAAATATATAACTTCAAGTGGCCACTTCCCAAATAAATTTGAAACAGTAAGGTAATCCGTAACTAATATGTCACACCAAATGCTTCTCTGTGTTATGACAGACAAGTATGCAAAATTATCAATGTTTTCATTGGGACACTTTCAAAATGCAATCATTTGTACAGCATTCTCTGTTTAAAATGAAAATTGAACTTTCCCAACAAATTATCTTGAGGAATAAGTATGCGAAATTTAAATAAAGCTGTTCCATTGGGAGCTGAGTTGCTTCATGTGGACAGACTGAGAAACGGTATTACATGACAACTGCAATAGGTGCTTTTCACATTATATGCAAACAGACCTAAAAGGCTTTTCAGAAATAATATGAGTAGATTTGTTTTAGACATTTGTCACCGAATGTTTATGTTTGTGCACTTTATTCATGCCATTCCACTTCAGAGCTATGGAAGAATGGAGCCAATCCCAGCAGCACTAGTAAAGGTGCTAGTCCATCTCAGGACCCATACACTCAGATTTACATTGGGGCAAATTTGCTTAACCTGTGGGAAAGAAAAAATGGTGTACCCAAAAGAAAACCCAAGCAGGCACAGGGAGAATATGAAGGATCCAGATGGACAACAGCTGGGTGTGAGATGTGAACCCAGGACGCAACGTTTGTGAAACATTATTGCTAACCATTGTGCTAGTGTACTACTTTTGAATAAGGATCCCAAATACAGAATGATCTTTATATATAATATGCTACTGTGACTGTTCGTTTGTCTGTCCAGGATCTTAAATCACCTGTAACTTACAAACCATTTGACCAATTGACCTGCAATTTGGTACACATATACTATGTGATGTCTACTATCCACTTTCGGGTTATGATTGACCTCCAAGGTTATTCCTGGTTTTATTTTTACTTAATTTTATTGTAGAATCAACTCTCGGCAGCCGCCATGCGTATGGGCGCTGTTCTCAAGTCCTACCATCTTCACCGTCACTTCCCCTATATTTTCATATCTTAAGCCATTCTTTAGGCAGATTGAAGACTTAAGTGTCAACTTAAGTGAAAAATGAAAGAAAACATACTAAGTAATTGTAACACAAACACTGACTTAATCAATATAACACAAAAAGATGCCGACGAAAGAAAAGAAGAAGCGGGCCACTAGGGTGGAGAAAAGAAGAGCTGCTCAGGAAAGAGCAAGCGCATCAACCTCTGAGCAAGCGAATGTTAAACGTACAGAGAAAGAGGAGGAAAACTAGAAATGCTCAAGTCAAGTGTATTCACTGCAAATTATCGTGCAGTGCGCAGTTACTGGTAACAATAATAATAATAATAATAATAACTATTATTATTAACAATAAGAGCTTACACCTGAATTGTAATAAGTGTATGTGTGCAAGATGTACATATTCCTCGTAAACAGCAGTGCGTGTTCAGCTACAGCTGTTTTAGGTGAAGCCAAATGTTAGTTTAACCAGACGTTTTTCCACCTTGCAAGTAGAAGTGGGCACAATGAGGTGGAGGAGCTCTGAAATAAGTGAAGAACTGCTGTTACACAGGATCAAGAGGGGCCAAGTTGTTTATTTATTTATTTATTTATTTATTTTGCACATTGCAGGATGTCCCTGGTTGCTTTCCACAGAAGGATTGCAAGGGATTAGTCATACTGAGGGATAGGATAATTATGTAAGATAAGGAAATACAATTTTCCAGTTAAGGTAGTTACAGTCATTAATCAAGGCGCTAGAGACACAGTGGAAGGATTATGTTTCTAAGATGATGTTAAATAGCCTGAGCATTCTCAGGAAGTACCTGAAGACTTTTGCAATGAATAGGGTGGCTTGGTCTATTCAGCATGGAATGTTGCATCCATGGCTTTCACCAGGAAGCAGATGGAGAGTGAAGTGAGCTGAGGATCTTTACCATTTTGCTCATCTTAGATTCTGCTCCACACTGGCACATAAAATAAGTCACCCCTCTGCGGTGGGTTGGCACCCTGCCCAGGATTGGTTCCTGCCTTGTGCCCTGTGTTGGCTGGGATTGGCTCCAGCAGACCCCCGTGACCCTGTATTCGGATTCAGCGGGTTAGAAAATGGATGGATGGATGGATAAGTCACCCCAAGAAAATTCTAGTTTTGAATTATTACAAATGTAGCTTATTCATCTTATGATCACATTGACAGAAAGCACCGTCTATCATAATGTGATACTATACATAAATGTAAAGTAATGGCTAAGAAACCATTATTGACATGTTCATTAGGAGTATTTTCCTTAATGAAAATAAGTGTATTATATACAGACTTTACTAATGTAGTATGTCGTTTATCTTAGCTCTTCAGATATTATCAATATCTTTTCAATTACTAACATATGCAAAAATAATCAACATACAGAGCAGATTACTTTCACATGAGTTGCACTTTAGTCTTTTACCAGTAGATGGTACTATATGTTAAGAGAAAAATTCTCAGTCTTTTCAGCTAATCCTCAAAAATCCAATGTTACTTAAAACAATCTGTATTTAACATTTTTAATATTGTTTCTTTTCATCTTCTCCTAATGTGTTAATGTTTGTTGATAGATGCATTGCAATACAATGACATAACCCATGTTACCAAAATGCAATACTGCATAATTTTTTTGCATTCATCTATAATTATTTGTCTTTTATTAACAGTAAAAATAACCTAAACTATAACACTATTACACATACTTAAAGTGTGACCAGCAGACACAATCCAAAATAAGGAATACAACACAAAAACTGAAATAATTAACCTAAGCAAATAAGCTCCTCACAGCAGGTTTCTGAATATAAATGTCTGAATGCTTCTCCTTTGTTCAGTAATTCATAGTGGAAGAAAACATACAAAACAATCATCCAATGACCTCATAAGAGATGGCTAGAATATAAGATTTTTTTTTTTTTTTTACAGTAAATTACAATGTTTAAGACTTTCACCTTATAGCTCTAAAATCCTGGTTATACATCTCATCCTGGTCAATGTCTTTGTAGAATGTGGATGTCGTTGGTGTGTTTATTGGTTTATTTGCAGTGAGTTAATCCTCAGATACTCTGATTTTCCTTCTGATTCCCAAAGACATGTGTTTTAGGTCAATTGATGAACTCAGTGTGAGTATTTTTGTAAGCGTGCCTTGGGATGGGATTGTGTCCCATGTACTGTTGACTGCTCTCGACACTCTCAGAATGGGTTCTGGCACATTTAAAGATTACATGTGATACAATTTCCATACCTTGAATGTTTATAGTACTTGTTCTTCATTCTACACTCTATAGAAAGAGGGAGATATAATATAACAGATTTATCATGCTGAAATATAATAAAAAATGTAACAAATTTCAAATTATATACAGCTGCATAGAAGAGATTCATTTACATGGAATGAGTGTAAAAAGTAATTTTTTTGAACTTTGGGAAAATGACAGGAATAGTCAACTTTATGACAATATGTAATAATATCATTTTTTTTATAGGAGATTAGAAACATAAGATGTATGGTACACATGGAACAACTTTATTGAAAGTAATATTCCCTTATAAACAGGATTTTTGCAATCAATGCCATATGATGGAATAGTGGATAGCACTGCTATCTGACAACCCCCTAGTAGTACTAAGGTTCAACACCAGCCCCGGTTCATGTTTTGCATAACATTTGCATATTTCCTGTTTGCCTGGATTTTTGTCAGCCACTTTTTAAGTATCTGTATTCTTTGGCCTGATGCGAGTGAATGAAGTCAACTGTAGGTTCTTGCTCTGGGCTAAATAGAAAAGTGAGCTAAGAAAATAGTGGGAAAATATTTTACAAAAATGTTTAAATGATTGCAATGCTAGACCAATTCTTAATATTAAATATCCATCCATGAATTTTCTTAACCCCCTTAAGAGAGTACTGGGTGCTTCAAGTTTAGGAATGCCAAGTAACATAACCTGCAGATGGCGCTCTCTGAGAAAATCCGCACAGAATAATGGAGAACTGAGCAGTTTCTACACAGACAGCAAGTGTATGGCGTTATTTCAGTGCCACTATTCTGAGCACACGTAAAAAATATTGAGCGCACGTAAAAAAAGATTGCAAGTGCAAGTGTTGCATTTTGAAGAGAAATTTATTTTGAGCGTACAAAAGCTGAATTTGAGTGAACAAAATTCATTGCTGCGTGCAAAAAATGTATTTCAGTGTTTGCGCTTATCCATATACACACACACAATAGCACCCCTCTCGCTCAGTTTTTTCATTTGCGCTTGCTCGCAATGTGTTGCTTGCGCTCACAACATTCTCTGCTGCGAGCGCTCAACTCTCTGTACACCGTTATAAGTGTGCCACAAAACCAACCAATCACAGACTTGGTTTCAAAAATTCTGATTGGCTCTTACGGTCTCCAATCAGAATATAATTTGGAGAGTCAGTTGGCATGGTTGTATAATGCAACTACATTATACTACACCAACGATAGTCTTAACAAATAATATATTTTAAAATAAAATAATTAAAGATATTATCCACAAATTGGGGTTTAATTGAGTTTAGCTGGATTTAGCTACATTTCGGACTGTTTCCGGAATGCAGCAGCTAGCGAGCTGATTGGAGACCGTAAGAGCCAATCAGAATTTTTGAAACTAAGTCTGTGATTGGTTGGTTTTGTGGCACACTTATAACGGTGTACAGAGAGTTGAGCGCTTGCAGCAGAGAATGTTGTGAGCGCAAGCAACACATTGCGAGCAAGCGCAAATGAAAAACTGAGCGAGAGGGGGTGCTATTGTGTGTGTGTATATGGATAAGTGCAAACACTGAAATACATTTTTTGCACGCAGCAATGAATTTTGTTCACTCAAATTCAGCTTTTGTACGCTCAAAATAAATTTCTCCTCAAAATGCAACACTTGCACTTGCAATATTTTTTTACGTGCGCTCAGAATAGTGGCACTGAAATAACGCCATACAAGTGGCCTGTCATCTGAGCACCAGTCTCTGCAGCTACAAAGTAAAGTATTGACAGTAAAAGTGAACAAACATTACAGACCAAGAAACAATAATTAGAGAATACCCATAGGTTTATAAGGTCATTATTGTCATGTGTTAAGAGCATAGAGAAATTCTTACTTGCATGTGCTATTCTCCATACAACATGACTCCACTCTCCAGCACCTTGATTAATGACTGTAACTATCTTAACTGGAACACTGTATTTCCTTACCTTAGAGATGTAAAGGTAAAAAATAAAAAGCTAAACAAGATTCAGTGCTTTCTAAGGTTGTATTTTCACTGCTAACTCGAGCCTGGCTTTGCTGAGGTAATACAAAGCAGGTTTCTTTCCACACCCCAAAGATACAGCAGCTTTGCTTGGTGTGAATTCAGTTCTGTTTATTCTTATATACCATTCTTCATTGAATACTGGCTCAGAGTTAATACTACTACTACTACTACTAATAATAATAATAATACATTTTATTTATACATCATTTAACTCCCATAACAAAAAGATTATCATCCATCCATCCATCCATCGCGGGGGCAGCAGCTTAAGCTTAAGCTCTCCCCGGCCACTTCTTCCAGCTCTTCCGGGAGAATCCCAAGGCGTTCCCAGGCCAGCCGGGAGACATAGTCCCTCCAGCGTGTCCTGGGTCTTCCCCGGGCCTCCTCCCGGTTGGACGTGCCCGGAACACCTCACCAGGGAGGCGTCCAGGAGGCATCCTGATCAGATGCCCGAGCCACCTCATCTGACTCCTCACGATGCGGAGGAGTAGCGGCTCTACTCTGAGCCCCTCCCGGATGACTGAGCTTCTCACCCTATCTTTAAGGGAAAGCCCAGACACCCTGTGGAGGAAACTCATTTCAGCCGCTTGTATTCGCGAACTCGTTCTTTCGGTCACTACCCATAGCTCATGACCATAGGTGAGGGTAGGAGCGTAGATCGACTGGTAAATTGAGAGCTTTGCCTTACGGCTCAGCTCCTTTTTCACCACGACAGACCGGTGCAGAGCCCGCATCACTGCGGATGCCGCACCGATCCGCCTGTCGATCTCACGCTCCATTCTTCCCTCACTCGTGAACAAGACCCCGAGATACTTGAACTCCTCCACTTGGGGCAGGATCTCTCCCCCGACCCTGAGAGGGCACTCCACCCTTTTAAAAGATTATCAACTAATACATTTTTAAAGCAATCATAACAATCATGCCACCACAAAGTCTCATTAACATAAGGATTGAGCTATCACCAGTGGACAACAGAGAATAGTGAATCCGCCACCTTTTGTAGCATGCAATGGGCATGAAAGAGTGTGCATGAATGTGCTTTGTGAAGGACCATTGTTTCAATCAGTTCTGGGCACTGGCTTGTGCAGAGAGCTCCACAAAACTACAGTTGGATAAAGTGGATCCAGAAAATACATAGAATGATGTTGTAATAAGGTATTGGTACCGTTGTCATCCTCTGAATTTAGAAATCTTATGTTATAGTTTGTTTTTTTTTCCTCTTTTAATAACTTAATTAATACATAAGGTATATATATAGTGGATTGAAAATAATCTCAACAAACTATACAGATTATTCAAAACAATAACTATTGATAAACGATTTTTACATTTTCTTTTAAATTGCACATTTCTACATTGAGCACCAAATCAAGAACTTTAGTTCAAAAGTGCAGTAGTCTATAATGTTTTGAGTGTTTCAGACATAATCATTTATTTATCCCACCTTCTAGTGTAAAAACTATTCCCGTCCAAATAGAGCTTTTCAAGTCAGGATGCCATAATAAGAAAGAGGGCAGCAATCGAACTGGGCAGCTGTCTGGTTTACACTCCAAATCTTAAGCAACTGAGCCATATTGACTTAAAACTAATTTTCTACATTTAAACAAGAAGCAACAAAACTGAGTCTTAGCAGTATGTATCATAACATAACAATAAAAAATATTACATAGCTAGAATATGCGTAGAACTAAGCAACCTTTCAAGTTGCAACCCTGGTACAAGAGGATGTGTTACTGCAAGATTGGCCCAGGTTATGCATGCATTACTTTAAACAGGATAGCAGCATCTTGTCTTTTGAGCACACTTTAATATATAATAACTAAAGCTGTGTAAGTGGAAAGCTTTTGAAAAGCCTATATTTTGTCAATATGTTATACTGCTGAGGTACAAATTTTTAGAGTTAAACCAGCAGAGTTTATTGGTGTTATTTTTGGGTATAATTAAAATACAACCAGCTTGACTATTGTTGGTAGTGGGGTGGGGGATGGAGGGGGGCACTCCCATACGCCTGTGTGTCTCAAAGAGCCCATCAAATTACGAGGGCACCTGTGCCATTGATCAGTGTGCAAGGCGATCCCTATGGTGAGGCTCAGGGATCCAATTTCATTTGAAAAAGGAAACAAAAATCAATCGTTGTCTGCTGCCGAGTTGAAACGGGTCAATATATGATGCACCGCAGAACCTCCAACAACTTCTGATGTATTTGTTCAGTTTTTGTGAGAAACACTCCATAATCACTGCTTAACAGTGAAATCCTTACAGATGTCACACTGTCAGATATCAGGTTTTGTAAAACTTTATCAAGCACACAGTGGGTGTGCATTATAGAGGCAGAATTTATCTTTATGTCAACAGTGGGGAATAATCCAGAGTTTGTAAGAACTGTTTTCTTTCAGGAGTCAATTCTTTGTCAAGTGCTCTGCAGTTTTACATTATTTTTCTCTGTAATCACGAGGCCAATATCTTATGTAATTAAAATGCCTACTGTAATTTTCTTAGGCAGAGCATATATTCATACAATGTGATACAAAGCTAACACATTTATCACTAATGAAAACATTGACAGATCCTCATGACCTCATAACAAGTGTTAATGTTAATTGTGACTGGAAATATGTGTGTTTAATCTCACTCCTGCAGAGTACGCTACAAGGCAAGGAAAAGGTGAAACACTTCTGTGTCATCGCCCTGCTTCCAAGCAATCACAAATCAATACTTGGATGCCTTTCAAATGAAAAGTTTTTTGGGTTTTTTTTGTATGTTGTATCATGCCACGTACAAACCAACCAAATTTATGATCATGCAAGAAAGCCATAACACCAGACCAGGATGAGGGAGGTTGAGAGAATGGTTATGAACATCAGATCACTGCAAATACGGGAAAGGAACTTCTGCAGACATGTTAAAAGAAATATGGCCATATAATAAATGGAAGATGACCATTCAGCCTGTCTATGAGTAGACCCAAAAATTCTCATAATCAATCAGTAGCATAGGATAAGGCTGTAGCTGTCGACTATGCCACTAAATATTGTTTGCCTACAGTCTTTTTAACTAGTCTGCCGAGTGGCATTGTACTGATTTCATTGAGTGTGTATTTCTAACATTTATTGTACAATTGTGACTTTGGTGGTTCGATAAGAACGTGTCAGGTGATATCAAACATTTAAACCACAAACATCTCATTTTTGCAAATTGACGAACTTGTGAGTTTCCCAGTGAACAAACTATTAATTAGCAATATTACACTGAACTGCATAGGTGTCAACAGGAAGGCTTCAGGAAAACAATGTCCAAAGGTAGCAGCATACGTACGAATCTTGCAACATGAGGCCACATCTGCACATGCCAGTCAAAGAGGTTTTGACAGAAAGCAATAAGGTTGTTGCTTTGTACTCCCAAATTCACCCACTCTTGCTTCCTAAATTTTTCTTTTTATTGCTGCAATTAAAATTGAGACTGAAGGGAAGACAATTTGCTACCATGGAAGAAATCCAGAAAAAACTGCAGGAGAATCTAGACATGGTTACATACGATGAGTATACAAAATGTTTCCAGGAATGGAACAAGTGCTGGTACAAGTGTATTGCAGCGTAAGAGGAGTTTTTTGATGGTGAATAAAAGGGAAAACGGTCATTTTTATTTTTTTAACAATTACAGGAATTTTTGGGTTACCCCTTGTATGGTGCTTGACACCAGGAATATTCAAAATTTCCCCAAACACAGATCATTGCCAAGGATGACAAAGTAATAAGGAAACAGAGACTCATTAGGGTAAGAATAATGAGAAGAGTTGCACAAGAGAAAACCTAAATAAAAAGTAATATAACTAAGACAACACAAAAAATATGTGAAGTCCACGTGGGCCTTTGTTGTATATGGAGTGGCTTGTCCATAACGTTTGCATTGTGCTCAACCACCAAAACCTTCCTGTTACCTCATTACCTCTCATCTCTCCCCTTACCTCTCTGCCTTACTCTGGACTCTCTTTCTCTTGCCAGCCAAGGGTTTGTTTTTCCACTCCTGTCATCTCTAAACTCATTGGAACAATGACTAGTACAAGCTTTGGAGCCTCATTCAGAAATGAATTGTGACTAAACAACTTCTTAGGTGAGAAATGCCTTCTGGAATTCCAGAATTTGTCACCCTAGAACTTATGATAGCCATATGTTGTTTGGCAACCCTAGGTCCAGTCTCACCCTTACAGGACCCCAAAACACTCAGATAGCCTATCCCTCATGACTTATTGTCAGGGACTGGCATAGTGCACAGAAGCACCTGTTATCTATAATTCCAGTCTTAACCTTCACATTCACAATCCAGCTTTTGGCTTTGCTGCCCATACTTGCCTTTATGTGTTACTTTTTATACTACAATAGAGAAGTTCGCTTCAACATGTGGTTAAGCTTGTTTCAGACTTCCCTGCCTTCAGTGTGAAAATCAGATTTTAACTCAAATGTGGGTTTTACTTCTGAATTAATACCATTCTGCTCAATTCACTTTGCTACTATTTTTTGGTATGTTCACCTGCCTAATGTTTACACAGTGGTAATGCTGCCGTGTCAATTATCCTTCACCCAATTTATGTTGTTGTGTTTGTATGAAATCCTTGTATCTGGGTGGGTTTGCATTTCAGTTTTCTCCCACAAACCCAAAATATATGCATATTTGTGTGCCTTGTACATTCATTGCTGCCGGAGTAGGCCCCAGCCTGCTGTATTAGTTGTATTTTACCTGAGAACCTCTTTGACTGCACTCAGTGAAGAGCGTTATACAAAAATATACTGAATTGAATTGAATTGACTTGTTATTCAAAATATATGTATGTGATAATGTAGTTGTCATTTGGTCCTTTGTTTCACAGTATCCTTAACAATGAAAATATAACAAGAACCTTTAAACATTATAATACAGTAAATATAATAAAATTAACAATTGTCCATTAGAATATTAACAATAAACAGACCTGTATCTTACATAAGAAACACATCTCTGGCAGACATCCTGACAAGCTTGGTAGTAAACCTGACAGATTTTATATATGTAGTGTCAAGAATTTGTATACAAATCAGTAACAGTTATGCTGTAAAATTACAAACAATGGTATACTGAAACACTGGCAGGAAAAGTAACAAAAGGAATCATGAAGACTGCTACCAAACAACAGAGTGCACTGAAAAATTCCAAGAGAAGTTTTTCAGTACCAGCAGACCAATTTAATATTTCTTTTTAAAACACATCAATGTCATCAGAACATGGACTACAACAGATCCTCAAAATACAGCCCAGGGTTGCTAGCTCATGTGGTCCCCAGTATACCTCAGAGTTATTCTAGATTAGCCAATGGTGAATCCTTACTCAGAATAAATTATTTAATCTTCATCCCGCAGATTACAATATCATCTTTGTAATCTTTGTTCCAATATCAACTCTGTTAGTTTTGTGTTGTATTACCAAGTTGATAAACTTTTGCAGATGCAAAAGAATAACTGGCCATTGATTGTGGTCTTTAGCCTTCTGCAAGCCCATTTTCTTGTTCTTTGCTGTCAATAATAGGATAAGGTTAGGTGTTTGGCTGCCATATCTCATCTCTGACATGGGAAAACAAATTTGGAAAAGCTGTAGTTTTCCACAGTAAGTAGCTTACATCAACCTGTAATTAATGTTTTGTTTGCTATGAATGGACCTTAACTTGATGTTTTTGTGGACAGAGTCCCATTTTAACATACCATTGCATGTGTTATGTCTTAGTCAAGGAATGAGTGATTGATAAATTGGGATTACTGGGTATAAAACGTTAATCGAAGCCAGAGATCTGCCATATTGTTCACCACTACCAAAATGCTAATCAAAGAATTGTAGTAAGAAGACAAAAAGAAAGACTCAGAAACCATTTGAATGACTGTAGCCCGTCTCTGAGGTTGCACATATCATGTTATCTTCTTTCAACCTTTGTTTAATTTTTTGTGTCCTAAGAAAGAATCTTGAGTTGACATTTTGGGGACAAGGTCCCATTTTCATGTACTGCGGTATGTGTTATGCCTTGCCCAAGGAAAGCCTGATTGAGAAATGAAAATAACCAGGAGAGCAAATGTTAACCAAAGCATGAAGACTATGAATTTTGCTTTTATTTTTTTACACTGGGGCATCAGCAGCCCTTTACCAAACCACTTCAATCTTTAAACTTGCCCATTCTTCCTCTGAGTTGCACCCACATATAATCCATCGATTAAATGTAATAGTTGCCTACTTCCTCTAAAGAACATTTTCAGTACATAAGACAGTGGACTTTCCTGAACTGACAGTGACTTGAGAAGGGCAGGGACAGATCCTCATCTGTCACTGAAAAAAGTATCCAACAATACAAGAATTCTTTTTCTCTGTGAACCTCCCAGAGTAAATCTGACAAAAGCCAGGATGTGCTCTGCATATGCCTAATGCTGTCTAACATTTACGAGTTTCAACACACTGCCTTCAGAATGATCTTAACATCTTTTAATTTGCATTATGTATAGTACTAGCTATCCCCCTCAGCGTATTAGTGAAACAGGACAGTGAGGAGGGCCCCGCTTAGCTCTCTACTCCTGACCTCACTCTTCCCCCTCCCCTCGGCCCGCAGCCTCTGTCTTGGATTAGCGCGAATATATCGCTCCTGCAAGCGAACTATGATACTTAGCGCAATGAGAGAAGTCACAAAATCAACCGGATTGTTCAAGCAAATTATAAAATAAAGATCTAACTCAGTTAAGTAGTTCTCTCGTTCGCTAACTAGGCGGAGTTAAGGTTACGCCCCGAGGCAGATGCGTGAGTGAGGAGGACCCCACAGCCCGATGAGTCTGTCTTAGATTCATACTAATAAATCAGTACTGCAAGTGAACTATGATTCTTAGTGCGATGAGAGTGTTGCAAAATCAATGGAATGTTCAAGCAAATTATAGAAAAAAACGAATCTAAATCCGTTAAGTAGTTCTCTTGTGAAAAGCGGACAGACATACAAACGGGTCTAAAAAACTATAAGAAATTTTGTGTTTGGACCATGAAACTTTTAAAACCATTTCTTAGCAAGCACCTATGGGCCAAAGGTAACATACATTCCAAATTTCAAGTCCCAAGTCCTCATGTTTGGGAGATTTCGTGATGAGTGAGTCAGTGGTATTTGGCTTTTATATACTTTATATAGATTCTATACAGTATTGTTGTCCGCACAAAGGGAAGGTCTGCAGATTGAGACCAGCTATGTTATATAGGTTGGAGACAGTAACATGGACAAAAAGACAGGAGACAGAGCTGGAGGTGGCAGAGATAAAGATGTTAAGGTTGGACAGTTTAGAGACAAAAGCCAGAGTGGCGAGATTGCGCCAGTTTGGACAGAGGAGAGATACTGGGTATATTGGGAGAAAGATGTTAAGAATAGAGCTGTCAAGTAAGAGGAAAACAGGAAGGCCTAAGTGGAGGTTTATGGATGTGATGAGAGAGGACATGCAGATGATGGGTGTGACAGAGCAAGATGCAGAGGAGAGGAAGATATGGAACAAGATGATGCGCTATGGAGACTCCTAACAGGAGTAGCGGAAATAAGAAGAAAAAATAGTATTCTATACAGCATACTGTAATTAGCGGACTTATTTTTTCTAGCTTATACTCAAAATGTAAAAAACACTCATTAATCTGCAACAGAGCAAAATACAATACATATATTTTATGGAATAGATGCCATACTGATACCCTTTAAGTCTGCCATGTGCCCATGCCAGCCACTGGCATCGGTTTTCACCTCCTTTTAGCTGGTGCTGGATGGAAAAGATTAGGAAAATAATATATGAGTTGGACATGTAACCATGTAACAAGATTCAGATTTTTAAAAAAGTTTGTCAATTACATATTTGAACAATATACAAATAATCCTATATATTTTCACTTTGAGTGTGACTGAATCAAATAAGTAAAACTTTAGTCTTATAATTGCACCATCATGTAACAATATTTCAAATTTAATTGTTTCCATTTCTTTCTTTTTTTTTTACAGTTTGCCTACTGGCATGTAATGCATTGAACCAGCATGCACGGAATGAACTGCCACTCTGAGGTTTACAGTCCAAAGCCTTAACCACTCGGACACAATCTAACACAGTTACAGGCACTATGGTAATGAATATTATTCTGCAAAGTAAATATGATATTTCAAGTAGATTTTATTTTTTTAACTCTAATCTTTTCCCCGTCAACAGCTAAAAATAAAATAAAGCGCTAGCTTCTTTGCTTCAAGTGTTCCATGTCATTGTATTGCAAATCAGAACAGGGCTGAAAAACTGCAGAGAATCTCATTGTTTCTGTGTCATTTACAACAAAATTAAATTCTCAAGTTAATGATATACTTATTAGACAAGCAATTTTCCTTATAACTGCTTTTGTCAGAGAAAGGGCATTCATTGTAATCTTATGTCTTTTTAATTGTGTTCCAGTAGGCAATTCTGATTAATTTATGTTACATTCAGGAGTCACGCACTGGGAAAATGTTAAAAGTATATGTCAAAAAAAGTTTGAAACAAAAAAAATCCTCACCCACGTTGACTGGTTTTCACTTTTGAATTAAAGAAGTCCTTTCTGAAATGAACAAATGCCCATGAGTTGGAAACACGCACAACTCCAAATGGTAGTCTTAAAAATGTACAAAATAACTTTTCAATGTTTCCTTGTGAATAAATAGCTCTGAAGAGGTGTATTTCTGGATGTGATGGCATATATGTGCTTGTACATTTTTCTCCAGTCTCCTTTTTGTAGATGTTGTTTTCTTGTTCATTTTCAGTTTTTCATTTACAGAAAACAAATATTCTATTTCTGTGGTCGGTTGGCACCCTGCCTGGGATTGGTTCTTGCCTTGTGCCCTGTGTTGGCTGGGATTGGCTCCAGCAGACCCCCGTGACCCTGTGTTCAGATTCAGCGGGTTGGAAAATGGATGGATAAAATGTTTTATTTGGTTGATACAAAATGGTGACATAGTGAGTAGTGTATTTTTTCCTTCTATAGTCTAAAGTAGTGTTTCCCAGCATTTGTGGTGTCACGGCCCAGTGTGTTTGTGACTTGCATTTTCCCCTCTTTAATTTAGCCTGACCAACCCTTTAAGCCCTCACTCTGTTAATGTAGGGCAATTGTCTGAGTGGAGGGGAGTGAATCCAGCACTAATGTCAAGAGGGAAGGGGGTCTGCACAATCACCAGAGGGGCAGGTGAATCAGCACGATCATGAATGCTTTTCCTCCTTGGTGAATCGATCACTATTGTCAGAGCGGGCGTTGGAGAGGTCGTCCAGGATTGGCTGCACTCCACCTGCGACGCTGCCGCTGGGAGTTGAGTGCGATCGTTGTAGTTGGTGATGGGTGTGGTTTCATCCGTGGCCTACTTGTAATGCACGCTGGTCTAAAAACGTGTGATCAGCTTATATGGTCAGCTATTTTAAAGGAGCCTAGCTCTGGGGCACCAGCAAATTGCTTCATGGACTATGGAAAGCATCTGAAGTAGTTGGAGCCACAGGGTAGAGTTAGGGGCAAGTTGAGGAGTATACACAGAGATTGCTTCTGAACTCCATATTACAGCAGCTGCAGAAGTATTCAGTAATGTTATACAGATGATTAAAATTTTTTCTAAATTAAATTAAAATTTCTACAAATCGCACTTCAATATTGTCATCAAAGCCATACTTTGGAACAGTTTCATGTCTACCAATGAGAAACAATTGCCAATTACTTTTACTCACTCAAATACACCATCCTCAGTCAATCTCACTGTTTGTACCATTTTCTGAACAAGAACACCTCAGCATACACTATAAAAAAATTGGTAATTGGTTTGTGGTGCTTTATTCCTTTTGATGGTGCTTTAGCTCACATAATCTGCCCTTTTTTGATTTTTAAACATGTGTGCACACAACATGCCACAGAGTAAGTTGATTGTTATTGCAAACTTAGTGACAACATGCAGGTGAACAATGGGGTAGCCTCTTAGAAAGATCAGAAGCTTTAATTAAAAGTGTAATGTTGTGTAATCATTTCAGTTGAGCTTTATTGTCATATGTATAGAGTAAAATTAAATTCTTATTTGCATGCTTGAGCAACACTTACTACAATCTGAAGCCACAAACTTTGCTGCATAAGTTATGTAAAATAAAGTAACGTAAAGTAAAGTAAAGTAAGAATAGGTGAAAATTAGCCTGGACTCAGGCCCAGGTGGATGTCATAGTCCATGAATCAGTTTATGCATACAGTATATGCAAATTAATGGAGAATTTTTTTAATTAAAATAATTATATATCAATCAGTAGAAATTTAAAGAAATTTTTAAAAATACTCTATCCTTATTTTTCTTAGTTGAAATTTATTGGACACTATGGCATTTCTGTGGTTTTTGCATCTTGGCATATGGTGAACATCGAGGAGCATTATTTATAGGACCAGTAACGGCGCACTGAATGATAACGTGCAGTGAATACACTTGACTTGAGCGTTAAAAAAAGAGTTATCATTCCCTTTCTCTGTACATTTAGCATTCGTTTGCTCAGAAGTTGATGCGGTTGCTGCTTCCTGAGCAGCTCTTCTTTTCTCCACCCTAGCAGCCCACTTCTTCTCTTTGTTCGTCGGCATCTTTTCGCGTTAAAACTGATTAAGTCAGTGTTTGTGTTGCCATTACTTAGTACAATTTCCTTAATTTTTCACTTAATCTGGCACTTATCTCTTCAATTTGACCTCAAGGATGATTTAAGATATGAAGAGGTAGGGGAAGTGACGGTGAAGGTGTTAGGGATGAGAACAGCGCCCGTATGCATGCGCCGCACGGCCACCCTGCTGGCCACTGCCGAGAGTTGATTCTACAATAAGAAAAATAAAAATAAAAAGAGGAATAATCTTGGAGGTCAATCATCACCCCGAAAGCGGATAGTAGACGTCACGTTGCATACGTGTACCAAATTTCAGGTCAAACTGTTTGCGAGCTACAGGTGATTTAAAATCCTGGACAGACAAACGGACAGCCATGGTAGCGTATTATATATAAAGATTTGATATGTGTTCTGTATACATATTTGTCAAATGTGAGCCATATACTTCACACAGAGATTTTAGATCACATAGTTATGCTGCAGTCTCATGGTATGGGAATGTATTAAGTACTAGCCAACCCGCGGCGTAGCATACGCCGCATAATCAGGCCGCTTTTTAAATGATTTTTAAGCAAAAATAAACATTTGAAAAATCCGTAATTTAATAAACCACCAAGAAAAGTAACATTGCAACAATGCACGCTACGAACCAACATACAATTGTCCGTGACTGAAAACCGGAGGAGCGCCGTCGTGCTTTCTCCTTCCAAAGCGAAGGATGGGGTTGAACTGTGCTCGTTCAGTACGCACTGCCCGCTTATGTGCCCACCCCCAACTCCCTACCTGAGTCGCTTTTGTCTGTGTACAGTCCACACGCACCTGTGAGTCACGTTGACTGTTAATTTTCCAAACACCACCTCAGTCGGTTTCCACGTTGATTTTTCATTGTTCTTTGCGGTTCTGGCTGATTTTTTTCTATATATAATCCACCAAGTCACCCGACCATGGCGGGCTTTACAAAGGGCAGGGACGTAATCAGTGCAAGCGTATGACACGCGCACGTACTGGGAATTTCTCGTTCGTGGGGAACAATTGGAAGCCACGGTCTCCATCACGAATGGGGTTCAACGGCTTACCCACGCCTCCCAGTGCCAGGTAGGCACACATTGATCCATTCAGTGTAGCGCGCGTGCAGTACCGGACATACAAGTGCATCACAGACCTGTTAATGCTCAATCTCACGTGGCTGAAAGCCACTTGTCCCGCTAAGAATTTGGACGCCGACCACTGTTGGGTCGTGTAACTATTTAGCAGGTGGGAGTCTCATTCATTTTAGGAAATAACCAGCCAAATCGCTCCACCAACTAATAACTGCCATGCACCACCACACACAGAATCGAGAAAGAGCTATCAATCTGTCAATCCTGTCCGTGCCCGGGTGAGGTTTCCTATGTTGAGTCAAATGAAGCGAAAGGCTCCACACCTTTTGGTGCACTTCCTTTAAGTTTCAGCTTTGTAACCATACTCCCCCCTGAACCCAAAGACTTTGGTTACCCGGTTGGCTGCCTGGCGGGTCATGGAAATGACGCCACCGGATCGCCTGTTGTGGGGCCTGCATTGGTGAAGCAGGTGAGACGGTAATGAAACAGAGGCACAGGGCTTACTGCTTCCTTCGTTGGGTTTTAACCAATGCACGAAACGAACCAACACACAATCGTCCGTGCGGCGCTAAGGGTGGAACGGGAGGAGAGGAGAAGGACATCCACTCCGCTCCCTCCGTCATGCTAGCCTGCTGATTTCTCGTTCAGTATACACTGCCTGCTCATGTGCCCATCTCCAACTCGTCACTCGAGTCGTTGTCGTCTTTGTACAGTCCAGATGCACCTGTGACTCACGTAGACTTTTCATTGCTCTGTGCGGTTTTGGCTGCCTTTCTATATATAATCCACCAAGACACCCAACCACGGTGGGAGGGGGGTGTGTACAAAGTGCAGGAGTATCTAAGAAGACGCATGTTTGTCGCAGATGCGAATTGCTGTATGTAGCGTGTAAACAGTTTGCTATGGTGCAATCAACAGTCAATGTGGGTCAGAGCTTCATGTGACCTCTACGACAGACGAATATAAATGAAGCCGGTTTTTCTGTGTCGTCGCGTCCAAGTCGATGGGCATGGCTCTGTGAGTTGTCGTCGTATCCAATGGTCTTGGAGTTGGTGGGCGTGGCTCCTTTCTGCGTGCGCTATAGGTGTCTCACTTGTCGGCGGCTTAGTGAATCCACACCTCTTCCGGCGTGCTTTCCATGGTTGTCTTGCCTTAGTGAATTATATATATAGATAAGAGATTTTATATAATGGGCCCTCCAAGTGGCAGCTCCCAGTTATTCAATGTGATGCTGACCTCTTACTTAATTTTATTATATAAAGAAAAATAATGAATTCATTTAGTGATAATGTAAGCTGAAATAAAAATGTAAAATAAAGCTCATTTTTTGGTAAACGAAATAAATCTATAATTTTTTCTTTATTACACGTTGTAATTCCAGAAAGAACCATTGTCTATTTTGAACAGGATGCAATAATTTCAGAAGTTAAATGGAAAAAATGTCTCTTCTCTAAACTTAGCTTTTCTTGTCAAACTTCAGTTACTTGTATACTTAAAGATGCTTTACTTCGCCTTCAATACGTTCTAAACGTACGGCATTGCACGTTCAATAGAGCACCCTGCATTACATTCTGTTGGGGACGTTAACAACAACAACAACAACATTTATTTATATAGCACATTTTCATACGCATTAAGGCACAGTTTAAAACCATGTGCCCTCCATGGCAGTTCACTAACTGAGACTAATCTGTAGTCAGAGGGACAAGAAAAAGTTAGATAGAATATACCAATTCAGTTCAGCTTGTGGGGCTTAAATTTAATATAAATTAAATAACTAACAAATGGCTCTTCCATATTGGTTTATAAAGAGACATTAAATCTGCAACAGTAAAGTCGCTCCTTTAGGTGACTTCCTAAAATTTTGTAAAAAGTTACTCAGAATGGTAAATCAGATGAAAGTTAAATGCGCAGACAAGCAATTTTATGTCATACTTCTGTTTTATTTGTGTAATCAAAAGGTAGTCTGACTGAGGTTCAGTATAAAGGCAGCGCCCATGAATTCATTTAGTGATAATGTAAGCTGAAATAAAATGTGAAATAAAGCTAATTTTTTTGTAAAGGAAAGAAATCTATAATTTTTTTCTTTATTACACGTTGTAATTCCAGAAAGAACCATTGTCTATTTTGAACAGGATGCAATAATTTCAGACGTTAATAGGCATGTATATAAAAAGAGCTTTATTTATTTTTTCCTAAATACAATGCCTTCACATCTAAAGCTGTTTAAATCAGTGGTGCTCTGACTGCAGGTTTAATCAGCCATCAAAATCAATTTGAAGTCTGAGAGCCTTATGATGAGTGGCAGGGCTGCTAAATTCTGAGGTCTGCTGAGCTGGCAGGAACAATAGCTTAAGCAGTGCCATCATGCAGCAGCTCACTATGCTGTCCAAGTCATCCCCTGAAGCACATTATTGGATCAGCCTTCCCTGACTGTGAGCAATTTTTGCACTTTGGAACATATTGAGGCAGCCCCTTGCTTGTGTCATTGACTTGAACTTAATCTGCGTGTCGCATCGTTATTGTAATGCCATGATTCATTAAAAAGCAAACGTTTTTTAGCATGGATGGCTGCATTTCACCACAGCGGGGACAGGGAGGGGGCAGCTCTTCACGCAGTTTGTGCTTTTCAGCTTAAAGAGAAGTGGATGAGAAACATTAGGGATTGTTGTCTTTTAAAGTTTTGACAGCTTTTGCTGCAGGGTTGGGATTTATGATCCATTTCCTTTGCCCATTCCAAGATACAGTTGGTGCATTATGTTATATGTCAAATGACATTAGAAAGGATTCATGTGATATGCATTGAGAAAAACTGTTTTACCTTTTAAGTGCAAGAGCTCTTCGATGTGGGAGACGGAAGACCTTTGGGGGCTGCAAAAAAATTGTCAGTTGTAAGGTTCTCGCAGTGACACTGTAGGTTTGATGAACTTGAAAATTAATGGATGAACCAGCCAGTGTGGGTACAATTAGCAAAGGAAACGTGAAGAGGCATAAACGGTGTAGGGGGAATACAAATATTTAAACTTTGCAAGTTACTTAATTAATTTGTCACTTTAATGTACAATTGATCCTTGCCATGCATGATTTCTAAGACCTACCAAATTCTTTTGCATAATTTACAAGTATGTCATACCTCCATTTCTCCACCTCAAGTCACGCTTGGCCGTACCGGTTTACTAAGGGGTACTTTTTTGGTTGTAACGCAGAAAAGCAATATTTGTGCTCCGTTCTTTCAATCAATGTCTCAAGGACTTCTGAAGGGTCTTTAATTTCCTAATTCTTCCCCAAAATAACAACTGTGTTCAAACTAGACATGTGTTCTTAATTTCATAAATCTTAATTTTCATGTTTAAAACATACTATAATTCAGTGTAAATTTGAACCACACTCTTACAGTATATGAACTGTAGATGCGCTCCTCTCTAAACTGGCCTAGTGTAACTGAGAGTGTGTGTACTGTACTGTGCTGTGTCGTGTGATGAACTTCTATCCCTATTCCTTTCTTGTGCTCAAAATCCTTTTTGATGTACTCTGATTTTTTGTTGTACTAGATCAAGTGAATCAGCAAAGAATGGACTGTTTGGTGTATTCATTGTGCTAAATCCACCCAAAGGCACACTGGTGATTGCTATGCACACCATCTTCGTATTTGTTATTTGACATTAATGATATGAGCACTGAATTCATTGTAATCCTTCTATGTTTTTTCTTTGTTTTGCTCTGAAATGTTAACCTAGAATTGCAAGCAACCTGACATATAAGCTATAGTGCTGTTAGGACAGTATATAGCAATTCCTCCTATATCATAGTTCCATTATGTAGCCAAGGGTTTTGGAAGCTCAGTGTCTTGCCTGCATCTTACTTTTTAACCCATACTGCAAAGATCATATCTTGGTATCATTAAAGGCGGAGAAAGCGCATCACTATGTCTGATTTGCCCAATAGGGGGCACCAACCTCCAGGCACAACTGCAGCAACACAAGTCCCAGGTTTAAATAAATATTTTTCTATTTGATAAAATACCTTGTCACATATTTCTTTATCAACTAAGCAGTAAGTAAGCACAATTGTGTTTTTCTATCTCCTCCTCTCCTCCACACTCAAGCTTTGTCCTTCATCTACTGACACCAACTCCTGGAGTGAGGTGATGCTGCTCTAGGAAGCAACCTTCCAGATAAGACTGAACAACCATAAAACAAAGGAGTCATCTCCTGGTGGCACCCAGGAGCCCCAACACGGGAGTCCTTACGATATACAAGTTCCATAAAACCCTTCAGGTCTCCAAACTGAAGCCATGTCAGTGGAGCACTGCCACCTATTGTACTGGAGGATGAACTGTTCTTAGCATTATTTCCTCCTCCCAACTGGGAAAGTTAATAGGAACCATCAAGACTGGCATATGCATCCATCTGCCCGATCCTTACATAAGGGCCTCCCCGCCAGGTAAAAGACCACTCTACATCCCAGTTGGGATGCCAATCCATCCATTATGTCTATCACAATGATAAAGATATGAGAACACATGGTCAGCGTTATAGTTAAGCGATGGTTTTGCCCCGGGCTAAGGTAACATTTTCTTTTTGTTGTTTATTAAATATGATTTTGTATATCTTGTTTTAGTAATGTGTTTGGGTCCCCTTGTGTAATATGTTTTAGACATTTTATTTGTAGGTAATATGTTTACTGTAGAGGTGATATTTTCCTGTTTAATTATGTGCCCTTTCCCCCCAAAAATAGAATAATGGGGTCAGCAACATGATATGACTATATAAGACCACCCTCTCTCTATTTATTTGATTCTCCATATTGGTATTTTGGGTTAGTGAGGTGAAGTTGTTTAAGTGATTATAGGGATTGATTTTATATTTTAACTCTGTTTTCTGACTAAGAATTTGATTATTGATTGGATTTGTTTGTGTAGGTTACTTTTCTTTTAGGGTAAATATAAAAGGCTTTTGATAATTCTGGTGCCTATTTTTCTTTATTGTTTGTAAAATTAAAATCTTAAAAAAAATTGTGTAGATCTTGTCTTTCCAAGCCAGGTTTATGGGGGTATTTAGTGAATTATGTGAAACTAGAATACTGAAAGTATACATTTTTTTTACTTTAAGAGCATATTCTCTATTTTGGGACTGTGTAGGCAGAGTTTGGTGTCAGGCTGCCCAGGGTGAAGCCTGGTTTGGGGTATCAGAACAGGGCAACTACTATTCGACTCAACTTTGTTGCTGGCTGGGGTTCAAAGTCTTGTTGGTTTTTGAGCCATTTATTTATGTTAATGTTACTTTTGTTAATTATCTGCTGGATTTTCTTTGCTGTGTTATGTTCCATGTGTTTTTTGGGTGGTTCCCTAAGAGGTGGGCCCACCTGCCAATGACAGCCAGGAACTGCCTTCCACCCTGAACCTGGAGGATCTCTCACTGTTCCTGTCAGTTCATTGTGAATGCACTTTGCAGTTGGTGAGTTCTTGTGCTTTTTATGAATATTCTGGATATTGCTTTGTTTTATGACGTTGTGTCTAAATATCTGCATTTGGGACTTGTTTGCTTTGGATTGCTTTTGTGTTACAGGCAATCCATTTCCTTTTGCCCTTTGTACTCCAAATAGCTTTCTTTTGTGCTTCTGGGCAGTTTGTGGAAATAAACTATTTTATTTTTATAAAGATTCTTTGAGGCCCTTTTTGTCTCTAGCCAGGATTTTCACCTGTAGTGCCCATTTTTGGCCGTGCTTTTGGAACTTTTTGGAACAGACTGGTGCTTTGAACTCCGAGTTCAGGAAAATATCTTTCATGTAAACTGGCACTGTACTATTTAACTAAACTAATAATAATAATAATGTTATTATGGATTAATCACCAATTTTGCATTCCTTCATTCTTCTACCAATCTGTTCTTTAAATATTCAGTCTAAATCCACTAAACATGACTTTAATTCATTATCATATGCAGCAGATTTCAGTAACTGTATGGCTTCTGGCTAAAGAGAAACAGCTGACCAAAGCAGGTGCAACCACTGTAACTAAAAGTTTAATTTATGTCATTGGGTAATGTAGAATTGATTAAAAGGGAAACTTACAGTAAACACGCTGCCAGTCTTTGCTTGGGGTCGATGGGTTTCTGGTAATAAGCTGTCAGCTATCAATTCAGATTGCTACTGTTTGCAAAGGCACCTCCAACTGTTCAATAAACATTATAAAATATGTCCAGTTTATTGTGAAGGGATTGTGGTATAGCATCATCTTTTGGATGAGTTGATAAAATTTAACATGGACCTGTCTCATATGTTGTGCACCTAATATCACTTTTTTCTTTTCTTTTTTTGTTTTATACTTATCAGTTTAAACTACTGATTTTGCGCATTTGGGTGCAACAACTTTTAAAAAATATAATAAAAAACTTAAATAGCAGTGGTAATGGTCCATGCAACAAAAATTGTATCCAATATTTTTGGATCATTTAGCAATAAAAACAGCTGAAAGCCTAGGAAGGAAAAATAATTTGGGAAGTTTTACATTTTGGAATAAGTCATTCTATAGCACAAACATACAGAACAAAACTTGTTAGGTGATTGTAAAATATGAACAATTATAATATAACAACACACTTGCATATTAATAATGTGAAATATAGAGAATAGAAAGAATCTGAATACAAGTTAAATTTATAAACAACAAAAGACCTTTACCTTCATTTATGAACTTTGTGTGTGTTTCTTTTGTTTCATATAAAGCTTTATCACAGTGACCTGTCTGATCCCATGTATTTAGATGTACTTGATGTAATTTGGACTGAATAAAAGTAACAATATGCTATATGCCATCTTAAATAACATGATATGATAAGGTAAAGAAAACATCACACATGCATGAATATGATAAAGTACACACATACACAAAATTACAGACTATGCCTTTTGCGAACATTGGACATTTATCTAAACCATGTAAGCAGAAGCTTTTTGTTCCCACACCTGGGTGATTCACAAAAGCACAAAGCTGCGCCGATGCCATATTATCCCACAGGCTCTTAAAACCGAACATGCAGAAATGCAGTACATAAAGCTAGTGCTGGCCTTCCATGAAGCAAGCAGAAAATGCATTGTCTTCCCAGAGACATAATGGTCAATGTTACCAAACCTTGCCTAAATATGTTTGTGGAATCCTACCGAATGTCACTGTATAGCAACTCTTTTACTGGAACTGTTGCAAGAATGTGAGATTTGCTATATGCCAACTATATCTGAATTTCCAAGGAAGGAAATGCTATTAAGTTCTTATTGTCTTGTGGATTTAGGGATGCCACAGGCATCACATAGTAAAACCAAATAGATGTCAGTAATTAACATTGGTATTGTAGCAATTGTGAGTCAATCACAATTACAATTAATATTTATATGGTGGGTTGACATACAAAGGAAAACAAAAATTCCAGTGGATTCCTGAAGTGTCTGCAGTTGTGTATAAAAGTCCGATCAAAGTACTGATTGCATGTGCCAAACTGGCCATCCTCGCCTTCTGATTATTCTACATAAATACAATAGGTGCTGAACAGTCCAGTCTAATATATATAATATATAGTCTAATATCATTCAGTGTGTTTGCATGCGCTTTAATAACTGGGTTATTCAAAGAAACCTGTTTTCTAAAGTGCCATGTGAACTGTTTATTCTGGTTAGAGAATCCAAGTTATTGGTCTCTGAGAAGCCATATTAGCAGACGTAGATTTCTCTGTACACAACCAAGTTATTTGGCCATTTTTTTTTTTTTTACAAGCAGCATGGCACAATGGTTAAAGCTTTGTAAATGTTGTAAGTCACTTTGGCTAAAGGCATCAGTCAAATAAAAAAAAATTGTGGACACATGTAAATTCTTAACCAGGTTACAGGATTTTGTAGTCTGCACTTGTCCATTGCACTTATCACAGTTCTGAGTGTGCATGCAAACGCACTGATTGAATCCCACATGTCCTAATACCTCAGGTGTCATGCTTAATAGGAGATGAATTTGTTGCCTGACGATGTGGCAGCAGCACCAACTACCATAGCAGCATACCAGTACCTTGAGATCATAATATTTGCTCTGGTCAGGGCCATTTTTACAATGTTTAGACTGTAGGTGCAGTTAGAAATATTGGACATGGTGGGGTCCCCCTTGGCACTTCAAGCTGTGTGATCACAGAGCATGGGGAGCTACACAATCATCATGAGTCTGCATCACAGCCCCTGGCTGTCCTCTCAGCAGCCCCCTTGATTGATCCTTGACTCTGGTACTATTAAGTAAGTAGTGCCCAGGCTTTTTAAAGCTTTATATGTTACTAGAAGTATTTTATAAATCAAGCATACACTTAAGTAGAAGCCTGAGTAAAGATGCAGCAGGATTTATGTGACCTTACATGTCAGATGTAGTAATAATTCTTGTGGTAGTCTTTTATGTTACCTAAAGCTACAATTGATTTGAGCAGCCTGTGAATAACACATTATAGTGTTCCATTCTACTAGAAATAAATGCATATATTAGCCGCCCTCTATCCTGAATCTATAAATACCGTATAAACTCGTGGATAAGTCGCGCCTTGATTTTACCGTATTATTTCTGGTATTTTATAATTTCGGTCGTATTAGTCAAATGCAGAAAACTCGCGCTATTGGCCCAAGAGATTACGATATGCTAACGCCCACCTGAGAGAATAACCACGGAGCACACTGCCTTTTTTTTCTATGTTTTGTGCTTACGTGACCAGACGGTAATACCCAAACTATTCTAAAGCAACGTTTGCACTGTTTTGTGTTTTTTGTATCTCATATCCTCATACACCTTTATCATAAGAGCATCCCTTATCTATGATGGAGCATTCGATCAGAAGAAAATATGGAGCTGGTTTTAATTTAAAAGTCGAAGTGGCAAAAGAAATTGGTAACTGCGCTGCTGCAACAAAATTGTATGTGTTTGAGAAACTGATGCGAGATTGGAAGTGGTAAGAAGATGTAAAAAAAATGTAGGTGTCACATTTTTGAAAGGGTGTATAAGTCGGGGTCTGATTTTATGATCGATTTTCCGGGTTTCAAGACCTGACTTATACGTGAGTACTGTATATACGGTAAATCATATATATAAATGTCTATGTGAGGAAGTGTGTGTGTCTATCCGTCCCAGAAGTGAGAGGTGCAGTCGGAATAAGGGGTACACCGCCTAGGATACATAAGCGAGACCAGCACGTCGGCAAAACGAAACCTCCAAAGAAAGAGTCACTAGCTTAGCGGCTAATACAGAAGCGAGATGAGCACATTAGCAAAACGGTACCCCTTTTACTTTTCCTCCTGCCACTAATACACAAGCGAGGTGAGCATGCCGGCAAAATGAAACCTCCGAAGAAAGACAAAGTCGATTAGCCGCTAATGCACAGATAATGCGAGCACGTCGGCAACACAAAACCTCTTAGGAGAGAGACGCCCGGAGTAGTTACTTTCAATTACCTGACATCTCTGGATTTCAATTCTTTTTCTGATGATTTCAATAGTTTCTAGGATTTCGTGCTTTTTACAGCACGGGCTTATACAGCTAGTATGTATATATATATACTGTATAATGCTAAGGGTTGTGTCCGTCTTTCACATAATTATTCACAAACAACTGGGGCTAGAACCTTGTTGTTGGTTTAAATCAAAGGCTTATGACCTGATACCCTCTAGCAAAGCAAAAAATTGTGGTTGTGACAGCACCCGCAAAGTTATCGAGATTTGCATCTTTTTTATGACTAACTGTTCAACAGGGAAACATGGCAGAAAGGAACAGAGCAGTGGCGACATCTGTTGGGCAGCAGAGCATTGCTGAGGCCACTCATAGTAAGAAGAACAAGAACAGCTGCACCATCTGATGTGCATAAGAATACACGTGATAAACAGAAAGAGTCTAGCTGGCTAATACTATGGCTCATCAACTTGCCATATATACCTCATGATAAAGAACGACAAATTCTAGTGAAATGCATGCCGACCAATGAGGAGATTATCAAATACTTACAACTTCCCCCTATACAGAAACATTGCTTTTGCATCCTTGTGTCAATGTTTGGTTAAAGAGCACCACTTTTGAAGGTTACATCAGGGATGTGCTCATTGTGGGCTGTTATTTTTTATTACTGAAAATAAAAGAATGTGGACAAAATGGAAATGTTCAGCTTGCTGTAATGTTTAGTCTGCATGTAGCCTAACAGTAAGAAAAAATCTTACTGTTTCTACATATAAGGTGGAAAATGAAGATTTTACATAAAGTTGTAATATGTTGGTAAAAATAATGCATGTCATTGATAATTCAACAAAGCTAACATTTAGGTCTACTTATTTAAAAAGAGAAAAGACCTTATTACTGTCTGTATAATTTTCAACAACTAATACCATTCTATTTTTTCGTGTTCAAAGACAGGTAGTTACTGCTTCTCCAGTCTTCAAGCTATATAAATGCACCAAGGTCTTAAAAAACATCTCAAAGAAAAAACGTCCTAGCCCTGTCAAATGTCTAATATTTATTATTTATTTATGTTAGCTGGCCTTTGTAATTGCGATGTTGAACAAGGGGAGCAAACCTACTTAGGCAAGTGCTCATTCACAGCATTGAGTCAGCAGACAACAATTCAAGTGCCTCTTGCCAGCCAAAATGCCACTGCTTGTTGTTGTAGCATGCAGGCCACTGACAGTGCCATACTCCTTCTTTTCAGTTCTTCTTCACTTAAAACACAAAATGGGAAAGTAAGGCCCAGGTGCAGAGCAGGCTTCTACAATACTGAGTGGCACTTGAATTGACTGGTTCCCTGTGCTACTATCAATATTGTAAATGGCTCTCAGATGTAAATCTTTGCCGACCTTAACATCATTGGCACATAGACTAACAAATCCTTTCCTGGAAGCAATGTGCTTCAGCTCTACTTATAATGGATCACTGAAGGCTGATTCTCTGTTTTATGTAGCAAGACTGTTGAGTCTCAACAGTCGAGCTTGAAATAAGCAGCAGATTGACATTCATAAAATATCAGACAGCCATCGGGGCTGGCATAAGGTCAATTGAACCTATTTACTCAATCAGCCTTGGACGTGGTGTCCGTCCGTTGCACACTTGTACACACTTGTATAGTTAGCCACATTTTTTTGTGGCTAATTAACATTATGCCCACAGAGATATGGGGAAAATGTGTCAACAACATATAGAAAGTGGCTGGACCCGGATTTAAACCCACGACTCAAGATCCATGATTCAGCAGTGTTAAACATAAACAAACAACGTGACATATCATTCTCAAACCATAACATAACATTTTAAAACCTACTTAATCCTATTTAGGGCCATGGGGTGTGGGTGCTCATCCTTGACACATTATGTGCAAGGCAGGAAATTACTCTGGACAGGGTGCCAGGCCATTAGAGTACCCATTCACACACATAGGATCATTTTGGAATCACCAATCAATCTAGCGTGAACATCTTTAGGTTGTGGGAGGGAAACCTCACAGTCTCAGAGAGAAACACATGCAGACACATAGAAAGCCTGCATACACCACAAAGGCAATGACTGGAAGTGGACACTGGATACTCGAGGCAGCCGTGTTGACCACTGTGACACCATGCCAATACTACTTAATGTAATGACTAACTGTGCCATCCATCTAAAACAGGTTGAACTCTAAGTAATTAACGTAAACTGCAGTATATTCAGTGATAACTTTTGTACTGCACCATCTGTTGGAAATATTTTGTAATATATGCAGTCGATTATTCATGGGTTACCTATAATTAAGGGTTGTTTACTTGATCTGTAACATTTTTATACATATGTTTAACATGTTGGAAGCTTTGTGCTCAAGTGTAAAGCTAGAAGCTTGTGTGCTCCATTTATAATGTTAAAAAAGTTTGTATTTATAGTTAAGAAAACTACTTCTGTAACAGAGGCTGGGTGAACTACAAAGATGTTTTTGAAAAATGGCCTTGCTGTTCCTTATGTAGTGCATTTGTTCATTCCAACAGATTGCACATCACAAACATTAGCACTACTTTTATGAATCCCATACCAAATGGTATACAACAGAGACATAGTATCCAGATGGACACACAGATACACAGGCACTAACACTTTTATTCAGGTGGATACATTTTTATATATTTTTATACTGTAAGCTTAAAATTTCCATACTGTATGTGGGGACCAGTCATTTGTTTAATAGCTAAATGTGCCAAATTAAATAAAACAAAATATAATATCATAACACAAGATTAGCTAGGGCAGCACGGTGGCACAGTGGTAGCGCTGCTGCCTCACAGCTAGGAGACCCGGGTTCGCTTCCCTTGTCCTCCCTGTGTGGAGTTTGCATGTTCTCCCCGTGTCTGCGTGGGTTTCCTCTGTGCACTCTGGTTTCCTCCCACGGTCCAAAGACATGCAGGTTAGGTGGACTGGTGATTCTAAATTGGCCCTAGTGTGTGCTTGGTGTGTGTCCTGTGGTGGGTTGGCACCCTGCCCAGGATTGTGCCCTGTGTTGGCTGGGACTGGCTCCAGCAGACCCCCGTGACCCTGTGTTCGGATTCAGCGTTTTGGAAAATGGATGGATGGAAGATTAGCTAAATGAGCAAAATTAAATAAAATTAATAATATCATAACAGAAGACAGCATTCTCAAGATCACGTTATCTAGGCCATACTTTTAGGATGACTAGCCCCCCACCTGCAGCAACAGGCACAAGCAGCAACCAACCTGGAATGGGTTACTAGCCTGTTGTAGAACTCATGGTAAATAATTATATACTATCTCTCTACTAAAACAAACCTCTTTTATGAAAGAGTACGCACATCAACAGAAGTGTAGATATAGTTAGTAACACAGTTTTTCACCAGTAGAATTACAATAAGAATGTAATAACAGAGACAGCATGTTGTCAGTCCATTAGATATTTGCATTAGATCCGTTCTATCAGGGATAAGGTATTGGAAATCATAGCAATACAGAAGGTAACTTCTTCCTTTTGCAGCTCTGCTTTATAACATCTTGTGACATATTTGACATTCTTAACAGGGCACACAGTTTATCAGAAAATAAAAATGTGTTGATGAGAGCATCCTATTCATTCCAGTACAGACTGTCACTCCCCAAGTGTCTGTATGACATTACTAAGTCAAGATTTAAAGCATGACAATATGCTCTAGGAACGTGATAATCTAACAACATTTACTAAATTGACAATCCTGCAACACTCATCTATGGCTTAAATGAGCCATAGTAAACCAGACAAGTGTATAACTCCTGGAATGGAGGTGGCTTGACGTTCCATTAAGTGATCAATATGAATTACCAAGTTTGGGATTAATGGATAAGGTCAGTGTTTGTTAGTTCATTGGCAAAATGATTAATCAGTCAATGCTCCATGCCGGGGGCCAGCAACCAAGGAATATACCATTTTATGTTTTTTTTTTTTTTCTGGAGCTTTCATTTTGAGTTTATTTCTAATTTAAATATGATCATTTTTCTTTTGTCTATTAATTAGTAAAGAAAACAAGGCTTTTACAAAGCAGTGTTAAGTAAAAAAGAATTCTGTTTCAAAATGTGAAATTAAAAAAAAAAAGAGGCAGAAGGAAAAGCGAGATTGACATGGGCCTGAGTAACACACCAGTGGCACAGATGCTGCTGGCATACAGCTTCTGACATAAACAAATTCACACTCTAATGGAAGACAGGCCCATTTTTCTAAGCGTAAAATGTACAGTCATTCTATGGAGAGCTTTGTGCTTCTATTCCTGACATTTGGAGCAATGCCCGAGCAGAAGGGTTTATGTGTTGCTTCTGGAAGCCACTTGCAATTCTGTCTATTGGAAATTCTCCCACTGTCATGTCAGCTCTCAGTTTAGATGAAGGTTAATGAACTGATCAAAGATCAAATAAATATCAGCAAGGTTTTTGTAACATTTTCATTATATGCAATTCAGTATTGACTAAAATTAAGATTAATCAGCAACTTCGTAATCAATTTCTTTTTAATAATCCATTTCAATTATAATGCCTCTATTCCAAAAAAATCACTTTAAAATAAGTGAAAATGTAAAAAGATAAGGCCAGATTCTTGTGAAAAGTATTCAAAATATTTGTAAAAAATGTTAGTGTATCAGATTGCTGTTAATATTCATAGGTATTGATATGCAAAGCAGGCAAGTTTAAATTTGTTTACAGTTTTGTGAAACACACTAAAATTTGTTCTGAATGCAATTTCAGAATTGAATAATCTGAAACTTAGCTAAAGAGGTTTTTTGGGGGGTTTTAATGGTTTTTTTGTGCAAAAATAAGGAACAGTGCACCTCAAAGCCTTGTTCACACTTCTGTTCTTTTCTGGAGCTGTATAATGCACTGGCGAAATCAATTCATTTTTATGCCTTGCATTCTCATCACCTCAGAGGAGTGCAGTACATCTAAAAAAATGTGTCATGTTGCATATCTTCCACACAGAATGCACACTACAGTGTTCCAATGTGTACATTACTGTGTATTCTCCACAGTGTGAATACAAGCGGACAAAAACGAAGAACGTTTGGGGATCCAACCCTGTATATTGTATGAACACCAAGTAGTGACCAGAAACTGTGTTCAAAACAGGACTGAGAAAAGGGGTAGAGACTGGCTTTTATTGGTTAAGGGAAAGGAAGAGGCGGGTCCAAAAGGCAGCAGCAGTGGAAGTGAAGTCAATAGGGGGCGTGGTCTAGAGAGGACTGAGTCGGCTAGGGCTCAGCTCGTCTTCCCTTCCAGTGATCTGTAGAGGAAGGAGAAGAGGCATTAGTACACAGCGTCAACCTCTGACTCACCATTCTACGCCCAGTTAAGCCCACTGACTTACCTCCTAAGCCCATGTGTGTGACAACAGGAATACTCAATTTAAGGAAAGATGCCACTGCTAATACCAACCCACCCCCTGCCATAACCTAGCAATTGCCTTATCCTAGTAGAGGATATGCACATTTCTGATGATTTTTTTTGTCCTTCACTTCATTCAGTTTTACACAAATCAATTTCCTGATCATTAATGATTAACAAACCCTGCTGAATTCACTTCACCTCAAGTTTGGCAAAAATACAGAAAGGTCCAGGAATTTCACCAAATTTGGTAAAAACCATTGAAGTCAATAGAGAAGGAAAAACTCAGTGTCCTTGAGGGCTAGGGAGGCATCTGTCACCTATGCTAAAAATGTAACCAGAGCTGTGAGGGAGCAGTGCTAACCACTGCACCACCATGCCTCCCTAAGGAAAAATTGTACAATACTTCGAGTCAAGAATACTCCCATCTATTATACAATCTATGTTACATAGCAAGGAGCGTAACATGCTTAATCCAGCCATGAACATACAAAGTGCAATGAATCTAAGTAGAACAACAAAGTATTGTTGTAACATTCTCATTATGATTAGCTAATGTACCCCTCGAATGAAAATACTGTGTGTTGTGTGTCCTCATGCGGAGTGAAAATTCAGCTAGAATATCGATCAGGTATTGACATCACACGTGCATATTTATTATGCCATAAATTCTTCACACATGTGCAAAGCTGTTCAGGAAGCCCTGTAAAGTGTGAGGTGGAGCACCCTTACGGTACGCATGCATATTGAACATGCATATTGTGCATGACATGCCCATCCAGCAGTAGCTTCTACATCTTGGTAGCAGTTTTTCAGGGAAAAAAGTTCAGTAAAACTAAGTCACTGGTGAATCTAGCTAAAGATAGATAGATAGATAGATAGATAGATAGATAGATAGATAGATAGATAGATAGATAGATAGATAGATAGATAGATAGATAGATAGATAGATAGATAGATAGATAGGTAAAGTCACTATATGATAGATAGATAGATAGATAGATAGATAGATAGATAGATAGATAGATAGATAGATAGATACTTTATTAATCCCAAGGGGAAATTCACATAAACCAGCAGCAGTATACTGATACAAAGAAACAATATTAAATTAAATAGTAATAAAAATGAAAAAAAATTAAAATAAAATTAATGTGAGCATTTACTCCCCCGGGTGGAATTGAAGAGTCGCATAGTGTGGGGGAGGAACGATCTCCTCAGTCTGTCAGTGGAGCAGGACAGTGACAAAAGTCTGTCACTGAAGCTACTCCTCTGTCTGGAGATGACACTCTTCAGTGGATGCAGTGGATTATTCACGATTGACAGAAGTTTGCTTAATGCCCGTCGCTTTGCCACAGATGTTAAACTGTCCAACTTTAATCCTACAATAGAGCCTGCCTTCTTAAAAAGTTTGTCCAGGCGTGAGGCGTCTTTCATCTTTATGCTGCCACCCCAGCACACCACCGCGTAGAAGAGGGCACTCGCCACAACCGTCTGGTAGAACATCTGCAGCATCTTACTGCAGATGTTGAAGGATGCCAACCTTCTCAGAAAGTATAGTCGGCTCTGACCTTTCTTACATAGAGCATCAGTATTGGCATTCCAGTCCAATTTGTCTTCCAGCTGCACTCCCAGATATTTAAAGGTCTCCACCCTCTGCACACAGTCACCTCTGATGATCACAGGGTCCATAAGGGGCCTGGGCCTCCTAAAATCCACCACCAGCTCCTTGGTCTTGCTGGTGTTAAGGTGTAAGGGGTTTGAGTTAAATTCACTTCGGCAAATTTTGGCAATCAACACTACTCTTCATTATTTGTATATCGCCGAAAAATTGCAGTTTTCCTCTGGGATCACTAAACTATAACTCTATGTCACCTTTCTTACCAGTGCCTGGCAAACATATTCTATCCCTTGACTAGTTCTTTAATTTTACTGAATAATAAATTCTACATTAAATTTTTCTTCTCTGTAACATTTTTATTTCAAAGTGCTGAAACTTAACTCTGTTTTATGTTAGAAAAAATCTGTTACCCAAATACTAACATTTCCTTCATTTGAACTTTATGTATGTCACGTCATGCTTCTTATACATCAAATGATGACCTTTTTATAATTTTTTTTTTGTTTTTAACATTAAAACATATCTTCATCAAAATATTTACCAGTTAATTCTACATACAGCCTTTAGCCATCTTGAGCCTGACCACAGTGAATTCATTTTGCTACCTCTTATTATGTTTATTCATTGCAAAAGCTGATTCCCTGAATCTTGAAACTCACTTTTGACTACAGCATGCTTACCATGGTCATGCTGAAGAAGTGTGTAGTGATGCTGCTTCATAGCCACAATGTGCTGGGTTCCAGTCTTGGCCCAGGGGTCTCTGTCTGTGTGGGTGTGTATGCCAGTTTCTCTCCTAAATGCTAAACATTTGTGTTTGTGTCTGATTAATTGGCAACTCTAAATTGGCCTGCTATAAGTACGTGAGAATGTATATATAGGTTTCCCCTGTGATGCACTAGCTTGTTTCCTGCTGTGTACCCTATAATGTCAGAGGGTCTCTGACCTCCTTGACCTGAACTGAGCAGGTGGGCTGTAAGATGGATGAATGGGTATAGGCCTGTGTCTGAGAATACCACGTACTTTTGCATGTTTCTTCAACAAAAAAAAATGCTTAGGATTAAAAAGTTACAACATTTAGCTTTCTTTGAGTTTTATCAATGTTTTCCAAAATATATATTTTTAGACTTTCATTAGTATTCATTTTCATAATTATGCCAAACAAGTAGGCTCCTGCCAAAGCAAACTGGGAAAACTAACCTCATAAAAAGTCCATTTGTCTAATCGAGTTGAACAAGAGCTAAGTCAGGATGCATCTCTGGAAAAAAACTGAATGATAACTCCACTCTGAGAAATAAAAACAAAATTGGAGATGCAACATTTTGGCAGCCATGTCTTCATCATTTGTATGCAATAAAGGCTCAACAGCCAAAGACTTTTATTTCTGTTTAGTTTTTGCAGGGTAGAATAAACTCTCATCTTTTTTTATTGCCTGTTTGCCTAATGTAAATTTTGATATTTTTAGAATTCTGTTATTTGTTTTAGCTTCCTCAAAAGACAAAATTGACTGAACTTTCTCCATCCACCCATCTACAAGGGTTAGTCAATAATTATATGCAGTTTTGTGATAATTATGCTTGGGTTGGCTGTACAGTTTTCTGCATGCACGTGTACCATAACCTGAAATCCATAAAAGACTTTCATTATGGAGACAGTGTTTTACTGTGAATTGAGAAGTTCAAAAATGGCCAGACAAGTGTTAAGCATGAAGACGGAGTGGGATGCCCTTCCACATCCACTACCAGCAACAGCACTGAGCAAGACTGATTCTAACAAACTGATGAGGCCTTTGGTACACCAGCACTCCATAAAGGCAGATCACAACTGGCTGTTTTCCTTTGATGCAAATGGAGAGCAGAGTGGCTCTGTTTATTCCTAGGAAAAAGCAAGTGAAGCTAACTGATCAAGGGTGAAGATACTGTTCTTTTGATTTACTGTTACTGTCATCTTCAACATGTGTGAACAATGAATTCCCATTATTAACCCAACACATTTCTTTTGCCCATTTAGCAGGAGAGGGAGAAACCCAGACAATCTTTGTCCACTGTGTCAAGTACTTCTGATTCTATTCTCTACTCCTTTGGCTTGTGGAACTTATGGCAAGCCAAATTAACATTTAGAGATATCTCAAAATGAATTTTGGATATCTTAAAATGTAATTTACTTTTTAAGATATCTGAAACTCGCTTTGAGATATCTCAAAATAATTGTGTCTGCATTTCAAGATATCTCAAATGAATTTTCAGATATCTTAAATTGACCTTTCATGCATTTTAAGATATCTTAAATGCATTTCAAGATATCTCAAAATCATTTCCTGTAAAATTGCCTATTATTTCAATGGGACTACTTGTTTATTATAAGATATCTTGAAATGTATTTGAGATATCTGAAAATGGACAGGAAGCTGTTTTAAGATATCTGGAAATGTATTTGAGATATCTTAAATTGTATTGTAGATATCTGAAAATGCTATTGAGATATCTTGAAATAATTGAGTGTCCTTTTAAAGATATCTTAAAATGCATTTTAGATATCTTGAAATACAATTTGAGATATCTTGAAATACATTGTTAGATATCTGAAATGGAGCAGAGACCCATTTTAAGATATCATGAAATTAATTTTAGATATCTAAAAATGTATTTCAGATATCTGAAAAAAAATTAATTTCAAGATATCTTGAATGCTTTTTAAGATATCTAAATTATATTTCGAGATATCTCAAAATAACTTCCTTCTCATTTTAAGATATCCCAAATTCATTTTGAGATATCTGAAATGCATTTTCAGATATCTTAAAATGACTTCCTGCACATTTCAAGATATCTCAAATACATTTCAAGATATCTTAAAATAACTTCCTGTGTATTTCAAGATATCTCAAATTCATTTTGAGATATCTCGAAATAGACAGGAAGTCCCATTGAAAGAATAGGAAATGTTACAGGAAGTGATTTTGAGATATCTCAAAATGTATTTGAGATATCTTGAAATGCACAGGAAGTTATTTTAAGATATCTCGAATTGCATTAAAGATATCTTAAAATGCATTTCAGATATTTCAAAATGTACAGCATATCATTTCAAGATATCTTGAAATCTATTTAAGATATCATAAAATGCTTTTTAGATATCTTAAAATAGATGCATTTTTAGATATCTGTAAGTCAATTTGAGATATCTAAAATGCATTTCCAGATATCTTAAAATCCATTTTGAGATATCTCTAAATGTTAATTTGGCTTGCCATAGGAACTGCAAGTCTACAGTCAACAAAGCAGACTTTATTCCAGCTTTCACCACCCAGAGGGGTCTCCAAGTGGTGGCTCTGACAGAGATTTAGATTTGACCAGAAAACACAGTAGTTCTGACAGCACTTTCCTCTGCTTTCAACTTCTTCGACTCCTGCCACTTTACTGGTCTAAGAGCTGTAAATTCACCCCTCTGGGTAATGGATGCAACTTCACTACCTTTGACTACCATGCTATTAAAGTCTTCTTTCTAATTAACATGACCATTGTTGTTGTTTATCACCCTCCCGGTTTGCTCAGACAAGCTGGATAGACTGCTCTCTTCCCTCCCAGATGATGGCAGCCCACTTCTAATTCTCTGTGACCTGAACATCCATTTGGACTGCCCTCCTGCTGCTGGCTTTCTTGCTCTTTTTTGCTACTTCAGCCTCACACAGCTCGACCCCCCAACCATCTCACAAGGCTGGCAATCTGCTTGACCTCATTCTCTCATGCAACTGCACTCCCACAAAGGCAACTGTCACTTCTCTACATAAGTGATCACTTTTTAATTCAGTTCTCTCAGTTACTTCCTTCTTCTCACTCTTCTTCCTCCAACTGTATCCTTCCATCGACACCTCTACTCACTTTCTCCCACCCATTTCTCTTCGATAGTCTCCTCTGCTCTCCCTCCTCCTGACTACTTCTCCTCTCTTGATACCAACACTCTGTCCTTGTGTCTTGACAATGTTTGCCCTCTCTCTTCCAGGCCTGCACGAGAAACACCCTATCCTACTCTGGCTTTCCGAAGTACTCCGCAATCAACAGACTCCGGGCTCAAGACAGCCGAAAGCAAATTGAGGAAGTCAAAGGCCTAGACAGACTTGGCTAAGTATCAATCCCTTCTTACATCCTTGTTTTCTGCCACCATCAACACTAAGGTAAAGTTCTATCAGACTAGAATTAACAGCTCCACCGACACATGCTCTCTATTCTCTGTTTTCACTTCCCTTCTCAACCCTCCTCCACCTCTGTCTCCAACCTCCTTGTCTGCTGATGACTTTGTCATCTTTTTTCAGGATAGGGTGGCTGCTATCAGTAGTCAGTTCTCACCCACACTGCCACCCATTATGCATCTCAGGTGAACAGTTACAGGACTGTCTTTCTCCTTTCTTTTCTTTCCAAAACACTTGAATGTGCTGTTTCTAACCAGGTCTCTTCCTTCCTTGTACAGAATGGATTTCTAGGTACCAATCAGTCCAGCTTCAAGAAGAACCACTTGACTGAGACGGCGCTACTAATGGAGGTCAAACAGCTATGAGTTGCTAGAGCTACTAACATGTCATCGGTCCCTGATCTCTTTTCTGCCTTTGACCATGTCAACCATGATATCTTTCTTGCTACCCTCTCTAACATTGCCATCATTGAGACTGCTCTCAGATGGTTTGAGTCCTACATCTCGGGCAGATCCTACAGCGTGTCCTGGCAAGGATAGTTGTCAAAGACACACCAGATATGCACAGATATGCCCCTGCATGTCTTACTGATATCTCAACCTGGATGAAGTACCACCATCTACAGCTAAACATTACAAAAACCAAGCTTCTTGTGATCCCAGCCAGTCAATCTATTCAACTCCCTATCTCTGTACAACTTGGCTCACACCCACAAATCAGTTTGCAACCTTGGAGTGGTGACTGATGAGCAGCTACCTTTATCCAACCACATTTTTACTGTTTCTCATTCATGCAGGTTCACGCTGTACAACAGCCACAAGTTCAAACCCTATCTAACAGAGTATGCCGCACAACTTCTGGTCCAGACTCTGATTTTGCAGTGTCTGGACTACTGCAACTCGTTTCTGGCAGGAGTACCTGCATGTGCTATCAAGCCACTGCAGATTGTCCAGAATGCAGTGGCCCATCTTGTATTTAACCAGCTGAGATTGGCACATGCCACTCCTCTGTTCAGGTCCCTACATTAGCTCCTTGAAGCAGCATGTCCATCCATCCATTTTTCAACCTGTTGAATCCAAACACAGGGTCACGTATTAAGTTCAGATCCCTAACACTTGCCTACAGAGTAATCAATGGGTCAGCACCTGAGCATATGGAGACACTGGTGAAGTGCTATACTCTTTCTCGCCCACTCAGATCTGCCATTGAACCGCGTCTGGTGATATCTCCTCTCCGTAGTATCAAGTCTCAGTCCAGACTCTTTTCCTGTGTAGTTCCCAGTTGGTGGAGCGGGCTGCCCACCTCCATCCATACTGCTGACTCCCGCAATGTATTTAAGAAGCAATTGAAAACCCATCAGTTCTGTGAATATCTGTGTAATTGATAGAAAAAATAATTTGCTCAGTAATCCTTTATATTGTTGGTTAATTTGTTCTTTAAGTGTAATTTCCTTATCCATTATGATGGGAAATCATTAGTTATCACATCTTTTCACTTGTGGCAATCAACTTTTCTTACCTGTCCTATTATACTTGTTGAACAAACGGGCCCTAACCTAATGTGACTTGCTTATGCTTACCTCTTTTGCAAGTCCCTTTGGATAAAAGCATCTGCCAAGCAAATAAATGTAATAGTAAATGAAGCTTTAACACTGTGACCACAGTCACCATGCTTCCAGATGTGAGCTGGGAAAGCTGCACAGTCAACCCAAACACAACTATCACAAAAGTGTGGATGATTATTGACTTACCTTTGCATTATCTGAACCTCTTACGCTAGTAACAATTTAAAGAAGGCTGGACTTGTTAAGGTACAAAACAATCATGGACGGGACAAGGCCACCAGCATAAAGATCTTTGGAACGTGAAAGTCTACTAAACTCCCTGCATGCATACTGTACATGTGACAATACTGCTACTACTACTACTGTACTGTACTACATAACACTTGAATTATTAAAATGAACTTCCCTTTAAATGTAGTTCCACAACTTCTAACACTATATATTTTAAATCAGACAATTTATGAAAATTATCTGCAAAATGGGGAGTAACTACTGTACTGTATATAATTTGGTAAGGCTGTATTCATATTCCTTTATAATCAGAAATTCTGAATCTAATGGAGAGCAAAATCTTTTTCATGTAATAGCCCAGGCAAAGGAAAAATAATAAATAAACCAGCTCTTTCGCACTATATACACAACCAATGCCTAATATTGATACAGCCATGTATAGAGTCAATAAAAGTACCTCTAAGCACATTGCTACAACTACAACTGTAAATCTATAAACTAATATAAACAGGGGAAGTGACCTTTTTCTAAAGATCAGTCACCACCAATAAAACATCTAGTCATTGCCAGTCCTTTACTAATGGTTCATTAGTAGAAAGGATCATCAGATGCTGGCACTTGTACAGAGATACTGATGGGCTGCAGTAATGTCAAAACGGACATATAAGAAAGCACAGGCTTGTAATGAACAGGGGGTGTCATCTGACTTCCTAAATGATGCTTTGTCTTGCTATTTAGGTAAATCCCAGTTTTTGGACTCCTTGAGAGTATCACAGAGCATCATCACTTACACAGCCACTCTCATATTGGGCCAGTTTAGAATCAGTCTTCTCTACGCATGTTTGTGATGTGAAATGAAACCTGAGTGCCCACAGGAGACCTATGAAGACACAGAGACAAGCTGTGACACAGCAGTATTAACCACTCTGCCTCATGTCAGCCTGCAAATACACTGCTTTCCCTAGTTTGAAATATTATTCTTCAGCTTTCAAGTTACACATGATCTTTTTTTTCCTTTATGTTACTTTCCATTGATGTCATGTAGCACAATGGTTAACATTGCTCTTCCACAGCTCAAGGAGACTAGGTTCAACTAGATCACTGTCTGTATGGAAATTCTGCGAACATTGTATTTGCATGCAGTTTTTAAACAGTGGCAATAATTAGTAAGTGTGAGATTTTTTGCAATGGACTCCATGCTTAACAGGACTTGGTGTTTTACTTGTACCAAGTGCTGCAATGATAGAATGCAGCTGTCCTTATAGAAAATGGATAGATGATTTAAATGGTTTCCCTTTTTTATTCAAACACAGTAGATTGTACCTCTTTACTAAACCATAATCTACATTTACTAACGTATTTGTTACTGGTTTAGAATGGGTGTTATGCTTTGAAAACATTAATCATCCATTAATTTTCCACTTCCACTTAGACATCAGAGCTTAACCCAACTGTATCCAGAACAGCTTGAGAATGACACAAGGATAGTGTGCCAGTCTATTTGAGGGCACATTCATGCACACACACCTTCCTTCACTTACACCAGGAGATCTTATAATCGCCAATTAACAAAACTGTCTGGAAGGCATATGGAAAATCAGAATACACTCAGATAAAAGCCTCAATAACTCACAAGGCTTATACAAATATATTAAACAAAAATGTATTTATATTGATTTTTTAAATCAGTATTCATAATGACACCAAAATAAAGAAGAAGCTTTTAAAAAATCTATCTACTAGAGCTTGTTCTTCAATAAAAACAAAACCAGCAATTGTAAACCTTAATAGATTTAGCTAAATGTACTGCTTATACTGTAAGTACTATCTTGCCTACTACATTTACTTTACAGTGTAAAACTAGAGCCTATTAAAAATATACCAATAACATTTTATTGTACAGATAAAGAATTCTTAACATTAGGGCATCAATGAAATATATAATGTATGTTTTCATTTTGACCACATAATGAAAATCTGTACAGCAAATTGGATTGCTCAATGTGGACATGTGTACTACTTTCACATACATTCAACTATTTTTAGTATGAATTTCTTAAATTAGTCAAGTGATCCTAGAAGCCATCATAAGCCACACTGCAGATAGACTATCTTCATAAGCATCATATTTAGAATGGACTTCTTGCACACACCTCACCAAATCCTGCTCATTTTCCACCCATTTTCTACAGCATGTTGCAAAGTATTTGGACACTGGTGGACATATGACTATCTTCATACACATCACTATTAAAATTAAGTATATTTAATTCTACAAAATGTAACTATATTTTTGTGTATAAATTCACTGAGCTTTTACCACCTTCTTTCTTAGTCAGATTCTTCAATTCTTGTATTAGAATTCATCCCATGGATAACATCACCACGCTTCAAAATTTGCCTAAGGCCTCGTCTTAGAAAAACTTATGATCTGAATTTATTTTTTAATGTTTTCTAACTTTCTCCTCTATGTTTTTGGCTCTAAATTCCTACTTTTGAGTTTTTTATGTATATGTAAAATTCAGTTTTGTTACTTAAAAACTATTGACAGTGTATTTAAAAATATATATTTAACATATTGTGAATTTGACGCTATATAGCGCCTGACCCGGCACAGATTCACACTGAGGCACGTGTAAAAAGACACAGGCTTTATAATTTTTCTTCAGCTGGAGGGCACGTCTTCCCCGTGAACTCTCCAGCCACAACACACTCCCAAAAGCACTTAATATACACAGACCAAACACTCTTCCTCTGGCACCACCACTCCTCCCAGGCAACCTCGTCCTCTTCCTCCCAATTCTGGCCCTGAGTGGTGGTTGCTAGAAGTGTTCCAGGTGCTTGACCACCTGGTTCCAATTGCACTTCTGGGTGGGGCTGAAGAGTTGTCCAGCTGGGCTGTGGAATTCATGCACCATTCAGCACCCCCTGGCGGCCATCCCAGCTCCCAACCAGGCTGTTGAGGACTCCATCTCCCATGGAGCCCAGCGGGGGGTTGAGGCATCACCGCTGGCCAGGGATGCTGCCACCAAGTGTCCCGTGGAAGGTACTGAGTTGCCCATGGTTGCTCCCCCAGAACATACAGTATGCAGCAGGGGCAGGAGAGAGAAACAGACAGAGTGAAAGAGAGAGAGAGAGAAAGAGAGACAGAGTGAAAGAGAGAAAGAGACAGACAGGGAGAGAGAGAGAAACAGAGTGAAAGAGAGAGAGACAGGCGAGAGAAAGAGATAGAGTGAAAGAGAGAGAGAGTGAAAGAGACAGTGAAAGAGAAAGAGACAGAGAGAGACAGGAGAGAGAAAGAGACAGTGACAGAGAGAGAGAGTTTCTTTAGTTTCACTTTAGTGTACTGATCTTTGGCAATGACTTTTCGATTACAATTTCTGCTTACTGTTTTTGTTTTTGATAAAAGAAAGACCTGATTTTCTGGTAACTAACTTTGCTTTGCCTAAGTTAAAAATTACATCTCATCTTCTAGTCCTTCCATTAAAAATTCAGCTTTCCTTCACTGAGGCATAATAACCCTCAGGGTGGAAGTCAAAATCAGGGAAGACACAAAGATCAATAGCAGAGAGTGTTTTTTTTTTTTTGTAGGATTTATCCACAGATCAGATAAAGCTTAATACAAATGCTGCCCTTTTATATAGTTGTGCTGATGAAGTCAAGGTACACGCCTCCAGAAACGCAGCATGGTAACAACAGTATACAACATGGCATCTTATCCAGAAAAAGCAATAGGACCCTAAAATTCACTTCAGATCAAGTGGCAAGTGAAAAGAATTGAACAAAATTTATATGTAAGATTATACAGTATGTGAGGCAAGAAGCTGATGGGCTTTAACAGCTGAGAGATGTGATCAAAGTGCACTCTAAGTGCTGTGTTTGCGCCCCACCTTCACTGGTCGGTGTCTGCTTTTTATATCCATCTTCTTCAGATATTTCCGTCCTCTCAGACAGGCCTCAGCCACCTGAGGACTGTGACCCTCCCAGGTCTGAACCGAGGGACGCTATAGTATTTAAAATACACATTAGCTTTTGTTTCTGGTCATTTTAATGAAGGTTCATGGGTTTAAAATTTAATAACAAATGCTGGCCAGTGAGATGTGCAGATTTTTTTATATAGGTGACGAAAAAGTAATTTTTTTATAATAAGTGACTAGGCTGATACCAGGGCTACAGGGGTTGAATTATGAGGAAAGATTAAAAGAGCTGAGCCTATACAGTTTAAGCAAAAGAAGATTAAGAGGTGACATAATTGAAGTGTTTAAAATTATGAAGGGAATTAGTACAGTGGATCAAGACTGTTATTTTAATATGAGTTTATCAAGAACACGGGGACACAGTTGGAAACTTGTTAAGGGTAAATTTCGTACAAACATTAGGAAGTTTTAATTTACACAAAGAATGATAGACACTTGGAATAAACTACCAAGTAGTGTGATAGACAGTAAGACGTTAGGGACTTTCAAAACTCGACTGGATGTTTTTTTGGAAGCAATAATGGGATAGGACTGGCGAGCTTTGTTGGGCTGAATGGCCTGTTTTCGTCTAGAGTGTTCTAAAGTAATTATGTAACATATTTACTTGCTATGTTTTGCAAGTAATGAATAATGTAACTAAGTTATTTCTAAAAGTAACATCCCTCAACACTGCATGAAATAGATTAAGTCTTAGAAACACTTGGTCGCCAACTGTGAATTGGTCAAATTATAGGGTGTCACAGCCATGCATATGGGAGGCAGCTAAAGGGCCTGAATAATGGCAGTTCCACGGCAGACCAGGGGGTGGCGAGGTGCACTGACTTTCTCTCCCAATCCTCTGCAGACCATTCACAGTTCTGGCACCCACAATGACGTCACTTCCCGGTCCTGATGACGACACTTCCAGCTCTGGCGTCAACAATGATGTCACTTCCGGCCTCGACCTTTACACATCTAAGTGAGTTCTGTTTTGGACTTTGTATCGAGCACAACTCAACAAAATATACCCATTTGCAGCCAGGGCATATTATACAGTTGGCTGCCCCAAACCTTTGATGTCTCCTGTGTGTTCTTGTCACAAGGGGTACCATGATATTGACAGTCTGCGGAGTTTGTGTGTTTCTTGTGTGTCTGTGACATCATTACTGTGGATTCCAGATTTCCTCCCACATCCTTAAGACATTCACATAAGGATGAGGAGAGTGTGCAGTGATTGGCTGGCATCCTGTTTAGATTTTGTTTCACACCTTGTGACCAGTGTTGCCAAGATAGCCGTCCACAACCCCACACACTGGAATAAGTGAAATAGATGGAGGACACTTTCTAAAACACAGTAGAAGAACCATTCACTGTTGTTTATGAAAAGTGTACAGTTGATGCCTAAGTAGTTGCTTTTTTGAAATGATTAAACATGCAACATAAGCACAGTAAAATCTTTTTAAAATGCTAAATCTGCCATGATTAATAAAAACCTTGAAAGAGTAACACGGCATTTGTGCAAAATATGCAAAACATGTTAATGTAAAATGCCCTGCTTCTCATCAAGTTACTGAGGTTTCTTTTGAATCCTCAGCCTTTTTCAGGTTTTGCTGTTTATATTTGTAAACTACTACTTGCTTTTAATCGCGCATGTATTTGCAGCTGAGACTAAGATTTGCAGATGACAAGGTCAAGTGTTGTAACTGGTATTATTAAAAGCCTGTTTTGCAAACGAGTTCTTTCAAATAATGATAAAAACATACTGTGAAAGGCAGGTTGTCATAGTGCCTGCAGCTCTCCTTCTTTGCCAAAAGCTTCCACCTGCCAAGCCTGTACAAGTGCAGTCAACAAGCCAGGTGCCCAAACTAAGAACACTGGGTTGCAAAAGCAGATCCTTGCACAATTCATCAGTACTAAGCAAAGTAACTCATTTAGTTAGGAAAAAAAAGATGACAAAAGAAAGTGCCACCATCCCGGCGACAGGTCACTTTCAGCACTATCTCCTGAATTCATTTAAAAATTAATACAATCAGAAATAGGCTCCTGTCATGATCATTTAATAATGTGCAACCAGTAGAAAAAAATAGAAAAACCATTGACTTAAGCGTTTGTATTCAAACAACTCCAACTGTGCAAGTGATAATTTCTCTGTAGCATGCTTAAATTAAGCACATTTAAAAACATAAAGTAGTTGCCACATGCAGACCTATTAAAATCCAATTAAAACAGCAATGAGCATATCCAGTCTAGTGGTTAATGGAATTGAAGCTTTTGTTCAAATATACACTTCACACTTCTGACACACCATCAAAACTTTAGAAAGTTACACAGTTGTGCGGTGAACCAAAGAAACCAATAAAAAAGACAATAAGATGCAACTGCTGGCATATTTAAAATGAAGCAAATTACACTGTGCTCGATTCTTAATACACGCAGCTTTGTGCAACAAGCCACTAATGAATCCTTGAGTTCCTAAAGATGGCAGCAGAGCAGCATTGACTGTATGTAGAAGTCTGTTTTCTTGTTAATGGGCTAGAAAAATAAGCTCTACGAGCTAGCACATGAAATGATTTTTTTTGCTTGCAGAACTGTTTAATTTATCTTGTACTCTTATTAGATTTAGAACTATCGTTCTACAATAAAGCTAAAAAGTCTTCATCCTAAGTTTGTGCTTTTAAAATTAAATCATTTAATATGTCTGCAACACTGTCTCTGAATAATTTATTTGTAGCTTTGGATAAAAGTGCCCACAAGCTCTACCTCAGTCATTCTGAAGTTTATACGGAGCAGTTAACAATAAGCACCCATCAAAAAGCATTTCACAAAATAAATACGACTACAGTACATTATCAAACTTATTTATGAATTTTTCTGAAAACGTATTCTGATAAAGGGTCAAAGTGGGCTGGAGCCTATCTGGACAGCACTAGGCACAGGTCAGATGGCAATCTGCTGTTATGCACCTAAAATCTGTAATTTCTTGCCAATAGGAATTTGCCAGGCTAATACAGTGGAGCACTTTAAAAAACTGCTAAAAACACATTACTTTAACATGGCTTTCATATAGCTTCATTTTAGTTTAATCCTGATGCTCTGTATACTCAATTAATTATCATTAATATTCATGGTGGCTCCAAAATCCGTACTAACCCCTACTCTCTCTGCTGTTCTTTTTCCTATTTTCTTTCTTTTTCCACCTTATCAAAGCACCATTGATGGATTAAAGGCCAGAAGTCCATGTGACCGTCATCATCAAGTCCTTCCATGAGAACCCTGAATACAATGAGGACTGATCATTTTTGTTACGTAGAATGCCTAGAGGGGGCTGGGTGGTCTCATAGCCTGGAACCCCTGCAGATTTTATTTTTTTCCAGCCGTCTGGAGTTTTTTTTTTGTTTTTTCTGTCCTCCCAGGCCATCGGATCTTACTTTTATTCTATGTTAATTAGTGTTCGCTTATTTTAATTCTTATTTTTCTTCATCATGTAAATCAATTTGAGCTACATTATTTGTATGAAAATTAAATAAATGTTAATAATAATTATTTGCATTTATATAGCGCTTTTCTCACTACTCAAAGCGCTCAGCAATTCCATGTTAAGGGCCTTGCTCAAGGGCCTAACAGAGCAGAGTCTCTTTTGGCATTTACAGGATTCAAATCGGCAACCTTCCGATTGCCAGTGCAGATCCCTAGCCTCAGAGCCACCGCTCCGCCTATAGTGTATATACATTCTGAATATAGGATTATCTTCTACTATATAATAAAACACTAAGGTCTGTGTGTTCAGTCCTCCTGAGCAATATGATTGGTCAGCTTGGCTTTGGTGATGTGAGGAAAAATTGGAAGACAAGTGTGAGACGCACAAAGAGCAAAGAGATATGAGGCATGCTAAAGTCGCCATCAAAGTAAAAAAAAATGGAAAGGAGGTAAAGAAGGTGCCTCGAAAATAACGACAGAGTCTGAGAAGAGACATTCACACACACAAATACAGTGGAAAGGAAATGTGAAATGTGAAAGAACACGTAGGACAAGAGATAACCATTTTGTTTTTATTCACTCTATGACCTGTCTTTGACCAGTACTGTGGCTAGTATATTATAAAGTGAAAAGGATCATTAGGGTATAACTACCTTACCTTGAAACGTCTGTTTCCGTTATCAAAAAATATTTGTCAGTACAGTGCACTGTATTATTTGAACCCAAGAATCTGAAGCTATCAGTTAGCAGTGCTAAATAAGATGTATCATCAATCAAAGTGAAACCTACTGTACAGATGTAACCCTTTACTCCATGTTGGTTCCTCACTCCTTTACCTTTGTTGTCCTCCTCTTTTACTCCCATGATTCACATGGATTTCTGTTTTCTTTCCATTTGTGGAGAGTGTTGGTTCTCACATTAGGTTTTGTTTTGCCACATTTTCTTTTTTCATTTTTATTATTTTCATAAAAAATACCCTCACCAATAAATAATTCACAAAAGGCTTATATATCACACATAAATGTATACTTATATGAGTACAAAATATGTTATGGAAGAATTATTGCCAAGGGGAGGGGTGAGGGTAACCCAGCCTTACAAATTATTGCGCACATTTGTAACTGTGAGTACTTTATTCGATGCACTATCATTTTGATTACATGACTGCTTCAGGTTCCAGTCTTGTAAAGTTCAACTTTTAATGGCGAGTTCAGTGATTAAATATCTGCCTTTTTTATATGTGCGTTTTAACCTAGCAATATAACACATCAGCTTTGGTGCAGTTGGGCTTTATCTGAAATGCTTCCCTAAATAAATATGAAGTCAACTGGCCATTAGTGGCATTCTTCTCAGCCTTCTTAGTAGGAGGATAGGCTACAAATGAGTCATTCTTGAAAGTTTACATCTATTTTTATTCTTTAATTTTAGTTTTATTTTATTTTATAATCCTGTTTTACCAAACAGAACATTCAGTGCTGTGTGTTGAGTTTTCTGTATCTGTGAGTTCGTACTCTTATAGGTGCCACCTTAGCTGTATTTGATAGATACATCCTTTGTTTGGTTTTGAGCTTGCTGGACAACTATGTGTTAACCTGTAGTGTTGTATTGAAAAGGCTAAAGTTCTGGTTGCTATAGTCTGTTGTGTCTATCGGGATGTCTGTCGGGTCTTCCCTGGATTTTCTCAAAAGCTTCTGTATTGTTCTTGTGCTATGTAGATTAAAACAACAAGCACAATATTCCAGAAGAGGCCTCGCAATTGTGTAATATAAGCTAAGCACAAACTCTCTTGCCTCGAAATCTACACATCCCAGCTTGGTATTCATCATCAGGTGTCTTCCTCTGTCAAAGGACTGCAAAAGACATTTTCCTTCAGGCTGTTTCCTTGCAGAAATGTATTTCTGTGACAGCTTTTCTCAGAACTTCTATATTAGTTATTCTTTGTACCATCTGATCCTAAGGATTTATCTATAACTCCATAGCTCAAACACCCCTGTGTTATTGATGGCTTGTTTGTTAAGAGACCATGCCTCACCACCATAGCTGAATGGTGAGAATATGTAAAATCACCCTTTGTATCTGAAGGCTGCTGTTTTGTTAACACAAAAACATTGCACTGAACAGAATGCCTGCAGTTAAAACTAAAAAGATAATTCGTCAGCCTGCTCACTGCAGAAAGAAAAGTTTTACTTCTTGAGGCCACTCCAAATTCTTGGGAAGAAAATTGGACACACTGCCATTCTTGCACCAATTTATGCAGCACTCCACCCCCAAAAGAGTTTTCCAATTAATTCAGGAATTAATTATATTTTCCATATAATAAAATAAAAATATATAAAATTTATAAATAAGCATGTACAGCACAGTAAAATTCAAATCTGGGTATGTTGGTATTTTTGACTCCCTTATGGAAACACACAGGGTTGTATGTGTCGATAGGAGACAAAAGTTTCATAATAGCTTTTACCCAATCAATGACCATCCAGAGAAATGAAAAAAGTTGCTTATTGCGCTCAAACCACAGGCTGGGTTTATTTAATTTCCTACAATTGTTTTAAACACTTACCAACAAACTATATACTATGCCTGATCTTTCATTTAATAACATGTTATTATACCTACAAAAGCACCAGAATATTACCCAAAATTTCCTATCCGTTCTGCAAACCCAAGCTGGGAAGTGTATCTAATGTTGGCTTAAGGAGAGGCAAATGGGCATGAGTTCCTCTTCGTAAAGATGAAAAACCATATAAAATTAATGTTATGCTTAACTCTGCAGCCTAAACTGAGTATCATGCAGCTTTGAACCCTGTGACTGCTTCTACATATCAATGCTTGCTACTAGAAGTGGTGCACACTTAATTCCAGCTTGTTTATTACCCTGCCTCTTCATCTTAGAATTCTAGTTCTCTTTTGGGATACCCATCAGCTATTTAAGATTTTTAACAACTTCACATTGTTTTTTAACATAACTATAAAAATACAGGGCAGAATAATTAAAGAAATAACTTGAACTACTCTTACAAAACATCCTTGACTTGCACAAAATGTATATTTTCAGAACAAATCATAAGACCATTCCATACCTGAAGTTTTCAGGGATTGCTCGTTGATCTGACATTGGCTATTAAAAAAGAATCTGGTGCTTTTATTTTTAAAATATTTTTTTTACTGTCTTCAAGGTTCCATTACAGATTGTACATTTCATACATTACAGAGGGTTTTCAGTGCTGCATCATTTTCTCCTTACATGCCACCTACTCTATCCACCTAGACAGGAGAGAAAGAACACTGTAATATGAAGTAATCACTCAGAGCTACTGCCCGGTCCAAGCAGTTACAAATGGCTCAGCAGGTTCACACAACGACAGGAACACCTTGATAAACAACCTTTGATGTTCTAAAAACGTTTTTTAATTATTCCTTTGAAAATTATTTAATTTTAGCAATAAAGGAGGTGCATTTTATTGAAATTCCTGACATGAGATGAACACATATATGGTGAAGAGACTCCCCACTAGCTAATTTGCAAAAACATATAGGTGCCAACAATTATGCCTCAAACTGGAAATGGTAGAGAGAGAATCTATGACAAGGTGCAGGAGAATATGCAATGGTCAAAATCAGTGTTTTGCATGAACTACCTCAAAAGAGCGCATTCATTGAACAAGCTCATTTTTCTAAGAACGATGAACTCAACGTACCGTATTTGCAAGTGAACAACTTAAACGTGAGCTAGTTCAGTTTTGTGACATTCTGGTTTAGGACCAGATTAAAAGTTTTGCCATACCCTGTAATGTAGGGTTTGCACCAAATCCGAATCCGGTATTCAGATAAGCACAAATAATGGATTTTTATGAATATTAATTTCTTATGAATTTTTTGCCATTTATTTGTATTCCGAAAAAATAACGTAAAATCAAATACGCACTGTCTATGTCTGCCTGCTTGTGCTTAAGCTGCTCCCCCGCTGACACGAGCACAGAGTGAAGCTCCACTTTCTCTTTTAAGAAAAGCGAACTACTTCGCAAGGCCACTTATATTTTTCCCTATTGAACATGCAATATGTGATGCGAATTTTGACCGGCAGCATAATTTGACTGGCAGCATAATAGGTTAGTTCAAATACACGCTGGTTCCACAGTCACCATTTGTGTCACACGGTTGGAAATAGAGTGGTAATTTATATGTAAACTTGCATCTATTTAATTTCTTTTTTGACCAGGAGGATATTAGCATGATTGGCTCCGGCAGACCCCTGTGACCCTGTAGTTAGGATATAGCGGGTTGGATAATGGATGGATGGATGGATATTAGCATATATGGTTATACGTGTTTGTTGCTGGGTATAACTCAAAAAAGTGTATTTAAATTAAAAAAATCTTTAGAATAATTGTATTTTATTCAAGAACACTGTAATAGCCTAATATAAGGTATACAAAATTGAAAAAAGTAAACTCATGGGTCATTTATTCTCACTCCTTAAAAATACAAAAAGATCTGAATATGAACTAGTTCAAAATTGAAATGGTGAACTATGAATGTGAATTTATTCGTTTTAATCTGTGTGAACTGAACTTTGAGCTAGTTCTTGTGAGGTGTGAACTTGCACAACACTGACAGTCAAAATATAGAAGTTAAAAACTTCAAACTCCAAACGAAAAATCTAAGTTGAAAATCACATGAATGTCCATACCCCCTAAATTGAGTTTTATCAATGAGCACATAAAGGTTTATAGTTTATAGAACCCAGAAACTTGGACACTGAAAGCAGCATATGGCCATCTTACATATGTGGGTTGCAATGATATAACATGCTATGTGACTTGCATGACCAGTGATAGTTATGGTATTCATTAACTATACGGCCAGAGCCACGCAAAAACACAGAAAATGGTGGTGCCTGCTATCCTTTATCAAGAAACAAAATGGCAACACAGAAACGTCACAGAGATGATTATAGAAATTAAACTTCAAAACTACTATGAAATAAAAAACTTGCAAAGGTGAATTCTGTTATTCATAACAGAGTCATTGGCCAGACCTTTGGCAATTTGTTGAATTTTTGCCTGTATAGGATCAACTCACTATTAGAGAGGCTTACCTAATAAAGGAAATCAGTGACCACTTGTCCTTCCAAATAAAGATGCATTAGTAGTATATAAAAGTGATAGCAACCAGATGAAACACATTCATCTGATTTACAGAGAAAATACTGGAAAAGCAACCTAAGAATGAGATATCTGGATGTGTCTGCTGTGGTTGAGGTGAGGTAAAGTAAAATCTTAATAAACAAGTTGATAGATAGATAGATAGATAGATAGATAGATAGATAGATAGATAGATAGATAGATAGATAGATAGATAGATAGATCCATTCTCCACATCTGAATCCAACTCGCCTCGATGATGTCAAGTGGCTCCTTTTATCCTAAACCTGGGAATATTTCTGGTACCAGTGGCATAGTCTATAGTAAATTCTTCCGGTAGGGTAGGGTAGGGATCACTAATCCCAGCAGCTCCTTCTGGTGGACCCCATGGAACCCAACAAGGCTGCCCCATGAGACTACAACTAATAGCATGCCCTAACAGTGTCTATATGGAAATCCTAGCCTGAAAATGCAGACATCTAGTATGTCGGTGAAGCCACTGATCTGAATACATCGTCTCTCCTTGTTCAAGAATTGCATTGGCCTCCTGGCCAGGTATGGAACTTTGTTCCATTCCTGCCGAGACTCCAGCATATTTACTCCAAGGTTGCCACCTTCTACCAACCTCCTGGTAAAGGCAGGGAAGAAATAGTCTTTCTTTTTGGTCATTCAGTACAGTGATGTCCCAGCCAGGTAATGAATCATGCACCATCCCAGACAGGACACCAACCCTCCACCAATATTGTTCATGATTTCACTCATTTTTGTTTTAATTCTTTTCTTTGCTATGACCTCCTGGAGGTCGATAGTACATCCTATAATTGAGCTTTTAATTAGCTTGTTTATTTGGTGGGCCTTTCTTGAAGTGATGTTACCAGCCTACCACACCACAGCATATAGAATTGCACTGGCCATCACAGAGATATAGAAGATGTGAAGGAATGTCTCCTAAGGAAAAACAGCCTGCTCTGCCCTTACTTATACAGCATTATTTCAACATAATAAGTGTAAAAACAACAAAAATCTAACTTGATCAGCTAAGTGGGTGCAGAAGTTAGCCTCTGATTAATCAGCTGGATTGTGCAAAATACTTGGAGAGCACTGAGCAGACCTGATGAGATTTCCAAGGTTCCACAGTATGACTTCTATCACACTGAGCTCTCATTGTGCTGAAAGTGGTGTGGATACAGTGCAGAGGGCAGCCTCTCGATTATTTTTCTTTTGAGGCAGCTTCTGTCCATAACTCCATGATCAGGGTAGCAGTTTGCTTCCTCAGCCACCTTGTGTGAATGCAATTGACCTACAGTGTTGCAAAAAGAAGGACACATAGAGATGAACTTTTATATATACATGTAATATTTGGTCTAGACATTGACAGAGAAAGCCAGATTCTGGATATATGCTAAGAATAAAGCTGAACAGCTTGCGAAAAGCTACAAATAATCTGCATTTGTTAGCACCAGAATGTTAACATGACCTGGCAATCTATGGGCACTTAGAATAAAAGGCTCTTACTGAATTTTGAAGAGGTTACCTGAGCTCAAAACAATTTTCTCACACCCTGACATGCTCTGTTTATTGACCACTCAGTCTGCCCACTGTGCTCAGCAGCTGCAGTAGCCAGTCATCTACGACAAGCAGTGCAATTCAACAGCTTGTTCATAAAAAACCCTGATTTGTATACAGCTTGTGACCTCCAAGAATCACCTTTATTCAAAGCTATTTTAAGCTTCATGTTCTTCATGCTCTGTTCTTATTTCTGACTGTTAGAGCTTTCTACTTGAGACACTTTTCATGTATAAATCTAGTGTCAGAAAGATTTGTATGTTTGTTAGCACAAACTGTAACTGTGCACTCTTGGGCAGAGTAGATCTGCCTCTGTGCTACTATAACAAGTCAGTAAATCAGAGCGCTAATGAAGCTGCAGGATAACAGCATGTGGATTCCAAATGACTAGAACATCAAAGGCAGACAGAAGCACTTCTCCATGATAAACAATGCCACTTTGGTAAACAAGATAAAGTTGGGAAGGCTTGCAGAAGCATCGTTAATCGCAATTTATTGTGAAAGTGCAAAAAAAATAAAAGTAAAAAGCAATCACCTGCCTATCCTACAGCATTCATGAAAACATGGCATTAGTCAGTATAATTTTAGAAAAAAAGTATAGAAAAAAATGCAAATTTTAAAATCTAATTTTTTAAAAGAAAAAAAAATTATTATGAGATTATAATACATATATCAAGTGCTATACATTTTCACATTCTTTAGATTATAATAGAGGTTGATAGGCCAGTAGCTCCAAGGTTAGCACTGTAGCCACACAGTTCATGAAGATGGGGTTCAACAGCCTGATCCTTTACTTTCTGTATTATTGTTTTATCATTCTCTCTGTTTCAGAGACCAGTTTTCTTCCACATCTTATAGATATGTGAATTAGGTTCATTACTAAATCTAAACTGTCACAGGATAAGTTAGACTAGATATGTGAGTGCATATGGATTTGGTTTCTGTCTTCTGTCCATTGCTGCTAGCAAAGTTCAATTTGACCCAAGGTTGGAAAACATAGGTGTGGTAGAAATTTAACATCTTATTAAAGAAAGAAACAACCCCTAACAGGACCAATCAGTTATCAGGCAGGAGAAAAGCTGCTCATTGTATTTTTTAATTACTTCTCGGCAAAATGCCTTGGAGGGATCATTCTTCAAAAGCAGTCTGTTACAGCCTGGTTAGAGAAAACAAAGAATAGAGGTTCATTTTATAAACTACTGAATTTACATACATTGTCAATCAATACATACATTTTACTCTGGTTTGTTCATTGGTTTACACCCAAGTGATTTATATAAAATAAAAGTCTATTATATTATAGTCTCGTTCTTCTTATACCTTTGAGTTGCGCCACCACCCTTGAAATTTCTGTACATATAACAACTGTCCATTCTCATTTATAGGACATCTGCTGATTTCTTAGTCATCCTTCAGTACATTTTGTATATTACATCAACCTTTCTTCTGGTACATTATTTACTTGACCATCTCAGCATTTTTTCAAACTAATTCTTATATTTCAGTGTACATTTTGTTGTTCACTTGACCTTTATCAGGTTTCATGGTGTGCCTGAACAGGTTTCTGACATTTATTAAGCCTTTATGCTATTTCTTTAAGATGAATGCTGTGTTACCCTAAAATTATTCTTCCACTTTGGGTCAAAGATGGATTGATGCATAAGAATAAAAACTAAAAATTATGGAATAATTTTAAACTGAACTCTATTTATATATTTACTAGCTATGTTACCTGTCAAAGTCAGGTAGCAGAGTAAATGTAAAAATATCTGGTATCTCTATATGCATGCCCTCAGCTTTCATCCTATGCCTTTTATCAGGGTCCTCATGTTTCTCCACCTGTGTTGGCCAGCACTTCCTATCTCAGGTGTGTTCCCATAAGCCTGCTTCACAGACTCTGTCATTTTGAGGTGTGTTGCTTGCCAATGGTACATGGGACCACAGTAATTGTTGTGAAAACATCAAGTCATATTCAGATTTTGAAAGTGACTCTCAGGTTTTCATGCATATACTTGTGTGTTTTAGCCTTCCTGTCTTTGACTGAACAACTATAGAGAAACTGACCAATCAGATTGCTTGGAGAGATCACACACACACATACAGGCATTAACATTTTAGCATATGGATTATGCTTTTGATTAATGTAAATCCTGAAAGAAATAAAGTGTGAGTGTTTGTATTAGTGGGCCCCAAGAGTGTGATATAGAGTAGACTGGTTTAAAAATGAAAATAGGAATGAAATGTTAGGAAAAAAGAGAGTGATAAATAATTGTTTGAGAAAAGACAATGATAAAGATTTGGGACACATAATCCCATGTAATTTGTATTTAAAAAGCAAAGAAAACACAATAGATAGATAGATAGATAGATATATAGATAGATAGATAGATAGATAGATAGATAGATAGATAGATAGATAGATAGATAGATAGATAGATAGATAGATAGATAGATAGATAGATACTTTATTAATCCCAAGAGGAAATTCACAATAATTGCAGGAGACATATTTCCAGATGCGAGTTCTCAATTGAACTGCTTCAAGATGGCAGATCTTCTGGTTTTAAGCCATTCTGGCAGGAAGAGGCGGGTCCAAGTGGATGGACACCGGAAGTGACGTCAGTAGTGTTATGGCCATCAATTTCCCAGTCTACAAAGGAAGGAAGAGAAATGGCATTAGGGCACAGCGCCAACACCTGGAGCAGAGGGGAATTACAATCTTGAGAGCCCTTAAGCTGTCCCCTATGCACACACATATGACATAGTATAAATAAGTGAAAAAGTACTTGAATTACATTTTTACATTTACTACTATTTTAAATAAAGTAAAACCTTGAACCTGGTTCTGACTGTTTAAATATTGTTACTAATTATGTAATAGAAAAGGCATAAATCTACTGTATACTGTATATATTAAATAAACATGTTTGAAATAAAAAAGTAATAATATGTTAATAATAATGACATTACATTTTAACTGTTACTTTTATTGCTGCTGTTGTGATATTAGTGATATTCAGTTGGGATTCTGGAAGTCGGAGCCTATCTAAGCAATAGATAAATCTGGTGCGGACATATAGTCAATCATCCAAGGCCTATAATAGACATAAAATAAATTATCATATATGTTCATATTAGAGATTTGAGAGGACAAGCAGAGTGCTCTTAGAAAACTCCATGTAATTACGATGAGAACATGCAGATTCACACTGACCCAATGTCCTGGAGCTGTCAGGGAGCATCATTGTCCAGCTCATATAAAAACATAATATATGTAAAATATAGCACCCTGAACAGAGAGGGGCACTGTCACTAACACCATCTCTTCATTCATCTTAAATTCAGAGGGTTACCTGCTGGATTACGAATGACCCCATTTCCACTTCTGCCACAAAGCTCCTCCCCTTCCCTTTCAGCACTATAAAGATCCTGAAAGCACCAGCAGTAGGCATTCATTTCAGGGTCAAGACCTGTGGAGGACACATCCAACCCTTTAGCACCTTAGTTTTCTGACCGACTGTTTTGTTTTGGCACCCTTGTGCGCATATTTATTTTGCTGTTTTGTCAAAACTTCAACATTAAATGGGGTGACTGGATGGTAAACCAACTTCTTGTAAGACTAATATATACGGAGTAAATTCTAAACTGCTTATTGTTTTTCAGTTTTCTATATTTTCTACTAATTGATATCTATCTGATATTAATATTTGATTTTGGATGTTTAAGAAGTAACAGTAACTTCCATCCATCCATCAACCCACTGAATCCGAACATAGAGTCACGGGGGTCTGCTGGAGCCAATCCCAGCCAACACAGGGCACAAGGCAGGAACCAATCCCAGGCAGGGTGCCAACCCACCGCAGGACACACACAAACACACTAGGGCCAATTTAGAATCGCCAATCCACCTAACCTGCATGTCTTTGGACTGTGGGAGAAAACCAGAGCGCCCGGAGGAAACCCACGCAGACATGGCGAGAACATGCAAACTCCACACAGGGAGGACCCAGGAAGCGAACCCGGGTCTCCTAACTGCGAGGCAGCAGCGCTACCACTGCGCCACCGTGCTGTCCTAACAGTAACTTGTAACATGAATTTTGTCTTTACTAAATAAAATGCATTTCTTATTCATATGAACACAAATTTTAATGATAAACACAATAATAAATCTGTGTATAAATGAAGGAAGCAATTACAATGTTCCAAAACATTTTTGCAAATATTTTATTAACAATCAATAAACCTTTGAAATAATTATTGGGCTGGTAATAACATTTAAAATATTTTCTTAAAACTCAAATACATTGAGTTATATCTTTAACCTATAGTAAGAATGCATATATAACAACATGAGTATAAAAACATTCCCACAAAATTGATAGAAGTGTTTTATTTTATTACACGTTAAAAGCTATGATTTTGAGTATAGATTAGTTCGGCACTTCAGTGTATTAGATATTTTCCTCATATATGTTATATTTCTGGCCGATCATGGATTAAATCATACAAAGAGGAGAATGCTTTTACTTTTATGAACTAATATTGGTAAGTGCATTGCTTCAAAATTGCTTTTTTGTGCAGGAAACCTTGATTCCAGGCTTTGCCATGACCCCCCTCCAACCACCCCTTTTCCTCAAAGGTCTTAATCCTGCCTCCAGCTGTGGAGCTTCAGGCTGAAATGACAGCATCAGTCAGGGGTTCAACGACTGGATTCCATACAAAGAGATCTGTTACTCTGCTGCTGACCCTTCTCAGTGTTATCCTTTTGAGCACCATATGGAGGAGGTGGGCTAAAAGCAAATGTGAAGGGTTACTTTCCCTTCTGCCAGCTGTCCACCTCTTAGAGGCTCTGTTCTGCTCTTTTTACTTAGGCAAAACTTCAGCAGCTCAAACGTCTTCCAATAGGCCTAACATCTTTTTAATTTAAGCATGTTTTTACCTCAGGTATTTAGGAGAATTAATAAATTAATTAACAAATGCCTGTTTTGCCTCCATTGATGTATTACTGTAACATGCCAACTATAAAAACTATCTCAATGATGAAACATATACTAGCAGTAAATGGTATTGTTACTAATGTTCACTGAAACAACATATTTAGTATTAAACTAAAAATAAACTATTTCATTGAATTCTCACATTGCCAACATTCAAGACTATCTTCTGGAAAATATATAAATATACAGTACGTTAAATTCATTATTAAGTTTCAATCATGCACAATAACCACTGCACAGGTAAACTGTTGTTTGTTCTGTTCATGAAAAATCCTTATAACATCAGTATAATTGAATCTTTCTTTTAACTTCTTAGGTTTATATTACCCACAAAACTTAATGAGCCATCCATTCATATATTATCATCTCTCATCTAATCTCATCTTCTAAAACTGCTTTTCTTGTTGACGGTCAGACTGTCATTCATTATCGAACCTTCTACTCCTTTTCAGGGTTGTGGCAGGCCATAGCCTCTCCTGACAGCATCAGGTACAAAACATGAACTAACCCAGAATGGCACAATTTTTAAACAGTTAATTTTTATTAGACCAGACACTCACCAAGGATTGGTTCTTGCCTCCCAATCAATTCTGCCAGCTTCGGCTCTAACTCTCTTTTGGCCTTAAACTCTGTACGTGGGTTAGGAAATGAATGAATGGAAGACTCATTTATATATTTAAAGTAGCATATATGTAGTTATTGGTTTTATTTTGATATAATTCACCATTTCTTTGTTCATTTATTCACTTTAGTTGTGCAATGGAAAGCCACCTCAGTCTTATAAATGGGTTAGAAAAATTAACGAATGGACAGATTCATTTATATGTTTATAGTACCATATACGTAGTGATTTGTTTTATTTTGACATAATCCACTATTTGTTTGTTTGTTTATTTTATTTGAAATAAGCCACTCTTTAGTTGTTTATTGGAAAGCCACCCCAATCTTACAAAAATAGTCTTCGATTTTAAAACCACAAGGTTGGTGGTCCAGTCTCAGCCTGAAGCTGCCAAGTAATTTACCTTACAAATATAATAAATATATTTAGACTATAATTGTCTTGGTATTGTGTTCATTATAAAGAGTCACTATATAACAGTAACAAAAAAGGTAATAAATTAGAAGGTGTGTATACATTGCAACTTTACAATATTTTTATTTCTTTACCTTGAGCACAAAATTTTAAAGTTTGGTGCCATAAGTTAAGTGGTGCATGGAGCTGCCCCATATGCAACTGTACTGTTACAAACCATGATTCAAAAGTAAAGAATTGCAATTTAATGTTGCAAACATTGAACACTATCAGTGTTAGTGTACAATAAAAGTTTTGTTTTAATATGTGTGAATTAAAAGCAAAAACAAAATTAGATTGATGAAACAGTTATGGCTGAATGTTGTGGTTGTTGAACCATCCTCACACTTGAAAGGAGGCATCCTGAGCCATTAGTGCCTTATTTACACAGCGAGAAGAGTAAAGAGATACAGACTTCCTTTGCAAAACACCTGCTGCTTATTGTTGGCTCACTTACCTGTTTATTGGCCATGTGACTGGGGCACATAATGTACCAATTTTTAAAGATTTTTATTTCTGACAAATCTGTGCAGAAATTAAGCTAAACCATTGAACACCGAATAAACATTTCAGATATTAACAGAAAAAATTTAGAAAGACAAAAAAATATGCTAATGGCACATGATTATGGAGAAATAACACACAGATGAAATGAAGGTCATGAGGAAACTGTAGGAGACAAAATTGTGTTTTATTTGGTCATGGCATGAAGGGTTAAATGATGTTATTAGAAAGAGACTGCACAATGCAGTGACAAATGGACATTTTTGTTTCAAACTGGCAGTCAGAACAGGTCTTATGTGGTGTATTTATGGTATATGGGTCTGTTAAACCATAATCAAATGTTGCTAATTAGAAATGAATCTAGTACAATGTATCATCTATGAATCATTGTACTGTATTATTTAAACAGTTCTATTATCTTCTATTGAGTTTTTAACATGTTAATTAAATGTTAAATTAAATGCCATTTATATGCACACTTCAAACATACTGCATACACACACACACACACATATATATATATATATATATATATATATATATATACAGTATATATATATATAGGGGTTCGTGGGAGGCTGCAATAGTATGCATCTGCTAAAGAAAAAAAGGTAACAACCAAAAAACACTTAGAATATTGAAAAGAAGGTTACAGACACATGCTGAAATATATATGCCAAAACACTTTATCCCTAACATGAACTTCTTTTTTATTTTCTCAGCATGGGAATAACATTTACCAACTGTAAGTATATATGATGTCTGTCAAGAAATTCAAAAGACTGATTGAAAACATCCAAAGAGGCATAACTAATGTACTGAGGGACCTCTCTGAAGACAATTTCCAAGAATGTGCCCAGAACAGGAGGACCAACATGTAAATTGTGTAATAATTTGTACAATAAAACATATATACTGTACTGTATATGTGTGTATATTTAATTTCCTGATAACCAGCAAAGATAATGTTGTTCTACCATACTAAAGTTTAAATGTGACAGCCTAAGATCAAAAATAGAGTGATAGTTGTAATTCCCACATAATTCCGACCAGTAGATGACACTGTTTCTCTAGGAAAGGTATGGAAAAATAACTACCATTATGGAAATGTGGTAAAAGTGAATAAAAAGAAGCAAAATACAAAAAAGTATGAAAATCTCAATGTTGCAATCTATCTATCTATCTGTCTATCTATCTATAAACTTGATTATTATTATATCTTTTGGAATACCATTCACCTCAACCACAGCAGACAAATCCAGATATCTCATTCGTAGGTTGCTTTTCCAGTATTTTCCCTGTAAATCAGATGAATGTGTTTCATCTGGTTGCTATCACTTTTATATACTACTAATGCCTCTTTATTTGGAAGGACCAGTGGTCACTGATTTCCTTTATTAGGGAAGCCTCTCTAATAGTGAGTTGATCCTATACAGGCAAAAATTCAACAAATTACCAAAGGTCTGGCCAATGCCTCTGGTATGAATAACAGAATTCACCTTAACAAGTTTTTTATTTTATAATAGTTTTGAAGTTTAATTTCTATAATCATCTCTGTGACGTTTCTGTGTTGCCATTTTGTTTCTTGATAAAGGATAGCAGGCAACTCCATTTTCTGTGTTTTTGCGTGGCTCTGGCCGTATAGTTAATGAATACCATAACTATCACTGGTCATGCAAGTCACATAGCATGTTATATCATTGCAACCCACATATGTAAGATGGCCATATGATGCTTTCAGTGTCCAAGTTTCTGGGTTCTATAAACTATAAACCTTTATGTGCTCATTGATAAAACTCAATTTAGGGGGTATGGACATTCATGTGATTTTCAACTTAGATTTTTCGTTTGGAGTTTGGCTTAGAAAAAGAATAGAAAACTAACTACCATTATGGAAATGTGGTAAAAGTGAATAAAAAGAAGCAATATACAAAAAAGTAGGAAAATATCTATCTATCTAACTTAAAAGTCCTAAACACAACACTGCTCTTTCTTTATTAAGTCTGCTTTCTTTCTTGTGCTTTGGCTGACATCAAATATCGAACTAGATGAGCAAGAATGACAATAGAGGAATTAAGAGACAGTTTATCAATTGTATTCAATTGCACTATTAACACTATATATATTGTCACACATGTGTGCCAGAGGATTGTTTTTGGGGCTCACCTAAGGTAGGTGGTACCATCCTGGGATGAGAGGGGGCGCTGTCAGTAATAGTTTTGTATCCTTTTTCCCTCACAGCCTTGAGAAACCACCCATTGAGGGCAACAGAGTTAAAGCAGCCCAGCACCTTCTGGTCCATCTGGTATAAAAAGGAGATGCTCCTTATTTTATTTGGACCTGACCTCATTGGACAGAGAGTCGTTTGTACACACCAAGTGACTGATTTAAAGGGTAACTGGCTTTTCAGTACAGCACCATTGAGCACATATTTCATTTGAAGTGTCCTCATTTTGCTTGAATTAAACAGAGTTTTGCCCAGTTGGCACCCCAATTGCTTTTGATTCATACTTGTATAATTGAAAGGTTATCAAAGAAGGAAGGTTTTAAATGGGTTCAATCAACAGAAATAAAATAATTAAGGAATTAAGGCTGTAATTTTAATCATCAGTACTTGTAACATAGCCATATAATTTTATTTGTATGTACTGGGTTAAATGTTATTCATACTGCTCAAACCAGCTTCTCCTTTCTTAGAAATCATACAAACGTTATTTTTGTTAATTTAGCCTGGAATGGTATTCAGACTCCTCTGCAGAATGGTAGATGAATTACTGCCAAAAACAAGCAATGAGTGCAGACAGTTTAAATTGTATGTTAAAAATGGTTATTTACAATTATATCAACATGCATACATGCAATAAGAATATAGGTTTTATCCCTGAACTAAATCCTGGGATTTCTTCATTACATAAAACATTAAAGATGTTTCCTGAGCTGTTTACTTGTCTATATTTCAAAGTGTCAAGATCTAGGCTTATATATACACACTGTCCTACAGGGACCAGAAGACAAGGTGCTTGCAGTCAGAAAAAGCTGGCAGAGGATGAGGACAGAGAGGGGTGCTCTGACAGTGATGACGCATGCCAGCATGCCATTGCAAGAGAAGCATAGCAATTGGAGGAAGCATTAGTCCTCATGCTGTCTCGGATGAAATGGAAGTGCCTTAAATAGGAACATCCTTAAAATAAAGATGGAAATGCAGCACTGGCAAAATTATGAAAGTTAAGAACCAGAAGACTTAATGGATTGAAAGATAAATAGTCCCATATTATAGGGGAAGATAATAAATCTATGCAAAAAGTGTTAAAATACATCCTGACCAACAGAAGGCAGCACACTCACTATCCCAGTGTGGATTGGCAGGGAACAGATTGTCCCTTTAAAAGTACGGGCAGCAGGGGTGATAAATTGGAGACATTGCTTTTTTGTTTTAACCGATTACTTAGGATAAGGGTCTTCTGTCTCTGCTGCCTATTTAGAGATGGCCTGCCCCAGAAGTAACTGCTGGATAACATCCAAAAGTGTTTCAAGCCTAAAGGCTCAATGGGTCTAGAATCAAGGGTGAACTGTGGCAGGGTGAAAGGCCAACTGGTGGGAGGAAATGAAGTCAGAATTTAGAAAAAGTGAGATAGACAGAGATAAAGAGTACTGCATAGTGAGTTACCCGATTGGTTGAAGGCAACTTGAGATATGCAGACATTAACACTTGTATACATAGGCTCAAAGAGCCTGCACATTTTGTTGTTTTCTTGATAATTTTATATTTTTACATCTACATTATGTAAGCCTGTATTGATTTCTTTTTGCTAATTATTCATTATTATTCTTAACTTATTTTAATTTGTTTTTCTTTTGTTGTAACTTTTCCGTTGAACACCCTATTAAGCGCTTTGAACTATGTACTGTACATCCAGTGTGTGAAAATGTAAAATACAAATTAATGTTGTGTGCATTCAAACATTATTTTACTTTAAATTATCCATCAGGTTTGTATATCTTGGTCTCCTTGGTGTGATTCTAAATTGGGAAGTCACTATAAGATGTATTGTCCTTAGGTTCAATGTGTCCATTGTCATATAGATTATTTTCTGGTACCTGCTGAGGTTCTTTCCAATCCTAAGACTGAACCCAATGACTCTTGTGCTTATAGCCCTACAGCACACAAATGAGTGAACTAAAGATATTTTTTGAGCCAGAATGGGTTAATTACTTTGTCATCAAGGGGGTTGGCTTGACAGCTCTAATATGACTGAAACAGAGATCAGTTTAATGCTTAGAGCCTGTCTGCTTGTGTGTTTCATGGTGACTGCTGCAATGGAGACCAAGCACCTTTGTGACCTAAACAGCTGAATCAAAGATGATCTTGTAAAGCCCAGGCCATTAGCATCTCCATATTCTGAAGGAAGACAACTTTACTAAAACAGTGGTACAATACAAAAATATTGTGAAAATTAAAGATCAGATGAAAATAATAATTTATTGAAATGTATGTCAAATTTATATGGATTCCTAAAAACAATTATTATATTAGGATTTTATGTAATAAATAAAATTAACTTAACTCTTAGTCCTTTTTAGTCTAGACATGATCATCAGAGGTCAGTGCTCACAACTGGTAGAATCAGGTGCAAGGACAAACCACCCCTGGATGAGGTTCCAGTCCAACATAGAACTGTATGACCCAGTTCAGAATTGACTCCGACAAACAAGAGTCACTCACACACAGAGCCACAACTGGCCAAAGAATAAGTAATTAATAAGCAATCAAGATGTCACTGTGATTTGTACAATAAATGGATTTGTAGGCCAACATGTTTCATTTTTCGCTGTGCTTACACATTTTCACATAGATTTCAGATTACATTTATGTATACGTGTATTTATGGTAAATCTTTTTAGTGTTTCACGGGCTCTACAAAGGCACTGACTGTGGTGTGGCACTGTTGTTGACTGCCTTTCTCTCTTTCACCCTACAATGGAGGAGGACACCACAGTGGACCTTTGATGCTACTTCTGGTCCACCTTAGAAAGTCCTTCTTCAAGTGGCATATCTCTATATATATAAAATCCAACGTCTGTCTGTCCGCTTTTCACAAGAGAACTACTTCATGGATTTAGATTGGGTTTTTTCTATAATTTGCTTTGTATATTCTGGTTGATTTTGCGACCAATCTCATTGTGCTAAGTATCATAGTTTGCTTGTGGCACCGATTTATTTGCGTGAATCCGAGAGAGACGCAGTGGGCCGAGAGGAAGGGGGCATGGCCCTCCTCACTCACACACCTGCTTCGGAGCATATCTTACATCTGCTTAGCTAGCAAATGAGAGAACTATTTAACGGATTTAGATCAGGTTTTTCTATAATTTGCTTGAACAGTCTGGTTTATTTTATGACTTCTCTCATCCCATTAAGAACCATAGCTCGCCTACAGGTGCGGTATATTTGCGCTAATCCAAGACAGAGACTATGGGCTGAGGGAAGGGGGAAGCCTGACGTCAGGAGTGGGGAGCCAGTCTACCTCTGCATTTTGGAGCATAACTTGCCTCCGCTTAGCTATTGATACGTTTTTGTTTTGATTTTTAAAGTTTGTCTTGTTTCACTACTATGTGGGTGGAGCCACAGGGAACGATTAGTCATCTATATAAATGACCCTCAAACAGGAAGTCATTGTTCACTTCAGAACCAGCCATTGATGAAGAAGGAGCTGCCTTGTCAGTAGTTACTTAATTCCTTTGGGGACAGACATTCCCATTGACCATACAATCCTAATATCATTGTTATTTTTTCTTTTGACAAGAGGCTATTAAGTGGGATATCTGCTATGGACCCCGACACTTCATTGATGTGTCTCTAATTTCATTACAACATATAAAAGTATTTTGTGTGTACTGGAGACTGATATGATACATTGACTATGGCTACAATTTATGCAGATAGGCTAAATAACTGTTGAAGTAGGACAAGGTCCTTTTCAAGTGTAGATATCCAAACAGAGACACACTAGAAACCAGCAATTGAAGGTGAAGCTCATCTACAGAGAGAATGTTCCAGTTAAAAAACTCAATTAAAGAGGATGTGCATTGGCTATGTGGTTAATGGGTTTGCTCTAAAACAATTCAGGAATTTCTGCTCATTCGGTTTATAAAGGAGAAATCACAAGGTCAGAACTGAATGCACCGTTAAATATCTAGAAAAAGATGAAAAACTGCATTGAGTAACTTAATTTTCTATGAAGCTAGTTATCTCATTTCTCAGAAATGATGACTGAATATAAATATATATTGTATGCAGTACCAAGATGGAAAATTATAACACCATGCACAATATTAACTGTGCCCCAGGTTCAACTGGGCATATTCATGTATTAATACAATTATTTATAATAACCAGGCTGCGGGCCAGCTTTCTAGCTAGCAAATAAACTTCTCCTGTTAGTACCACGGTGGAATGCCTTTAGAACACATCCACGGAGTATTCTCTCCATATTTCTTAATGATGTTGACTCCTCCACCTACTCCAGTAGATTCAACTCCAGTTCGCTTGTAGTGATGGCTCCTACTCAGTCTGTCTACACATCGTCACTCTGTTATCCAATCAGCCATTGCCACTATACAGAACCCTCATATAAATCCTCTTTAACATCAAACAAGGCTGTAAAGGTCTCCTCTAGAAAAACAATCCAATAATTCCATGTGGTAGGAGAACACAAGCCGCTTCTGATAGATTAAGGCTGTCAGCATGCCTGTCATTAGAGTAATAATGTGTATTTTTAATTGGCATTTAACATTTTACAGAAACATGTCACTTTTTACACATATGTTGTACCTTTTTAAAATGTCATGTGTGACTTGTCTTTTAGAACAATTTTGTTTCTCCATGACTACATTCTTTTAAGCAAGCAACATCCTTGGTGCATAGAACACTATTTGCGATTTGAATTCTGACATTCCTATAGTATTTGAAGATGAACTAAAGCTCAACTATGTCTGAAAATATTTTTTGTAAAAGTAAATTTTTTAAATTGCATTTTATTTAATACTGACTTGACAAATATAGTGGAAATTTATATTACACTGCTCCACTATATTCTTTTCTTTTTATAATCTTCTTATTTTCTTCTAAACCTTCAGCTGAAAGTAGTCTAACCAGTTTGATGCAGGCCACTTAACTCTAGTGAGCGATTTTGTATTTAAATGTTTGTGTGAATGTGCCCCACAATGGACTAGCATCTCATCCAGATTTGGTTCCTGTCTTGCAACCTGTGCCTGTAACAGACCGAGGTAACAAACTGAATAAATGAAATACATCAATAATCTGCATTTGTCTTACATTACATTGCCTTCCATGATTTTTATGCTACAATATTCTGATTAGTTCAACACTTCAGAGGAAAAAACATTTAACTTGCTTATGTTTTAATGCTGAAATGTAAAGCGATATTTATTATAATTAGAAATATATATATATATATATATATATATATATATATATATATATATATATATATATATATATATATATATATATATATATATATATATATATATATATCATTGTAATGGAAGGATGAGATGGACTAACTTTCCAAATGGGATGAATGGATCCTTCCCTGAGTGACAGTGGTTGGAAACTGCAAGCCGATGGATGTCCAGACCAGGATGGCCATTGTTCCCTTTCCCAAGCTGGACAGCAAAGCAGAAGGACACGTGGAGACCACCTATCAGGGCTGTATACATTCCCAATGAGATAGGTACCGGCATCACTTTACTAAACTGCCCACATGCACAGCTGCAGGGCAACCTGGGAATTGTACTCCCAATGGGCAAACTGGATGCTGTGGATTATACCAGAGGGAAATGCCAAAAATAGATGTCCTTATTTTGAGGAGCTTCTACCTCACCTAGAACTGGTTCTTCCATGCATTGAAATACTCTCAGATCCAGCATAAAAGGAGCTGCCTCATCCTTTTGGAGTCAGAGTTGAAAAAACAGTAAGAGAACAAAGCTCGCCGGGAGAGGTTTGCAGGAAGGATGACAGAAGAAAGATCATATTTGCGTATCATGTGTCTGGTGTGAAGAAGCCTCTAAAGGAATTATGTCAAATAGAAAATTTTATTTGAGTTTGGACCTCTGTGTTTGTAGTTGTGACAGGGTTTGGAGTGGTGACTCTGAGGCTAAGGATCTGCGCTGGTATCCGGAAGGTTGTCAGTTTGAATCCCTGTTACTGCCAATAGGGATTCTGCTCAGCTGGGGCCTTAAGCAAGGCCCTTAACCTGTAATTGCTCCAGGGGCACTGTACACTGACTAACCCTGCACTCTGACCCCAAATTCCTAAAACAAGAAATTTTGGGGCTCTGAGACACCCCTTAGTGGTCACAGTACACATAAACACACATACACACTCACATACTGCATACAGTATATATATATATATATACAGTGGAACCTCGGTAAACCGAGTTGGTCGTGAACCCAAGCAATTTCCCCCATAGGATTGTATGTAAATACAATTAATCCGTTCCAGACCGTACAAACTGTATGTAAATATATATGTAAATATGTAAATATATGTAAAGATTAAGCACAAATATAGTTAATTACACCATAGAATGCACAGTGTAATAGTAAACTAATGTAAAAACATTGAATAACACTGACACAAAACACCCACGCTCCCTGCTCAGCTACACGAGCAGGCTCTCTCTTCTCTCTCAGCAGCATGCGCTCGCTCGCTTTCTCTCTCTCTCAGAACAGAGAGGAATATTTGAACAAATCCGAACTTTAATTTAAAAACCAACCACAAGCAACCAAAAAAGTAACAGTGCAGGAGATCACGCTATTAGCCTTACAGCCTGATCGCTGTAAAAACGTTTTTTAAAATGAGTTTTAAGCGCAACAGAAAAAAAGGAACATTAGAACAAATCTGAAATTTATTTAAAAACCAACCAAAAGCAACCAAAAAAGTAACATTGCAGGAGATCACGCTATTAGCCTTACAGCCCGATCGCTGTACTGTACAGTACAGTAAACAATTTTTTTAAAAATGAGTTTTAAGCACAGGGAAAAAAGGAACATTTGACAAATCTGTAATTTAATAAACCACCAAGAAAAGTAACATTGCAACAAATCACGCTACAAACCACCCCATGTAAACACTTTTTTTTAATGAGTTTTAAGCACAGGGAAAAAACGAACATCTGAAAAAAGAGAAAAGTAACATTGCAACAATTCACGCTACAAACTGAAAAATTTACTTTTGAAAAATCCGTAATAAAAAAACCATAAACCACCAAGAAAACTAACCTTGCACGAGTCGAGTTCTGGCATGAAGTGAGGAGGAACTGGGTGGAGAGGAGGTTACAGTTTTGAGGGAGAGTCTGGCTCTGCAATGGAGGGATGTTTTACTTCAGGTGTTTTCTCTCCTGTGATTTCTTGGGTTTCTGGTGTTTTTAGCTGTTTAGCTGGTGGGAACAAAAGCCTCATGCAGCCATTCCAAAAACAAAGTCCTTGTGACCCAACCCTTCGTGTTTGCCCTCCACATTACTGGCAGTCTGGCTTTGTTTACATTGTGCTGCTTGAAAGCACGAGGGTTCTCAAATTGGTAAATGAGTAAACTGGTAAACAGTTTTTCCACCTCTTCCAGCACTTGAAGCCTCTGCCTGGTTAACGCTGTAACTCCTTTTGCAATATCAGCTGCTTTAATAGATGGTCGAAATCGTAGATTTTGACTTCTTGTACTCGGCAGCAAGATCAGTAACACGAACGCCACGCTCAAACTTTTCAATAATAATTTACTTTGATTTCAATTTTCTTCAAAACTTTCTTCTCACCACTCTTCACTTGCTTAGAAGCCATAGTTAACTGCAAAAGCACACAAAATACTGTAGAGCACAAAGAGAGCGCAGGTAAAGCACACATGTCTGACTGAGAACAATGAACAGGGAGCGGCTCTGCTAAAATACAGTAATCAGCGCGTATGAACCAGCCAGGTAGGCACGCACATGCAGGCTCGCTCTCTCTCTTTCTCTCAGCATTCACCCCCTAGCAGCAGGCAGGCACGCACCCTCCCCCTCTCTCAGCAGCAGGCAGGCATGTCTGACCGAGAACAATGCAACACGTGCGGAAATCATCGGCGCACACAAACCGAAAGGGAAACTCGCTTGTTCATATACCGAGTGTGTGGTCGTGAACCGAGACAAAAGTTTGGCAAACTTTTTTGGCCGTGAACCGAGTTGTACGTGTACCGAGGGTGAACCGAGGTTCCACTGTATGTATATATATATATATATATATATATATATATATATATATATATATATATATATACACACAGTGCCTTCCACTATTATTGGCACCCCTTGTAAAAATTACTATTTGCTGAAGAACCGTCATCTTGCACTGAAAAAATGAAAAATAGCTGACTTTTCATTGAAACAAGTTCATTTAAAGAATTGTTGGCACCCCTGCATTTAATATTTTGTACAATCTCCCTTTGCAAGTATAACAGCACAGAGTCTTCTCTTGTAACTTTTTATAAGGTTGGAGAATACAGAGCATGGCATCTGAGACCATTCTTGTTTACATAATCTCTCCAGATCATCCAAGGTCCTCATCCCTCTCCTGTGTACTCTCCTCTTCAGCTCACTCTACAGGTTTTCAATAGGGTTCAGGTTAGGGGACTGAGATATCCACAGCAGAACTTTGATTTTGTGGTCAGTTAACCATTGCAGGGTTGATTTGGACATGCATTTTGGATCATTATCCTGCTGGAAGATCCAATGATGACCTAGTTTTAGTTTCCTGGTATAGGCAACCAAGTTTTGATTTAAAACCTCCTGATAGCCCCACAACATCACAGAACCCCAATCATACTTCATAGCTGGGACAAGGTTCTTTTCATTATAGTCATCTTTCATTTTTACACCAAACCCAGTTTGCATGCTTATTGCCAAAAAGTTCAATTTTTGTTTCATCAGACCATAGAACACGGTTCCAGTCAAAGTTGTAGTAATGTTTACAAACTCCAGGCACTTACCTTTGTGGACAACTGACAGAAAATACTTCTTTTTGGCAAACCTTCCAAATTCCAGGATTTTACTTTTTGTGATCTCAGTGATTTTGACTGTGGAATTATTGTTGGTGCCAGACACACTGTTTTGAGTATCTGAGAATGGTGTGAAAAGCAAAAACACATTCAGTGAGTGGCAGGTCTGTGGATAAAAACACCTTGTTGATGAGAGAGGTCAAAGGGTAATGGGTAGACTGGTTCGAGCTGACAGTAAAGCTGCAATAACTCAAATAACTACTCTGTATAACTATGGAGAACAGAAAAGATCCATGTGATCACCATAGTGTTAGAACATTAGATGAATCGAGCACTATCGTCAATGATTTTCCTCCATGATAAGTCAAGCACGATCATCACCTGAAATGTTGCTGCTGTGAATCAATCATCGTACTGGCAGATGAAGTTTCACACGAGGTTGGCTGCAATCCATCTGTGATACTGCTGCTGTGAATTGAGCATGATCATTAGATCATTGAGGGTGGGTTTCATCCAGAGTCAGTGGTAGCCTTCCTGCAATGTCGCCTTGGCCTGGCCCACTGATTGGGAAACACTGCTCTAAACCAATCCAGTGCTTTTATGCTCTGCAAAGTACTTGTGCCGCATCCAGTTTGTCCCTGACACTGCTGAGATAGGCTCTAGCCCCCACTGCCCTGAAATGGAAATATATACTGCATAATATGCCTCTCTAAACTGATGCTCTCATTATTTATTTTTTCTTTTTCCATGACAGAAGTAAATAATTAAAACATGAAAACTCTAAGAACTAATGTCAAGGAAAAGAAAAGAACATTTTGCATATTTTTTATTGTGAAATTACTTTATAGTCTACTTTTCAGTTATGACAGTGACAAATTGCCATTGTTTAACAGCCATACCAAATGGAAACAAGTAGATTACATTGCTTAGTATTATTGTTTCTTGCTTAATGTCTACTTAGAATTATATATTGATATATTGTATTCTGTTTCAATAAAATAACATGTCGGACCACTTCTTGGGAGATTACGATTCTTAAAAGCACTTACATTTATTTTGTTAGAAAAGCAGACTTAATAACTCCAGTCATAACTCAGAGGCTTTACTCTAGATGTGAAGAAAAAAAAAAAGAATCAGCAAAAGACTGTCAGCTCAAGTGACTGACCCTCCATCTGAGGGGCCAAAAGATCTTTTAGGTTAGCCTCAGAGGATTTCTAGCTATCAAGTACGAAACCAGGAAGTTAAAATGAATAAAAAGAAAATTTAATAAAAAATATATTACCGGCATCTGCTGGCTGGCTTGATACTTTCAGAGAGTGAAAGGAGATTATGTTAAAGCATAAATGGAGCTTTAACATTTTTAAATCCAGCAGGCCTAATCTAATCTAATCTCCTTCAATCCAATTTTTAATGCTGGCTACACATGGGATTAAAGCAATGCAGTGTTTTTTGTAGGCCATTTGACTTGGATGTGGCATCTGTGCTACTTTTCAATAGTATGAAATTAGCAACTTCAGAATCGACATAAAGACAAAGCCAAGCATGGAAGTTAGGGAATTACACAATGAGTACCTTTAATATCCTAGGAAGTGTGAAACAACATTTTGGCTGTGTAGACATGACATATATGTTCAGGATGTGAAGCTTTAATCTGGGATGATCAGACCAGGCCTCTTTCATTTCAGAGACATATAGAAACTCAGGCTTTTCTTTTATCTAGATGCAAATAATGCAGTGTCTCCCAGAGATAATGTTTATCCATCAGTTTTCTCTGCAGCAAAACAGATTTGTATTCCACTATATATTTCAATATTTCGTTGCTTTGGTATAATCGCTTCGCTGTTTTTTGTTTTTTTAATTTTATGCAATGCTTAATGATTCTTATAGCTAAGAACCTGAAGATGACTTTATTGTGACTAGTTTACAAGTTAATCAGACACAATCACTTATAATACTGAACTTGGCACCTGGATAAAAATACTGCTTTGACTGCTTGAATCATTCCATCTTTCAGTCAACAATGAAAACTTCAGAATTATTTCAGATATTATTAAAGATACAGTATTGCAAAACTGGATCTAATAAGTCGAAACATTGACACATTCACAGTGAATTAGTGCCCATGAAAAGCTTCAAATACAGGACAGACAATTCCTACAAAGTAACATATTTGATACTGCATGACATAAAAATATAAATTCAACATGAAACATGAAATGAAACTGTTCAGTTTACCAGACTTGTTTAGTTGCCACGTAAGGAGTAGTTGCTCTGTGCCTAAGGATCTGCACTTGTATCTGGAAGGATGCCAGTTCAAATCCTGTTACTGCCAGAAGGAATCCTACTCCTCTGGGCGCTTGAGCAAAACCCTTAACCTAAAAATTGATTCAGGGTACTGTACAATGGCTGACCCTGCTCTATGATCCCCAAAGGTCATGCAATAAGGTAATTCCTCTGCAGGGGGATAACAAAGTATATCCAAAAAAAAAGTTGTCCTAATATCTCATCCAGATACTTTTCAAGTACATGACCTGGTAGTTTTTTTTCAGATTCCCACAACCCTTCTGAGTGGATGGTAAATATTCCTAGTGTATATCATCCTTTCAAATCACCATCCATCCATTGCCTAAACCTATTAAATCTATAGGGTCATGTGTACACGTGCCAGTAGTACTGATACTGCCACATGTATCCCCAGACACAAGCCAGAAGCACACCCTGGAAGACCTAGCATTCCATCACAAGACAAACACTCACATATTCTAAGCAATTCCTTCCAGGCTGAATTAGACGATGCGGGTTCAGCTCCATGCTACTATTTCCCTTTTGGAAGCCTCTTGAACCCGAGACCATCGGTAATGTAACTGGATGAGCTGGACAATGAAGATACCAAATGAAGCAAAAGGTAATGGTGCAAAGTGCAAACAGTGCTTTTATTTAAAACCAACAAAACAAATCCAAAGTTCAAATAGTGCAGTGCAATCAAAAGTCAATAAATAAATAATCCATTAAAAACAAGTGGTCCAAAGTGGAGCTTAAAATAATTCCAATAAATAATTTCATTAAAGATGAGGTTAAAAACAAGGGCAGGAAGCAGTCCTTTAAAAACAAAACCGGTGCCTTCTTTAGCTGGCAGCTCCCCTGCTTCTCCCATCCGGGCCATGCAACAAGGGAGTCACCCTATCTGCAGCTGACCTTCTCCTTCTGCTGGTCTGGTAGATTCCTGATCTCTGGCTTCGTTCAGCTCATCCAGACTGAGACTCAGGTTCACCAACGACCAGGGCGCTCACGCTGGAGCTTCAGCCTCCCAAGCCTCCAACTCCTGCTGCCTTCCATGGCCTTACCACCTTCCGGTCACGCCTGCTCCTCTTAAGTGCTCAGCAGGAGCGACTACTTCTTGCTGCCCTTGAGTGTCGGCCAGACACTCTACCAAGAGGCTCTTCTCCCAGCTGCCATTCCTTACTACAGCGAGTCTGTTCTCGCTTGCTCACTCACTCACTCACACACTGGCTCCTTCGCCTCCTGCCTTTTCCTTCCGTAACCTTCGTTCTTTTCTTTCAGTTTTTTCTTTCTCCCTCTGCACTCACACTCCTACTATATATTAATGGGGACGTGGCACAGGTGTGGCAATTAGCAGCTTCTGGCATCAATCATGGACATGGGCAATCCCACACCTGTGCACCTCAGTGTGGAAACACCCAAGCCCGCAACGCTCCCAGGAACCACCCCTACCATGCCCCCACTTGAAGCTGCCAGTGCGGCAATTATTTTTTTAAAACTGGCCTGTTATTCTTAGCTGCAGACCCACTACAGTATATCACAATTCACCAGTCAAACTAATTGGCACCTTTTTGGGATGAGCAGACAACTGAATTGGACACGGGAAGAATGTGCAAATTCCACACAGATGAAGATCAGCTTGAACCCAGGGATCTGGAGCTGTGAAAAAGAGGCAGAGACCACTACACCATTGAACTCCTCCTTTAACACTGGACTGTTTTTATTTAATATTTTGCATTTAGGGCTACCTTCACAGAAGAATCTTCTGAATAATAACCTATACTTCAACTATAGTAATTAAAAGTATCATGTTTATCTATTTACCGTATATACTCCCGTATACTGCGGTAGGCTGGCACAGCCTGCCTTATTTCCTGCCTTGCGCCCTGTGTTGCCTGGGATTGGCTACAGCAGACCCCCGTAACCCTGTAGTTAGGATGTAGCAGGTTGGATAATAGATGGATGGATACTCACGTATACGTTGGGTCTTCAAACCCGAAAAATCAATCAGAAAATCAGACCCCGACTTATACACCCATTCAAAAATGCGACACTTACATTTTTTTTTTACATCTTCTTGCCTTCTCCAGTCTCGCATCAGTTTCTCAGATGCATCAAATTTTGTTGCAGCAGCGCAGTTACCAATTTCTTCTGACTACTTTAAACTCATGTTAAAATTTAATACATTACAACATGGCTTGAATAGAGAAAAGAGTTTTATAGCCAGGTATGAGGACTGTTTGCATCTCTCAGACTGACACAGATAACCTGTCTACAGACCAATATTGTTTTAAAAAACTCAACACAAACTTCAAATGACTTTGTTGGACAGTTATATTATCCAAAGATCACCATACATTGTTCTTCTCTCTCTTGTTAAATTAATCTTAGCCTGAATTAACCTATTAATTTTTTACATTTAAGACCAATGTTGTTTCTTGTCCTAGTGTGTGGATATAAACACGGGGAACTCCAGTTTCTGTATTACATCTTACCTGAAGAAGGGGCCTGAGTTGCCTCAAAAGCTTGCATATTGTAATCTTTTTAGTTAGCCAATAAAAGGTGTCATTTTGCTTGGCTTTTCTCTACATTCATAATGGCTAACATGGTACAACACCCTAGTAGTTTTGACTACTTTAACAATGTTTAATTTAAAACCAGCTTCATATTTTCTTCTGATTGAACGCTCCGTCATAGATAAGGGATGCTCTTACGATAAAGATGTGGGTGTGAGATACAAAAAACACAAATAACAACAACAACAGCAACAACATTTATTTATATAGCATATTTTCATACAAAAGAATGTAGCTCAAAGTGCTTTACATAATGAAGAATAGAAAAATAAGAGACACAGTAAGAAAATAAAACAAGTCAACATTAATTAACATAGAATAAGAGTAAGGTCCAATGGCCAGGGGGGACAGAAAAACAAAAACTCCAGACGGCCGGAGAAAAAAATAAAATCTGCAGGGATTCCAGGCCATGAGACCGCCTAGTCCCCTCTGGGCAATCTACCTAACATAAATGAAACAGTCCTCTTTGTATTTATGGTTTTCACGGAAGGACATGATGATGATGATGATGATGATGATGATGATCACGTGGACTTCTGGCTTTTAGTCCATCAATGCTGGGGCATCATGGTGCTTTGAGTAGGTTGGTGGTGGCGCAGGCCGCCACCACAGAGAAACCGGAAAAAGAAACAAGAGAGAATAGGGGTCAGTACGGATCAATCAGTTGCCTCGGAATAGTTTGCGTATTACCGTGTGGTCACATAGGCACAACATAGAGAGAGAGAGAGGTTAGGAGCATGTGCTGATGCAGCACATTGCCGTACCCACATAGAAAAAAAAGACAGTTTGCTCCCTGGTTACTCTTTCAGGTGGGCGTTAGCATATCATAATCTCTTGGACCAATAGCGTGTGTTTTCCGCATTTGACTTATATGGCCCACAATATAAAATACCAGAAATTATACGATAAAATCAAGTCCTGACAGGAGAACCTGTCCACGAATATACAGTATACATTATTAAAATTGTTGATTGTAACATAATGATATTATTCTCATACCTGATTAATTCATTTCAAGGTTATAGGGGCTGAACACTTTTCGAGCACCATTAGACATAAAACATCACTCAACTCTAAAACAGGATGTGAGACCACTTAATAATCGCCCATTCACATGCATGTATTTGGGATGTATGAGGAAAAGCACAAAGATACTGGGTGAAAGTGCAAACTGGACATGGACAGGGCAAACCACTACAGCACACTGCCGCCCATGTAAAAGTAATGGCTGCGTTATATCAGTTTTTGTTTGTTTGTGATTTATCCAAAAGAAAAAAGGTATTTGTAACATAACTTTCTCAAACCTGCTAAATTGTATGTTTAGATTCACAGGAGTAGGGTCTATGCTTCCAGGACTGGCTCCAGCTCCTGGATCCTGAATTGAATTAGGTGTGCTTGAGACTGGAATAGTAATGAGTCTACTGTATAATGAAACACAGATTTGTATCGATTAAATGTGATGATCATAATATGAAAAAATCAATCCATAGTGTTTTGTTATGCTAGGGACATCTGAAACAATGGATCATTTTTTGCTTGGATGAGAGGAATAAAACAAAAAAAAAATTTATTTTTTGTGGATTTAAAGCCAGTTTTCCTGACTGGGAAAGTCTATTGTGTCTGAATGCTTTCACTTTAGTTACTATCTACCTATCCATTCTTCCCTTTTGAACCTGTGATCATTACAGGCTCATGGGGCTCGTGATACATCTAGCACAAAGAAGCAGCTAATCCTGGACAGGATGCAATCCATTAAAGGGTGCACTTCTTTGTAATAAAAAAATATATTACTTTCTTTAATTGTATCTTTTCTATGTGGTAAAATGCAGAGATAAAAAAAAAATTAGGTTATTTGCTTCAGCCTAAATTGAAGCTGTAATTCTGGGTTTTTGTTAAGCATATGTTAAATCATGCATGTTTTGCTGTTTGAATGCACAGACTGATTCAGCCTACATGAGCTCTAAATGTCAGGTCCTGGATGCTCATAGTATCCACAATTTAAGGTTTCTGACTTGGACACCTTGCCACCAGTTACTATGGCAATGGATATGAGCAGCATTTATAAATACTTTTGTACTCGGTCTCTTCACATCTCTTCCTATTCATGCTTAGTCAGTGCAAATAACACCAAATGTTTTGAAATCTTTAACTTTCAAAATTATACTTACAAAAGCCAGTATTTTTCTGAAATTTTCTTAGTATATTTAGAGATCAGAAATATTATTTCAGTTCTCTCTGTGTGCCTCCGATATTTTAGCTGAGTAAGACTTACCAGTTTAGTTTTGTTCTTCCTCATACAATGGATGTCAACTTTATTTTATATAGTGAACTAAGTTAACATTTTCCCTCCTTTTTATTATTTGTGTGCTTAACTACAGAAAGATATAGATATAGATGAGGCATATACTGTATATATATATATTGTGGTAACCAGGGGGTGTGCAGCTCCCCAAACCTCGGACACAACACAGACAGAGGCCAAGTCCAGCACACAACACACCTTTATTCAGCTGTGCAAAACGTTTTTTCCCTTGTTTCCCACCTTATACAGCACAGTCCAGCAAGCACAATAACAAGAGACTTTCTTCCTTTCTTTCTCTCTCTTTGGTCACTTGTCCACCTCCAATCTTCCTTCCGCAAGCTTTGTCCTCCACCTCCCAACTCTGCCTCTCCAAGAAGTGTTGGCTGGCTCCTTTAATGGTTTCACGGAAGCCCCATGTAGTAGGGCTGTGCAGGCTCTGCAGCACCCCCCGGCGGCACCCACGGAACCCAATAGGGTTGTAGGAAACTCCAGCTCGCAGCACGCCCTGTGTGTGTATATATATATATATATATATATATATATATATATATATATATATATATACAGTGGTGTGAAAACTATTTGCCCCTTCCTGATTTCTTATTCTTTTCATGTTTGTCACACAAAATGTTTCTGATCATCAAACACATTTAACCATTAGTCAAATATAACACAAGTAAACACAAAATGCAGTTTTTAAATGATGGTTTTATTATTTAGGGAGAAAAAATCCAAACCTACATGGCCCTGTGTGAAAAGTAATTGCCCCCTCAACCTAATAACTGGTTGGGCCACCCTTAGCAGCAATAACTGCAATCAAGCGTTTGTGATAACTTGCAATGAGTCTTTTAAAGCGTTCTGGAGGAATTTTGGCCCACTCATCTTTGCAGAATTGTTGTAATTCAGCTTTATTTGAGGGTTTTCTAGCATGAACCGCCTTTTTAAGGTCATGCCATAGCATCTCAATTGGATTCAGGTCAGGACTTTGACTAGGCCACTCCAAAGTCTTCATTTTGTTTTCTTCAGTCATTCAGAGGTGGATTTGCTGGTGTGTTTTGGGTCATTGTCCTGTTGCAGCACCCAAGATCGCTTCAGCTTGAGTTGACGAACAGATGGCCGGACATTCTCCTTCAGGATTTTTTGGTAGACAGTAGAATTCATGGTTCCATCTATCACAGCAAGCCTTTCAGGTCCTGAAGCAGCAAAACAACCCCAGACCATCACACTACCACCACCATATTTTACTGTTGGTATGATGTTTTTTCTGAAATGCTGTGTTCCTTTTACACCAGATGTAACTGGACATTTGCCTTCCAAAAAGTTCAACTTTTGTCTCATCAGTCCACAAGGTATTTTCCCAAAAGTCTTGGCAATCATTGAGATGTTTCTTAGCAAAATTGAACGAGCCCTAATGTTCTTTTTGCTTAACAGTGGTTTGTGTCTTGGAAATCTGCTATGCAGGCCGTTTTTGCCCAGTCTCTTTCTTATGGTGGAGTCATGAACACTAACCTTAATTGAGGCAAGTGAGGCCTGCAGTTCTTTAGACGTTGTCCTGGGGTCTTTGTGACCTCTCGGATGAGTCGCCTCTGCGCTCTTGGGGTAATTTTGGTCGGCCGGCCACTCCTGGGAAGGTTCACCACTGTTCCATGTTTTTGCCATTTGTGGATAATGGCTCTCACTGTGGTTGCTGGAGTCCCAAAGCTTTAGAAATGGCTTTATAACCTTTACCAGACTGATAGATCTCAATTACTTCTATTCTCATTTGTTCCTGAATTTCTTTGGATCTTGGCATGATGTCTAGCTTTTGAGGTGCTTTTGGTCTACTTCTCTGTGTCAGGCAGCTCCTATTTAAGTGATTTCTTGATTGAAACAGGTGTGGCAGTAATCAGGCCTGGGGGTGGCTACGGAAATTGAACTCAGGTGTGATACACCACAGTTAGGTTATTTTTAACAAGGGGCAATTACTTTTTCACACAGGGCCATGTAGGTTTGGATTTTTTCTCCCTAAATAATAAAACCATCATTTAAAAACTGCATTTTGTGTTTACTTGTGTTATATTTGACTAATGGTTAAATGTGTTTGATGATCAGAAACATTTTGTGTGACAAACATGCAAAAGAGTAATAAAATCAGGAAGGGGGCAAATAGTTTTTCACACCACTGTATATATATATACTCAGCAAAAAAAGAAACATCCCTTTTTCAGGACTGTGTATTTCAACAATAATGTTTTAAAAATCCAAATAACTTTACAGATCTTCATTGTAAAGGGTTTAAACAATGTTTTCCATGCATGTTCAATTAACCATAATCAATTAATTAACATGCACCTGTGGAATGGTCGTTAAGACCTTAACAGCTTACAGAAAGTAGGCATTTAAGGTCACAGTTCTAAAAACGCAGGACACTAAAGAGACTTGTCTACCGACTGTGAAAAACACCCAAAGAAAGATGCCCAGGGTCCCTGCTCATCTGCGTGAACGTGCATTAGGCATGCTGCAGGGAAGCATGAGGACTGTTGATGTGGCTAGGGCAATAAATTGCCATGTCCGCACTGTGAGACGCCTAAGACAGCGCTACAGGGAGACAGGAAGGACAGCTGATCATCCTCGCAGTGGAAGACCACGTGTAACAACACCTGCACAGGATCGGTACATCCGAATATCACACCTGCGTGACAGGTACAGGATGGCCACAACAACTGGCCGAGTCACACCAGGAACACATAATCCCTCCATCAGTGCTCAGACTGTCTGCAATAGGCTGAGAGAGGCTGGACTGAGGGCTTGTAGGCCTGTTGTAAGGCAGGTCCTTACCAGACATCACCAGCAACAATGCCGCCTATGGGCACAAACCCTCCTTCGCTGGACCAGACAGGAGTGGCAAAAAGTGCTCTTCACTGATGAGTCACGGTTTTGTCTCAGCAGGGGTGATGGACAGATTCGTGTTTATCGTCGAAGGAATGAACGTTACACCGAGGCCTGTACCCTGGAGCGGGATTGATTTGGATCGATGGCTAGGGCCATTCCCCCCAGAAATGTCCAGAAACTTGCCTTGGTGGAAGAGTGGGGTAACATCTCACAGCAAGAACTGACAAATCTGGTCCAGTCCATGAGGAGGAGATGCACTGCAGTACTTCAAGCAGCTGGTGGCCACACCAGATACTGACTGGTACTTTTGATTTTGAGCCTCCCTTCATTCAGGGACACATTGTGAAACATTTTTAGTTTATGTCTTATTATGTTGACTCTTTTAGTGTTCATACAAATATTTACACATTAAGTTTACTGAAAGTAAAAACAGTTGAAAGTCAGAGGACGTTTCTTTTTTTGCTGAGTATATATATATATATTTCTTATTCTCAGATTATTCTGTACTTATGAGACAGAGTACTGGAGTCAGGTGAAGAATTTTGTTTAATTGTCTGCAACTTAACATCAGCAAAACCCAGGAACTGGTTACTTACTTTCACCCCACCTAAGAATCTTTATGCTTGGTCACTATTCAGGGAGTGAAAATAGAAGTAGTGTATTGCATCGAGAACTTGGGGAGCCACACGAATGATAGGCTGGACTGGTCTCATAATAGAAAAGAAAGAGCAGAGCAGACTCTTTTTTCTATGGGGAGTGTATTCTTTAAATATGGATAGTGACATCCTTCACATCTTGTACAGCTCTGTGATGGCCAGTGTGATGTTCTATGCTGTGGTGTTCTGGGCTGGTAACATCACTTCAAGAAAGGTCCACTGAATCAACCAGCTAATTAAAAGGAAGGTAAATTAAACGGCAGACTCAGTAATGGGACACACTCTGTACCTGCTGGAGGTAGTAGTGAAAAAGAGAGTGCCATTATGAACAATGCTGCACATCCTCTCTTTGACATACTAACAATGAGGACTTTTAGCCAACAAATTATTCAACAGAAGTGTGTCACGAAGCGCTACGGGGACTCCTTTATACCAACAGCAACATGTCTGCATAATGCCTCACTATGACTGGGACTGCCAGGGCAGACATTTTCTTTGTCTTTAGTCATTCTGGTGTGTGTGTTTGAACATAGTGTATATGTTTGTGTGTGTCTATTTTTTTTTTTTTTACTTTAATGAACTTAAAAAAGTAAAAAGCCACATTTCCCAATGGGGACAAATAAAGTTCTATCTAATGCAGCTTTAATAACAAACAGAACTTCCAGTTTGTAAGCACTTATGTTCTCTATGCTTTTAATTTTATTGTGTTTTATTTGCCTTTTACTCCCTGATTATGTTTCCCTGCATCATACAGTTACTTTTTGTAATAGTTTGAATTTTTTTCTTCTGCCTTTTTAAATGTTAAGTCTCTTCTCAGACATATTACTTTCAAACTTGTCTGGTAGACCATTAATAAATTGTTTTCTGTATTCTTCTCATTCACTTTATATTTCCTGCAATTATAATTTTCTTTTGTCTCTAAGATAACACAATGTGGACGTTCAAGGTTGCATGTTATCCTGGTGAAACTAATTGTTTAAAATTTATTTTAGGAAGATACATGAAAATGTAGGATAAAATACTTTCAAAAAATATGATACAACACATGGTCGATAAAGTTGGAAATTTTGGAATAGTTTTTCTATGTAGGGAGCATGGACATAACAAGTTAGAATGGGTATAGATGTGGAAATATGCACCAAGTTAATTTCTAGTGATCTGCATGTCCACCTTCATACCAAAACTATGTACTGACTACATAAGAAGACAGCAGTAAAAATTTATATTCAAATCTGGAGAAGGAATCAAAATCAAAACCGTGGCAGGGTCAATGCCAGGGAGTCCAATAAATCTTCCAAACTAGTTAAACATTTTAAACCAAAATCAAGTAAAGTAAATGAAGCAAGAAAGCTCAGGTGCCCAAAAATCTACTAGTAACCTATGCCAGAGTGAGACACAGATGTTAGTTGAAAAAGGCACAGAATACGGCACCATAATAATATAAAAAATCACTTATCAATGAACACTAGACTAGCATCAATAAATATTTTGACAAATACTGTTCACCAGAATAATAAATGTAATTATCAACAAACAAAATATTTAGTCAAATATTAACAACTCAGCTAAATTCACTTTTCCTCAAGTTCAGCAAAACTACAGAAATGTTCCGGAATTTTGCTGAACTCTGTGAAATGAATTGAAATCGCCAGGGAAGCAGAAACTGAAATAGTTCTGAGTAGATTATAAAGGTTCAATTGTATTTTAAGTGTACCTGAGGGATACAGAAATGTCTGCAAACTATGGCGCACTTATTATTGTGACCAAAGATGTTATCTGAGTTGTGAAACTCACTGTCCTTTCTCACTGTAGCTCCTAATCTCCTGTCATTAAACACCAACAGATACTGTGATGCAAAGGATTATCAGTATGTACTCTGGGGGGAGTGGGCTGTCTCTGTCAATATCCAATCTGTGCTACACAGTTAAGGAACATCACATGATTAATCCAGCAGTTAAGACACAATGTACAACGAATCTATGCAGAACAACAAAGCATTTTCTTAATATTCTCATTATTTCTGTTAATTTAACCCTAAAGAACACACAGAGTTTTTTTTTTTTTTTAATGTATACAGAGTGTAAATCCGAGTGGAGAATCAATCAGGTAGGATACTCTATAAATTATTCACATACACTCACCTAAAGGATTATTAGGAACACCTGTTCCATGTCTCATTAATGCAATTATCTAATCAACCAATCACATGGCAGTTGCTTCAATGCATTTAGGGGTGTGGTCCTGGTCAAGACAATCTCCTGAACTCCAAACTGAATGTCAGAATGGGAAAGAAAGGTGATTTAAGCAATTTTGAGTGTGGCATGGTTGTTGGTGCCAGACAGGTCGGTCTGAGTATTTCACAATCTGCTCAGTTACTGGGATTTTCACGCACAACCATTTCTATGGTTTACAAAGAATGGTGTGAAAAGGGAAAAACATCTAGTATGCGGCACTCCTGTGGGCGAAAATGCCTTGTTGATGCTAGAGGTCAGAGGAGAATGGGCCAACTGATTGAAGCTGATAGAAGAGCAACTTTGACTGAAATAACCACTCGTTACAACCGAGGTATGCAGCAAAGCATTTGTGAAGCTACAACACGCACAACCTTGAGGCAGATGGGCTACAACAGCAGAAGACCCCACCGGGTACCACCCATCTCCACTACAGATAGGAAAAAGAGGCTACAATTTGCACGAGCTCACCAAAATTGGACAGTTGAAGACTGGAAAAATGTTGCCTGGTCTGATGAATCTCAATTTTTGTTGAGACATTCAAATGGTAGAGTCAGAATTTGGCGTAAACAGAATGAGAATATGGATCCATCATGCCTTGTTACCACTGTGCAGGCTGGTGGTGGTGGTGTAATGGTGTGGGGGATGTTTTCTTGGCACACTTTAGGCCCCTTAGTGCCAATTGGGCATCATTTAAATGCCACAGGCTACCTGAGCATTGTTTCTGACCATGTCCATCCCTTCATGACCACCATGTACCTATCCTCTGATGGCTACTTCCAGCAGGATAATGCACCATGTCACACAGCTCGAATCATTTCAAATTGGTTTCTTGAATATGACAATGAGTTCACTGTACTACAATGGCCCCCATAGTCACCAGATCTCAACCCAATAGAGCATCTTTGGGATGTGGTGGAATGGGAGCTTCGTGCCCTGGATTTGCATCCCACAAATCTCCATCAACTGCAAGATGCTATCCTATCAATATGGGCCAACATTTCTAAAGAATGCTTTCAGCACCTTGTTGAATCAATGCCACGTAGAATTAAGGCAGTTCTGAAGGCAAAAGGGAGTCAAACACCGTATTAGTATGGTGTTCCTAATAATCCTTTAGGTGAGTGTATATGTTAAGCAGTTCGGGCATTTCTGGTAAGTTTGAGGTGAAGTACATCTGCACATTTGCATGTGTGAAAGTTCTGCAAATGAACAACACAAATTGGGCATGTAGCACAGATTGGGTAGTGACATCCCCATCCAAACATGGTTACTACAGCTCTGCAATGTCACACAAAGCATCAGGGAGTAAATTTTCAGCAAAAAATTTGGTGAATTAGGTCACTGGTGGAACTAGGAACCTTGCTACAAGAAAAGCTTTCCTGAATTTCACCAATCAAAGCTAGTCTGTATCTGCTTTGTAACCATACATCATTGCAAAGTGCTAATTGTGTACTCAATCATGGTCAGACAAGGATGTTATACAGTCTAAGACAGGGGTGCCCACACTTTTTCGGCTTGCGAGCTACTTTTAAAATGACCAGGTCGAAATGATCTACATACATTAAAAATGCTATACAGTAATCCCTCCTCGATCACGGGGGTTGCGTTCCAGAACCCCCCGCGAAAGGTGAAAAACTAACTAACTAACTAAACTAACTTCACATACTTTTGCCACTCACAAATATGTAATATTCGATCATTTTCCTTAATAAATAAATGACCAAGTATAATATTTTTGTCTCATTTGCTTAACTGGTTTCTTTTTATCTACTTTTAGGACTTGAGTAAAAATCTGATGATGTTTTAGGTCATATTTATGCAGAAATATAGAAAATTCTAAAGGGTTCACAAACTTTCAAGCACAACTGTATATATATATATATATATATATATATACATATATACTGAGTATACTTTATACATAAAATATATGTTGTCGTACCTTGCATAACTGAATAATCTTTATGGCACAATAACAATTCAATACATTTATGGTCACTACAGTATTTGGATTTAATAATCTTCATGTGGGAAAAGGCTGACTTGCATAAATAAGTAGAGCCGAATAATGCAGTCAAGGAGGTAGCTCTTGGAAGGACTTCTTATGCTTAATGATCGAGTGACTCACCTGAAACGATTGTTTGGTATGTCTGCCTTTGCTTTTGAATTCAGCTGAGTGAAAAATGACGACTGTCCGATTAACTGCGATTTTAGTTCCCGCTCCTTTCTCTTTCTCAGATCTCTTTTCGGAAGGATGTCAGTTTTGTAGTTTTTATGCGCAGTTCGAAAGTGCCTTTCCTTCTTTAGATAGCAATGATAGATTGACAGATCAGACAAACGCACTTCGATTGTGACATTGTGAGAAAAAAAATCTTCTTCCAATTCCACATCCAACCCATACCCTCCCCAAACAATTTTGTTTTTAAATCTTCTTTAGTCAATATAAATTGGAAGGCTAACTAGATCACAGCTGGAGTTTTGCAGTAGCTCGCGCGTTTGATCGTGCATGCGGGATGACCAGTGTGTTAGAAGAAAAGAGATCTCAGACTGGCCGCCCTGTATGTCAATCAAGTGGCAAATGCCATAGGGAGGATATATAGACTAACGTTTAAAAAAATTTTTTTGGAATGCAACGCGATCTACTTGCACTACCTTTCCGATCTACTGGTTGATTGTGATCGACATCTTTGGCACCCCTGGTCTAAGATAATGACATCTGATTTCTAGTTAAACTAACAGTAGTAGTAGTAGTAGTATTGTTACATATACAAAGTACAGTAATAAAGTACACGGTATTCAGAATATTATAAAAGTTTAACCTTGAATAAAGGGTGCGCTCTACAAACAGTTTACACTCTCCATTTTCTTAGCTGTGGCTGTGTATAAAGCAGGGACACAAGTTCACCATACAGTATTCACTCACACACACCCCCACACATCCATTTTCACTTATACTGAGTTAGTTTCAAATCTCAAATTGACCTAACATAGAGTACATGTGTCAGGAACTGGAATGAAAGCTGAGCCCTGCATGGAGGAAACCCCCACATCTTATACACAGTCATGCAATACTCTATCCAGACAGTGCCCAAGAAAAACAAGTAAGTAAAATAAAGGAAAACAGTTTTATTTCATGGATATTTCATTCTATTTCTATGTAAATGAGAGTGTGTGCATTCCTTGAAAAGTAGCTAATTATTCATCTTTCAAGCAAGCTTAATCTAGTGGAGGGCAGTGAAGATTTAGAGCTTCTATTGGGAGCACAAGGCAGGAGGCACCACTGCATCCATTGCTAGACCCTCTATGGCACACACCATCATTTGGACAGTTCACATGGTTTAATTAACCTGACCTTCAAGTTTTTGGGAAGTGATAGATGAACTAGGACACTTAGGGAAAGACCACATGAACATGGAGAAAAATCTCATAGTCAAAGGGCTAGGAATAAAACCCAGGTCTTTGTAGTTAGGAGGCAGCATTCAAACTAACACCCCAATGAGCCAACCTCAGGACATAAAAGGACCAAGAAAACTGTAAAGAATATGTTGCTGCTTCCTTCATTAATACAGGAATGTGTTTACTTAGATTAGTTATTGCTTTAAATTTGTCAGGAGCTTTCTGTATATTTTGCCAATTTCATTTTGCAGTCATTTTAAAATAAATTCAAAACCAGTGTTAAGAAGGGGAAGCTTTCTTTGATTATGTTACTTAATGTATACAAATTTCCATTTACAAGTACTCTGTAAAAGCTGTAATGCTGTAAGTAATGCAGTGTGGGTAATTACTGATCAATTTGCACGTGCACTTCCCCTGTTTAATTATAAGAAGAAAAAAAGATGAAAAAATGAAATGGAAAAGTGCAACACTGACCTTTTCATTTTAGCTTTCTCAAGCTAACACATTAATAGTTTTGCTTAATATCTTCTGCATAATCTTCATTTTACCATAGTTTAAAATATGCATTACTCCATATTACTGCAAATAACAGCGACTTGTGCAATACAGAAACAACAGAAAACAAAAAGATAACTAGAAAGATAAAAAGCGTCTTGCTATTTGTTTAAAATGTATAAACATAGTGTATTTTTGTATCCATTATTTTTCTGCTTTTTATATTTTATTTTAATTATATTGTTGTTATAGGTAACATGGTGGAACAGTTACTGCCACATACTGTAGCTCCAAGGGAATGGGTTCAGCCTTGGCCTGGTTACTGTCGGCGTACAGTTTGCACATTCTTCGTGTGTCCTCCTATATTTACTTCAGGATACTCTAGTTTTCTTTTCACCCTCCCAAAATGTTTTAATGATAGCAAAACAGCCTGGAGTAGCTGAGTTGGCGGGAGTGTGCCCTGCAGTGGACTGACACCCCTTGATCTTAATGGCGCCTGGATAGGCTCTGGATTTAGTGACCCTAAAGTGTATTTATAATATTTTATATCATCCTGGGCTTATAAACAGAAGAATAAAACTGAATTGAACAACGTACAGAGTTATACAATTAAAATAGTATGTTACAAATATATTTGAAAAGGAAAATACCACTAGTACTTGTGATTTCTAAAATGGTGCACTTGCCTTGTTTTTTTTTAGCCCTAAGCTTAAATAATTGAAAATAACTTCCTGCATTTAATAGCAAAGGAAACCAATCATGATAAAAATAAAATTACATTTAAACCAGAGTCATATTGCTTCTGTTTAATGTGAACTTGCATCTTTAACTCACATTAGTACAACTTCACGTTTTAGACCCTTTATTTGGACAATAATAGGTGAGAAATAATAATCATCATCACCACCATCAGTGCTGCACTTTTGATATCCAATTTAACGACATCACTTTAATTGTATTTAACTACATCTTACTTTTGATATCCAATTAACTACAATTTATAATCAAAGTTCCATAATATTAGATTTAAAAAGTACTTCTAATGGCAACATATTCAAATGATACATGATTTTAAAATACAGTGAAGATAAAAACAAGGATACTTTCATTACAATGCTCAATTAAATCATAATTCATAAATAATTAATTTGATTTTTTTAATGTACTGAGTGGTGTTAACAACCCAGAACAATATTTTGAATTGAATAAATGGGAGGCATGCTGGCTTAAGTAGTAGCTAAAGAGCTTTACACTTAAAAGGGAATCTCAAGCTGCAATGTGCAGGATGAAGTATTTTACAGATGATACTGGATTGTACTTTCACTGCTATAAGCAGATTACAAAGATCAACATTATGAATGCTATATCCACATTGCATATATTTTAACTTATAAAAATGAAGAGCTTATCCTGAATGTCCCAGAACCAATACACTTACTGCTTTAATTCTACAAGACATAACAGATGATCTTAACATTGAAAATAAATATTACGTTCATGACTTTTTTAAGGACAAATTTAGCACAAATTAAGATCTCAGATAAAAAATACGTAAAATTAAGACTTCACATACACCGCTTTCTTAAAAAAATGTCATTGTTAATTTGCATCAATTATATTTTTCTTATATGATTGAATTAAACATTAAACAAGTGGTATTTGTGGAGGTTTTACTATTACTAGGATTGTATTAACATTATTTTATTGGATTGTACCAAGAACAGGGGATATGGTGTTGCATTAATCAGCACTGCTAACTCACAGCTCCAATAGGATGATTTGGGATTCCACAGTCAGTGTGGAATTTATATCTTATTATTTAATTAGTAACTCACAATTGGCTCAGCATGGCATGCAGGGGTGTGTGTGAATATACCATGTGATAGACTCCGATTTTGTGCAACTTTACAATTGGATTGCAAAAGGGTCATAATAGGAAATGCACTCTATTAAAGCCTCTATACAGCCCATCCTTGGAGAACTGGGTATAAGGCTGGAACTAGCAATAGATGAATACTCCAGTCCATCACAGAGCACACTGATTCAAACACTGACACATTGTGAACCAATTTAGAAACACCAGTTAACACAATAGGGATGTCTTTATAATGTGAGAGGAAATACAGAGTAACTGGAGAAAAACCCACACAGACAGAGGGAGAATGTAGAACCTCAGCACAGGCAGTGACTTTAGATAGATAGATAGATAGATAGATAGATAGATAGATAGATAGATAGATAGATAGATAGATAGATACTTTATTAATCCCAAGGGGAAATTCACATACTCCAGCAGCAGCATACTGATAAAAAAAATATTATATTAAAGATTGATAAAAATGAAGGTAAAACAGACAATAACTTTGTATAAAGTTAACGTTTAACCCCCTGGGTGGAACTGAAGAGTCGCATAGTGTGGGGGAGGAACGATCTCCTCAGTCCGTCAGTGGAGCTGGACTGTGACAGCAATCTGTCTCTGAAGTTGCTCCTCTGTATGGAGATGATCCTGTTCAGTGGATGCAGTGGATTCTCCATGACTGACAGGAGCCTGCTCAGCGCCCGTCGCTCTGCCACAGATGTCAAACTGTCCAGCTCCATGCCTACAATAGAGCCTGCCTTCCTCACCAGTTTGTCCAGGCGTTAGGCATCCTTCTTCTTTATGCTGCCTCCCCAGCACACCACCGCATAGAAGAGGGCACTCACCACAACCGTCTGGTAGAACATCTGCAGCATCTTATTGCAGATGTTGAAGGACGCCAGCCTCCTAAGGAAGTATAGTCGGGTCTGTCGTCTCTTGCACAGAGCATCAGTATTGGCAGTCTAGTTCAATTTACTCCTAGGTATTTATAGATCTATACCCTCTGGACACAGTCACCTCTGATAATCACGGGGTCTAGGAGGGGCCTGGGTCTCGTCTCCTAAAATCCACCACCAGCTCCTTGATTTTGCTGGTGTTCAGGTGTAAGTGGTTTGAGTCACACCATTTAACAAAGTCCTTGATTAGGTTCCTATACTCCTCCTCCTGCCCACTCCTGATGCAGCCCACGATAGCAGTGTCATCAGCAATCTTTTGCACGTGGCAGAACTCTGAGTTGTATTGGAAGTCCGATGTATATAGGCTGAACAGGACTGGAGAAATTATAGTCCTCTACGGCGCTCCTGTGTTGCTGACTATAATTTTAGACCTGTAGATCCCGAGACACACATACAAGTTCTGTCTGTAAGACAGTCCACTATCCATGCCATCAGGTGTGAATCTACTCCCATCTCTGTCAGCTTGTCCCTAAGGAGCAGAGGTTGGATGGTTCAGTTTTTTTTTTCTAACACCAGCTTTGATTAACTAATTGGTTTATCAAAGATTTAAGCAATACTTGAAATAGAAAGAAGGTAATGATATTTTTTATTCAAAGTGATGTGAAAAAAATGCTTTTTTTTCAAAATATTAGAAAAAAGTACAGGGAGATTCACTTGAAAGAGGCCCCAAATATTCTGTAATAACACTTGCTGGGACAAAGCAATCTGAATGAAACAACATGCAATGTGCTCCACAGTATATGGAGCTTCGAACAAGCCAGGATGCCCCTGCATCAGAGTGGTCAGGTAGGTGCCAGACAGCCATCATGACATTTAACCTCCATTTGCAACTTCTAAGTGCATACTGCCTGTACCCCTTCACTTAATCACTCGACATCTCATCAGGATGGTGGTGTACAGTATTGAGCAGCGCAACTTCATGATGTGAACCTATTGGGTCACCAATTTGTTTAAGCAATGTAACAATTAACTGGCTGATCATGAGTTAACAGACATTTACTTTCAGCAAGATGGAGCAACGTGTCACACATCAGCGAGGAGCATTGCAGAAATGAAGTCCTTCTTCGGCAACAGGGTAATTTCAAAGAGGCTTTGGCCACCACGGTTGCCGGATCTGACACCACTGACTTCTTCCTTTGGGGTATGCTCAAAAGAAAAGTCTATCAGAACAAGTCTCGCACTGTGGTTAGATCTGAAGGAAAAAATCCAATGTGAAATTGCTCCTATTCCACCCCCCCAGAGATGCTTGCCGATACATTCAAGAACATGGAGCACCGCGTGGAAATGTGTCTGGCAGAAAACGGAAACCACTTCTAACATCGCTTGTAATGCAATTGATTGCACATACGTCAAGATATACAGTGTATTTTTTTGGTTCAGATTGCTTCATCTTAACGGGAGTTACAACAGAATATTTGACAGACAAATGTCATAATAAAAATATAAATGATATACTGCACAAAGCAAATCAACAGGAGGAACTAAAACCTGTTCCACTTGCTGTCTCTACAGTTTTTCACCTATTTTGGAATTGCCTCAAGTTTCTATTGGGTTTTCTCCATTGCAGTTTTTTTGTATGATAGACAAATCAAAAGACTTCTAGATCTGGGAAGCGCAACACAGCTCACAACAGTCTTTACCTTATACTTCTGAGATAGAGTTGTGAAGTTGACATTTTTTGTCAGAGTATTTAGAAGCAACCCAGGTCAACCTGGAATGACTGTATAACATTTCTGACATAGTACATGGATTTCACAGTGATGTTCCCTGATCCCATCTCCTAATCTAACTTTAAACCATACTAAGAAGGTCGATCAAAATTAAAAACCGGAAAGGTCCAGTAGGTTATGTAGTTTTATGACCTGATAACAGTAACAGCAGTCGTTGGCCATTTCAGCCCAACACAGAGCATTCTCCTAAAAATATTTCCAGTTTCATCAGCATGCTCAGCAGCCTGGTGAGTGAATTGCACAATTCATCTCAACGCTGTGTGAGCTTATGCAACACTGTAAGCATGGGGCACTACAAGACAAGTTAATAAGGGACCAACTGGTTGAGAAAACATCTTGTGAACAATTGAAAGAACATTTACTATTGGAAAGGGATGCTTTAACTTTAAATAAAGCTGTGGAGATTTGAAAATATGTTGAATCGATGATCTTGGCCTTCGAAGTTGGGAGGCACAGTGACAACACTATCTAATGAAACATTACTGCAAATACCAGTCCAGGCTGTATAAAAATGCTCTACAGGCTTGTCAATGGCATTGTGGCAACTGTAGCTCACTCAGACATTTTACTAGATCATCAGACTGTCCTGTCAAAACTGCACAGCAATGTCAGAATTGTCAAAAAAATGAACCACTTTCCTCACTGGTGTCACTCTCCTAATAGCCCATCCATTTTCAGACACCTTCAACAATAATTAACTTAGTTTTCAGACTAGAAAGATCTTTCAAATCATGTGACTCCTCCCCTTACTCATTGATACAGAATTCAAGTTTTGCTTGTTGTATACAGGAATAAGACTGGGAGCATGTTTGGCTTCCTCGCTGTAGCAGTAAGATGAGAATCCTGTTATTCAATTGCAAATTACTAAACAGCTTGGACTGCCTGCTCTTCTTTTGCAAGATTGTCCTAGAATTCATGCTGATGGCATCAAAAAAGTCCCACAGACAGCATTTCCCTAAAGGCCACCTTCTTCAATCTGATGTTTTCCCTCACCTCTGGTATCTACCATTGGGTATTAGGGTTGCCATCATTAGAATGTTCCTGACCTCACTGTACAAATAGAGAAGTTCTTTTCGAGGTAAAAGTTGAACTCATCAAGAACAGATAAATTAGCTGGACACTCCCAGAAAACCCTAAATGTTCATCTAGGCTTCCCTGGTCTATCCAGCCTATGTCACTCACTTTAACCTAAAAGTGGTGATCAGTTGACAGCTCTGCTCCCCTCTTCACCTGAGTGTCTAAAATATATGGCCTCAAGCCAGATGACACAACTACAAATTCTATTATTCACCTTCAACCCAAGGTGTTCAGGTACCAGGTACTTGAGACGCCTTGTATTTGGCTATGGTGTTTGTTATGGAGAATGCAAGACTAGCACAAAAATCCAACAGCAACTTACTATTCTTGTTCAGATCTGACAGGCTGTTCCTCACAGTCACACCCTTCCAGGCATTTCCATCATTCTCAACATTAGTATTGAAGTCACACTGCAAGACTACCATCTTATATAAGAAGGCTGAATACTCCAAACAGTTGTTTGGTGGTTATACACAAACAACAATCAGACTTTGCATCTCTGCAGCTCATAGCTTCTGGCGGAGGTCCTTCATACATGGGAACTGCAGATTAAGAGACAGACAACCCCCAATCGAGATGTTTGGATCCAGAACCCATGCTATATGTGGCGGTGACACCAACTATACAGTAGCTAGCAGGCACTGTTCCACCTCCTGCGCAAGCTCAGGCTTCTTTTCTGGCAGTGAGGTAATGTTCAAAGTTTCCAAAGCCAATCTCCACAGATGACCGAGCCATGAGCTTCACTAAGGTGCTCAAGCCCCTTCACCACATCAAGGTGATGGTCCACAGTGGGGGACACAGTACACATGCATGTTTATTTTGTTTAGTAAAGAGCATTTTTGTCAGTCAGTCAATCAGTCATTTTCCAACCCGCTATATCCTAACACAGGGTCAACTGGGGTCTGCTGGAGCCAATCCCAGCCAGCACAGGGTGCAAGGCAGGAACAAATCCTGGGCACGGCACACACACATACACACTCACACACCAAGGACAATTTAGTGTCATCAATGCAACTAACCTGCATGTCTTTGGACTGTGGGAGGAACATGGAGCACCCGCAGGAAACCCACGCAGACATGGGGAGATCATGCAAACTCCACACAGGGAGGACCCGAGAGGCGAATCCAGGTCTCCTTACTGCGAGGCAGCAGAGCTACCACTGTGCCACCGTGCCACCCAGAGTATTAGTTACTCAAATAGTTAAATACATTTGCTATAATAACTTCTTAATTCATTAAATGAAAAAATGGCTGCTGCATCTCATTTTGTTCATGTTATAACAGTTTACCTGATTTTATCATCTTAAAATATAATGACAGAAAATGGATGTAAACTAACTAACTAGCTCAGAGTATCTGTTTGTATGCAAAAGTTGAGTAAACATTTAAAATGACAATTCACAGCAACATGTAATTTAGATATGCATCTCATCCTATAATTATGAGATTTAAAAATAAACAAAGCAAAAAGCTGATATCATTAAAATATGATTATGAAACTGCAATAGTAGAAATGCTTCTAGTTGAATGTAACTGATTGAAATAAACATAAATAATACCATCTACTAGCTAAAATTAAAATGACATGCATTAAGATTTGCTTACTGTGTTGTGTTATTTAATCGTACAAAGCAAATTTAATAATTTTTCAAAAATCACATTATGACTTTGCATTTTAAAATACAGATACAGAAGGATTATATTATGAAGTAATATGGCTGGTTATCTGGGATGAGCTACTGGTAATACAAATCTATAGCCATTAGCATACTGTAGTTTGCTTCAAATAAAGACAGATTTTTATACAAAGCTCAAAAAGGATTGAAAACAGAAAAATTTACATGACCTGAATCATTGATGTGGAAAGGTTTACTTTCAAAGCATTACAATGTTTACTTCAATCTTAGAGACAAATTAGTTCCACATCTGGAAATAAAATGTTAGCTAAACTTTAAAAAGCAATGTATTTGTTATGTATTTCATAATTTTTAATATAAGGTTAGTATATCCTTCAAAGTTTATATAAATTTTAAAAATTGGAAATTTTAATGTAGCCCTTTAATAGTTAATGTTAAGAGTAAACTCATCTTTTGGGTTGGAGTGGTGTCACAGTGTTAAAATGCAGGTGGGTGTGAGACACCATTGCTGTGCTGTGTGTTCATTTATAGAAATTGGAACTTTATTTTATTCTAAATGGTGAGTCTTTGAAGCTTTAGGGGCAGAAATCAGGCAGGGATGTACTTGGATGAGCCACGTCACAGAAGAATTTGAGATAAATATGAAATTATGCATAACTCTCAGTTGTTATCAAGCATCACTTAGCATAAGTTGGCTCTACATATAAATCAGTTCTGACATACCATGTAAAGCTTTGGTTTTATAGTGCAGTGGGATTCAAGTACTTTTAAAAGTTTTTTTTTCCTGATTATTAAGATTATTAATTTACATACGTTTCACTTCAGAATCATTTGTCTGGTTTGTTTTTTTAGTTTAAGCATTTTATATTCATTTTGAATATTGCTGTTAGACTGGAATAAACAATGTAGCTGCGTTTATCCAAAATTACCAAAACTTCTGCGGCTTTTAGAATGATTCAAGCAACAGTGTGACACATATTCAAATAATTCCACAGACCAAATATCTTTGTTTTAAAAGTTTTAATAGAATTTCAAAGCGAAACAGTTCACACAAAAATAGAGAAAAAAAGATATTAAAGAAAAAAAAAAGTTATGTTTAATGCTTATATATCTTGTTTCATTTCAATACAGTCGCACTTGAGGTACATTAAGCAATTTAAACACGTAAGCACGGTCCGAAAACTGTAAGCCATTTCCCATTTCAACATATCTAATAGTCCATGCTAGCAGTAAAACTATTTCCTAAATGGCATAAATAACACCCTATTCTACAGATATAGCTAAGAAAGTTCTATCCCATGTTAACTTAAAGAGGATAAAAGGCTATACCATATTCTACGTAGCTATAAGAAACTGATATTCTATAGAAATTAAGCAAACATATAAATTTAACATTAAAACATGAACTTTCTCAGATTGGCTCATACAAACAAGTTAAAATGAATTATAACTGAAACCTCAATATAATTACCCAATTATAATTATAAAATTAATTTTGAACTCTCATTTATTTGTTTTAATATTTGAAAATGTAAGAACTTGATTAGTTCTCTTAGTGGCCATAATTGTCATTTCAAAACTTTTCTTACTGTTGCTGCTGGTGTGGGTCTCATGATGATGTTATAATGCTTTATTAATGCAAAATATTATCTTCTGTCAAAACTCACAAACTCAACTGGATGGTTTTATTTCAATTAGCCATGACCTTTAGATGACTGTGCGTGTCTTTGGCTAGTGATTAAGAGCGCTGTTCATTAATTTTACTATCTGTCATGTGAGTATATGTGGTTTGCTTAGGCCTCGGCAAGTGGATGAACTTGAGTTCCTTGTGCAGTTGAGTGCAAACAAGAAACTTTAATAATCCAAACTTGACAAGAATTAAATTCTCTGATATTACAAAAAGCTGAGTGTACAGTCCAACGTACAAGAGTCTTTGTTATGTTTCTGGGACTAAGCACAGTGCACTATTGGCTCTTACACTATGAAGATATGAAGACTTTGCCTCTGTTCCTTCCAACAAAAAGAATTCTAGGATGGTTTCTAATAAGCCTAGTGAAGAGAATAAATGTTTAATAGATTTTTTTTTTATAAACGTTTTGTTAGTTCTCATCATCGCTCAGTTTCTAATATTAATTCAGTTTTGGAAGGAATGGTGCTCCCTTGGCTTAGCTGAGGCACTGTTTTGTTACTTGACAATCCTGCTTCTCATACAGAGCATAGGGAAGCTTTGAACTCCATGGGTACTGAGAAATAACCAGGCTCTGATGGAAGTGACATTAATTCTTTCTTTTTGAATTATCTTGCTAATCAACTCTTTTATATGCTCAGAGCTGCTACTGATTTGGTGACTATGAACTTACTATGATCACACTGCTATCCAAACAGGGTAAAGACACCTCTAATTGCTGTTCAGCCTCACTCATTAATTCTGACACCAAGTTACTGGCAAAATGCATAGAACACCATTTGCAGAGGTTTATTCATAATTACCAAACAGGTTCTATTCATTCCAGCTATGCTTCTGAAAATACACTTCATCTTATTTAAATGATTGGTGCTGCTCCTTTACTATAAACACTTTCTGCTTTCAATAGATTTTAATAGAATGAACTGGGATTTGTGTTATGACAGTGTGTTTAGTCACTGGTGTTTAAACCAAATTTCAAATTTTATTAATTTTATTGTAATCATTCCATACAGATAGATCAATTTTTACAAAAAATAGGACTAAAAACAAATCAACCCAACCCCCACCCCTGAGAAAGAGAGCATGGCCAACGGAGTAAAACTTAAAGCTGGTCAAAATACATAAATTGATGAGTTTAATAGGTGGATAAAAAAAAAAGAAATGCGAACGTAATTATTTCCTCAGTGCTTTAAGAGCTTTTACTAAAATATTATTGATTAGATACTGCCGGGTTTTGAAAAAGTTCTGCACAGAATTGTTTCCAATTTCAAATAGAATAAAACATCAGTTACCCACTGACTTAAAAGAGGACAGTTAGGATTCTTCCAGTTTAGTGAAATAAGTCTGCGTGCCAATAGCGTATAAAAAGGCAATCACAGTTTGTTTGTCCTTCTACACTTTAAACCCATCTGGAAGAACCCCAAACACAACTGTTAATGGGTTAGGAGGGATTGTGACACCAAGGCTATCTGAAAGGCACTTAAAAATTTTTGTCCAGAATGATGTTAATTTGGTGTACAGGTAGGCCCAAAATATGTGACCCAGTGAGGCTGGGACTTGATTGCAGTGTTCTTAGGTTGGATCTTGCCCTGAAAACATTTTGGGCAGTTTTAAGTGAGACAGATATCCTCGATATATAATTTTAAGTTGAATAATTGTATGCTTTGCGCATATGGAGCTTGAATGATTTATCTTCATTGATACCTTTCACTCCTTTTTCCCATTGATCTCTTGGATCTTTGAAAAGGTAGGAACTGTAAAATAATTTTATATATTGCAGAAATGCTCTCTGAGTCCTCCAAACTGAGCGGTATTTTTTCCAGCATAGAGGAAGGTGCGAGATGAAGGAAATCGGGCGGGTTCTGTTTGACAAAGTTTCTAATTTGAAGATAGTGAAAGAAATGTGTTGCTGGAAAGTTAAATATGGAATGTAGTTGTTCATAGGATGCAAAGATGTTGTCTATATAAAGATCTCTAAACAATTTAATTTCAAAGGTTTTCCAGTTTTTAAAAACTGCATATGTTTGCAAGGGTTGAAAAAGGTGGTTCTCATGTAGAGGTGCCACAGATAAAAAATTCTCCATCTTAAAATGCTTTCTACATTGATTCCATATTCTGTGTGAGTGAAGCACAACTAGGTTATTAGTATATAGGCGTTAACTTGCATTTATTGGGGCACAAAGCAGGGAATACAAAGAAGTACTGCAGGATTTTATTTCTATTGCTGACCAAGCGTGTGTATGTTCATCTATTTGTATCCAGGTTTTTATAGGTTGTATGTTTGCTGCCCAGTAATAAAACTGAGAGTTGGGTAAAGGTAAAGCCATGCCACCTTCTGCCTTAGGTCTTTGTAGGGTCGCTCTTTGGAGACATGGATGTTTTATGTTCCAAATAAATGAGGTTATGGTTGAATCTAATTGCTTAAAAATGATTTATTGATGTATATTGGAATGTTTTGAAATAAAAAGAGAAGCTTAGGAAGAATATTCATCTTAACAACATTAATTCTTCCAGCTAGAGTGAGAGGAAGGGTTGACCATCTATGCAAGTTTTGCTTAATTTATTCCATACAGACGGCAAGATTTTGTTGATAAACAGCTTTATATTTACTTGATATGTGGCTTTATATTTCCTAGATATGTACCCCTAGGTATTATAGGCATATAGAGAAATTTTCTGTTCAAATCCTTCTCTGATAATCCCCTTTATCTGATTAACATTTTAACAGTGAACTGCCAGTGGTTCAATGGCGATGGCAAATAGCAGTATGACAAGGGGCATCCTTGTCTTGTACCACGTTCTAGTTTAAAGTAGTCTGAACAAATGTTAATACAAACTGAATCTTCAGGATTGGTATACAGTAGTTTGATCCATGCACAAATATTTGGGCCAAATCCAAATTTCTCTATTGTAGTAAAAAGGTAGTTCCATTCAATCATGTCGAATGCTTTTCTGCATCCAACGATAATATTTCTGGGGTGTTTGAGGTTGCTGGTGAATATATTACATTAAACAGGCGTTGGCGATTGGAAGTTAAGTGTCGCCGTTTTAATAAATCCAGTTTGATCTTGTGATATTACAGAAGGCAGCACTTTCTGCATCCTTCTCGCTAAGACTTTGGAGAGTATCTTAACATTATTATTCAGAAGTGAAATTAGTCTGTATGATGCATATTGTAATAAGTCCTTATTTTGTTTAGGAAAGACGGTGATTAATGCTTGCCGAAAAGTTTGAGGTAGAATTTGATTCGTCTCTAGCTTCTGTAAATGTTGCTAATAAGAGGGGAGCTAGCTTAGTGGAGAATTTCTTATAAAATTCTACAGGGTAGACATCAGGGCCAGCTGCTTTCCCGCTTTGAAGTGACTTTATAGCATCTAGTAATTCTGACAGCGCCAAAGGTTTACCCAGTTCCTCTGCACTAAAAGTATTTATTTGATTTTATCTCCATTCGTGTTGGTGATTGCTGGGATTGCATTGCGAACTTCTTGCTTGTGGATAGGTTGAGTTAAGAGCTTATTAGCTTTCTCTCCGTGTTCACGGTAATGATGTCTTGATTTAAAAATTAGTTGTTCAGTTTCTTTGGTTGTTAAGAGGTTGAGCTCTGGATGAAGAGCCTCACTTGGACACATGGCATGCTCTTCATCTATTCTACCAATTTCACTGGTTAGCTCTGATACCTTATTGGTTTCTAATTTATTTCTGTGGGAATAAAATAATCTGCCCTCTTAAGAAGGCCTTTAGAGTTTCCCAGAGTATTCCTGCAGAGAACTCTGAGGATGTATTTGTCTCTAGGAAGAAACTGATTTGTTTGGATATAAATTCTGTACAGTTCTCATCTGCTAATAGAAGTGGGTTAAGACACCACCTGAGAGATGAGTGTGTGGGGCTTAATGATTTTAGCTCCAAGATTAAAGGGGCATGGTCGGAAATAACAATAGCGTCGTACTTGCAAGATTTAATCGTTGGCAAGAAATTATTATCTATAAAAAAATAATCAATTCTTGAGTAGTAATAATGCACTGGTGAGTAGAAGGAATATGTTCTTGAGTTTGGGTTTAGAAATCTCCAGGGGTCTGATAGGTTGTGGTCAGTTAAAAACTGTGTAATTGTCTTTGCAGTGTTAGATGTCATCCCCCCTGTGACAGGAGTCCTATCTAAGAGTGGATTTAAAACACAATTAAAGTCCCCAGCCATTGTAATTTTATGAGTGTTCACATTGATAATGGATGTAAATACATTTTGCATGAATTCCCTATCATCGACATTGGGTGCATAAACATTTATTAAAATCACATTATAGTTAAATAAATTGCCCATGACAATCACATATCTCCCTTCAAGATCAGATACTACATCTGATACCACAAACGAGACTGTTCTATGTATGAGAATTCCCACACCTCTAGTTTTCTTTGTAAAGAATAAAAGGCTCTATTTGTTCCTTTCTGTTATTCTCAGTAATTTAGACATAATCTCATCCTTTTATAATTTACAGGACACTAGATAAGGAAGCCCACTATTTCCTTTGCTGTTTAATCTCTCTCTAGAACCTTTAGCCATATCTCTGCACAATTCTAGTTTTTTCTGCCTATCTCCATCTAATGGGTTCTACCAAAAAATTCTCTGTATGTCAATGATGTTTTGCTTTACCCTTGGTAACATGGAGTTTATTATGGTAACTCATGGAGTTTATTATGAAACCAAAAAAAGAAAGATTTACTTTAAAATAAATGAATTGCCAAATGTAACTATATGACATGCATACTGTTCCGCCACAAGACAACATGGAAGGTATAACAGTTTTGTTATTGAAAATTCATAAAATGGTCCAATAACAATGTTTCTTCTGGGAACCTTTTTGTGTTTGTAATTGTAGTTTGCTTTTATGCTTTAAAGTAGAAAATCCAAAAGAAATGGAATAAAAATAATTTATGTAATATACAGTAATTGTGTTGCAGTTGCCTACATGTAGGCGATAAAGTGAAAATTACAACATACCAAAGTGGTAACATTAAGACAGACACCATTGTATGTGTTAAACATTACATACAAATTATGCAATTTAAAATAAAAGCGGGAGTCCTCTTGGAATTGAAGTGTTGTTTAAAGTATCTTTCATCCAAAACTTAAACCCAGCTAGAATGTTGTTTAAAAGAAGGTTTAAAGTGGCTAAAATGGCAAATGCTTATTAGGTGAGTATGGCTGAATGATGCAGGTTCACAAAATAGAGCTATATGGCACAGAAAACAGTTGTTTTAAAAATACACAAAAAAGAATCATATGGATTTTAACTTCTAGGCTTGTTTATTTTCAGTTAAAATCTGTCTATAATATTTTTCAGTGATCTTGCAGCTGCTGGTTGATTTATGAAAACAGCCATTTTCTGTGTTTGCATTTGCTAATTCGGTTTAATGCAGCATAATAAAAGCACATACTGCATGTACACACAAGCTTCTTACAAAGCATAAAAACTGCTGCAATGGCAGCTCATCCATATCAGCCCCACATCTCATGTACACAAGACTGGCCTGCATAGATTTCTCTCTAGGCAGGCAAATAAACGGAGTACTGCGGGATCTTGGACACGCAAACTTCTATGGCCGAACCATCAGCAAGGCTCAAAAGGAAGTGAAAATGTACTGTAAATCTCACCAAATGAGAAATGTTGAAAAAAGTGTAATTTATCCACTCAAGAAGTAAAGACAGCTGTTACTAGCCATGTTAAAACTGTTTATATAAGCTGTTTGCATTGTGATAACACAGTGTAATAGCAGATTTCCATATACTGAATAAATATTTGATAATGGGGTCACCAGCTGCTTTTGCAGGATGCCGTTAAGTGAGTGGAGTGCATCAGAAAGATTTTGCTAATGTTTCACATCACCTTTAGAGGTTACTGACATTCCACAATCTCTTAGTATGTGAGGAAGGCTACTATGTGATGAGCATGTATAAAAAATATTCTTTTAAAGATTTCTTCTAATTTTTGCATGCCCCTTTTAAAATTAAAAGATGTTTTCTGAATGTTCAACTGTAGCCATTAATTATGATTGTTGTTATTACTAATGTGTTGCCTCACTGTAGTGGAATTTAAATTGTTGCCAATTGTTCTTATGAATTTATGAAAATCTGCATTGCTGACTCTGAGAAATAGGTGATGATAGAAGCAATAAATATAATACTTTCCTTATTAATTATAATAATGTTTTATTCTTGTATTTCTTGTGCTTCACCTTTTTTCATTTGCTTTCCACATTTGACTGTTGATTTGATGGTGAATCCCTGCCAGACAGCATTAAGATCAATGCACCATCAATCTTGGATGGAACTTTAGTCCATCTCAAGGCACTCATCCATCCATCCATTATCCAGCCCACTATATCCTAACTACAGGGTCACGGGAGTCTGCTGGAGCCAATCCCAGCCAACACAGGGCGCAAGGCAGGAAACAAACCCCGGGCAGGGCACAAACACACCCACACACCAAGCACACTCTAGGGACAATTTTTTTTTAGAATCGTCAATGCACCTAACCTGCATGTCTTTGGACCCTGGGAGGAAACCCACGCAGACACGGGGAGAACATGCAAACTCCACGCAGGCAGGACATGGGAAGCGAACCAGGGTCTCCTAACTGCAAGGCAGCAGTGCTACCACTGCTCAAGGCACTCACAGCAAGCTAATTTAAACTTAACAACTTTGAAAAATCCACATTTTTGGGACATGGGAATAAATCAGACTACCATGACAGGGGCAAAAAACAGTGACATGGGTGGAATAAGCTTGCAGCACAACAGACAGTGATGAGACAGATGCGAGGTAGCAGGCTTAGCAAGTTTGCCACCATAAATAATATTTTTTTTATTTTATCTGGTTAGTAGATGCTGTTACCAACAGTAATTTCCAAAATCTGAATATAATATATATTACAAATATGTCTCATAACATTTCTAATAAACAGTATGCTTTTTTTTTTACAACTGAGGCACACATAGGTTAACCGATTTTCTAAGGGTTACACATTGAGTAATACTGAATAAAGGAATGTCCAGTTTTCCAGTTACTACATCAAAACCCTGTACACTACAGATTTTAGTTACAACACAGAGGGCCGACATCTGCAGAAATTCTCTGATGACTCTGCAATAGTTGGTAGTATCAGACATGGAGAGGAGATGGAATACAGGAAGGTAGTGGACAGTTTTGTTGAGTGGTGTGAGCTGAATCAACTGCAGATCAACACCAGTAAAACTAAAGAACTGGTAGCTGATTTAGGAAGATCGCGATCTCCAGCCTCCAGGTGGAGATCGTTGAGGAGTACAAGTATCTCGGGGCGCATATGAGCAATAAGCTAGACTGGTCCAGGAACTCGCTGGCCATATACAAGAAGTTTCAAAGAAGGCTGTATTTCCTACACAAGCTCAAATCTTTTAGTGTCAGCAACACTATGTTGTGGATGTTCTATAACAGCGTGGTTTCCAGTGCCATTTTCTTCGCTGTGGAATGCTGGGGGAGTAGCATGAAAGTGGCAGACATCAGGAGACTAAACAAGCTAATTCAGATGGCTGCCTCTGTGGTAGGAGAGAAACTGGACAGCTTGGAAACTGTGGCAGATCAGAGAATGTTGTCTTGGCTTCGGTCTATTATTGAAAATGCTAATCACCCACTTCATAGTGTTGCGTTAGACAGAGGAGCGTTTTCAGCAGTAGACTGACTAGCATCAAGTGTTCCACTGAACGTCACAGGAAATCCTTCCTCCGCACGGCCATCAGACTCTATAACTCCTTTTCTGGTCACTCACACTTTAAGCTATTACCCTTTTTCTTTATTGGATATCCAGGTACATTTTTTCAAGTACTTGAAATGGGCAACATACTACCTGTTATTGTGCAATAAATTGTCTGCTCTTCACATGAGAATAACCTTATTTGTTCTCAAATGTGCAATATTAACATAAGGTGCAATACTCTGTACTTTAGTTTGATACTTACATTTATTATACTTTATTTATATTTGCATGATTACTTTATACTTGCTCTTAGTGTAACATGTCCCTTGTCTGTTGTTAAGTTGTAACATAAGTAATTAATAACGTTTTTCTGATTCTGAAACTGTCTCATTTAAGTTATTCTTTTATACAAAGCAGTAAATTATACAAATTTACTTATACTTACGTTAGTAATCAACAGACACAATTGCTGGTGCTTTCTACTTTTAGAAACATTTGTTTGTGATACTGCTTGATTATTTGTGGGAAATCACCGACTGTCTCAACTCTTAAAAAATGTTTTTTTTTTCACCACTATATTAATTAATACGTTCATTTTGTTCTATAGTAATGCATGGACAAGATAATCTTCTAAAGAATTATTTGTTTATCTTCATCTTCCCAAAGACATATATGATGTCTTCTGGGTACTCACGTTTTCCTCCCATATCCCTAAAGATGTTGCACGCTAGGTGTTAATTTGTATTTCCACATTAGCTCTGTGTGTGGTTGGACGTCTGTGTGTGAACACACTACAAACTGGGTTGGCTCTTCAGTTGCACCTAATGCATTCAAGATAAGCTCTGGCCCTAAGTGATTTTGAATTCGATTCATTCATTATGATAATATTATCTACTTTTGAGTCAGAATTAAGATTTAGGAATCCAAAATCAGTGCAATGGTGGAGTACAAAACTAGAATAACTAAAACAACAAAGGTATTAACAAAAAAGGGCATACATTCTTAATTAGTATACCTGTTTCGAGAGTGAATAATAAAAAATACACCTTTGAATGCTGACTTAACCAAAATTCCCACTTTACTCCTCTCATCTCATTTGCTGAAATAGTTTTTCCTGGCGAGGCTTGTGATGGCAGCAGGCTAAACAGGTGAGCTCAGGTGGCCCTGTCCCCAGCTACAGATTGCAGTTCCTGCTGAGGATTTTCCTGTCGTTCCAAAGCCATCCAAGAGATATAATCCCAAAAGTGTGTCCTGGGTCTGCTGTAGTGTCTCTGCCCAGTGGGATGTGTCTGCTGCAGATCTATGGAGAGCTGCTTGGGGGACATCATTACAATATGGCCAAACCACCTTAGCTGGCTCTTCTTGAAGCAGAGTGTACTCCGAGGCCCTCCTGAATTGCTGAGCTTCTCACACTGTCATGCCGTGTAAGCCCAGGCACCCTACAAAGAAACCTCATTTCTGCCTCTTGTACTTGCAATATCATTCTTTCAGTCACTACCCACAGCTCATGACCATAGATAAAACCAGGAATGTTTGAATGAAAGCGGATATCCCAACTTGCCATGAGACCCACTGCATTGAATCCTTAAAGATGAAGCCTAAAAAAAAAAGAACTACTTAAGAACAGTTACTGCAGTGGGCTGGCGCCCTGCCCAGGGTCGGTTTCCTGCCTTGTGCCCTGTGTTGGCTGGAATTGTCTCCAGCAGACCCCCCGTGACCCTTTGGTTAGGATGTAGCGGGTTGGATAATGGTTGGATGGATAAGGAATGGGTAAGAACAGCTATGTTAGGTAGAATGACCAATGGGGGCTGGGTGGTCTTTTGGCATTTAGAGTCTTAAAAAAGAATTCTATATTTCAGGACTCTACTTCTCTTTTATGTAAATATGCCTCATTTGAATACTATTGGTTCATTATTATTGTGTTCTCATTTTAATTAGTTTTGTCTTAGCTTGTAACTATTACTTTGTCATATTTGATATTTTGTAAAGTACTTTGAGCTACATCCTTAGTATGAGATGTGCTATATTTTTGCTATATTTTATATATTTTTGGAACTAACTCTAGTGGTTAATGGCTGAAGCCAGCAAAGGTGCTGTTCTACCATAAATTCAAGGTTTTCTTCCTAAAGCACAAACCAGGTTCTGTCAGCTGAGCTTTAAGCACCGAGTGAGCACCGGACCTTAGCTGAATATGGAAGACAACAAAAGTTGACCACAGTATTTTTATATAAATCCAGTGTAGCTGGCAGACAGTGAAAAGCACATCATATCTGAGTTTAGGTGAGTGAACACAGCACACTTAAATTTTATCTTAATGAGCTAAAAGGAGGCAGGTGTGTGTTTGCCGAGATTACTGTTGCTAAGCAACAAGGGATTCCACTTATATTAAATGAGTGTGACCCAGCGAAATGGCACAGCAACGTACACATTACCTCACACATCCCAACATGGAGTTAAATACCAAGTCACTTGTATTAGTCCAGGTTACTTTCTGGGCAGTTTGATTTCCTGACCTGCTGTCGTTATGTATGACTTTCTAACTGGGAGCTCAGCCATTATGCACATATGAGAACACATGAACTTTAGAAAATATTTGATTTTAAAATAACAACCAAGATAAACCATACTAATTTCCTTCATAATTTGAAACACTTCAGTCATGTCAGTTCTTAATCTCCAATTACTTAAAGTTGAGAGATTCAACTCCTTCATACATACTGTATATACTATACATTCTCAAGTTAATCTGGGTAGCGATAGCTTTACTGATCATCAGGGGGTGCTACTATCAAGACCTTGCATTTAGAAAAAGAATCCACATTGCCAGTAGGAGGCACTATTTTACAGCCCTTCAAGCATACTGGGGGTGAAGAGCCAATCTGGTCATCTCCGTTATACCTTTATATAAAGGGAAACTTAAAGCAACATCTGGTGCTGCGAGGATTCAGTTATGCCCATTCAATATCGGAGGTGATAATGTTGTCCAGGACCCTGGAAGAGTTTATGTCAGGGAATCCAGAAGCAGCATGTGGCATAGTTAAAGGTCCTTACTTCCCCGCCTTGGACTGGTGAGCTAGTGACTAGGGCTTTGCTCACCGAGAGAGGAAAGCGGAGAGTTAGAATAGGAAGATTAGCAGAGAGAATACAAGTGACAGACTAGCCAGGAGTCACTGCTGCTTATAATAACTGTCTGTTATTTTTATCTTATGCTGTAGTTTGCCATTGCTCAGGTTGCTTATTCCTTCTTTTGTTAATAAAGCCCTTTCTTACTGCACAAGACAGGGCCCAGTTATTCACATACCTACAAAGGATCAACTTGGAATCACCAATCAACCTACCATGCTCATATTTGAGATGTGGAAAGAGAACTAAGTACATTGACAGAACAGTTACAGAAAAAAGGAAAACATGCAAACTGTACACAGGCAATAAATAGATGTGATATATAAAGGTTGTCCATCTCTGATCCTAGAGGGCTACTGTGGCTGCAGGTTTTCTTTCCTCTGACTTTCTTCATCAGTGACCAATGTTTGCTGTGAATTAACTCCTTTCCCTTCATTTTAAGTGCCGTTTTGTGAATTGATTCTTTTTCTTTAAATGTCTGCTAACCTAAAATGAGATGTAAAGTGAGCTAGCAGATGACAGGCTAAATTGGGGCCTTAAACGTCAACCAATTTCACTACAACCAGTTTCTTAATAAGAAAACTTTTCTTATTGTTAATTAAACCCACTTTTTAATCCCATGGCTCATTGGTGCTCTTATTCTGTCACAGCAGACATTTCCAAAATGGTTGATTTTATTTTATTAAGAGCACCATAAAAAAATGTTTTGTGGACCTTGGCAGATTAACACTACTGAGACCTTCATCTTTCTTTATTTCCAGCTATTGTATCACCTGGCCATAATGATTTTGCAATTGCCAAAATTATTTAAGTCTTACACCTGCCCATATCTTCTGCAATCAACACGTAGACCATGAGTACCTAATGTCAGCTTATCATTTAATATATCCCTATAACCCTGATCTTGACATACATCATTGTTACAAGATTGTTGGCATCATTTGCTTCGTATGGAAATGGCCAATCTGTTAGGGCTCATCAATGTGTGTACATTATATATAGTGAAGACCTGGGCGCACCTGCCACCCCAATTCGACACAAATAGGCGAGCACACCAGCTCAGTCCAAACAAGAGCCTTTATTTATAGAAAGGCAGCTTTTCAGAGCAGTCCCCAAGGGCTGATACCACTTGTCACAAATATAGTGAAATTCCGTTCCTTTCTCACAGAGCATTTCTCCTATACAGGTGAGTCTTATCAGTGTTACCCTCCTTCGACTCTGGGTCCCTTTGGAAGGCAGCTGGCTCCTTTTTAAGCCAAACCCGGAAACACTCCAGGTGGTTCATTAAGGAGGTCTGGAATTGCTCCCAGGTGCGGCTGAAGCACCCAGTAGGGCTCTACAGCACCTGCAGTTACCACAGCGCCCTCTTACGGCATCCACGGATCCCCACAGGGCTGTGCTGGCAAATAACTCCCTCAGAACCCTGCAGGAATCCAAGGTGGTGTTGCAGCCCAGAGGGGCTGCAAAAAAATAGTTCAGGGAAAGAAATGTCCCCCACTTCTCTCCAACTGTCCTTCTGCTTAAGAAGCATCCCTGCAGTATGGAGGTGCCCTGAAGACCAGCAGAGAGTCATGGAGTATGTAGTTTTTATACAAGACCCTGCTGGATACCACAGGGGCTGCAAGAGGGAGCTGCAGGGAGGACCGAAGATTTATTTATGCCCTATAACCCATAAGTGCATCAGAGGAAGAGCGACGTGCTTCAGGGGTGAAAAGAAAAGGACTTGTACCTGACCTGGAAGTGAAAGAGTCACATGGACTGGGGATTGGGAAACATTTCCGGGTCGAGTACTATAAAAGGACTATGGGAGCTCCCAGACGGTGAGCTGAGCTGGGTGGAACGGTGGCAACGCGTTTGGGAGTGGAGGATTGATTTATTGTGTTATTGTGATTTATTGCATGAGTATAGTGGAGGAGAGGGTGCTTTGTGCACTGTGGCAATTTAATAAAGTCAATTATTGGACTTTTACCTGGTGTCTGGAGTCGTGGACAGGAGTTCAAGGGAGTGATAGCGCCCCCTATCTGTCACATATATATATATATATATATTGTCACAAACTTCCTTCCATAGGCTTGGTCCCGGAAGTGACGTCAACAGGGCCAGGTGGGATCTCCCGTGAATGGCCTACAGAAAAGGGACAAAAGAGTTAGTGCACTCTGCCACATCCCGGTATGACTCGGAATTGCCCTTACTCAAGCCCTTTAGCTGCCTCCCATGCGCACATATGTGTTAATATATATATATATATTTTTTTTTTTTCACTCTACATATATTATAAAATAACCTATTAAGAGACAAGAAGATAAGTTGGGGTTTCTAAAACTAATGGAGATGAAAATAAGTAAGTCATGTGTTTCATGTGTGTGAGATGGGAAAAGAGTGTGACTGCCTTTTATTAAACTTTTTTCATAAAGAGTTTTGACTCATTGTTTATTGCAAAAATGAGGCTTTCTCTCATTTTAGTGCTTGTTTTCTGACACTTATTGCAAAGAGCTCAGCTCAAATGCTGTTTGGGCAAAAATATAGAAACTTCCACAGAGCTTGCTATCTGCTGCTGTTTAGCTGCTTGACACTTTCCAAGGAGCTCTATCCCCTGCAAGGAATCTTTATCTTTTGATTATTTGATTAAGTATTTTGGTTTAGATACAAATACATATAATTTTAAATGAAAACTCAAAGCAATGTCAAAGCAAGGGTTGTTAACTAGCTGTGGTCCCTTAAGGGTAAGAGGGGACACTGGTCTGAAGTAAAGTTTTCAGTGCCTGTGCCATAGAGGTCCCTAGAGAATATGGGGGGTACAATATGGTGCATTGAGACCAGTTAGAGTTTACAGGTAAAAGGTATGTAGCTGGTTTTGACATTTCTTCCTATCCCCATTTAGAAAAGAACCTAAGAGGATAGATACTTTAATCCTATATTTGCCTTCAGAACACCCAAAATTCTTACAGATACAAACCAGACAAGATTATGAAAGTGATGCAAAAGCATACTGCCCCACATAGGCTGTAGAGCAAGGATCCCTCAAGTTTGGTCCAGAGAGACAAGTAGTTGCACATTTCTGTGCTAAACAATTGCTTAATAAGAAACCAACCCTGGTCGATAACATATTTTTTTTTCCTTTTAAGGGCTTGTTTGTGGTTTTATTCTGCCTTGTCAAGTCAAGTTAAATAAAAGGAAAATACATAAATACTGCTTGAGCAGTAATTGCTTAAGCAGAAGTAACTGGCTTCTAAAAAGAAATTGAGTTGGAACAAAAGTCTGCCGGCACTGTGGCCCTCCTGGACTGTACTTGAGCATCCCTGCTCTATCGTGTCCAAACAGATTTATGGCCTATTTCTATTTCACATTAGGCTGAGATCTAGTGACTGTGGAGACTGCTGTATTAAACCTGATTGACAGTCATGATCCTGGAAGCATTACAGAGCTTTCCTAGCCTTGTAGCATGAAACATAATACTGTTGACAGAGCCTTTTATAGACAGATGCACTGCTTACATGAAGAGATGCATCTGATCGACTGCAATATTCAGATATTACATAAAGATTACATGAGATGTTACATGTAACCTTATTGTCTGGGCCAATCTTGATAGATGCACTGCTTACATGAAGGGATACATCTGCAATATTCAGACATTCTGTATCAGTCACACATTTCTTTCATTGTATGAAGGGTGTTTGCTATGAAAACACACCCCACAACTTCAGAAGATAACCATAAGCCAGCATTTTCATATCTAAAAAGTTCATTTGTCATATCCTGTTCTTTTCATTTGTATTAAGTAGTACTAGCACTGGAATTAAACAAACTAAAGATTTTATAAACCTTTATTGCTTGTGCCTCATAGACCATTGCAAGTACAACTCATGCACTTCACTGAAGGGACTTGAACTCAGTTGACTGCGACATCTCGTCTTTGTCAAGGGAAAAATAAAATGACTTTTGTTAGGCCTCTTTTAGCAGCACTGTTCTACTCAACTTTCATTTACCTGAGTCAAGGTCATCTGATATCTAGATAAACTATGGCAGTCTTTGTTCATTAATATAATGTTTTCAATTATATGACTGATATGGTGTTTCTTTCTCAATACTCTGGTGAGAATAGTGTGCAGGTCAACCCCAAAAGGACTGCTATTTCTAACAGATTCATGCTAACTCATGTACTATCCTATACCTAAAGCTAATTAAGGCTTTAGCTTTGCTTATTCTCCTTTAAATTAAACACAGACAATCCATTATAACCTGCCTACCTGTATTAGGTAGCATCCTGTGGACAAATGATGCTGGCGAGTATTGTTCTTACTTGGGAAGGCAGATGTACCTGTTAATGTGGACACTCACTTTGCATGTATCTGTCTGTGTGGACTTGCTGTAACTTTATTTTTTTTTATCTTGATCAAAGGACAACAAAATTACACACCATTAAATCTTTCTCCAGACATCAGCACATACTATTGTTTAATTTGTATCATTCTGTACAAGTAGGCTGTGTTAAATTTTGAGTCAAAAACATTCAATGGATGAAGTTAGTAAGAGCATTCAAAATATCTAAAAATCTTTAAGCAGCTGCTGACTTTACGTTAATGATTTACTAAAGTTGTTTTGCAAGCTACAGATTTAGATTTTGGGACTGGAACAGCACTACCAAGTCATTAATTTATTTTGTGTAAGGCCGATGAAGTAAGCCAAGTACACTGGGTATATCACTAAATAGAGACATCAGGGCAGAACTGTAAACATCATTTGGACACGACAGTTTTTCCACTCAAATGATTTTGATGTTGATGAAGATGGACTTCCTTTGCAAGTGCAATGATCTGCACATCGTTTGATCGATGCAACCGGGAGGAACAGTAATTATCATCATACTCAAAGGGGGTGCTTCCTGAAAATAATGTTTTCCAAACATGATTTTTTTTTTCTTTTATCAGAGAGATAGTGTTGTAAAGAATAACTAAGTGTGCATACTGACTGGTCAAGCATTACCGAGATTTACCGAGTATGTTTAAATAACATGATGACTCCTCTACCTCTTTAATTCAAGAACATCTCTAATTGGTCTTTGTTTTCCTACCAAATCTGAAATTTTAAATTAACTCCTCAGTAACATTTTAAAACTGTGGTTGCCAGGCAAAGTTTGTTTTTCTTTTGCTTGAATTCGTATTATATGTTATGTTACCAGTGAATTTTGGTAAAATAAGGCTAGGGATCAACAGTCATCTGGAGTAAATCACTGCCACTTTGATATGATGGAGAAGAGGACAAAATTTAATACCAGCCTAAACAGAAACTTATGACAATAAGAGGAACTTATCTGCTACATGTAAGATCACTTAAATAAAAAATGTTGTTATCTTTTTTATGGACTAGGGCTTTGGCTCAGTATTTCAATTTATAGCATGGAGCCTTTTTTCCTGAAATATGGAAGGATTCTGTACTAGTTGCCCATAATGTGACTTCTGCTTTGTTTCTACTCATTATTTTCTTATGTTTTTTTCAGGATTAGTGACATGGCTATTCACAAAAAAACATACAATTTAAAACTGATCAAATAATTACTTTATGGAAGATGTAAAGAGTTTCTTTTTAACTATTAATTGCTAATCTGACAGTATGTATCTGCATCCATTTGTAATTTCAGCAATCACTTCTGCATTTGCAGCTGCCCACTTGCATACATGGGGAGTCAATAATCCTTGTATCCAGCCAATCTAACACCCCCTTCAAAAGTGGCCCACTGAAATTAACGTAGATGCACAACAATTTACATATCATGTGTTTTTCAAATGGACCCTGCACAGCAGTTGCCATCCCCTACCAGATGCCATTTCCTATTTTTTGAAGATCCAGCTGAGCACATGGATACTCCTTGGTACCATGAAAGAATGTTTATGGCCATTTGATGAAGTTACAGCTGTCTACCTGAGTCCACACCTTGACCGAGTGGGCGGGCAAGCAAGGGGAATGCATTTTTCTGTTTAAGGAACATTACAAAAGTTAGGCCTCTTATAACACTACAAAATGCTAAGGAATTAATTCACATTTTTGTTTCTAGTTGACCAGATTACTGTAATGCACTCCTAATTGGACTACTGAAGAAAGACATAAATCGGTTGCAACAAGTTCAGAATGTAGCAGCAAAGATCTTAATGAGAAAAAGAACGATTTAGCTCATCTCACCAGTTTAATGTTGCTGCATTGGATGCATGTGTCATTTAAAATTGACTTTAAAACACTACTAATAGTTTATAAAGCCTTAAATAATCTTGCTTCTTACGATATTCTGGAAGGCCTGTCTGTGTACACTCCAAGTCACATCCTTAGATCTTCTAACAGTAATCTGCTTATTATTCTAAGTGGTGAGGCAGCTTCATGCTGTTATAAACTCTTTACTAAAAGACATACACTAGGCTAATGCTATGGATCATTTTAAAAACTTCTAAAAACCCACTTTTTAATTTGCCATTTTTGTAGCTACATTTTAGTTGTACTCCTAATAGACAACCGATACATACAATTATGACATTTTTGATGAATTTGCAGTCTTTTTTCCATTTCATATCTTTCTCTGTCTTTTTTCCATTTTTGTTTTGGTGGTGGGTGCCACATGATCAAGGCACTTTGCAGCCACCTGTGATGTTGGTATGAAGGTAAGTGACCAAGCCATTCACAGGAACAACTTTATCATTTCAACGGGGATGAAGCCTGGAAGCAATGGGGAGCGTCTTAAGTTCATTTACTGTATATCGGGTAGAATGTTCAGTGGCAGCTGGGCGGTCTTTTGGCCTTGGATCCTTTGTAAGTTTATATATATATATATATATATATATATATATATATATATATATATATATATATATATATATATATATATATATATATATACACACATAGGGTGAGTCAAAATGATGTAAAATTTGAATGCCGGAAACAACTTATTAACAAAACATACTTCATATGTGCAAGATGATTTACAGGGATGTCTCAACCTGTCCGCCATCATGTTCAACACACAAAAACCAACGAGCAACAGTATCATTTAAGCCTGGACACACATTTCGCAGGGAATAAATGATATCACAGTCCATATTCTTCCCTTCAGGTCATTGATATCACAAACTTTCCTGCTATACACACGCTCCTTCACCATACTCCATAACCAGAAATCACAGGGTGTCAAATCAAGGAAGTGGGGAGGCTATGGTGATGGTCCACCACGACCTATCTATCGACCTGGAAAGGTGTGGTCGAGATAAAAATAATCCATTGGTGTTAACATAATTTTAACTCACTCTGTATGTATATATATTGTGAAAGGCGCTATATAGACACCCAACCCAACACAGACTAGACACAGAGGCACACTTAAAATAAACTATTTATTTGTCTTTGCCTGTAGGCGTACGTCTTCCTCATGTCACACAGGCAGTACACAGTCCCAAAAACCGCAAATAATACACCAACCCAAATAAAGCACACTCTTCTTCTTCTTCCTCCACCACCCCTCCCAGGCAACCTCATCCTCCACCTCCCGAATCTGGCTTCTTTTATCAGGCACTTGGAACTGCACCCGGCTGCACTTCCAGGTGTGGAGTCCGAGGCACCGCTGCATCCCAGGGAGGCTGCCATCTAGTGTCCAGGGGTAGGTATTGGGTCTCCCATCTTCTCCCGCGTCGCTGCCTGCCACTATATATAACTTAAGTCTTTATTGATTTTTATGAGTTTTTTTATTAGTATCATTAATTTTAATTAGTTATTTTTAACTAATGTAATTTGTTTTTCTTTTCATGTGACTTATCCTATGGATATTCTATAAAGCACTTTGAGCTCCGTCCTGTGTATGAAAATGGGTTATGGAAATAAATGTTGTTCTTGTTGGAAAATTAATTCATCTAACTATTATGTGGTCAAATTTATGTGCACTATAATAAGTCTACGGTTTTGTTCGTTGTAATAGTTATTGTTAGTTCATTTTTGCACTTGTCGTTTTGCTTTTGCAATTTTTTTAGCATTATTTAAATTTATTTTCATGCTGCTACTTTGTTTTTCCATTTTTGGTTATTTTTGGAAATTGGCAGCTATGTTGATGCGGCAACTGAAAGTGGTGCTTTGTAACGGCATTACCAGAGGGTTTTATGTAAATGGCTATTGCTACACTTAATGATATCTAGCCTTCTTCAAAACCTTCATTTAAGCCTTTTCTGTGTATCTTTGGCTTTATGCTTAGGGTCATTGTGTTCATGGAAAAGAAATATTCTCCAAGCTGCATGTTTCTTGCATCTGGCTTTAGTTTACCCTCACAAACCTTCCAGGGCCTACTACAGGAAAAGCATCCCCTCAGCATTATGCTGCTCCCATCACCATGGTTCTCAGTGTGTTTTTGATAATGTTTAGTGTATGGCTTATGCAAACAGGGTCTTTACTCTGATAGCCAAAAGGCTCAATTTTGGTCTCAACAGAACATAAAACTCTTCCAGCTGACTTCAGAGTCTCTCATGTGCCTAGTGGTAAACTTTAACCAAGGCATCATGTGCATTTTTTATTACTACTATTATTTACTTATTTGGCTGACATCTTTATTCAAGGTGACTTACAAAATTCAAAATACAATTGGTTACAATTCTTTTGTATTTCCAATTGAAGCATAGGAAAGTGAAGTGACTTGCCCATGGTCACACAGTGACAGTAGTGGGATTTCAACCCACAACCTTAGTCTTGAAATCCAAGATTTAATTGCTGCTTTTTTAAATGTGGCATTCTCTTTACCACTAAGGGATATACAGTATGCAACTTCCATATAGTGAAGCACCTGGGCAACAGTTACTGTCTGCATAGTCTCTTCAATCTGAACCACTGTACTTTGTAACTCCTTCAGATTTCTCACATGTCTCTTGGTAGCCTCTTCCATGATCACTCTATTTGTGGCCAGCCTGACTGATGTGCCATACTCTTTCCATTTCTTAATGGTTGATTTAATTGGACTCCAAGTGATATTCTTTGACTTGGATATTTTCTTGCATCCATCCACTGACTTACGCTTTTCAGTCACCTTTTCAAAGAGTTGCTTAAAGTGATTTTTTTGTCTTCATAGTGTAGGTTAGGTCATGTTGCTGACTCACCATAGGATGGATGTTCCAGATAAGATGCCTTTATGCTACAATGAATTGAAACCCCTAAACTAATAATTATGTCACTTCAAAAACCATTTTGCTGCACTAGTGATGATTTAGGTGTGTCAAAATATGACATTAACTTTTTATGCTTATTATTTGTATTCATTATCACTTTTCAGAGATCTGTTACCATGTTGACGTAAAAGAGTCACTTTCTGTTGATCAGCATCAAAAAAATCCAAATAAAATCCACTGTAATTCAATGGTATATAACAATAAAACGTGAAAACTTCCAAGGGATGAATACTTTTCAAGATACTTTCCGTAATCAAAGAAGCTTTGGTGCAAAAATTAACACCAACGATGGTGGGTAAGAAGAAAACATCCTACAAAGTTTTCAACAGAATGCTAAGCAATCATAGTACACATTGTCCTGTGTCTAGGATGTATTCATTTTCTATTTTCTGATTGCCTCGGCTTGTTAGGGTCAGTAAGGTATAGGTAAGGTAAGGTGTAGATAGAGTTTAGAAAATTCTATAGTGGTGTGAAGACATAGTGGTAAGTGCTGTTTGTTCAGAACTCCGTGTATCCCAATATTCTACTAATAGCAGTAGAATAGTACAATTATTAGCACTATTAAGAATAAATCTCTTTTTTGCCTTAGATTGCCTTTGGTGTAACTTGCAACTTCTTTTTTGCCTTCTGAGCTCCTACACAGCTTCATTCTTGTTATAAGCGGTTTTCTGAAGAATTAATCTTTTATTTTATAAAGGTTCAGTGCTTACCCTTATTACAAGCTAGGTTTTGATGGTGACATCCTCTCTAGTGGACATTATTGGAAGTGTTTGGAACTACATTCTTTGAAACTCTTTAGTGCCTGGAACTCCAGGTTGATGACAGTAATCTCAATAAAACTTTTATGCTTATGTAATGTGTCTCATCTGACCTCGGTTGGACTTTGAGCTCAGTTGTGAGGGTTAGGAGATCAAGTGTCAGTTGTGGCAGACAGCTGGGGGTCTTGGCCAGTTGGGACGCCATTTTAAGGACAGGACCGGGAGAGAGGACATGTCAACAGCAGTACTTCCCCCGGGATATGAGAGGGCAGCCCCCCTGGGCTGCATTAGCCACCGGCAAGGGGCGCCTGAACAGCTCTGAAGCCTTGGCATTCAGCACTTATGCCACACCTGGAAGTGTTGCCGGAAGTTAATCAGGGAGCACCTGGAGCAATTCCGGGTACAATATAAAGGAGGCCACCTCACACCACTCGGAGAGCCTGAGTCGGGAGGCAGAGGACAGAGCTTGCAGGAAATGAGTGGAGGTGTCAAAAGAAGATAAAAGAGAAGAAAAGAAAAAGGACTGAGCCTAAGTGGGGTGATTTCTGCACTTTGTCCTGTTGCAAAGAAAGAATAAAGGTACAATACAATTTATTTTTGTATAGCCCAAAATCACACAAGAAGTACCGCAATGCGCTTTTACAGGCCCCGTCTCTTGACAACTCCCCATCCTTGACTTTCTAAGAAGACAAGGAAAAACTCCCAAAAAAACCCATGTAGGGGAAAAAATGGAAGAAACCTTGGGAAAGGCAGTTCAAAAAGAGACCCTTTTCCAGGTAGGTTGGGCGTGCCGTGGGTGTCAAAAAGAAGGGGGACAATACAATACAATATACAAAAGAACAAATCCTCAATACAGTATAAAAATAAAAATATTACAAGTACAGTCCAGAATTTAACAGTTGGTGATATCACATAATATGATTTGGGTTTGTTTAGAGTCCTGGAGACCTCAGCCATCAAGCTGCCTCCCCCATTTGGCCATTCTACAGCTGAAACATTGCTTGGCCAACCAATCCGATGAAAGGACCCCTCTACCCCACGATTCCTGCAATCCTCCATCAGGGATGACTTTACCTTGGGCAGGCAAAACCACTTTGCAGGTGGGCTGTGGCACCAAATACCACATTTGAGTACCGAGAAGAGAAACAGAATAGGTGAGGGTTAATAACAAATAATAAATATCATGATACTTATGTTTTAGTGCTAATGACCAACAACAGAGATGCAGTCTGTACAGTTAATCAGAAGCTCTAGTCAGGATATACTAAACGGAAGTAGTGAGTCTTCAACCGGGATTTAAAAGCTAAGACCGAAGGGGTATCTCTTATAGTATCAGGCAGACCATTCCACAGTTAACGGGCCTTGTAACTAAAAGCTCGACCTCCCACTATTATTTTATTAATCCTTAGTATCACAAACAGAGCAGCATCTTGAGATCTTAATGTTCGCTCTGGTTTGTAAGTCATGATAAGTTCAGACAAGTTAGTCGGACCTTGGCCATTTAATGCTTTATATGTTAAAAGGAGGATTTTGAAATCTGCCCTAAACTTAACCAGGAGCCAAGTGTGTGCTTTTGGACTTCTGTGTGTCTGTTTATTATCCGTGTTTCTTTCACACAGGATTAATGGCAAAGGACACAAACTTTTCAGCTGGGGCAACTTGCAATTGTTCACTAACCTGAATGGCATTGTCAGTGAAATTTCTAGTACTGCAAAGAGAAGCTTCTGGTATTTGTGGGCTAGACTGCATAAAAGTAATAACAGCAGGTAGACATGATTCACCAGCGTTTATTTGTCTGCTTATATCCTCTTCAGCAATATCTTTTACAGGTAGCAAAACTTTACACTGGATGTTACAGACTTAAGTCAAATATATGTTTTATTATGTAATAGTAATAATAATAGCAGCTCACTACTCAAAACGAGAAGATCCTGGGCTCAAACCTACAACCTCTTACAAGGCAGCAGTCCTTACCTCTGCAGCAGCCAAGCAGACATTTCGGCTTGGGTTTCTACTCATTGACAGCAACATGTAAATGGAATGATTTCTTTTTCTTTGGTCATATTCTTGAGTAAAAGTGCACTTGTTTGTTATACCTTTTGTGAAAGTGTTTATTTGATATTTGGACTTAAGTCTTCACACATTATAAACTTCATGTCAGCATTTTATTATTATTACTATAACATGAAAATAGTTTTTGTTTTAGTTATGTGCTCAACATTTCTTGCCTAGCATTTCCTGTCATCCTACATTTACCAAAATCATTGTAGACACAGAATACACATGAAATGTATATATTCCGGAAATTGGTCTCGTCCGATGCGAGAGATGGACGTCTGAAGTGGAGCTCCGCTAGCAGTGGTGCTATTTTTCATATTATTTGCTTATTATTCTGAGATATCCTGTATTTATTCAACCCGAGAGGGACCGCTACAGTATATGTAAACACATATAAACATGGCCAACAAGAAGGGGGGTCCGAAAGAATCGAAGACTAAAGCTACATCCAAGCTGCGATCAGCAAGCCCTAGTTCGAGATACGGCCTCTCAGAGACAGACCTGGATCAGATGGGCGAAAGTACAGACTCCTCGGGACCACGGTCCGCTACATCGTCGCCTGCTGAGAGCGAAAAGGGGAGCGAAGGTGCGATCGTGAGTGCAGATGTGGATAGCTCGCCGATTGGAGAGGATTACCTGAAACTGGAAAAGGCCGGGAGGTCCGCGGCTTCAGTTACGCAATCACGCGGGACTGGAGCAGCGGGACACCGGCTTCAGCAGAGTCTGCTGCTTCATCTACGGTACAAGAAGGCACATTTGAGCTATCTGAACTGAAAGTGTTGCTCGCTGACCTCAGGCAAGATATAAAGAAAAGCGAGAAGGCTAATGAGAAAGCAACGGCAAAGGCACATGAGAGACTGAAACAGGAGATGAAACAGGCCAATGAATGTCTGCGACAGGAAATCCAACAGGCAAATGAAAGGCTTCGTCAAGAGGTACAGCTTGAACTTCGACAGGTGCTGGGTAAAATTGAAGAGCGCATTGAGAAAAACTCGCTAAACTGAGCACGCTTGCTGATCGATTGGAGCATCTTAGTGAGACATTCACGAATCGGATCGAAATAGCCGAACATCTAGCTGCCAGTGCCGAGGAAAGAGCAGTAAATGTCAGTTGAATGTAAAAACTCGGAGAAAAACTTGGAGACAGACTGGCTGCTTTAGAAGATGGGAATAGAAGGTATAATGTCAGAATTGAAGGCTTGCGGAGAATCGAAAGTTTAAACCCGTGAAATTCGCAACTGAACTTTTTCTAAAATAATCGGGGCGACTTTAAAGCAGAATCTGAGATAGCAGCGGCTTACGCGTCACGCTGATCAAACACCGTCAGACCCGACCAAGATCTTTTATAGTCCGTTTTGAGCGATTATCATTTAAGTTAGAGGTGATGGAACTCCTCAGGAAAAAAAGGAAGATATTATATATGAAGATTGCCAATTCGCGTTCCCTGACTTCTCTCCAGCAACAGCTATCAAACGCCGCCTTCTATAATATTAAACAGCTGCTACGGCAAGCCAATGTCAAATCGGCCTCCTGTATCCGCAAAACTGAAAGTGGAATGGCAGGGCATTTCTATGTTTTCGCTAGCAAGGAGGAGGCAGAAAATGAGTTAAGAAAGCTGATCCGGGACTATTCTGATACATAATTGTGAGTCATGGCGGTAAATGATAAAGCTAGGATTAATAATCTACTGTCTGATCTATTTGTTTTAAAATACGGGTTTTTATCAGCATATATTCTCATATTCTTATATTATTATTACTTACTTATTACTTATCATTACTTAGTATTACTAGGGCTAAATGTTTGTGTTTTATTGTGCTTAATTACGTTTTCCTCCTCTTTTTTTTCTTTTCTAATTATTTCATGTGTACCCTAAATGAGACTGTTCAATATCATACCCTTGGTTTGCTGTTATTGCTATTACTGCATTAAGACTTGTTATGCTTGTTTTGGACACATCTTTAACACCATCACCTGGGTTTATTATCTGGGGATATCATCTTAATGCACTAAAATTGATGAAGATTATATGTATGTATGTATGTATATATATATATATGTATATGTGTATATGTATATATATATATATATATTAAGTGCAAAATTCTTTTCTTTTTTTTTTTTTTTTCCTCTTTTAAAGACTATATTGGTAACAGATATCTCTATCTTTTAACCTTAAAGCGCCACTGCATGGGGGCTTGATGTGCTTTGGGCGTGCTCTGTCTCTGGGTATGTCAGAGGACTGGGACTGCATGAAGTGGGTTTTAGCCTCACCTGGGGAGGCAAAAAGGGAGGGTGGGGGTTAAGGGGAAGAGAAAGAGAGCAGGCTTGATCTATATCTAATCTATCATCTCAATCTTTATAATTATAACTATCAACGTAATAATAAGCTGCATGGCAACAACTCTTGGGGGAATAGGAAATTAAGACCTAAACTATTTCACTTCCAGTTAAGACTATAATATGACACCAAAAACTCAGAATCAGTGTCTCCATGATGGGACAGTTAACCGTAAGCTGGAATGTTAAAGGCCTGAATCACGAATTAAAGAGAAAGAAAGTACTTTCTCACCTAACAGGTCTAAATGCTAAAATAGTATTTTTACAGGAAACCCACTTACTAAGTAAGGATCAGTTCCGGCTGCAAAAGACTGGACTGGCCAAATGTTCCATTCTAGTTTTACAAAGAAAACTAGAGGGGTGGGAATTCTCATACATAGAACAGTACCATTTGTAGCATCAGATGTAGTATTGGATCCTGAAGGGAGATATGTGATGGTCATGGGAGACTTATCTAACTGTAAAATGATTTTGATAAATGTTTATGCACCTAATGTTGATGATAAGGAATTTATACAAAATTTATTTGCATCCATTCCCAATCTGAACACTCATAAACTTATAATGGCTGGGGACTTTAATTGTGTTCTAAATCCACTTTTAGATAAGACTTCCTCCACAGGGGGAACGGCAACTAACACCGCAAAGATAATTACAAAGTTTATAACTGATCACAACTTATCAGATCCCTGGAGGTTTTAAACCCAAATTCAAGAACATATTCTTTCTACTCACCAGTACATCATTGCTACTCAAGGATTGATTACTTCTTTATAGATAATAACTTCTTGCCTAAGATTAAATCTTGTAAATACGATGCTATTGTTATTTCAGACCATGCTCCGATGATCTTGGAGCTGAAATTACTAAGCCCCATACACTCACCCCAGATGGCGTCTCAATCCGCTTCTATTAGCTGACGAGAATTGTACTGAATTTATATCCAAACAAATTGAATTCTTTCTAGAGACAAATACATCCCCTGAGATCTCTGCAGGAACACTCTGGGAAACTCTTAAGGCCTTCTTAAGAGGACAGATTATCTCATATCTTTCCCACAGAAATAAATCCGAGCGAAGAAAGTAGCAGAGATAAAAGCGAAATTACTAAAATAGATGAAGAACATGCCAGACTACCAAGCGAGACTCTACATAAGAGGAGGCAGGCTCTACATTCAGAATTAAACCTCTTGACAACTAAAGAAACCGAACAACTAATTTACAAATCCAGACATCATTATTATGAACATGGAGAGAAAGCTAATAAGCTTTTAGCAACAAATTCACAAGCAAGAAGTGCATACGCAATCTCGTAATTACTAACACGAATGGAGATAAAATCATCGAACACAAAAATATAATGTGCACTTTTAGAGACTACTATAAATCCCTATATACTACTGAGTTTAAAGAAGACAATATACAATCTAATGCATTTCTGGATAAATTACAGATACCACAAATTGACGCTATTAGTGTGGAGGAGCTCGATAAACCTCTGTCATTATCAGAATTACTGGATGCTATAAAGTCACTCCAAGGTGGAAAAGCAGCAGGCCCTGATGGCTACCCTGCAGAGTTTTACAAGAAATTCTCCGCTCAGCTAGCCCCCCTCCTATTAGCAACATTTACAGAAGCCAGAGATAACCAATCTCTTCCACAAACCTTTCGCCAAGCACTAATCACTGTCTTTCCAAAACAAAATAAGGACTTATTACAATGTGCATCATACAGACCAATTTCACTTCTGAATAACGACGTTAAAATACTCTCTAAAATCATAGCTAGAAGGATGGAGAAAGTGCTCCCCTCAATAATATCACAAGACCAAACTGGATTTATTAGGGGCCGACACTTATCTTCAAATCTTCGACGCCTGTTTAATGTAATATACTCACCAACTAAATCAAACACCCCAGAAATATTATTATCATTGGATGCAGAAAAAGCATTCGACATGATTGAATGGAAATACCTTTTTACTATTTTGGAGAAGTTTGGGTTTGGCCCGAACATTTGTGCATGGATTAAATTACTGTATACTAACCCAGAAGCTTCAGTTTGCATCAATAACATTTGCTCAGACTACTTTAAACTAGAGCGTGGCACAAGACAAGGATGCCCTTTGTCACCACTGCTGTTTGCAATTGCCATTGAACCACTGGCAATACATTGTCGAAATACTGATCAGATAAAGGGGATTAGCAGAGAAGGACTGGAACAGAAAATCTCATTATATGCAGATGACATGGTACTGTATATATCGGACCCAGAAAATTCTGTGCCTGCAGTCTTAGCAGCACTCACAGAATTTCAAAAGCTCTCTGGTCTCAGAATTAATCTGAATAAAAGTGTACTCTTTCCGTGAATTCGCAAGCATATAATATTAGATTAGACACCCTTCCTTTTATCATTGCAGAACAGTTTAAATACCTCGGGTAAACATCACAAGTAAACATAAAGCTCTTTATCAAAAAATTTCGTCGTCTGTATGGAAAAAATTAAACAAGACTTGCATAGATGGTCAACCCTTCATCTCACACTAGCTGGAAGAATTAACACTGTTAAGATGAATATTCTTCCTAAGCTCCTTTTTTTATTTCAAAACATACCAATATACATTAATAAATCGTTCTTTAAGCAATTAGATTCAACAATAACCTCATTTATTTGGAATTCTAAACATCCACGCATCAAAAGAGCGACCCTACAAAGACAAAAGGCAGAAGGCGGCATGGCTCTACCTAACTTCCAGTTTTATTACTGGGCGCAAATATACAGTCGATAAGAACCTGGACACAAATAGAAGAACATACACAGGCATGGACCGCAATAGAAGTAAAATCCTGCAGTACTTCTTTGTATTCCTTGCTTTGTGCTCCAATAAACACACGTTATCGGCAATACACTAATAACCCAATTGTGCTCCACTCACTTAGAATCTGGAACCAATGTAGAAAGCATTTTAAGACGGAGAAGCTTCTTTCTGTGGCACCCCTGCAAAAGAACCACCTCTTTCAACCCTCACAAACATATGCAGTTTTAATATCTGGAAAAATTTGGAATTAACTTGCTTAGAGACCTTTATATAGACAACGTCTTTGCATCCTATGAACAATTACGTTCCAAATTTAACATTCCAGCTACAAATTTCTTTCACTATCTTCAAATCAGGAACTTTGTTAAACAGAACCTTCCAGATTTTCCTCATCTTGCACCCTCATCCACGCTGGAAAAATTATTGCTCAATTTCAAGGAGTTAGACTCCATCTCTACAATATATAAAATCCTTTTACAATCCCTTCCTTTCAAAGATCCAAGAGGACACTGGGAAAATGACCTCTCAATTAATATATCAGAAAAGGAGTGGAAAGTAGCAATGCAGAGAATTCACTCAAGCTCCATATGCGCAAAGCATACAATTATACAACTCAAAATTATATATCGAGCACATCTGTCTCGACTAAAACTCTCCAAAATGTTTCCAGGGCATGATCCAACCTGCGAACGTTGCAACCAAGCCCCAGCCTCACTAGGTCACATGTTCTGGGCCTGCTCCAAATTAACATTATTCTGGACAAAAATTTTTAATTACCTCTCAGACAGTCTTGGACTCACAATCCCTCCTAACCCATTAACAGCTGTGTTTGGGGTTCTTCCAGAGGGTCTTAAAGTGGAGAAAGACAAACAAACTGTGATTGCATTCACTACACTGTTGGCACGCAGACTTATTCTGATAAACTGGAAGAACCCAAACTCTCCTCTTTTAAGTCAGTGGGAAACTGATGTGTTATATTATTTAAAATTGGAAAAAATCAAATACTCAGTTAGAGGATCTGTGCAGACTTTTTCAAAACATGGCAGGATCTAATCAGTAATATTTTGAAATGATTTTATAAAGCACAGAGAATTTGTTGATTTAGGTATTTTTAAAAGCCTTAAATTTTACACCGTTTGGCTTGCTCTCTCTCTCAAGGGTGGGGATCGATCTGTTCTTAGCATAATTCTTTTTTTTTGTAAAACTTGATTGCTATGTATTGATTGTAATAAAATTAATAAATAAATAAAAAAAAAAAAAAAGAAATGTATATATTCCAAATAACAATGTATTATTTACCCTATACAACTCCAGAAACCTCACACCCAGATAAACAGACTTGAGCTGGGAGAACTTTGCATCCAACTTCAGCTGCATCAGTGGGGGATGAGTGAGCAGGCTACTTGCTGCTTGTGCTGATTGGCACATTTGCAAAACAAAGATGATAATAACGAGGTGCGAAGGAATTTAGTGTTAAGTGGCCTTCTCCATTGCTATGTTACTGTTCATCCACTAAGGTCTTCTGATTCTGGCAATCTTGTGCCCCATACTAATCTGCACTCTATGGGTGACAGAGCCTTCAGCTATATAGCGCCCAGACTTTGGAATGACCACCTGAAATTAATTAGATAGGCTGACCCAAATAATTCTTTTATAAAACAACTTAAAACTCATGTCTTTAGGAAGGCATTTAACTTAACCTAACATTCTGCCGCTTCTTTCAATTTACAGCTCTGTCCAATGCTCAGGATAATTTGTGTGTTATATTACAAATTATGCTATTTGTTCTGGCATTTCTTTTAGCGCTGAATTTAGTATTTTGCTCAGGTTTATTGTCTTTTATTCTACTTAATGCTTCATATATCCTCTATTTATCTGTTATGGTGTTCTATGCAGAAAATACTTGTATCTAATGCTACATACCCCCTGCTGTTCTTTCTGAGACTCTATGAAGCTCCTTAAGCATGAGAAAGGCACAATATAATTTTTAGTCATTAATTAACAAGCAAATTCACATACTGCCTTAGTTGAGAAGGATTTTGGAAACATTTACTGAGCAACCTTAAGACGAAATTAAAGAAGTACTTAGCGTTATAATGCTTTTGGTAAGGTTGCCCCAGGTCATTTTGTAAAAGAAGAAGACTGATACCAAGACAGTAATAAAAAAAGTCATCTCTATAAGTAATACAAGCAATATGCATTTATTAACAGTTTAATCATTGCAATTAAAAAAAGAAAGACAGGTGAAAAGCCCCATTTTATTAACCATATTTGATTATGTAAAATAATGTTGATCAAAAAATCCCCCAAAATTACCTGAATAGCTTAGTAATACAGAGCCAGGATAACTTATTGTAGCAGAGGTTGTAATTTGATGGAACTATGCTTGACAAGAAGATAAATGTATTATGTAGAACAGTGATTTAATAAATGAAACTTTTATTTCCTTACATATTCGTTTAAAATGAACTTGGCCTCTTATGATCATAGGGCGTATTGAATTGTCTTTTTTAATATTATGCATTAAAAAATGACTTCAATTTTCTGTTATGTACAGTTGATAAGTTTTACACTCAATCACTAAACCCCAGAAGGAAAGGAAATATATTTTTTATAAACTGAGTCTTCTCCACAATATTTATATGCATGGGAATTCAACACATTGGAAGATGATGGTGATAAGTGTGTTTTTCTGCTTGGATACACAGCCCTGTCATTTTTACAAGTGACAAAATAAAAATCTGCTGAAGAGTGAACACACTGCTTCGACTGTGTCATCTCAGCCCTGGGGGTCATTTTATTATAAAATGTAAAAATCCAGTCAATTTTATTTAATCAGCTGAAAAGGAAAAGTGTTTCCAGGTCATTAATCAAGTGCTGCTTCTCTGTGGGGCTTGTCTGTTCAAGAACTGCCATCTGAATCATTAATAAAAACCTGGGAAATGTTTGAATTCAAAGTAGACCAATCACTTTAAAAAGACGTGGCTACTATCAATAGGAAATGAAACCAAGTAGATTAGGGTCAATAGAAAATATATTTTATAAATATATGTCAGAAGTAGCCTCTTAAGCTGAATGAGAAATTACATCAAGTAGCATTATTTAATGAGGCCTGCGTGCTGAGTAAAATTATCTTAAAAAGGTAACTTTTATTAACTTCATTTTTGATTATTTTTACAGCCATATGTACACTGGTAAAAGGAAATATGCTAATATAAATGCTAAATGGAAGAATGAATACTAGTTGAACGATTTAATTTTTATGAGGGAGACATGGTTATTACTTGAATATTTACAACAGTAATCAATGTATAGTAAAATGTCATGAATGCATTTTGTTCTAGTGTTAAAAAACCACTATTTTAACAGAGTAGATATACTGTGATATGGGAGGACAAGCAAGGTATTATGTATACAGTGAAAGCAGACTGAGAAAGTATGGCACACAAACATAAACATTTTAAAGACACTATTTAAAAAAAAAGCAAGTGTTAGATCCTTCATCCTGAAGCAACTACTCCTCAATACAGACAAATCTACACCACTTACCAAAAACACCTTTATTCTTTCATACTTAAATCAATATACTTCATTTCAGCACACAAGTCTCATAAGCATGAGCACCACATTTTGCCTTGTTACGACCAATGTGGTCCACGATGTGACATCACACATTATATACTATTTAAGATGGCAGCACCCTACTCAAATCATTTCAGTTACTCAGGATTTTGTGTATTTACTTTTCACTTTGATTCATTCTTAATGGGTTGAGCTTTGATATTTTTAAATTATATTTAGAAATCCAATTGTCTGGCATTGAGTCAACTACAGCAAATAGTTCACCTTTTTCCTTGTGACTGATGACCTCCAAATTCATAAAGGGAAGCAACTGGAGTAAAACAACAATCTGTGTATCATTTTAAAATGTTCCACCCATAGTTCTGGGTAATAGTTTGGGACGACATTTGCAGCAATTGATAGTTCTATCAAATCTTCTCGGTTTAAAAGACATCATTCAACATTATTTATCAATCAGGCAAAAATTATCGAGATCTAAATCAATACTAATGAAAGGCAAAGCCCTCACTGACTGACTGACTGACTCACTCAATCACTAATTCTCCAACTTCCCGTGTATGTAGAAGGCTGAAATTTGGCAGGCTCATTTCTTACAGCTTACTTACAAAAGTTGGGCAGTTCATTTCGAAATTCTACGCGTAATGGTCATAACTGGAACCTATTTTTTCGTCCATATACTATAATAGACTGCAGCTCGATGGCCGTGGGAGGCGGAGTTGCGTCTCGCATCGTCACGCCTCCCACGTAATTGAGTGCCTGCCCATATAAGGTAAATATTCGCGGGTGAAGGACTGTGCTTAGCATATTAAAAATATCTGATTCACAAACTGATGTTAATTATATTTTGTCAATGAATACTTATTAAATAATTCCAAATAGTCTGTCCGCTTCCTTTCATAGCTTTTCTGATGGTTGTGCTGCTTTCAGGCATGTATTTTCGTATTAAAGCATTTAACCAATCACATTTCAGCCATCATTTGTTGCCAGGCAGAGAGGCCTTCACAATCCGTTGTGCAAGCACTCTAACACAGAATAAATGTCGATTAACCTGTTGCTTCAGATTTTGAGTTGGTGTCAGTATGGCCCTCTAGCAGGCATATGGCGATGTCGCCGTATTCAGACCCATTGATTGAATAGAAGCCGCAGGTTCAACTTTCAGCATTAGCTTTGATGGCAATAGAAAGGGACTTTTTGATGGAACTGAGGCGCATGGATAATCCGTACGACACAGTGATTGAACTGTTTTTGAGGAAAGAGAGGAGGATGGATTTTGTTTACAAATAATCCGAATTTTTGATGAGTAAAATGTTGCAATTTTCCTAAATAATATTGCAAGTTTATGAGTTATTATTGATGTTTTTTATGTATGTCGCGGCTGTGGCTGCAGTAGAAAGGAACTTGTTCACCCCTGGTTTGTCTATTCAATAAAGGCATTTATTGTGGCTACAGGAGTTATCTATCTGCAATGCAGTGGATCTTTATACTGTATTTCTGCATATTAAGATGGTTTTTATAACCATAAATTAGTTTTTGAGGGGCGGGTTGATTCAGACGGAGCAGTACTGAAGGCCTAGGTGTGAGATGCATGGTCCACCAATGGACCAGATGATACGTAAATTTAATGAACATTACAACCCGAAAATAAACAAAACTGTAGAGAGGCCCATGATTAAGTGAACGGTAAAAAAGTAAGAGCGAAGCAACGGTGACTTATTGAGGCAGGCAGGTGAGAGCACAATAGCATGGGGCTCGATGTAGTGCGCGTTAAGTCGATCTAAAATGCGCGCTCAGATTCGAAAAATATATCTTTTCAAGTTCTATTTGGATATAAGTAGGTTCTATTTAGTCGACAGAAATATCTTTGGTAGGAATGTAAGTTGAATTTAGTCTTTACATTTCTATGGTGAAGAAACATTTGTGCAATGATGACTAAATCTAACTTACATTCCTACCAAAGATTTCTGTCGATTAAATAAAAATTACTTATATTTAAAATTTAAATAGAACTTCAACAGATATGATGGTTCATAATGCCCACAAAGATATATATATAAGATATATATATGTGTGTGTGTATATGTATGTGTGAATATATGTAGATATGTATACTGTATATATATGTATATATGTGGATGTATGTGTATATATATATATTTGTGTTTATGTAAATATTTAGATATGTATGTATATTTGTATATGTATATATATGTTAATATGTGTGTGTGTATATATATATACTAGCAAAATACCTGCGCTTCGCAGCGGAGAAGTAGTGTGTTAAAGAAGCAATGAAAAGAAAAGGAAACATTTTGAAAATAACGTAACCTGATTGTCAATGTAATTGTTTTGTCACTGTTGTGAGTGATGAGTGTTGTTGTCATATATATATATTTATATATATTTACACACACACACACATAAACATATATATATATATATACATATCTATACATATACACATATATACATACATATATATATCTACATATATACACACACATATATACACACATACATACATACACACACATATATAAACATATATATACATATACATACATATCTACATATATACACACACAGCTATTTCGTATCAGTGCAATACGCTGTTTGTTAAAACGGTTGACGCCCGCTCTTACGTGCAATAACAAATCAAATCATTCAGTTGTCTTTGCTCATATGTCATTTTAGAGCTGGACGCCTGGCATCTTTTTTTGGCCACAGGTTCGTTTATGTTTGGTGTGAGGTTCTGTGTTGTGGAGATTCTCAGGATGGATTGCAGGTGCTCATCAGTGAGGCGACTCCTGTGTGCTGTTTTGTTAGTCTTTATCACTGAGAAGAGCTTCTCAGACAGATATGTGCTACCAAACATGCACAAGGTTCGAGCCGCATGTAGACGGACTTTTTTTGTTCTTCAAAGTCACCAAAGCGCCGTGCAAACTCAGTGCGCAATAACTCTAGCTTCGCAAAGCGCTGCATTATGGGATCTGTAGTTTATTGTCTTACCAGCGCTTCATATATCTGGGCTTTAATAACAATAATACAGTATATAAAATGATCTCGCGGGCCGGATATAATTACACTTCGCAGCGGAGAAGTAGTGTGTTAAAAAAGCTAGAAAAAGAAAAGGGAACATTTTAAAAATAACGTAACATGACTGTCAATATACAGTATTTGTTTTGTGAGTGTTACTGAGTGTTGCTGTCATCAAGGATTTGATTATCATTATTTCTTTCAATCAGGTTCGTATTTGTAGGATGTGTTGTGTTCAAGTTACATTCCGTGTTTGTCAATCGTTGTAAAGATGACAGGTTTCATTCATCGATTCGTTTCTTACTGCATCAATAAACAGCTCGTCTTCTTCTTTATCTGAGACCTGACACACTGCATGCACGGGTTTTTTTTACACTGTCTTCCTTTAGCGGGACATTGACTTTTTCCACTGTGTGCTTTGTTTCCACAGTAGCTGCATTTATGAATATGCTTATCAGACGCTTCATATTTTTTGCTGCCTTTTCAATTGTGTAATTCGGTTTTGTTCAGCTCTTTGGAACTGTTGCTTATTATCTATGCACTGCGCCAGTTCACGTGAGCCGCCGGTGTACATGCATCGAAGGTTCCCAGCTGTGCTGGTGCCATCTCGTGCTATGTCCATAGCTTTATTTAATGTTACCTTAGTCCTGGCACTTAAAACTTTCTCTCGCAGTTTGCTGAGTTTGTGTCAAACACCACCCTGACCATCTCATCTTCCTCTCCATAAGCACAGTCCTTCACCCGTGAATATTTACCCGTGGCAGTTTGCTATTGGATTGCCGCTGACGGACGGCCTTATATGGGCAGGCACTAAATTACAAACGCCAGCGACAGCCTGTCTATGAACTTAATTTAAAGTGTAGGTTTACATCGTGCTTTGTTTCAAGTAGCAGAACTCATGAATATGGTTGTATATGTCACTCGCCGCTTCTTATTGTTTCGCTGCCTTCTCAATTATATAATGCATGTTTTCTTGAGCGCTTTTTTGAGGTCTTCCTGGTTTTCTATGTACTGCGTGATTACGTGGGAGGCGTGATGATGTCACACGAAACTCCGCCCCCACGGCGTTGAAGCTCATCTCCATTACAGTAAATGGAGAAAACTGCTTCCAGTTATGACCATTACGCGTAGAATTTCGATATAAAACCTGCCCAACTTTTGTAAGGAAGCTGTAAGGAATGAACCTGCCAAATTTCAGCCTTCCACCCACACGGGAAGTTGGAGAATTAGTGATGAGTCAGTGAGTGAGTGAGTGAGTGAGTGAGTGAGTGAGTGAGTGAGGGCTTTGCCTTTTATTAGTATAGATATATATATGTGTGTATGTATGTATGTGGATATGTATATATATATATATGTAAATATGTATTATATGTGGATGTATGTGTGTGTATATATATATATGTATATATGTACATATGTATGTATATGTATATGTGTATATGTATATATATGTTTATGTGTGCGTATATATTGTGGCATCCGGCTGGGGGTGGAGCCCAGCTGGGACGCCCAGGAGGACCGGAGGAGGGCTTGTACCTCCTCCAGACCACGAGGGGGCGACCGCCCTGGTTGTATTGGGGGCCACGGGTAGAGGGCTTGGAAGCCCAACCCTGTAGGGGCCCGTGGCCACCGCCAGGCGGCACCCCAGTGCCTGAAGAAACCTGGAGCCCAGCACTTCCGCCACACCAGGAAGTGCTGGGGGGAAGAAGACAGGGGACACCCGGAGGGCTCCTATAGAGTTCCTATATAAGGGGCCGCCTCCCTTCATTCAGTAGCGGAAGTCGGGTGGAAGAAGGACGGAGCTGGAGAGAGGACTGGAGGCGGCCAGAAAGGCATCTGGACTGTGAGGCCTGGACATTGGAGGATCGGTGCTGGAGGCACTGGAAAGTGCACTGAACTAAACTATAAATATAATTAGTGTAAATAAAAGTGTGTTGGGTGAAGAAACGATGTCCGTCTGTCTGTGTCCGGGCCAAGTTTCACTATATATATATATATATATATATATATATGACAGGAACACTCATAACAGTGACAAAACAATTACATTGACAATCATGTTACGTTATTTTCAAAATGTTTCCTTTTCTTTTTCATTACTTCTTTAACACACTACTTCTCCGTTGCGAAGCGCGGGTATTTTGCTAGTTCTAGATAAATGACAAAAAATAGCAGAAGAAAATGTCCTGTTCATTTCAAAATGTTCTACTTCATTGTATCACTAAGTCAAAATATTATAATTTAAAGTTGAAGTCTGCCTTTTATTTTTATTGCTATGATTAGAATAACCATTTTTTAGATGTGGTTAAAGAAAATGTGATGTCCTTTATTACATAAAATACAGTATAAGCTCAACTAAGCTTCTTAATAGCTATTCGCCAAATGTTTACAGAATATCATTAAACTGAGGTTTTAAGATCTCTAAAGCTGCTTTTGATCACACTACTTGATAACTTATTTCATGTATCTACATTTGCTCCTTATTTAGTTTTCATTTTTGCCCTTGTTTTTGTGTTGGAGAACCAATTGTAACATTACAGGTGGCATTTATCATACCCAGCTTACCCCACCATAATTTTAAACGCTTTTGTCATTTTTTTATATTGTTTACCAAATACCAAAAAAAAAAAATGCAGTTTGTTTCACCTAAAAAGATTGAACTCCTTCTTTTTTCATCAAAAATTCATTCAATAGATTGAAAGGGAAAAACTGAAAAAGCTACACAACCCACTATGTCAGTATGCCACAAACCAGAATATGTAATAGTTACTAAAGTTAAAGAGAACTCACATACCACTGAACACCAGTGTCCTTTGACCTAAATGGTTTGACTCCCACATACTTTGGTGGTGAATGGATTTAAATGCAACAGCCTATTCTATTGTTATCATCCATCATCCAACCCGCTGAATCCGAACACAGGGTACAAGGCAGGAACTAATCCTGGGCAGGGTGCCAACTCACCACAGGACACACACAAACACCAAGCACACAGTAGGGCCAATTTAGAATCGCCAGTTCACCTAACCTGCATGTCTTTGGACTGTGGGAGGAAACCGGAACACCCAGAGGAAACCCACACAGACACGGGGAGAACATGCAAACTCCACGCAGGGAGGACCCGGGAAGCAAACCTGGGTCTCCTAGCTGCGAGACGGCAGCGCTACCATTTAATTTAATTCAGTTTAGTTCATTCTTATATAGCAGTCTTGTCTGAGAGCTAACTATACATACAAAATTCCAGAAAAAAAACAGTAACATGTAACTATAAAATCATGTAACATTTACACACATGTGAACCCAGATGTATTACACTTGTTCCTAACCTGGGAGCAACAGTCTCTGGTGAAAACGCTCAGTAGTTGTGGGTGATCAACAAAAGACTAATTGTTTTTGAATGACTCTTTTCAATAAGCACAAATAAATTTAATCAGAGGAGCGCAACAGGAGTGCTGCAGCACATGTATGATGTCATCAGTATCTTTCATGTCAAAGGTCATTGTCTAAAGTGCATGTGCAGATACCACCAATCTGTTACATGATTCTTTGTATTTTATGAACATGAACTCTCTCAATGATTACTCTCTCTCTTGTTGACTTAAATGGCATGTGCAAGTACCACCAATTTGGTTTAGGATTCTGTTCACTTATAATTCTTTCAAATTTGAAGTAAATTATAATGGGTGAACAAGAACTCTGTCACTGATCACTCTCTTGTTCACCACACAATTACAATACCATAACAACACACTTATACTAATTGTTTTATACAATTGGTGATTGGACTTGTTTTGACCATATAAAACATATTAAACTAATACATTTATGTGTCCTTGCATGTTTACCAATTCGTTTGAACCTTATAAATATTATTTAAATATCTAGCACTTATTTGCTGTTCACTTAACAAACACTTTTTTATGGCTTACTAATTCTGGTTCTTTCAAGTTCAAATTGAATCAGTACCCATTAACAACTCACACGATTCTCTAACCGAAACATTACCCGAGAACGAGGCATCTCATTCTCATTCATTTGATTCATGAACTGAATCATTACCCAGCATTGAGGTGTATGATTCTTGTTTATTTGATTTTTGAATTGAATTATTATCTACAAATGAGTCTCACAATTCTTGTTCACGATGATTCTTGAATGTCAGTACCTATTTTGATTATGCATTTTTACTATATTGTATTTTGTTTTTTCAAATATGATATACGATTCAAATTTTAAGCATGTTAAATATAGAATTGATTAAATAGAATTATATACAAATTAGTTATATATTTGCAATATATTTCATTCTCCACCAAGGGTTTTTTAACTGGCCTTATTGATTAATTAAACTAATCAAAAGAATCAATTCACTTAAATGGCAAGTTCTAAAGAACTAAATCAGTAAAGTGAATTACAATGGCAATCATTAATGTGAAAAATCAAATTACTAATTTTGAAATGTAATAAGGCAGCATTATTAGTTAAGAGTTAAAATCACTAATTTTCATTAAAGTAAAAATTGCCAAGATATCTCCACTCCTCACTATTTTTGGGTTAGCTTAACTTGACACTGCTGATGGCAGAGGAAATAAAAATGAGTGTACATTCAAATTAAAAATGCCAAGGCTTTCCTTTCACATAAAACAACTTCACCCCTTGAAAAGGGTATCTTTGTAGCATAGAGTGAAGAATGTCTGCACAGCCTGTAATTTGCAGAGCACTAGACTTCAGCCTCAGCAGACTGATTGAACTGAGAGCGAAAAGCTGAAATCAAGCTAAACACCAAGGCCACACAGTGCTTTCCTATAGGTTATATTCCTGTAGATTGCAAAAATGGTTATAGTGTACTTTCAATTTTAAGTCAGCACGAAATTAAGTTGCACATCAAGTCATTGACTTAATTATATGCTCTGAATGGAACAAAAGGCTTAAATTGGTGTCTAGGCAGACATATGAACTAATAAATATATGACACAAATACCCACCCACATTAAACTAAAAATGACCTCAGACCACATCTGGCCAATGAGGAAGCCAAGCCAATGACAGCAAAGTTACAAGGTTAAGAAATTCTGTATTATAACATATACTAGAAATTCAATTAAACTAGTTTTTTAGAGTCTTATGTTATATTTTGTGAGTTTCATCCTTTATTTCAAACCCGATAGAAACATTTAACAATATAAAACCTTGCATATTATGCAGAATGCTCACCTTCTATATTATTAATACATTGAATTTTAAAGAGTTCCTAAGGTTTATGATTGTTTCAATATATTTGATTTGTGTATTAAAACAAAGAAATTCAGAATTGACTGTCACTTTTTTCAGATGGGGACAACTTTTTTTAAAGCAATGTAACTTATTTATAAGTGAACATATTATAGTGCAAGATTAATGCAGATTAATTTAGCATTTACAGTTTATCAACTCAATTAACATAATCAAGGTAAAAACTGAATGTAATGGTTTTATAAACAGTTTGTCATATTTATTTTTTTAAAACAGCCTATAGGTGTTTCATTTAAGATCTCATGTCGTTGGACCACCACATTCATCATCAAGGCTGCCTGTCATTCAGGAATGCTTTTACCACATTGTGATTATGGGCAGGTGCGGCAACTTGCTGAAAGACCCAAAGAACAAAACAATATTTTTTCAGAAATGCCATTTTTAGTCTCCTTACAATAATAAATCAAAAACTTCAAGTATTGGATCTCTACATTATGTTCTTAAAATTAAAACAGTGCTCCCTATTCTTGTTTAAGTAATATGTTCTAATCATTAAAATGTACTGAAGGGAGGACTATATTCAAATATCTGAAAGAATATAACAACACTCAAAGTATGAAACTAAAATTTGGAAATTTTGTAGACTTTTGTGAAGTTTCTTGTTTACACTGGGATTCAGATTGTGTTTCTTTAACTATTTATTGTGTAGACACGTTTAATCCTGCTATTTCGCACATGAACACCCACATCTGTTGAAATGGTTAGAAAAAGTCTCAATTTCTGAAAATATTTTTAAAAGGCAGTTTCCTTTAAATATGCAATAAATAAATAAATAAGTGTGTGTGTGTGATTAGACTGCAAAATGGAAGGCCAGTTTCTGTGAAGGTCACAGAAAATATAAAATTTCCAACAATATTTCCATTATGTGGCATCCTGTGGTCTGAGTAGTCAAGGACTGAACACTAAGGCTAAGATTCATTGTATTCATCCAGCAAATAGCTTGATGGAAAAAATATATTTATACACTAATGGATCTTTTAATGTGCATAATAATGACAGCAAAAGAAAGGGTGGTTGGAGACTGGATTGTCCTGATCTTCAGTTCTCATTGATGGCCTGTGGTATAAACTGAACTTGAAAACTCAAGCAGCTAGTACCTGAGATGCAGAAGCAGTTTAACTCTTAGTTGCAAATTAGTGGCTGGCCAGACCTCCATTAGGATACCTCTTTCTTAGTAACTGAAATACTTACAAACATATTGCTTAAAGAAAAGAAATAAAAATCTAGCTCAGTGCATTCTGTATGCAAAGCTTTACCATGCAGGTTCATCTCTTACAATACACGAAAAGCATTTAATCAATTGTCCTACTACTTTAAACAGAAGCACCAATTTTGTGTTAGCTTTATTAACACCTATCCTTAATTAAGACTTAGCAATGGGACCTCAAATATAACTTACTGCAAAGAATGCATTTTAGTTCAGAGTGCTGCTTTTTATATAATGTCAAATCATAATCACATAAGTAAATGATTGCAGGAGTCATATGGGAATGACAGGAACATCATGAAATGGCAACCAAGACTGTCTTTAACGATGAGATTAATCACATCTATAAGAAAACACGATCTGTGAAAAGGTGCAAACCTATTTAAACTAGACTGTTTTAGGACCATTCATCTAAAAATGAATAACAAATGATTCACAGTATATGATTTAAAAACACTGACTGGCATACATTTTCAAGGATCAAACAAGAAGAGTACACACACATAGCAGAACTGTATATACTAAACAGGCCAACAACTAATACAAAAGGGCAACTCAAACTCACAATTGGGAAGTAATCAAGAAAATCAAAATGAGAACGTAAAGCAGAACCAAATTTTTTCCCTTCAGTCACCAGCAGGTCATTCCTTTATTTAAAGTGGAGATACTTGGAACACATGGCTTACTCTTTTAAAGGAGATCACCACAAACGTAACAAACTGGCCACTGATGTCAGAGACAATTAGTCCACTCTAGCCATGTGCGCCGATCTACTAAATAGATAGATAGATAGATACTTTATTAATCCCAAGGGGAAATTCACATACTCCAGCAGCAGCATACTGATAAAGAACAATACTACATTAAAGAGTGATAACAATGAAGGTATAACAGACTGATAATAATTTTGTATATTATTAACGTTTACCCCCCTGGTGGAACTGAAGAGTCGCATAGTGTGGAGGAGGAACGATCTCCTCAGTCTGTCAGTGGAGCAGGACGGTGACAGCAGTCTGTCGCTGAAGCTGCTCCTCTGTCTGGAGATGATCCTGTTCAGTGGATGCAGTGGATTCTCCATGATTGACAGGAGCCTGCTCAGCGCCCGTCACTCTGCCACGGATGTCAAACTGTCCAGCTCTGTGTTTACAATAGAGCCTGCCTTCCTCACCAGTTTGTCCAGGCGTGAGGCATCCCTCTTCTTTATGCTGCCTCGACAGCACACCACTGCGTAGAAGAGGGCGCTCGCCACAACCATCTGATAGGACATCTGCAGCATCTTATTGCAGATGTTGAAGGACGCCAGCCTTCTAAGGAAGTATAGTCGGCTCTGTCCTTTCTTACACAGAGCATCAGTATTGGCAGTCCAGTCCAGTTTATCATCCAGCTGCACTTCCAGGTATTTTTAGGTCTGTACCCTCTGCACACAGTCACCTCTGATGATCACAGGGTCCATAAGGGGCCTGGGCCTCCTAAAATCCACCACCCAGCTCCTTGGTTTTGCTGGTGTTCAGTTGTAGGTGGTTTGAGTCTTACCATTTAACAAAGTCCTTGATTAGTTTCCTATACTACTCCTCCTCCTGCCCACTCCTGATGCAGCCCACGATAGCAGTGTCATCTTCAAACTTTTGCACGTGGCAGGACTCCGAGTTGTATTGGAAGTCTGATGTATATAGGCTGAACAGGACCGGAGAAAGTACAGTCCCCTACGGTGCTCCTGTGTTACTGCCCACAATGTCAGACCGGCAGTTCCCGAGATGCACATACTGAGGTCTGTCTTTAAGATAGTCCATGATCCATGCTACCAGGTATGAATCTACTCCCATCTCTGTCAGCTTGTCCCTAAGGAGCAGAGGTTGGATGGTGTTTAAGGAGCTAGATAAGTCCAGAAACATAATCCTTACAGCACCACTGCCTCTGTCCAAGTGGGAGAGGGATTGGTGTAATATATAGATGATGGCATCCTCCGCTCCCACCTTCTCCTGGTATGCGAACTGCAGAGGGTCGAGGGCATGGCGGACCTGTGGCCTCAGGTGGTGAAGCAGCAGCTGCTCCATGGTCTTCATCACATGCGATGTCAGACCGACAGGCCAGAAGTTGTTCAGCTCACTAGGATGTGATACCTTTGGGACCCACACCCTCATAGCAACCCATTCCAAAATGGCAGTGCATGATGACATCTAAACCTCAAAAATAAATGAGAGAAATATTAAGTAAAGAAAAACAAGAGAATAAAATGTTTTTACTGACTCTTGATAGACATGGCCATCCCCCAAAGTTGACCATCTGGTTTACATTGGTATTTCTGATGAAGCTTGCAAAGTATTTTAAGCGCATTCATACCTCTAGCTTGAAACCAGGAACAATCCTCAGGACTCAGATATACTGAAACCAACATCCTTCTCAACAAGCATCTAAAATCTTTTGAATCTCATATTCAGCTTCACCATCAACTAAAAAATAACAAAAGTAAAATAATTCTTGGATAACTGGCAAGAAACATGGAAAGATGGGTGGCATCCATAACATGCTGAACAAGCCAATTTGTAAGGTACTGGTCAGTTTCAGAATCTTAAAGAAACCAATACGTCTTTGGACAATCTTTTGTAATAAAACCTTCAACTGGAAGTTCCTAGTAGATAGTTAAATGTTCTGAGCAATGTAATGTTGTAATGTTTTTGTTTTTTTTTTAATATAGGCATGTCCACAAATATGATATGTAAAATTAACACAGAAGCAAAAAATGTATGAGACATGTTGTTTACATTATTTATATTGTGACAGTGCTACTTCTACTACTACTGTTGTAGTAGTATAACTACTACTACTATATACTTTAATTAAATGAGGCGGAGAAGTGGATCTTCATTTTAAACACACAGTATTATAGAAATGTGCCTTTCCTGTTTATACTACAGTAGATGCTCAATTTTTGCAAGTATTAATATTATTTTAGCAAAAAAATGCCTATATTTTGTACATTCTGAGAATACGAATGGATAACTGAGATGGGGATTATGTGACATGAGTTACGTACGTGATGATTTTTTTCTTCTTTCTTCCATGGATGTTTTTCACATTGTTTGCTGTTGTCCAGTGCTGGGGGGTATTTTTTGTACGTGGATTACTCGTTTAGCCGGATGTAATTGTTGACGATTTGGGCTGATCCTGGATCTGTCGGTTTTTCGAAACTCTTGCTGGATGTGTTGTCATAGCAGCATATCCAAATCCTCAAACCTGCTCGGAGCAGGTTTGTTCAAGGATTAGCTCACACACTTAATCAGTTTCCATGCATGGAATTCATTCAGTCATGGTTTTTCCATTCATGAATGAGCAACCAATTGATATTGGTTCGCAAATTATAAGAAGAGAATTTCATATTGAGAGGGTTTAGTGCGATCGGCAAGATCCTTTATTGCTCCCGGAAGAAATTCTTTTCGAAAGATACCGCTTTAGCCGAGGGGGAATATTGTACCTCAAAGATTGATTAGCACCTTATACTCGAAGTCAAACTAGGTGAAGTCGGGCTCTCACAACCACACAAACAGTATGCATTGCTTTGGGTTTTTGGCGAGCGACACTTTTTTATATATACTGTAGGCGAGGCGGAAAATCTATCTAAAAGTGCAGTTTCCTTCGGGTTTTCATAGTGTTTCCTGGACACCTGCGTGTGCAGACAATAAAAGAAGTTTCATGCCATTGCAGGTACGCAGGCAAAAACACCCACAGTTCCATAAAAAATCTCACAATCAGCTTAACATTCTCATTACCCAGGATTTCCAAATGTGATTGGGGCACATGAGACTGAATAGCAGTTTGGGTAAGATTTTAAGCTGTGTTTGCAGTAACTGATTCTGTAAATCGACCCAGACAGCTTCATTGCATGTCATTTCACATAAAGTTTGAGAGGAGTTGCGATGCCTTATCGTGCAATTGGACTGTTGTACAAACAGAAGAATTTTTATCATGTCTGAAATTTCTGTTGGCTATCTTGTAGTGTGAGCGGTGTCAGGAGGCAGTTTCTGATGTCACCATCAAATTTCTAGAAATTAATTGTGCAGTGATCACAGTAAGTGTGCGTGTGGCAACAATAATAACAACTAGTTGAAGCACGCCGTAGCATACGGCAGTGTAAGAATAGGAACGGAAAACAGTGAGAAAGGAATTCATTATAACAAAGGTTTAGGGAACCACCGTCGCAGTATAACGAAAATAGCAAGGAGCGAAACCAATGAAAATGGTCGAGAGAGTACCTTCCTGTAGCAGGCTACGGAAAACATAGACATATATTGATAGATGCCGCATTCACTGTGTTGCCCAGTCGACACGATAAATCAGCACGTCTGCCCTAATGTGAGTGGTAAAAGTGTCATTTAAACTAATACAGGTAAATGTGGAAACCAGGTTTTCTGATAAAAAAACAATAACGTTTTAAACAGTATTGTTTACATACAACAGATTTTGGCAAATCGTTTACATGCAATTATTTATATCCATTTATACATTAAATGCGTGCGTATACCATGGTCTTAGAGTTGGCGGGCGGGGCTCTGTTTTGCTTGTGCTCACTGTCTTGCGTGCCCTCAGTGTCTTGCATGCGCTCAGTGTCTTGCGTGCCCTTAGTGAATTATATATATAGATAATACAAGGGTAATTTCAGCTTTCAGTGATTTTCATCAGAAAAATCTCATTATGGCCCATTGTTCAACAATGGTGCAATCCTGCAGCAGAGCGTCCATGTTCATTTCACCTTGGCACTGACTGCAACAACAACAACATTATTTATTTATATAGCACAATGTAGCTCAATGCCCTTTACAAAATGATTTACACAGATCGTCACCACAGAGCAACTGCAAAAGACAGCAGAGAATTGTACAGATTAGTAGGGAATTGCAGAGCTCCTTGAGGAAAATTCAATACCCACATAGTACAATAGCGATATAATTAAAAGGTAGCTACAAAAAAGCCATTTTAAAATAATGGGTTTTTAGCAGTTTTTAAAATTGTTCTACAGTATTAGCCGTGTGAATTTCTATTGGTAAAGTATTCTAAATTTTAGATGCATAAAAGCAAAAAGCCACCTCACCAATTCTTTTCAGGTTGGCCCTTGAAATTATAAGTAGACCTTCATTTGAAGATCTGAGGTTACAACTTGCAGTGTAAGGAGAGAAACATACCAAAATATAGGACAGTGAAAGATTATGTAAGGCTTTGTAAACCATTAGTAGTATTACACAACAGTAGTACTACACTAACTGCAGAGTGTGGTGCTGTTTTATTAAACCATATTAAAACACAAAAAGAAATTAATAACATGATTAAAAATTCTAATGACTTCAGCAGGTCAGACAGCTGACATATTGAATATGCCTTTGAAGAGGACAATTATAAAAGCAGTGGGAAATCATTAGTGCTGTATTTCAGTACGTTATATTATGGTGTCGGGACAATGTACACTGGGTGTTGCCACTGTCATGCTCATTTTCACCTTTTAATTTAAAAAAGATTTAAAGATCCCCTCAAGATTGCTGGATATCATGGTTGGCCTGTACACTGGTACTGCGAGTGCTGTGCAGAGTGGAGGCAGGGGTGTGTTCTTGCTCCTACTCTGTTCAATGCTTGTATGGACTGGGTGTTGGGCAAGGTCGTGGGGTCCAGTGGCTGTGGGGCATTTGTAGGTGAAGAAAGATTAACGGATCTTGACTTTGCTGACGATGCTGTGACCTTTGCGGAGTCAATGGAGGCTCTGATTGGGGCGCTCGAGAGACTGAGTGAGGAGTCTGAGTGTCTGGGCTTGCGAGTGTCCTGGTTAAAAACCAAGATCCAGGCCTTTAATGACCTCTTGGGCACAGCCATCAGCAGTGTGTCTGTCTGCGGAGGGTGTGTTGACCTTGTTGAGAGATTTACTTATCTTGGCAGTGACATTCATGTCTCTGGTGACTCTTCCTGTGAAGTCAGTAGACGGATTGGGAGAGCATCGGGGGCCATGAGGTCGCTGGAAAGGAGTGTGTGGCACTCCCGATATCTATGCAAAAGGACGAAGGTCCAAGTCTTTAGAGTCCTGGTGCTTCCTGTCTTACTATATGGTTGTGAGACATGAACGCTATACAGTGACCTGAGACGAAGACTGGACTCTTTTGGTACTGTGTCTCTCCGGAAAATCCTTGTGTACCATTGGTTTGACTTTGCGTCAAATGAGAGGTTGCTCATGGAGTCCCGAATGAGGCACATTACCTGCATTGTGAGGGAGCGTCAAGTTACGACACTGAGGGTGATCCGGCTCGTAAGATCCTCATTGTTGGAGACCCGAGTGGCTGGACCAAGCCAAGGGGTCGCCCACGTAACACCTGGCTACGGCAGATGGAGGGTCATTTCCGGAGGGTAGGACTGGACCGCATGTCTGCCTGGGGGGTTGCCAACCGGGATCCTGAGTTGTTTCGCCATGTAGTGGGTGCAGCAACGCACTGTACCAGTGCATACTTCCCAACTTGACTTGACTTGATTTAAGTATAATATAGCAATACACATACAACTAAATGGTCAATAACAAAAATAAAGAAATGTTTACTGGAAGAACCCAAAATAAATACACATAATGGTAATTTATATAGATTATGTAGATTGGGTTCACTTTGTAAGATAGATAGACCATATTGTCTGCACCTTCCCAAACCTCTGCATGTTCAGTTACCGGTATGTCATTTTCCTTTCTTTTATACTTTCAGAGCACAGTACAGCAAGAGTCCGCAATGCAGCTCCTTGTTGACATTTTGAGAAGCCTATAACCATACTGTTTGTTTGAATGGGTAAAGCTTTACTGCAAAGTGTCAATGGGTAAAACTGTCACTGCGGGCTGTATAAACATTTAGACTGAGCACCCACTTCATTGCATGTCAGTCGGACCAAACGTACAGATACAACTACAATCTTCATCATGCAGTGTGAGTAGTCGTTTGATCACAGTTTCTAAAAATTGCAGAATATATTTGCAGCATGTGTAACTAAAATCAGCAAGACTAAAACTATAACATAAATGCCTGTTTATTTCTTTAGTTTTTATGTTGTATATGTTACTTTAAATTGTAAATAACAGAATTGGCTACGATGAAAATCACTGCCCTAAAGCATATTTAATAAAGCAGTGTGGAACCGAAGCATGTTCAGAGTTGGGGTGGATTTAATGATGTTACTGCTACTGAAAATAAACACAAGGAAAAACAATTAAGATACATTTTATTTAACTTTTTACTGGGTGAAATGTAATTTTAAGTAAGAAAGGAAGTGTTTTGACTAAAGTTCAGTGTGCACTGATTTTTCTTAAACCTTCCTCTTTGTACAGTATGTACTAGAGTGTTGTACCATGTTAGCCATTATGGATGTAATGAGAACTCAAGGCTCAAAAGCTTGCATATTGTAATCTTTTTAGTTAGCCAATAAAAGGTGTCATTTTTCTTGATTTCTCATTACAATATGTACTGTATTAAAGGCATAAAACACACCAATTATAAAAATTACTCTTTGTTTAGTTGGATTTAATAATGAAAATGTACAGACTTATCATCGGATAACCACTGTACCACAGCATAAAATTCAATATTAATGAAAAGGTTTCTTATAAATTAAGACAAGTATATAACATCCCATTCATCATCATCTTCTTTACTTTCTTTGTTGCTTTAAGATGAAATCAGTGATGACTTCTTCTTAATGGTGTCTGTTCAAAGGCCTTTAAATTCTGTTGGATCTCATTTCTTCCTGCTGAGTGCCTGCATCTTTTTTATACTGTAGATGCCTTTTGTATTATTCACACAACTTGGCCATTTAAGGTATAACTTTTTTTTCTTATTTAAAACATTCTTATGAGATAAAAGAAAGAACTATCTGCAAAGGAGACCTTGAAAGTTGCATACACTATAGCACTCTACTGTATGTAATCAACATGTCTTCCTCGGCTCATAGAAAAGAAATCAAGAGCTTCCATTAGCTCTTCTGTAGTGCATTGTTGAATAGGTAAATTAGGCAGCACGTGAAAGCCAGATCAAAGCTGATGAGATGCATAGATGCAAAGAGCTCCACAATATCATCAGAAGACAAATATCAGTAGGGATTATGCTTCAAAGTTATTATTTAAATTAGATTTTGGTAGGGCAACCACATACAATTGCAGATCTTGATAGAATTTGTGCTCACTTTCTGAAAAAAGGCCATCAATAACTCTGTGTTCTGGAGTCTGCTAAAACACTCAATAATCTTTTCATTTGGATTACCTAACATGAACAACAAATAAATATATAAATAAATTACAATACGATAGATCAGATTGTTTTTCAAACAAATATAATTAATGACATGTCACTTGTTTGCACTTTTTTAATAATAGCACAAATTAACATCCCCCTGTTTGGATTGCTCAATTACCATTTTTGTGATCACATTTTGTTTTCAAACAAAGAAATGGAACAGTAAAGATCAGCATTTGAAAAAATAATATTTTTAAAAGTCTCCCTTCCCGATGCCTTGTAAAAAGATGTTGCCAGAAGATCAATAATGATTGAAGCCTGAAATGGATGTGTGAAGAAAGAAAGGTAGGAAAGGATAAATCAGAAATGAAGTCTAGGATTATGATGCCAACCATTGGCCAATCAGCTTCTGACAGGACACACAATAGATTAGGTTAAAACAAAAGCATTTTCCAGAAATACAAGAAGAATTAGTGATAGCCAGCATTAGGCAAGCTCTAATCTATGAGCAGTAGTTCCTTTGCTAGATAGAAATGAGTGAAAGGGTAGAAAGGTCCAAGAGAAGAAATGCATAATTCAATAAAGAAAATTAAATGAATGGAGGACAAGAAGTTAGAAATAGTATATCGGAGAGCAGAATCCAAAAGACAATGTAAAAAACGTGAAGAAATGTACCAGGAGTTTTTAGGAGATTGAGCTGGGATGGCTGTTGAGTTTGGTCCCAGATGCATAGCAAAAAGTTCACAAGGAGTGATTTATATATTGTCACACATGTGCGAGTAGGAGGCAGCTAAAGGGCCTGAGTAACTGTAATACCACCACCGGCCAGGGGGTGGCAGAGTGTGCTGACTATCTTCCTCAGTTACTAGCAGACCGTTCTCAGGAAATTCCACCAGGTTCCGGCACCCTCGATGATACATGTTACATGACATAAGCACAAAAGCCAAAATGTGCTTACGCACAGAAAAATCCAGATGCAGGAATCAATGCGTACTCCAACTTCCACGTTCTTCCGCTACATAAATCCCGGTTTGCGTGAAAAGTAACGCACGTGCACTCGCCTGCTGTCCCGCCCCAGTTCCTCCCAGAATTACACCTCTTTGAATATGCAAATCAATTTAAATAGCCCTTAAGCTCAGTGTTCTGTGAAAAGACAATGGGAAAAGCACAGGGGAAAATATAAGAATTTCAGCAAATACCAAGTGGAGGCAAAGGAAAAACATATTATTTGTTGATTTAAACAGTGGAATAATCAACAAAAGGAAGTCGATCGAGTGACATAAAGTGGCGCAGGTTGTGCAATATTATAACTGTAGTGCAAGTTTACAGTGGGGTAATTGTACTTATAAGTACAAACAGTTCTACAAGGAGCACTTGATTGAGTACGTTTATAGTTCTTGGGATGAAACTGTTTCTGAACCGCGAGGTCCATACAGGACAGGCTTTGAAATGTTTTGCCGTGGCTGAGGCAGCGTGTGCTTGATGCTGTATACGGATAATTCTCTTTCCGATCAGCTACTGCTGCTTTTGTGCTTATATCATGTTGTAGTGTAAATTCTACGCACGGCGTAATGCATGGGGCCCCAGGCCTTTAAAGCTGCCATCTTTCTTGTCTTTGATTAGTTTTGGACTGTCTTGTGAACATCTCTGTTGAATCATTTCAATTTTAGCAGCCAGGATACAATATAGAGGAGGCTGCCCCATACCTTTATCATGTCTTTTAGCATTATGTGTCACAACATATGGCAAAAATTGAAATAAATCTGCTGATCATGTAGGCTTTTAGAGGATGAAGAGATCTTATTAAAGAAAACTTTCTAAATAATAGAGGCAGGAGAAGGAAGAAGGTCACACTGCCAGACTGAAAGTATCAATTACTTCCTAGAAGACAGATAGAGCTAAAAAGGAAGTTCAATGGGAAACCATTGGGTGTCCAACCAGCCCCAAATTAGCTGAAGAGTAAATGCCAAAAAAATGACTGTTCAGAGTTGAGCAAGGACATCCACAGTGGAGTGCTTACTCCAAAGAAAGGCAGAGAAAAGAGATCTAACTTCAGACCAAGGTAATTTTACTTCCATTTTTAAAATTTGTTTTTAGGCTGTAGACATCGCCAAAGGGGTGCAGAATACTTGTGTCAGTGTGATATTTACATTTTTTAATTTTAATAAAATTGAATAATATTTTTGCTTTGTCATTATGTGGTATGAGTACTGCTTGATGTGGGAAAATGTATTTAAGTGACTTTAGCATAAGGCTGCAACATAATGTTAAAAATGAAGGTGTCTCAGTACTTTCTGAATCCAGAGTATGGCTCACTGAGCCTCCTCTTGCTACAGCTGTCTATGCAGAGTGTATTTTCTACACGGTTTTGTAAAAAGTGTGTCACTTACATGTACAGCCCTTGAAATTTGAAACTTTGGATCAAGTACTTCATATTACATTATGAAGGCAGGCAATCCTAATAAATTTGCTAGATATTTTTGATGTAATATACAGGTGGACATGTGTCCACTTTCACTCTTGCTGTGTTCCAGATACCAGACAGCCAGCTAACAGCAGAGGCATAATTAAAGTTTTTTGAACAATATAACATTTAATTTGAATCTGGTAGGTTTGTGTGTTTTCAGCATTTCATGGTGCTCAGGTTCTTTATAGATATATGTATGAAATCCGCTTACAATTTTTTTAATTTATTTTAAAATTCAATGGGTTCTTTTCATTTAATTGAGTTCCATAAGCTCAACCATCACATCACAGATTATACAGACTTGATCTTGTTACTGTCAGGAATATACCTGAAGTAATCCCAGACACAACATTCACGTAAAAAAAATATATATATATTTTGTGTCCATGTTCAAAAACATGTTCTTTTTAGGCTTTTGACACTTTCATGCTCATTAGACTGCTTAAGGTACATAGCGATCTAGTGAGGATAGAGGAGACAGTCAACAGCAAATTTGTCAGTTACAGTACCTAGTGAGCACTACTTACTATCATGTAATATACAGTAATTAACTATTCATATGTAAGAATCTGACATTGTGCCTTATAGAACACATTTGAAAATGTTCTTATTAAGGTGGCATGTTTATTTAAACTATTCACGCACATACAATTTACTCATTCACTCCTGAAACTGGACAAATATACTGAATGTTTCTAAAGACCAGAAGCTAAAAATTTACCCAGCAAAACTAACCATGTACAATTTTTAATAAACATATTATAATAGCAAGACAGTTAAAAATATTCCAGGTTGTTTTGAAATAGTTGCAATTTACAGTCGTGAGTTTAAATTCAACATTCTGGACTTGCAGAAATGACTTCTGACCAGAAAAGTTTTTTGTTTTTTTCTTTCTTTTTTTTTTCAAAACATATCATTTTGAATCTATTAATACCTTCAAGATTAAATCTGCCTAATGAACCATAGTCCAAACTGACAGCATGGCCTGACTTTCATTTTGGTGGGGTGGTTATTATACCCCATGTGAAGCCACATCGTCACAGATGGGAGACTCATGGGACGGTAATAAGAGGCAGACTCTAGAAGAGCATGTGCAAAATACATTAAATAAAAACAGTCCAAGTGAATTTATTCAATCAGGTACTTATCTTTCTATAGAATACGCTACCGTGGCTGTTGATTTGTCTGGTCAGAATTTTAAATCACCTGTAACTCTCAAACTGTTTGACACATTGACCTGAAATTTGGTACACATATACTACGTTACATCTACTGTTCACTTTCAGGGTGATGATTGACCTCCAAGGTTATTCCTCTTTTTATTTTTATTTTATTGTATTCATTTTTGAGGCAGATTGAAGACTTAAGTGCCACCTTAAGTGAAAAATTTAAGAAAACGTACTTGCAACACAAACACTGATTTAATTAGTATTAACGCAAAAGGATGCCAATGAAAGCAGAGAAGAAGCGGGCCGCCAGGGTGGAGAAAAGAAGAGCTGTTTAGGAAGCGCATCAACCTCTGAACAAACAAATGCTAAACGTACAGAGAAATAGGATGAAAACTATGAATGCTCAAGTCAAGTGTATTCAATGCATCCTTATTGATTGAGTAATAACAGTGTCATTCAAAATGTCATTGAATAGAAAGAAAAAAACACAATCAAATCTTCCATTGAATGGCTTTTCCATTGCACATGTTCTCAGTCCAAAATTCTGTGAATCAGTCAAGAAAAGCACATATCCTCAGTCCAAAATTCTGTGAATCAGTCGATTTGACTAAAATCTAAAAGAAATTGAGCAACCCAAAATATTAAAATTCCATTTTGTTTTTATTTTCTGTTGCTTATTTGATGTCAGTTTAGATTGTCTTTACTTCATTAGATGTTTGGGAACATGAGGATTCCATTTACATTATCACAGTTCCTCTATTAATAAGATTTAATGTTATTAAAATCTTTTTATGTCTTTTAAGACAGCATATTTGTTTTGCCACAAAAACTGCCATTGTCTTTACTGTTTCTATGCATTACCAGGAATCATGTTGTGTAACGTCAACAGTGTGACAAGACAAAAGGTCAGTGCTGTTTAGTTCCTGATTATCCGAGATTGTGGATCGACTCTGTGAATCGGCAAATGTGTTTCTTTGTTTGAATTTCTAAATGCTGACCTCCAGAACTGATTATTTTCTGACAAAATGTTGATTTCTGTTTGGGCTTAGGTGAAACATTAGGATTGATTTCACTACAGAAAACATAGACTAGATTTTGACTACATTTCGTTCTTCTTGTCATTTTCATTATTTTTGTATACATCACAGTAAAACTCTTTTTCTACCACAACTCTCTTTTTCTTCAGTTTGCCAAGATAAGTTGTTCATTAACCACAAATACCTTCAAGCGACCACCCACCTCTATTCAAGACTGCATAGGAAAACATCCATTCTGACAGACCCCAGTGGCTATTGTATCTTACACAGGTTCTACATTATAATGCACTATACTATACCAGGGTGAGCAATGTCAGTCCTGGAGGGCCACTGTGGCGGCTGATTTTTATTCCAACACAGTTGCTTAATTAGGAGCCAATCCTTGCTAATAGCAGATCATATTTATTTTCTTAACTTGTTAGTGTTTTAACACTGAGTGTCTTGTCTTATTTAAACCTTTCCAATGTGATCATCCAAAAGATTTAAAGACCAGAACAGATGAGTAATTCTCAATCCTTCATTTTGTTCTGTAAGGTTTCCTTCCAAAATTTTATTAAATCGGATAGTTCATGATCAATGCACATAGGTGAAAATGGAAAAAAGTCAAATGAAGAACTGCTGGTTCCTTTGTTATTTGCAACTTATTGCTAATAAGGGGCAATTAAAACAGTGAATGGTGCTGTTTAAGGCTTAAATAAGCAAATACGAGTAGGAAATATTTAACATTCAAAACAATTAAAATGAAGCATAAAAATGAAGTGCTTCAACAGCAATAACTGCAAAAATAATTAACGGAAACACACAGCCTATGCGGCCCTCTAGGACCAATGTTGCTTAGCCCTGCACTACACCTAAGTGACCACAGTGATGTGCACACACCTCATTTTAAATGTAACAGTCAGCATGTGAGCGTACCCACTCCAGCTAGGACTACTCCAGCAGCTCCGTATATGACTTTATCTTTTTACCTTTTTATCTCTATTTTTCTCTATATCAGTATACTGCTGCTGGATTATGTGAATTTCCCCTTGGGATTAATAAAGTATCTATCTATCTATCTATCTATCTATCTATCTATCTACAATGAGCTGCCTATTGTATCTTGTCTTGAGTTTTCACATGCAGCCCGTTCGCCTGCACTTTCACCAAGCTTAATGTCCAACAAAGCATGGCATATTTATCTATCCATCCCTCCATTATCCAACCCGCTATATCCAACTACAGGGTCATGGGGGTCTGCTGGAACCAACCCCAGCCAATACAGGGCGCAAGGAAGAAAACAAACCCTGGGCAGAGTGCCAGCCCAGGCATATTTATGTACATTTCATATATATATATATATATATATATATACTGCTCAAAAGAATTAAAGGAACACTTTTTAATCAGAGTATAGCATAAAGTCAATGAAACTTATAGGATATTAATCTGGTCAGTTAAGTAGCAGAGGGGGTTGTTAATCAGTTTCAGCTGCTGTGGTGTTAATGAAATTAACAACAGATGCACTAGAGGGGCAACAATGAGATGACCCCAAAACAGGAATGGTTTAACAGGTGGAGGCCACTGACATTTTCCCTCCTCATCTTTTCTGACTGTTTCTTCACTAGTTTTGCATTTGGCTACAGTCAGTGTCACTACTGGTAGCATGAGGCGATACCTGGACCCTACAGAGGTTGCACAGGTAGTCCAACTTCTCCAGAATGGCACATCAATACGTGTCATTGCCAGAAAGTTTGCTGTGTCGCTCAGTACAATCTTAAGGGCATGGAGGAGATTCTAGGAGACAAGCAGTTACTCTTGGAGAGGGCCATAGAAGGTCCATAACCCATCAGCAGGACCAGTATCTGGTCTTTTGGGCAAGGAGGAACAGGATGAGCACTGCCAGAGCCCTACAAAATGACCTCCAGCAGGCCACTGGTGTGAATGTCTCTGACCAAACAACCAGAAAGACTTCATGAGGGTGACCCAAGGGCCCCATGTCCTCTAATGGGCCCTGAGCTCACTGCCCAGCAGCATGCAGCTCGATTGGCATTCGCCATAGAATACCAGAATTGGCAGATGCACTACTGGTGCCCTGTGCTTTTTACAGATGAAAACAGGTTCACCCTGAGCACGTGACAGAAGTGAAAGGGTCTGGAGAAGCCATGGAGAACATTATGCTGCCTGTAACATCATTCAGCATGAGCAGTTTGGTGGTGGGTTAATGATTGTCTGGGGAGGCATATCCATGGAGGGTCACACAGACCGCTACAGGCTTGACAAAGGCACCTTGGCTGCCATTAGGTATCAGGATGAAATCCTTGGACCCATTGTCAGACCCTATGCTGGTACAGTGGCTCCTGGTGCACGACAATTCCTGGCCTCATGTGGTGAGAGTATGCAAGCAGTTCCTGGAGGATGAAGGAATTGATACCATTGACTGGCCACCACACTTTCCTGACCTAAATCCAATAGAACACCTCTGGGACATTATGTTTTAGTCCATCCAATGCCACCAGGTTGCACCTCAGACTGTCCAGGAGCTCAGTGATGCCCTGGTCCAGATCTGGGAGGAGATCCCCCACAACACCATCTGTCATCTCATTAGAAGCATGCACTGATGTTCTCAGGCATGTATACAAGAACACAGGGGCCATACAAAGTGCTGCGTACAATTTTGAGTTGCTGGAATTAAATTTTGGCAAAATGGACTAGCCTGCCACATAATTTTTTCACTCTGATTTTTGGGGCGTCTTTGAATTCAGGGCTCTGTAGGTTGATCATTTTCATTTCCATCAAACGATGTGGCATCCTTTCGTTCCTAACACATTACCCAGTCTATATCAGTACAGATATCCAGGAGGATTTCTTTTTCCCATTGAGATATGATGTGTATTCAAAGTGTTCCTTTAATTTTTTTGAGCAGTTTATATATATATATATATATATATATATATATATATATATATATATATCAATGTATCATAATTCAACAAGCTTCACAGTTCTTGTTAATTTACATGACATGACATTTACATTAACACATTTTACAGAAAAGGCCTTCCCTTCAATGTGATCATCAAACCAGTTACACTGTACATATCAATGCAAATAGTTCATTCTAAACTGCCATTTCTAGGGCCATCTCTAAATAGATATATATCAGAAATTAGGACATTCTACTTCAAATAAGATTTATTTGTTGAAATATAGCATCATTCAGCTTTGCTTCATCTCACATTACAAATCAATGTTGCTTCTACTCCCAAACTGTGCACATATAATGGTCAGGATGGGTGGGAATATGCCAAAGTAATTAGGTCACTTTAATGTTCACTTTCAAAGGATTTACCTATGCAATTTCCTTGCTAAGTGTTAATAATTGATTACCAGGAGAAGGGTTGTTTGCTCCATTCCTCAATTGTAATCTTTAAGCTTGAGGATTTCCTGACCCACTTCTTTGTATGCTACTTAAAAACATTGTGCGCACACTTTAGAAGGAACATTGATCAACAGTAGGCTACCGGAAATTTGCTTATTAAAAAAAACAAACAACACATTTTGGTTTCCACCAATTACAATTTTGTTTCAGCTAGTTTCTGAGTGTGCACTTTAAATTTCAATTTAGTTTTAGTCTTCCACTCTTCTTTTGGTTTAATTTCAAATAGAAAAAAACAGTTTTATTCCTTTTAGATATAGTTTTCATTAACATTAATAACATTGTTTCAGACAAATATTTTTGGGGCAGAATGTGCATAGTACTAACAAAACTACAGTTGTGGACTGTGCTTATTTTGATAATTTACCAATCTGGCATGTGATAGAAATGACCAAGACAGAAAGATCAGTAGTTGAATGCGACACTGTCCTGAAAAAGATGAAAGATACCATTCGCCAAGAACTTAGTCAGCTTGATTGACTGAGAAAAAGCAGATTTATGATAGAGGAAATTTAACTTTAGGAGAGCAGTTGCACCAGTTAACTTATAGCCAGACAGTGTCTCGAGAGAGACTTAAACAAATTAAGGCTGGGAAGGAGATCGGGAATTGCCAGAAAAAAAAAACACAATATAATTTGCATACAGAGAAATTTTATGATAGGAGCCATAAGTAGCAATAGGAGTGATGAAGTCAAGTTTGCCAACACTGAAGGTGAAAGAAACAAGTTAGAGATTAAAAAATAAAGGGGATATGGACAACTCTGTCTTATCAACTTTTGAAAAGGAGTGTGATATAGTTAAAATTATTGAGAATTCTGTTTCTGGGATGCGGTTACTGGAAGACACTTCTTGGTCATCCAAGGCTGGATTCATGAAAGAGAAAATCTTTGCAGCATTTCTGTGTTGCAATTTCTTCCCCCTCTGATTAAGAATTATGTCACCTTTCTTGGCTCTGGATACATAAACCCTTTTTGGCTTACAATGTACTTTATGATTCTGGCAACACTTCCTTAGGTTTGTTTATTTAATTATAGTCCAGTTACAACCTCTGCGTAAATTCAGTCTCTCCCGGCTATCTTTGATTCTATTTTCTCTCAAAACTGCTGTGGCTTTGCACAAGCGGTAAAATCAGCAGTTTCACATTAGCATTCATCAAGGAAAGTGAAACATTCTCAGAGCAGTCTGATGGAAGGAGAATAATCACGGCAGAATTAACTAAAGCGTTCAGTTTATCAGAGGAGACAGCAGTTCAACATCTGTATTATTGTAAACTTGCAAACAGCAGAAAGGAACTCTTGAAGCAGGCCATAAAGACCCAGTGATTTTCCTTAATCTCAGAAATTGGGGTTTCCAGCATGGAAGCACCTTCCACTTCCTGGAAAGGATCTCCTTATGTAAAAAAATAATTAATTTAATGAGTTTTACTTTGCCTTTTCAAAATATAATTCAGGATAAACTAAAAAAAAATTAACCTCCAAAGAGTTGTCTTTAGTAAATTAATTTTAATAGAAACAATGAATTCAAATGCATAACATTTATGCAGTCTTCACATCACTGATTTACTTGGTCAACCTACAGAGAAATAATATTGAGCCTGTATGAGGTTATCTACCTAAACAATTTTTTTTGGTATTTGGTACACTGTATTAATCGCCAAGGGGAAATTGTCATTTCGCATCACCTTTGGAGGTCAGAGTGCATGGTCAGCCATTGTTCAGGCACCCGGGAGTAATTTTCTTGTTAAGGGCCCAATAGAGTAGGATACCTTCTGGCAGAAACACGATTTTTAACCGGCAACCTTCCACATACCAGCACAGATTCTTAGCCTCAGAGCCAAAACAATGGTGCCTGCATGTAATCAGCCTTGAAAACAAAGTACAGTGAATGTCAATAATCACATGAGGAGTAGCATGTGCTAAAGAGGATTTCTTTTAGTAGCAAAAAGAGTCAAGCAAAATGACACCTTTTATTGGCTAACTAAAAAGATTATACAAGCAACTCGGGCCCCTTCTTCAGGCAGTCTCACTACATTCATAATGGCTAATACGGTACAACACCCTAGTACTACAGTAGTAAAAAGAAAAAAAAAACAAATGGAAAAATGGAAATGCAGTAGTTAAAATATAAGTCAAAATCTGAAACCATATAATTGTCAAACTAAATTTCAAAACCGGAATGTTAGCCTAAAAACCATAGTTAAAAGTAACATTGCAAACAAACCATACCATAACCTTGAATTCCTTAATTCTCATTAAGTCTAATGATTATTGTTTAGAAAAGATTCAACACTAGGATAACTACGATGAGATCTTCGTCTGCATAGCTTTATCTTATCTTACATATATCATTTTGGAGAGTTCTCGACTCAACATGAAAGATCTGCTTTATGGAATTGTTATGTTGATGAGTTCATCGTTTACAAACTACTCCAAGTTTTCTAAGCGAGTGTCCATATTTGTTCCACAAAAACTGTGCTTTCTCAGAAGAAAAAGAAAGTTTTTATGCAGAGGACCAAGAATTAAGAAAGTCAAAAACACCATTTGATTGTAACCAGGGATTCAAGCTGCATTTTCAGAGGAACCAAAAACACTAAGGAAAGATTAAAGAAAATAAGGTACTAACCAAAGTCACTGACAAAAAATGGATCCGAAGTTTACTAAGCATTAAGTAGTCCTATATATCTTGAATATTTGCAAACTTGGATAGAAAACGGAACAACAAACTACCATTTTAAACATTTTTCATAAATAACATCGAGGTTGTGACCCGTGTGACCATGCCCATAACAACCAGCTAGCGTCATAACAACAAAATCACAAAATGGCATCAAAACAAACCGTAAATATAAATGTTTCTAAAATAAATTTCAAAAATGATAAACAGAAGCCCAAAAAATCAAATAACTACTAAAAAATATTCCTGGGATTCTAGAAACTCTTAAATGCCTTTGAAAAAAGAAAAATATTAATTAATAAGAATGAGAAAAATTAAAGAATGATGCCACCTAACAACACAAGCATGATGTGGTTCTAGATGGAGTGACTTTTCACAACAATGAATACATCAGAATTTAACTTTCTTGACCCACATATCATCTTGAGACTCTAAATGGCGAATGAGATTATGTAGTTTAGTTAGATTAGCAAAACCGGTAAGATGTTCAGATGTTGGAGAAAAAACAGATTAAAAGTCACCCAGGTATACAGAAAGGCATGCATGTCAGCAAAGACCATCTGATGCACCTGGGAAGCAGAATTGCTAACACCTGCCCTGCACCTTTGTTATCACAATTATTGGTGTTCATTTCTTTCTTTTTTTAATTACATTTAATATATGTTCCAAAATGTAACCCCTACCAACCTGGACTGGATTAAGCAGATTTGACAGTGGGTGGATTTCCAAAATTTGACAGTCACTGTGTTACTTTCAGATTAGATCTATTCATATTAATTATATTTTAATTTATTTTGTTGTTTGTTATGATTTAATTGACTACAGTTACTTACCTATTTGTTTTTGCACATGCTTTGTTGGGTGATGTTTCTGGCTAGCTAATCCGATAGCTTTATATTGCAATAAAAAAAAAATCATGTTCCCATAGAAACTCTGAAAAGAATAAACCTTGTAGGCTATTATTGTTGTTATCAAACAAAGTTGACAAGTGAAGTGTTATTCCTATCAACACAGGTAGTTACAAACTAAAACAATTTCTGATTACAAGAGGGGAAACTTGGGAGATCATGATTTGTCTGCCCTGCAGTGTCTCCTGAATTGCAGCTGTCAGGCAGGTGTGCCCTCTGTCTGAAGACAGTGTTATGATAAACTGTTTGGTTACTGTAGTAACAATGCTGAACTGAGATAGCAATATTTACACCAAAAGCAGTGCAGATACTAAGCAATAAAGATAACAACAAACAAGATTTTAATAATCAACTTTAGTTTTCAAATTAAGCATTTATTCTGATTTTTGTTTGAAATTAATGTATCTATATAATGTTCACGGAGATATTTAACCCTGTAGTTGCCTTTTGACCTCTGTTAATACTTGTATAATTTTGTACCAGTTCCCTTGTATCTAAATAATGGATTGCTCTCATTAGACATCAGTATAATTACTGTTTAAACAAATTATGTAATTATGCCAAAGGCACAGTAAATAGCTGGATCTTAGAAAAGTGTAAATCAAAACTATGGAAGATCAGCTATTCAACGACTTATAGTAAGTTTGCATGTCCATTACAATCACAACCCGCAGTACAAGCCACACGTAAGGCTTGCTGTATGTGAATATGTATCTAGTTTGGAGCATAATGATCTTTGGATGCTTGCCCTCTCAATACAGAAGACCACGAATTCCTTGACGAGGTGTCCATTTCTTGTAAAGAATTAATAAATAAAATGAATAGCGGTTGAAAGTTATGGAAATTTGAGGAGATGATGGTTGCAGATCTTAAAGGCCCAGAACACCAGCACCACAAGAGGACGAGTAGATCATGAGACATGACATCATAGTGCCAATTTCAGCTCTTTTCACTACTCATCATGAACTGCCAGTTAATACTTAAGATGGCTGACTTATGAAAGTAGCATATTACTACATTGGTACTGTTGGTTACAGTGCCCAGACTGGGAGTCAAACTTAAGTGGTGATTCTTTTTTTTCAGGTTTCTAACATTTTATTGAGTGTATTTAAAATAAAAAAAAAAACTTTCCATACAAGGAAGCCAAGATTTGCAAAACTAGGTTCGAATCAAATCAACCCCCATCTAATTCTAAACTTGAACTTGATTGTCATTAGATTAATGAGGACAAAGGATATGAGAAGGAAGCACCATGGCACAAATGTCATAGATGACAACATTCTGGAACAGCACATTAACAGAACAGCACATGTCATGGTGCAGGTGGTTGTTGTTTATTTTAAGTGTATTTTTAAGAGCTCCTGTCGTCCATTATATTATACTATATTCATAGCAGAATGGTCTTGTGCCATTTTCCCAAGAGATAAATGCTAAATAGGATTTGATTGTTCATCATTTATTGCTGCTGTTTCCTGCATAAATACTTTTTCAAACCAAACATATTGACAACATGCTGAAAGGAGCAATTAAGCCAGAAGAAGCTGAAACAACAAGATAAGATGGTCTCTTTATTTTACTTTAAAAGTATTTGTTTAATAAGAATATTGATAATGACATTTTAGGTGTTAGCAATGTGATTAATAAGATTATTGAAGCAGCACATCACCACCCTGTTGACTTGCAGTCTTATGTGTATGCGGACTCCCAAAGAAGACACAGCAGATCTGAGAGCAGCAGTTGAATGTAAGGGTTAAATAATGCTTTATTTTATGACCCTGGGTTGAGGTTAGGCACTGTAGGCAGGATGTGAGGTTTGTCAGAAATCAGAATGCATCTTTGCCTTGGACCAAGGTCAGAAGCACTGGGTGTGTAATAAGTGGGAGTTAGTGCAGCAGCCATTATCTTGCCACTGACAAGACAGCAACTCACTGACCTGGCATGCTAACAAATGGAGGGGAAAACTCTGTGCTGAGATGTAAATTCCTACTCTGGTCCCTCATGAATAGTATGTCTCCAGGATGCAATCCAATGACCTGGAAAAATTGGTTCCACCCAGATCAGAAATGACAGGGAGAGATGGGGTCCTGTTAGCACAGACTACTGGGTGTGTAAAAGAAATTATGATTACTGAGAATAAATGAGATGTCATGCAGAGCAAAATATTACTGTCAAATGGACTTCTGCAGTGCCTTTGAATGGCAGCTGTTAAGAATTCAATTGTGCACAAGTGTGTATAGGAGTGTGTGTGTGTGTGTGTGTATGTCTGTGCAGAGTCAGGGGGTGGAATAGGAAGCAATAGCAAATAGGTACAAAAAGAATCATTCTGAAGAGACATTTAATAGATGCATTTGGGAATGGTTAAATTATTTATATTTACCAATAACATCAAATAAAATATACAATGCATATCTAAAATTTAGATGAGAAACACCCTAGTTAAATTAAAAACTTAATTTTATGAGGACACAATGTCCTTTGTGTGGGCAAATTATAACAGACCTGCAATTCTTCATAAAACAAAGTGTTAGAAAATCCATAGCTGCAGTTACTCCTTGATTTTATTCAATATTGCTATAAAAGAAAGTTGATTTTAAATTCATCTGAAAAGAGATTATGTGAGCCATTACAAAGACTATTAAATGAACACTTAAAGAAAATTTTAACTATTTTTCAGATTAAAACACCAATCCACTATCAATATGAAAAGCCTTTTTAAACCTATTTTCTATAAAACAAAGTACCTTTCACAAAGCTTAAGCTTCTCCTTGTTTTCTGCTATAAATCAATTTTATTTACATTGTAAGCAAAGCTCACTCTTAGTGACTATAAAAGTTGTAATGTGTCTAAAATTGCATCCTGCTACTGTATTTAATATATTATTTAACCAGCTCAAAATTAAGTCAAACTTTCTGTTCACATGTCCATAAATTCTGTAGGAAGTGACAATATCCAGGTACAATATACAGTATGTGCAACTCCCTTTGTGACTGTCCTGTCTGAAAGTGACATAAAGTACCTGCATGCTTGCAATCTGCTTCTTATTTCCCATCTTTAAGGCCAACAGTAACACATGCTACTTTGCCCTTCCTAATGTGTCCATAAAAGAAAGTATATGGTAAGCTTTTATTTTCAGGAACTAGGTGTTTGTAATTGTTCACATTTTAAAAAATAACATTTTTGCAAAAATAATGGCAGCATTTATTTATTGCTGATGCCACTGTAGGTCAATGGAGTTTTTAGTTCATTTTAGGTTACTTTGAAAATGTACAGTTCTGAAGTAAAATGAAAATTATTTTGAATCTATGCAACAGATTTTGGCTTGGGATACCAATAGTTGGTCTTAGTAAGTGTTATAATGAACCCATATATCAGAAAGTGTGGACTTTCACTTTAAAGACAAGAAGAAATATATGAGAAAATTAGTCAGTACAGCTTGGAAATGAAGGGGACAAAGTGTAAACTAAAAAGGAACAATATACCCTTGTGGATTATTTTAAAAAGACTACATTTTAAGAAAGAACAAATCCTGGGAGGTCATTTTAGATGGCACATCATACCACTAAACCACATTTAAATCTGAACCTAAAATACCAGATGTTTGTAATGTTTAGGGTTTTAATCTTTAAAATGTATTTTCATGACACATTGTGAAATGATGAAGACTTCAGACTTGTGGTTGTGAACACTAGAGGTCACTGTTGCCCCTTTAAACCCAACAGACAGATACACAGGACACAGGTTAAAAGCACAAAGAAGCTCTTTTAATTCTTTTTGCTTCTTCACGGTGCTTTTCAAGCACCACAGCCACCATAACCAATTTAATTAACAATAAATCAGCACAATTCTCTTTCCTCCACACCTCCCAGCAAGCATTGTCTACTACCTCCCAACTCTGGCTCGCCTGCTGTGTTCAGTCCTTTAAATAGTCCTTGACCCGTAAGTGCATCTGTTCTTCCTCCCACATGACTTTCCAGCATGTCCGGGTCAGATGAGGGACTTGAATTTTTGGTCCCATAGTGTCCTGCGGGAATCCAGGGCACCACTGTAGTTCAGGGGAACTGCCATCTAGCATTTTGGAGGAGGCGGTGTCCTTGAAAATCTGCCTTCCCCCTTCCTTTCATTGCAGGGGAATCCCAGCTGGGTTGAGCTGCTGGCCGTCTCTTACACGGTATATAGTACAGGTCTAACTATGAGATCTGTAAATGTTTTCTCTTAAAATGTGTAAATGTTTCTGGAATTTTCCTTTCTACTGCTGGACATATTTCCATAGAGCAGGGTATATAAACCCAGCAATGAATAAACTAAAATAGAAAAACTAAAACAGACAAACCCACGTGACAATTCAGTCTACAACGCTCGAGCTGCTAGGTGTGACTTGGTGACAGTGCAGAGAAGGGCGCTCATGAAATGGAATACAAGGTGACAAATGAAGCCAAATGATGCCCTTGCGACATCAGAGACAGAATCGAGTATGGTGGACTAAGAAAGCAAATACAGACTCAGCGTGTCCAAGCTTCTAGATAGATAGATACTTTATTAATCCCAAGGGGAAATTCACATAATCCAGCAGCAGCATACTGATACAAAAAAAAACATTAAATTAAAGAATAATAAAAATACAGGTAAAAACAGACAATAACTTTAAATAATGTTAAGCGTTTGGGTGGAACTGAAGAGTCGTATAGTATGGGGGAGGAACAATCTCCTCAATATGTCAGTGGAGCAAGACAGTGACAAAAGTCTGTCGCTGAAGCTGCTCCTCTGCCTGGAGATGACACTGTTCAGTGGATGCAGTGGATTCTCCATGATTGACAGGAGTCTGCTCAGCGCCCGTCGCTCTGCCATGGATGTTAAACTGTCCAGCTTCATTCCTACAATAGAGCCTGCCTTCCTCACAAGTTTGTCCAGGTGTGAGGCATCCTTCTTCTTTATGCTGCCTCTCCAGTACACCACCGCGTAGAAGAGGGCGCTCGCCACAACCGTCTGATAGAACATCTGCAGCATCTTATTGCAGATGTTGAAGGATGGCAACCTTCTAAGGAAAGTATAGTCGGCTGTGACCTTTCTTAAACAGAGTATCAGTGTTGGCAGTCCAGTCCAATTTATCATCCAGCTGCACTCCCAGGTATTTATAGGTCTGTACCCTCTGCACACAGTCTCCTCTGATGATCACGGGGTCCAGGAGGGGCCTGGGCCATTTAAATCCACCACCAGTTCCTTGGTCTTGCTGGTGTTCAGGTGTAAGTGGTTTGAGTCGCACCATTTAAAAAAGTCCTTGATTAGCTTCCTATACTCCTCCTCCTGCCCACTCCTGATGCAGCCCATGATAGCAGTGTCTTCAGTGAACTTTTGCATGTGGCAGGACTCCAAATTGCATTGGAAGTCTGATGTATATAGGCTGAACAGGACTAGAGAAAGTACAGTCCCCTGCGGCACTCCTGTGTTGCTGACCACAATGTCAGACCTGCAGTTCCCGAGACGCGCATACTGAGGTCTGTCTGTAAGATATTCCACGATCCATGCCACCAGGTATGAATCTACTCCCATCTCTGTCAGCTTGTCCCTAAGGAGCAGAGGTTGGATGGTGTTGAAGGTGCTAGAGAAGTCCAAAAACATAATTCTTACAGCACCACTGCCTCTGTCCAAGTGGGAGAGGGATCGGTGTAGCATATAGATGATGGTATCCTCCGCTCCCACCTTCTCCTGGTATGCAAACTGCAGAGGGTCGAGGGTGCGGTGGACCTGTGGCCTCAGGTGGTGAAGCTCCATGGTCTTCATCAATTGTAACATCAGAGCGACAGGCCGGACGTTATTCAGCTCACTAGGACGTGATACCTTTGGGACTGGGGTGATACAAGATGTTTTCCAAAGCCTCAGGACTCTCCCCGTTCCAGTCTCAGGTTGAAGATGCGCTGTAGAGGACTCCCCAGCTCCAGCGCACAGGCCTTCAGCAGTCGTGGCGATACTCCATCTGGACCCGCTGCTTTGCTGGCACAAAGTCTCCTTTTCTATTATAAAACCTTCAGCTGACACAGAGTAAGTAGGTAGTCTAACATCAAAATAATGCTTTAGTATAAAAAGAAAACCTACCCATTGTCCTAGTATTTATAATGATTATGCTAATTATTTCATAAAACAAATATTCCTAATCAATTCATGTGTCAAATTGCCTCTGCTAGAATTATATAATTTTTAGCACTTTGTACAATAAGTACTTTGTCTATACCAATGTTCATTATTTTATAAAAAAAAAAACTAAGAAGACAATATAAATTCACATTTCAAGAAATAACAGAGCTAAAGACTAAAAGCAATGACATATTCTGCACATCAGCATGTGGTGGTTGTCAATGGAATATCACACGAAAACAACCTCAGATTCAAAAATTTAATTGGCCTTTCAGCCTTTATTGTATAAATAAATAAAGTGTTGAACAGTACCTCAATCTAGAATGTAGCGGTTCTACAACTATGTATGTAATAAAATGCAGGAATATGCAATTTAATATTAATAGATTAACTATACTTAACAGATTTTTACATAATCAGAGCAATACAGCTTACAGTGTATTTATTTTTGACCTCCTTGTGCTTTTAAAAAAATCTCAAGATGCTATTAGTATTATTTAAGCCAGCTTTGTGCATTAAACTCTGATGTCTTTTTTTGAATATTACATTATTTGGCGATTCTTAAGAAATAGTTTTTTAAGTGTTAAAGAAGCTATGGAATCCTTTATAATTAACAATACATGGGCTCATCTTCATAGTTTGGCTTTATGACAGGCCTTTTAAAGTGATGTATAGCATAGCACTGGTGCTTGCATGTGGTTATTAAGTCACTTACCCCAGCTGAATATCCCATCCTACCTTTTCTAGGAAGTCATACAAATTTCAAATATTATATTTTTTTATTATATGATTTTCTATGTATGTATTTAAAAGGCTGTTTTTGAATTTTTGCTTCTTATATACACTACAATACTTTACACTAAGACTCTTTTTTTAGACAATGTTATTTTTTTCTGAGCCACATGCAGATATCCTCTGCATCGTTCTCTTAGTTAGCTACACATCTGTATTAATGGTGCTCCTCTGGCAGTCTTTGATCATATGCCAAGCTAATAGTTTTGTTCTCTTGTAAAATATTTATTAGGTAATGTTGACTCTGGTCTTAATCCCATCTTCATATTTTCAGCTATCTGTAATGTGCAAACCAATTTATAGAAATGTCCTCAACTTTCTCATGATCTGCTGCAAGGTTCACATTTGTACCCTTTCAGTAGAGTTTGTTTTTTCATGTTAGAAGCACTTACTGCATTCATCACTTTTTATATTCGGTTGTTAGGGTCTGCTAGTTTGAATGAGTCATCTATACACTTTATATATTTCACTGGCTCACCTTCTACTCTTACAATTTCTTTAACAATGTTATCACATTACTCATAATTATTTCTGCATATATTATACAGTATGAAAAATAGGAATGGTGAAATGAAGCATCATTTCATGTTCCATATGGCTGAGCATAAATCAGACTCTCCTTCCTCTGTACTAAAAATATCGTTCCATCAAAAGACTAGATATCACTTCAGGTTATCCTATTTTTCTTTAATAATTCTACTAATTCATTAACTGTATATACTGTAAAATACAAAGTATAAACTGCTCTTTTTCCAACCTTTTCTCATCCCAAATCTACATTATATTCATTGCTGCAACAAGTGGCATGATATTCTCAAACCTGCTTATTGCAGCTCAGGGTCATGGGGGGTTAGATAGATAGATCTTTATTAATCCCAAGGGTTAATTAATAATCCCTGGCACAACACCAACATGGGCAGGATGCCAGTCCATTACAGAGCCCACCATTATACACATCCAAACATGGGCCAATTTGGAATTACCAGTTAATTTAACGTGCACATCATTGAGGTTATGGGAAGAAAACGAGTGTAGAGGAGAACGTGTAAATTCTACATGGACAATGACCAGACACATAATTTGAACCCATTACAACTAATTTGTGAAGCAAAAGTTCTAAACACATCTGCCATTGTAGCACTCCTATTGTAAGGAAGAATTATTGATAAATTACAACATCATAAACTTCCCTTTTGTATGTGCAGTGTAATAGAAAAAAGAAAACTCCAAAAACAGTTAAAAAGTGGTTTCTGTAGTACGAAATTGAGGTTTTAATCTTTTAAACAAGAAAGAGGAAGTAGTCACCTGGCATCAGACCTAGCAAAACTGGATCATAAAAGGATATTTCCAAAAAAAAAAGGGAAGTCAATATTGGTGTTTATTTTAAAGCATTGAGATTTTTTAAATGGTTACATTTATATACGTTTATTTATTTAAAGTCACTTTTTAACTGTTTTTTGATATTACAGGGTGACGAATTAATAAGGGTAACATAAGTGAAGTACAGTATATTAAGTTGTACTTGATTAATAAGTGCAAAGATTTCAAAATATTATTTAGATAACTTTATACACTTGGTTGTGATGCATGTATTTTCTTGTTGGATAAAAAAAAATCATTGGACATATTACTCATGCAAATTTGGCATGTGCAATTCTGGAAAAATGACAGTGATTGTTTTGATCAAGCATTTTAAAATGCCAACAGATGAAAGGGGAAGTCATAAAAAAGAAACACTTATATCAGTCTGTATTTAGGTCTTCACAAGAAACAGATATTTTATATATGTTTTAATTTATGCCAAATAAATGTCACAGTAGCCTTTGGAAATGAGACATAATTGTCAATGTCACTCAGTGGGAGCTGTATGGCAGTAGTGCTGTATAGACTTTATTTTTTTAAAAACACACTTCTCTGGATTGTCTGCCAAGATTACCAGCAATTCTAATATAAGTAAATGTGCTTATTCATAATCAAGTGTCTGTCTGCAGTATGCTCATTTTCACAAAAACGATGATGCATCTAAAAATGGAAGCAGATTGTTGCATGTAGCATTGAACAGCGGCCAGATGAGCCAGATGTCCTCCTACAGAGCAAAATGCAAATACAGAAATACTGTATCTATTGAAACAAAAACCCAAAGGTATGATATGCTTTAGGCACAATGGTAAAATATTAGCAATTAAATAAGGAATTCAGCTCTCATATTATTTGAAATTATATCATATTTTTGTAAAACTAATTATATCTAGAAATGTGTCCTGCTTATTAAGTTTGTCGTCAATGCTGCTTCCTGGACTGTCTTCTGCTTCGGAAAGCCACACACATTTCCATGGTAGCTCATACCCTATCGTAAGCAAGTTCTGCTCTCGGTTTTGCAGACTTGCGGCACCCAGCATCAAAGCAGTGCTACTGTTCCTGTGTGGTTACCCTTTCTTTTTTAGATCAGCATCCCTGACGAGGCTTTATAAATACACTGAAATTAACCACTGTCGCAGTAGGGGGCAGCATCGCTCCCTTGAACCCTCAGGTACCATGCCAAACACCTGGTAAAAGTGCCACAATTATTCTTTTTATTATAATAATAACGTGCACTAAGCACCCTCCACTCCACACTACTCATAAACACAACCACAATACTCCAATAATAAATCAATAAACCAATCCTCCACTCCCAGACGAGTTGCCCTCCTACCACCCAGCTCAGCTCGCCGTCTGGGAGCTCCCACAATCCTTTTATAGTTCCTGACCCGGAAGTGTTTCTCATCCTTCAGTCCATAATTCCCTATCACTTCCGGGTCAGATAAAAGCCCTTTTTTCAAGTACTTCATCCCTTCCACTCATGTGACTTGGAAGTACTTCTGGGGTATAGGGCAAAAAGAAGTCTTTGGTCCTCCCTGCAGCTCCCTCTTGCGGCCCCTGTGGTATCCAGCAGGGCTGAGGATAAAAACTATAAAGTCCATGACTCCCTGCTGGTCTTCGGGGCACCTCCATACTGCAGGGAGGGCTCCTTTGGCGGCTTGGGGGACTTGGCCGGGATAAACTGCCGGGCACAGTCCACACTGCATATGTTTATTAGTTTAATGCATCTGATTGTAATTAACCTGTAACAACATAATGGTCCACAGAATAGCCAAACTATTTCAATATACCATAACTGCTTTAGCGTTGTTCCTCTCACTGCACCTTCTTCTTCTTCCTTCAGCTGCTACCGTTAGGGGTTGCCACATCGGATCATCTTTTTCCATATTGCACCACTCGGAGTATTTATGTCACTGTATCTGTGTGTGAATCACAGCTGTACAGCAAAGAGAATTATGGGTATACAACATCAAGCACATGCTGCCTCGGCCATGCTGTCTATTGAACTGCACTCATACAGCAAAAACTTCAGAGCCTTTCCTCGCGGTTCACAAACAGTTTCATCTAAAGAACTATAAACGCACTCAATCAGTCCATCAAGTGCTCCTTGTAGAACTGTTTGTACTTATAAGTACAATTATCTCACTGTAAACTTGCAATACAGTTATAATGTTGCACAACCTGAGCCATTTTATAAAGGGCGTATTTACATATGATGACGATATCATTTAATAATAAATAATAATTCTTTGCATTTATAGAAAGCTTTTCTCATTTTTAAGATGAAATGCAGCAAAATATGTTTATTATATTATTCAGATAAAACTGTAACTTCACTTAAATAATCTATATTGTTAATAATTAAACATGTGAGGACAGGGTGCCGCAACGCTAGGGAGCCACTGGCGCTCCATTCATGGATTGTTTCTGCCTCGTGCTGTATTCTTGCTGGTGCTGACACGACACCGGAAGGCTAGATGAATAGAATAATTAAACATGTACTAGAAGATATTTCAATGTTCCTTAAAAGTTTTGAAGAATCTCCGTTCTAAGCTTTCGGATGGCTTAACGTCTATTACAGAGCTGATTGTATGGTGATTGGGTATTTGGTGAAAGAAAAGTAAGGACAGGAATTGTAGGTTAGTACGCTTGAAAGAGACAGTACTGCTACAACAAGTATTTCATCGAAGGTAGCGTAGCGAGCATCTTACATGAGACATGAACAATCACTGTGCCACCGTTCCCATGTTTAATAACATGCTTTAACTCCTATCATCATGAAAATGATATCACGTATACATCTCAGTATTTTAATTATTCAAGGAGCTGTAATATCGCGAATGTAATAGATTCTTTGTCCTGTCGGATGAAGAGAAAGTCCGGAAGCACGTAGTTATTCACACACATAGAGCACATAAAAGATCAAATACAAAACAAAGCATTTAATATGCTACTTTAGTTGCAATGGGTTTTGAGAAACTAGTAAATTAAACAATTTTAAGATGAAGTTTATGACGTTCTACTTTAATGACAATATAAACTACGTGATTAAAGTGGAAATTTCGAGATTAAAGTTGACATTTCGTGCTTTTTTCCCACTGTGTGCCTTTTTTTGTTTTGCTCTGTAACCTAATAAGCTTTCATATGACACTCAGACGGTGGGCTACGACTCGCCTTTCCACGGCAACTTTGATATCTGACAACTTCTTTTTTATTTTGGACACTGTGCAACTTTGTGAACTTGAGCTTTAGAGTTTCTCCGACACGCTATGTCACTCGATCAACTTCGTTTTGTTGTTTATACCACTGCTTAAACAAACAAATAGTACATATTTTCTTGCCTCCACTTGGTATTTGTTGATATTCTATTTTCCCTCGTGCTTTTGCCATTGCCTTTTCACAGAACGCTGAGCTTAAGGGCTATTTATATTATTTGCATAATCAAAGAGGCATAATTCTGGGAGGAGTTGGGGTGGGGAATGCAGGTGCATGCCCGTGCGTTAATTTTAACGCTGACTTTGATTTATGTAGCGGAAGAACATGGAAGCTGGCATTTGCACAGATTTATGCATCTGGATTTTTTTGTGCGTAAGCACATTTCCACTTTTGTGCTTACATCAAGTTATAGTGCGAATTCTACGCACAGCATTATGCATGGTGGCCGCTGGTGATTAGGCAGCGTAGTTTATCAGACAAAAGAAGATCATCCTATAAAATCAGGATGAAGACCAAATAAACGACGAGAAGCAGCTTAATTACAGAGTCAATTCGAAAGACAAAACTAGTCCTTTTTTTGCCTAAACAGTATGAATTTCAATTACTCAGTGGTTGCTTCACCAACATAGTCAGCTTGTCATTATTTCTCTTAAAAAGACCACAATTACAAATGCATAGGGCTAGCACCATTGTGCATGGTGTCAGTGCCACATGGGTTTGACAGGCATCCAGACCAGAGAAGGGGATGGTTCCTTACTGGGACGGGAGTCTCAGAATAGACAGATGGGCATCCCAACCAGGAGAAAGGATGGAGCCAGAACCGGAAATGATGGCCAGAAGGGATGGACAGACAGCCCATCACTTGTGAAAGACGCTGCAGGGGATGTGTTATTCCTCCAGGGCACTAGATGGCAGCAGCCCTCCATATTGATGCCCATTTGGGAACCAGCAGGGAATGCTTGGAGATGTAGTCCAGCAACACAGCCCTGCTGGGAACTATGAGTGGTGCAAGGGGGTGCTGTCAGGAAATACTCCTTAATTTATGGGACTTCCATGTGACCTGGAAATAGTTCCAGCGGGCAGAGGCCCTGGCCCTGGAAGTACTCACGAGTCCTTAATAAAATGGATGGCACTCCCTTGTCCAGGCGAGTCAGAGCTGGGAGGACATGGAGCAACACTCGACTGGAAGAGGGCAGTGCGGTGGTGAGAGATATTGAAAGGAGAGAGGATATTGTGCTTGTGTTTTGCTACTTGTGGAATTGTGTTGAATAAACACACCTTTATTTGAACCGTGTTTGGGGTTCACTGATGCCCCTAGTTCTATCACAATGGTTTTAAAGAAACAGCATATCACATGGTTTAACATAACTTCCAAATTTCAATGGCACAAATCAACAGATGTACAACAATTAAAGCAAAATACAAGTGGTAAAAAATAAAAACAAAAGTGTATCACATTATCACGAGGATGTCTGCACATACCATGAATTGTATCCAAAGAATACATGCAGTTCACATGGAATACTCAAAGATTTGCTTTTACAAATGACTCAACTCTTGAGCAACACCACAAGGAAGTTAGATATAAAGATCATTCTTTAGAGTCTCGTCAATACCACTACCTCAGAAACAGAAAATGAAGACAAAATCAAATGGAAGAAGCCGAAAGATATGACAGAGAATACTGTATTTATCAAACTACTTAGCCCTCAGTAAATGAAACATACTAGCTCACATTATAACCTGAACAGCAGGTAAATTTATAAGGTGAGCTGCTTCTGATTATTTAATTTTAAAACATTTCATAGAAGAACATGGCTTTCAAACATTTTAGTCTGCAAAATAGATTTAATCAGAGATTGTTTTTATTGTGGATCTTAATCTCTAGTAGATGCTTGATCACTTTTAGAGTGACTGTAGAGAGAAATTAAGAGATCCAATGTTTATTTGTCTCAAATTATTAAGTGATTGTATAACTTTATCATCCAATAATTTCATTGCTTCAGTGTCTTTCTCAAATACGAAAAAATGGTTAGCATTCTAATATGGAATGACACAGATCAATGAGTCCAGGTTTGACTCCAGGTCAGGGCTTAGATTGCTCATTTTCACCATGGATTTTCACTATATGAATTTTGCTGTTTGGTTGCTGTCCCACATCCAAAAAACATGTGTAACCAGTTAAGTAACGTCTTTAAGCTAAGTCAAGTTTGTTTGAGAATGTTCTGCAATGGACTGTCATACCATTCAGGTCTGGTTCTTCCTTTGTCTCTTAAACTCTTGCATTATAGGCTCCTGTGCTGCTTCCCAGAGCTGGATTAAGTGAGTTGGAAAATGGATAGAAGGATATTCTTATATAATTTTATATTAATCAATATATATTGATTAATAAGCATTTTATTGTGAACTGTTTCACACATACCATCAGAAATTCAAATTTGAGAGTTTATCCATTAATGTATATTTTAATATGAATTCATTCTATTTAATATTAATTAATTAATACACATTTCTCTGGAATTGTTTCAAATATGCCTTCACAAATTCCATTTTGGAGATTCTGTTCATTTTCTTTACCCTCACAAACCTATACTGTACAGATGAGATATTTTGAGAGACTTTGGCTTTATTTTGTGTGTTCGACCACTGAAAACATCGGCTGCATTCTGGGAGCTGCTCGCCTGCCTCAGTAAACACAAATTCCTTTATGAGGTCTCAGAAGTCTTTGTAGCCTTATCCCTTCACCTTCTGTAATCCACTGAACCATGATGCCCTTATGTTATGCCTAGTCTTTGCTGCTTCCTTAGGCTTTTGCCACATTATGCACTTAACTTCCTGTTGCCCTCTTTTTTTCCCGGTGCTCTCTCATCTTCTTGTGATTCCATCCATTGAGATAGCTTTTTAGTGAGGTGAAGGATTATTGTAGTATCAACATGACTTTAATGTTTTGTCTCAAGTTATCAAGTGTTATCTGCTTAAATAAATAAGATTAAAAAATTACATGACAGATTAAAAGTATTGTTCAAATGTAATCAAAATAATAGCAAAATCAATAAGAAAAATATTAAATCATCTTGGTTTCATTTTTAAGATTTTTTTGTTATATCCTTAAAGTGTTCTGATTTTTAAAAGTGCTAAAAGTTCAGTAATTAACAAAGGTGTTTTTTTGGCTGCATGTTCAAAGTGAGCCAAGTCATATCCCAGCACTAACAGGCAGCAGCCTTGGAAGGGATTTCCGTTCATCTCAGAACACACACATTCACACACTGATACTCACATGAGTTTAGATAGGCAAGTTAAGTACCTGTCTTTTGACATGTAGGAGGAAAACCACAGTCTTTGGCAGATTAGCAGATTCTATGCAGCTGGAAATTGAACATGGATTCCTGGAGCATTTGAGGAGCTACCATGCTTTCAATCAAAATAAGGTGTTTTGTGAAAATTTCAAGCATTGTAATATTATGTAAATCATGAATGAACCTACAAATGTACAGTTCATTATCCTATGCTAGTATTTCAGCTTGAAGAAATCTCAACAGTTGGCCAAATTCTGTCTCAAATACCAGGATGTTAGCACATCTTTTCAATATGTGTGATGAAAAAAAAAACGATTCTGAAAACTGTTAACTGTACCCTTGCATTATAGGAGTAAAAAATATTTGAGCACAGCTTCATTATACTGCTGGAGAATTTATTGTATTACATACGTGAAGTACTGTATGTGTTACATCAGGTACATGGTCTGATGGCAGATTTGTACACATGCAAAGAAAACCAACTGTTTATTCTTTCATTTGCACACATTGTCTGTTAAAATTTAAATTTAAGGATTCAAAATTTAATATAAGAGAAGGTAGTAAAAAGTTCAACATTTATCCCTGTTGTAATCTTTTTGAGCAAATAGGATTTAGCGATAAGATGCTGTAAAGAAGTTGGAGAAATCATACTACTGTAGCATTGATGAATACAACCCTGTCCAGGCAGGTGTTTTTAAACAGAGGCTGATCTTTAATGTGGAAAAGAACCAAGAATGTTTCCCTGAAAATGGTACAGGGCATCTAAACATTAATAACAATCAATCAGATCCTAAAGCTTGTAGTCTTCATGTAGGATTTTACTAAATAGTTTGCTTTTTCATCGTTGAAAAAATGAGAGCTAGGACAGAGTTACAGAGTTTTGTGACAAAACTTAAACAGCCAAAATAGCTTTGTCATGTGCCAGAAAAACAAGCTGTAGTTTTTAGCACAATTATTTTGAATTTTCACAGATTGCCTTAAATTCTACTGTACATTACTTACATCCTTGAAGGCATAAAATCCTTGAAAGAAGACAGTTGCCTGTCTTTTACATCCTGGTGGCTTGGGAATTGGAGAGGTGTCCAGAAGAAGGCCTTGTTAATTTTAAGACTGATATGCCAAAAGTGTTGATTGGTTATTTTCATTCATTTTAAGTTAATAAATTCAATGTGACAGAACTTGCATTTACATCTTTGTCTAAATTTAAATCTGTCTTTCCTAGGCTGTTGAGTCTACTGTCATAAGATCTTTCTTTAGTTAATGCCCAGAGCATAATATGAAAATATATTACAATAACAAATTACTGAGTCATATGCTCTTCCAGCTAAAGGCACTACAGCTGGCCATACCTATCGAATTTGCTATGTTTAGTATTTTATCCCCCAATCTTGTCTTCTACATACATTCGTAACACACTGAACTGTGGTGATTGCCACAACATGTTTCTAATGGGCACCTTTTATACTTTGTTTCACTTCTATTTTTGCTCCCAACTATGAAGTTTGTTAAGCTATGTAAGTCAAACCATCAGCTATGTTATACCATACAGTATTGTAGTGCTAGTCGGACTTTTGATAATTTTGGTTGTTTATTAGTCCACTGCTCTGAAAATGACTGCTCTCTATGCCAAGCTAGGACAGTGACATTGTGACAGCAGCCAATGTGATCAAGGTCCCCCAGTGTACCATGGGAATATATTGGAACCCTTTACACAGGCCATGATATTTCCCCTCTTGCACATTCGCTGCAGTCTTAACAAATTTGGTTGTTTTTGAGCTTACATTTATAAACAAAAGTAGTCTGCAGCTAGCGCTAATACATTGTCTGTGTTTTTTAAAACATTAATTAATAGGCTAAGTAAAAAATAAGTAGTATGTTTTTATTAAATAAAAATGATATTTATTAGTGCCTATATATATATATATATATATATATATATATATATATATATATATACTAGGAGGGTCTGCCCACTGCTCGCTTCCCTCGCCCACCCCCAGGTTTGGTTTACCGGATAAACAATTTAAAGAGATTGTTATTTTCATGGGAATTGTTACATATGCATTATTTTCACTTGTACTTTAAAACTTTTGTAAAACCAATACTTGTCCTTTTTTTCTGGCCCCGGGTGTGGTTAAATCTCTTTCTTGCAGGACGTATAATGCTGCTAACATTTTGGGGGGTTAGGTGGTTGGGTTCCAATGCACACTAAGGTGTGCTGTCAGATCAGCTGCTGTCTTTCTGCTCCTGCTGCTGATAAGCTGTGTTTTCTGTTTGTCACACTGTGCGTCGATCATTTAAAAGCCTGTACAGCAGCTGTCCTTTTGCCACTTTGCATCTCTGCCGCTTGTGTTGTGAAGGGGGGTTGAACACATGCTAAGGAGAAGCGGTTGTATCATCTGCTAGCGAGCTGCTGTTGGCAAGCTGCGTGTTCTGTTTGTCACTTGTCATTGTTTTAAGAGCTGGGAGCACATGAAGTGTGTCTGCCAAAAGCATTCCAACAACTGCTAAGTTAGATGTCTGTGAACTTGTTTTAAATGTTGTCTCACTGCCTTGTCTCTGCCTTGGGACGTCAAATTGTCTTCCGAGAAGATCATGTCTCGTCTCCCTATTCTTCCTCCCAAGATTTAAAAAAATATATATATATATATATATACAGTGGAACCTCTAGATACGAGTTTAATTCGTTCCAGCACTGAGCTTGTATAGCGAATTTCTTGTATCTAGAACAAAACTTCAACATTGAAAATAATGGAAATCCAGATAATCCGCTCCGCACCCCCAAAAATATCATAATAAAAATCAATTTTCCTAACAAATAACACTGATAAATAAGTGTAGATACACTTTGTCTGCTGAGCGTCATGTGATCAAAACTGAGCTGATGGTTCTTCTCACTCGTGCGTCTCCCTCTCCTTATCTCTCTTGCTCGCTCGCTTGCGCACCCCTCTCTCTCTCTCCTTATCTCTCTTGCTCGCTCGCTCACCTCTCTCTCTCTCCTCTTGAGGGTAGAGAAAAGCCAAGCAAAATGACACCTTTTATTGGCTAACTAAAAAGATTATAATATGCAAGCTTTCGAGGCAACTCAGGCCCCTTCTTCAGGCAAGATGTAATCAAAGCTTGCATATTGTAATCTTTTTAGTTTGCCAATAAAAGGTGTCATTTTGCTTGGCTTTTCTCTACATTCATAATGGCTAACACAGTACAACACCCTAGTACTCCTCTTGAGGGCAATCGTCTCCTATTCTCCGTCTGCATGTCCGCAATATTTTTAGATACGCTTATACGGCAAACTGCTACAGCGAAACAATGAAATCACAAGCGCACAGACGCGTAGATCCTCACGCTACAGTAGAACAAGGAACACTGAGTGAGCTGATGGGCTGGCAGCGTCAGCTTGGGTGAATCCCCAAGTCGAGGCGAATTTACGCATGCTCGTATTTAGATCCGAATTTTTCGCTCATACTTTCCTCTTATCTTGAATTTTTCGTATACAGAGGTGATCGTATCTAGAGGTTCCACTGTATATATATATATATATATATATATATATATACACACTCACCTAAAGGATTATTAGGAACACCATACTAATACGGTGTCCAGGGCACAAAGCTCCCGTTTCACCAGATCCCAAAGATGCTCTATTGGGTTGAGATCTGGTGACTGTGGGGGCCATTTTAGTACAGTGAACTCATTGTCATGTTCAAGAAACCAATTTGAAATGATTCGAGCTTTGTGACATGGTGCATTATCCTGCTGGAAGTAGCCATCAGAGGATGGGTACATGGTGGTCATGAAGGGATGGACATGGTCAGAAACAATGCTCAGGTAGCCCGTGGCATTTAAACAATGCCCAATTGGCACTAAGGGGTCTAAAGTGTGCCAAGAAAACATCCCCCACACCATTACACCACCAACACCAGCCTGCACAGTGGTAACAAGGCATGATGGATCCATGTTCTCATTCTGTTTACGCCAAATTCTGACTCTACCATTTGAATGTCTCAAAAGAAATCGAGACTCATCAGACCAGGCAACATTTTTCCAGTCTTCAACTGTCCAATTTTGGTGAGCTTGTGCAAATTGTAGCCTCTTTTTCCTATTTGTAGTGGAGATGAGTGGTACCCGGTGGGGTTTTCTGCTGTTGTAGCCCATCCACCTCAAGGTTGTGAGTGTTGTGGCTTCACAAATGCTTTGCTTCATACCTTGGTTGTAACGAGTGGTTATTTCAGTCAAAGTTGCTCTTCTATCAGCTTGATTCAGTCGGCCCATTCTCCTCTGACCTCTAGCATCAACAAGGCATTTTCGCCCACAGGACTGCCGCATACTGGATGTTTTTCCCTTTTCACACCATTCTTTGTAAACCCTAGAAATGGTTGTGCGTGAAAATCCCAGTAACTGAGCGGACTGTGAAATACTCAGACAGGCCCGTCTGGCACTAACAACCATGCCACGCTCAGAATTGCTTAAATCACCTTTCTTTCCCATTCTGACATTCAGTTTGGAGTTCAGGAGATTGTCTTGACCAGGACCACACCCATAAATGCATTGAAGCTACTGCCATGTGATTGGTTGATTAGATAATTGCATTAATGAGAAATTGAACAGGTGTTCCTAATAATCCTTTAGCTGAGTGTATATATACATATATATATATTCATAGAATCCGTAGTCTGAGTCGATCTGATTGTATGGGTGGTTACCTACCAGGTAACACATGTGGTTGGTCTACCAGTCGGCAAACATCTGCCACGGGCCCTCAGTTGCGAGAAGCTGATTATAAAATGCTACATAGTTTACTGTCAAATAATGCAAAGAGTATGCGATGCGTGTTTCGCCCTTATTTGGGTTCATCAGGTGTACACACTCACTTCTCCCCTCGCGGGGATCGAACCTCGGACATCAGCGTCTCCGTGCGTGTGGTTAATTTATTGACAGCCTGGAGTTCATCGCCTGATGGCAGACCAACCACATGTGTTGCCTGGTAGGTAACCACCCATACAATCAGATCGAGACTCAGACTACGGATGCTATGAATGTAATTACTCCGTTCTCCAGGCTGTCAAATAAACGAACCATACGCCAAGGCGCAGCGTAAAGGGACTTTGTCTATGACGCTGACGTCCGAGGTTCAATCCCCATGAGGGGAGCAGTGAGTGTGTATGCCTGATGATCCCAAATAAGGACAGTAAACTATGTAACATATATAACATATATATATATATATATTGTCAAGGACCGAGGAGACAGCAATAAGGGTTGGGGTTTCCGGCCCCGTATATTGTAAAGAACTTTTGTCAAAAAAAAACAGGTCAAAATATAAACAAACAGTTCATACGCGCGCCGACTCCTGGCGTCGCCATTTTATTGGGGAGGAGCCGGAAGTGGAGGATGCTGGGAAGGACCGCAAGGGAGGATGGGAAGGATGACGTCAGGGCAAGATGGCGGAGGAAGGGCGGAAGTACCGCACTGCGGTCAATCCAGGCCTATGGTGCAGGAAGGTCTTTCTTTCTACGAGGAAGCAGAGGGAGAAAGTTAATACCCCGCCATTCCCTGGCGGCGAATGGTTTCCCAGGTGCTATCGAATCAATCCGGCCTCCTACTCGCGTGCGTGACACGATCCCCCTTAGCCCAGGACCGCCAGGTCGGGCGGACCTAACCGAGAGGTCGTGAATACGAGAGAGGGCATCGGCATTGGCCTGAAGGGTGCCCGCCGATAAGTGACAGTGAACTTATACGGCTGTAAGTCCAGGAACCACCTGGTGACCCGCGGATTCGACTCTTTGTGTAGGGACATCCACTGAAGTGCAGCGTGATCAGTCACTAGAGCGAATTCGCGACCCAGCAGGTAGTAACGGAGGTGGGTCACTGCCCACTTAATGGCCAAGGCCTCCCTCTCCACTGCCGCGTGCGGGTCCCCGTCCATCAGTTTCCGCTAAGGTACATCACAGGGTGCTCGACACCATCGACGCTTTGGCTCAGCACGGCACCCAGGCCTGTGTCCGGCGCCGGTCTGGAGAATAAACGGAGCCCAAAATCGGGCGTCCGTAACACAGGTGCCGACGTTAGGGCCTTCTTTAGGTCACTGAACGCTGTTCTGCTTTGTCGGTCCACACCACGATAGGGAGCCTTTTGTCAGGTCAGTCAAGGGTGCTGCTCTTCGAGAAACGGGAACAAACCGGCGGTAGTAACCGCAAGCCCCAAGAAAGCCTGCACCTGTTTCTTGGTACGGACGGGCCATTCTAAGATGTCTTTAACTTTGGAGCTCTGTGGCCGCACCTGTCCTTGTCCCACGAGGTAGCCTAAATATTTGGCCTCCTTTAATCCAAAAACACTTCCGGGGTTTATGCGGAGGCCGGCTTTAGCCAGTGTTCGGAGGACAGCTGCGACCTGCAGTAGATGCTCCTCCCAGGTGCCGGAATAGATGACAACGCCATCCAGGTAGGCGGCACTATAGGACTGGTGGGGCTTCAGCACTCTATCTACCAGACGCTGGAAGGTCGCCGGGGCCCGTGCAGCCCAAATGGGAGGACCTTGTACTGCCAGTGCCCGCTAGGGGTGCTAAAGGCCGCTTTTTCCTTTGCGGATGCCGGTAAAGGAATTTGCCAATACCCTTTGTCATGTCAAGGGTAGTCAGATATCGAGCCGCACTCCAGCCGCCAAGGAGGTCGCCAATGCGGGCATGGGGTAGGCATCGAACTTGGAGATCTGATTCAGACGCCTAAAGTCATTACAGAACCTCCAGGAGCCGCCTGGCTTGGAGACGAGGACAATAGGGCTGGACCAGGGACTATGGCTCTCTTCAATTATGTCCATGTCCAACATACGCTTCACCTCCAGTTCGACCTCTGCGCGTTTTGCCTCCGGAGTCGGTAGGGCCTCTCCCGGACGATTACACCGGCTCCGTGACTATATCGGCTCAATCAGCGGTCCGCCGGGTGACTCGCCACTACCTCGGGATGGCTCGGAGTGTTTGGGCTAACTCCTGCCGCTGCTTGGGGTCAGCTCTTCGCCGAGGTTAAGGGCAGTTGTGCTTGCTAAAAGGGAGAGTGACCTATGGGAGCTGGGAGCTCCTCTCTATCTCCAGGGCTTTAACAGGTTGACATGATAGATCCTTCACCGGTCGACGCATTGGGCTGTTTCACCAAATAGTCGACGCAGTCCTTTCTCTCCTTAACCTCGTAAGGCCCTTGCCAGTGAGCGAGCAGCTTCGAAAGTGGGAGGTCGGGACGAGCACCATAACTCGTCCCCGGGCGGAACTCCCTGAGGACGGAGTTGCGGTTGTAACACCGGCCTGCGCTGCTTGCGCACGCAGTCACGTGCTCTTTTAGGAGGGGCCTGATCTTTGTGAGTCGGTCGCGCAGTTGCTTCACGCACTCCAAAATGTTAGAGGAGGGAAGAGCCTCGCCTCCCAGCCTTCTTTTAGGATGTCGAGGATTCCCCGGGTTGTCGCCCGTATAGTAATTCAAATGGGGAGAAGCCTGTAGAGGCCTGGGGTACCTCCCGTAGGCAAAAGCACGAGCGGGAGGAGCTGGTCCCAGTTCCTGCCGTCGCGCTGACTACCTTGCGGAGCATCTGCTTAAGCGCCTGATTAAACGCTCACCAACCCGCCAGTTTGCGGGTGATAGACTGACGCTTTCAGGTGCTTTATCTGCAGTAATTTGGCTACCTCCTTGAACGTATCCAAGTGAAGGGCGCACCCTGGTCCGTGAGGACCTCCTTGGGTATGCCCACGCGTGAAAACAAATTAACCAGTTCCCGCGATGCTTTTAGTATTAGCGGAGCGCAGGGGAACCGCCTCTGGGTACCGGGTGGCATAGTCCACCATGACTAGGATATACTTGTGGCCACGGGTTGAGGGCTCCAGGGTCCCACCAAATCGACCCCTATCCTTTCAAAGGGGATGTCCACGAGGGGAATAGGGACTAGAGGAGCACGGTCCCTCCTAGGAATCTGGCGGGTCTGGCACTCGACAGGATTGACAGAACCGCCGGACCTCCTCATTGATCCCAGGCCAGTAAAAGCGGAGCTTAATCCTCTCCAGTGTTTTTCGCCCCAGGTGGGCCTAGGAGGTGAGCATGTGCCAACTCGCATATCTCCCGCCGGAAGGTACGCTGAATTAGCAACAACTTCCGACCTCGCCCTCATGGGTAGCCACCGGTACAACAGATCATTCTCAAGGACAAAGAAGGGTTCCCGGTGTGGATCCGTCCGCTGTTGAGCTGTTAGGCAGAACGACGCATTCCGGCAAAGCGCAGGGAGTCATCATTCCACTGCTCCCTCTTAAAGGAGGCCGGCGTGGACCGAAATTGATGGTCCAGGCGCCGAGAGGGTCTTGGGGCCTGGGCCCGGGAAGAGTTCCTGGCTAGTCCCTTCTCCGCGGAATCTTCCGGTCAAGGTCCGTAGCCACGAAAGGTCCCCGAGACACCAGCCATAGGGCCTGCCCTTGTGCACGGCGTGGAGGCCGCGAGGGGTGCCTTTTCCCCTCATAACAAGATCCAACGAGGCCCGGGAGCGCTAATGGCTTACCGCTGATTCTTTTAGACCAGTCTTGTCCCAAAATCACTGGGAAGGGGGTCAGGTAACACAGCGACCGCCATTTGATTGGTTCCCCTTCCAGGTGACATAGCAGTGAGCGGAACGATATGACCTAGTCCCCCATGCACACAGGTGACCAACAAATGCTGTTTTAACCACTGTTGCGTAAGACAAAACGGCGAGCAACAATGGTAATGTTGCTGCCGGAATCAAACAAAGCCACCACGGCGTGCCCATTTAGCAACACCACTCCCGATTCGACTCGCCAAGGGATGCGGCGGGTACAATACCTCTCCGACGACGTCCAGCTGCAGTCCATAGGCTCCGGGGCGATGTGATGCGGGCAGTTTGGTAGCAGGTGACCGGTCTCGCCACACTTGAAACAGCGCGGCGGTCCCGGGCCCTCTCTGGCTCCGGCTGGCGCTTCTGCAGCGCGCCGAGGGGCTCGGGGTGGCCGCCCGTCCCTGCCGGTTCCCGCAGCAGGCTTTTCTGACCCCCAAGTCGGAGGACCGCCAACTGACGCTCCAGGACGCCGAGGAGGCCCGACATGTTCTGATAAGCGTGTCCCCGACCTGCTGGGCGAGGGAACTGGGCATCGATTGACCAGGCCTTCACAGGCCACCCGCCGACCACTTTCCGCCCGCCGGGCCTCTGGCCGTAGCCAGCGCCCATCTTGCCCCAGAACTCAACGCCTGGGCGCGAAGGGCTTTTCAGGGTCAAAGCCCCAGTTCCGCCATTCGGCCGCCTGCTGGCCCGGGCTAATGCCGTAGCGGGCCAGTATTTCGGGCTTGAGGAGGTCGTAATTAGCGCCTCCTCCTCAGGGAGGTCATAATAGGCCCGCAGCGCTGGTCCTTCAGGTATGGCGCCAGGATGGACGCCACTGACCGCTGCCACTGTTCCGGTGGCCGCCCTCTCAAACATGCCCAGGTAGCATCGACGCCCTCCGAAGGGCCCATCGGACTAAAGGATGAGGCGGCTGCCTGGGCGGGTCTGGTCTCGCCCGTTGGGCTTCCACTAACCTGGCCTCGTGGCCTCCAGCTCCCGGTGGTGGCGGCTTGCGCAGCTGCAGCGCCTGGAGCTGGTCATTCATCCTGCAGCACGTGTTGAGGTCCTGTCCCTCCGTCATTCCGGGATCTCTATCCTGCCGACTACGCCACTTGTAAAGGACCGAGGAGACAGCAGCAAGGGTTGGGGTTTCCGCCCCGTGATATTGTAAGAACTTTGTCAAAAAAAAAACAGGTCAAAATATAAACTAAACAGTTCATAGCGCGCGCGACTCCTGGCCGCGCCATTTTATTGGGGAGGAGCGGAAGTGGAGGAATGCTGGGAAGGACCGCAAGGGAGGATGGGAAGGATGACGCCAGGGCAAGATGGCGGAGGAAGGGCGGAAGTATCGCACTGCGGTCAATCCAGGCCTATGGTGCAGGAAGGTCTTTCTTTCTATGAGGAAGCAGAGGGAGAAAGTTAATACCCGCCATTCCCTGGCGCTAATGGTTTCCCAGGTGCTATCGAATCAATCCTGCCTCCTACTGCGTGCGTGACAATATATATATATATATATATATATATATATATATATGAAATCCAGTGTCTGTCTATTATATGTCTGTCCATTTTTCATGAGAGAACTACTTAACGGATTTAGACCAGGTTTTTTTCTATAATTTGTTTGTACATTCCGGTTGATTTTATGACTTCTTTCATTATGCTTTGTATCATAGTTCGCTTGCGGTACCAATTTATTTGCATGAATCTGAGAGACACGCAGCAGGCCGAGGGGAGGTGGGCAGGGCCCTCCACTACGTGTTCCTTACCTCCGCTTAGCTAGTGAATGAGAGAACTACTTCATGGATTTAGATTGGGTTTGATTGGGGTTGATTTTGCGAACTCTCTCATTCTGGTAAGAATCACAGTTTGCTTGCAGGAGTGCTATATTCTCGCTAATCCGAGACAGAGGCTGCGAGCCAAGAGGTTGGGGAAGCATGACATCAGGAGTGGGGAGCTTGGCAGGGCCCACCTCACTGTCCTTTTTCACTAATATGTGGATGGGGCATTGCTAGTATATACTGTATATATATATGTGTGTGTATATATACAGTATATCGGCACGGTGGCACACTGGGTAGCGCTGCTGCCTCGCAGTTAGGAGATGTGGATTCGCTTCCCAGGTCCTCACTGCGTGGAGTTTCCTCCAGGTGCTCCGGTTTACTCCCACAGTCCAAAGACATGCAGGTAGGGTGCATTGGTGATCCTAAATTGTCCCTAGTGTGCGCTTGGTGTGTGTGTGTGTGTGTGCGTGCCCTGCAGTGGGCTGGCGCCCTGCCTGGGGTTTGTTTCCTGCCTTGCGCTCTGTGTTGGCTGGGTTTGGCTCCAGCAGACCCCCGTGACCCTGTAGTTAGGATGTAATGGATGGATATATATATATATATATATATATATATATACACACATACATACATACATATAGGGGTAAGCAAAAGTAGGTTTACTGTTGCGAGCACATGACACCTAAGTGCACTGTGCCATTGTGACAAAACCTATTTGCCCACCCCTGCATAAAATGATAAAATGTCCAGTGTCTGAGCCCTGGTGTAATGTCGTCCAGCATCCACAAGAGGGAGGAAGTGTCTGAGAACAGAGAAAACAAGAAGCACAAAGAAAGGTGGATGTAAGGGCTAGCATATCCGGTAAAGAAAGGCAAGAAGAACCACAAAGATAGATGGCCGCAAAGGTTAGAATGTCTGATGAACAATGGCAATAAGATGCACAAAGAAAGAGGGATGTAAGGGCTAGCAAATCTGGTGAACAGAGATTTATGAATGCACAAAGTGATTGAAACAGGCAGACTTACTGTTACACTATTAAGCCTGTTTTAATAAACATGTCAGTCATAACATAAAATAAGTTGCCATTTTTTAGGGATAAACAATAACCAGTGATTAATAAAATACAGATTAATTGAAGCCATTTTTAATAACAACAAAAGATGCTATCTACTCAATTGGCTTATAAAGTAAAAGTAATGTTTAAAATGGAGAATTATTTGCTGCATTTTTATAAATTAAATACATTATCGTCTGGATTCTGTATTGAAGCATTTCAGTCAGCTATAGCCATGTTTAACACAAGTGGAAATGCAAATGCGATTCTCTCCTCATACAACAAATTAAAATCAGAAGAAAAAATAAATGCAATGTGACGGTCACTGGCAGCAGTCAGGTAATCTTCAGAAGGGTGGTCAGCCATGACACCTGTGCAGCTTTAAAACGTGTGTGGAGTAGCAGCAGCAGCCTTTTTCAGTAGTTGACCTACCATTTTCTTCATAAAACTGTCAGATTTTAGCCATCATGGAAAAACATCAAAGTACTTTATGGCATGTCATCATCTTTTCACTTTTTCTTGTGTAACTACAAACAGCCAATTCACATTCTAATTACACATTTGTAGCTGTGATGCACTGTGCTGCGCAGATAAACTTGAGTGAACACTAAACCCCGAACTGCTGTGTGTATATATGGAGGGTCCATGTAATCTCTGTCGAGACATGACAGAGGTGCCAGGTGTAAATGTAATCCAGCTGATCTATATATGGACACAATCTAGATAGATAGATACTTTATTAATCACAAGAGAAAATTCACATACTCCAGCAGCAGCATACATAAGAAATACAGTACCTTTAAAAAATGTATTTGAGAAAAATGACAATTATAGCACCCCATATCCAACATGTTTTGAATTAAATATAAACAAATTACTATGGTGGGAATCAGTGGTTACTTGCTAAAATACAAAGGCATTGTGCAGCCTGTCATTGCACTGTATAGTCAGAATTTGTAGATGTTTCAATAGAGACCCCATGAACCTGTTTCACTGTATAATGAGAATTACATTAGGCACTGTAAACACAGGTTGTGATAAAATATTTATACAGTCAGAAATATGTTGGTGGATCATCCTGTGGTGTCCTAGATAATAGACTCTCTATCTGGCAGACCACAGTTTGTGAGGCTCAAGGGCTGTGGCACTATCACGGATGTGAGCAACACTGGAACATCACAAGGAACAGTCCTGTCTCCTTTTCTTCTCACTCTGTATTCCTCTGACTAAAAATATAACCCCAGAGGCAGAAACGAGTTACGAACAATGCTGCACATCGTATTTCTGACACAGAATATGCTATGAAGCTCTTTTGTACCAACAGCAATATGCCTGTATAATGCCTCAATGTGACTGTGAATGCTAATTCAGATATTTTTCGTTGTTTAAAATTATCCTCTTTTTTAGTCATTCTGGTGTGTGTTCAAGGCATGTCTATCTATCTATCTATCTATCTATCTATCTATCTATCTATCTATCTATCTATCTACAATCATATGAAAAAGTTTGGGAACTCCTCTTAATTCTTTGGAATTCTGTTTATCATTGGCCGAACTTTCAAAGTAGCAACTTCCTTTTAATATATGACATGCCTTAGGGAAACAGTAGTATTTCAGCAGTGACATTAAGTTTATTGGATTAACAGAAAATATGCAATATGCATCATAAAAAAAATAGACAGGTGCATAAATTTGGGCACCCCAACAGAGATATTACATCAATACTTAGTTGAGCCTCCTTTTGCAAATATACCAGCCTCTAGACGCCTCCTATAGCCTTTGATGAGTGTCTGGATTCTGGATGGAGGTATTTTTGACCATTCTTCCATACAAAATCTCTCCAGTTCAGTTAAATTTGATGGCTGCCGAGCATGGACACCCTGCTTCAAATCATCCCATACATTTTTGATGATATTCAGGGAACTGGTGACGGCCATTTCAGAACATTGTACTTCTCCCTCTGCATAAACACTTTTGTAGATTTAGAACTGTGTCTTGTTGGAATATCCAACCCCTGCGTAATTTTAACTTTGTTACTGATGCTTGAACATTATCCTGAAGAATTTGTTGATTTTGGGTTGAATTCATCCGACCCTCGACTTTAACAAGGGCTACAGTCCCTGAACTAGCCACACAGCCCCACAGCATGATGAAACCTCCACCAAATTTAACAGTAGGTAGCAGGTGTTTTCTGGAATGCGGTGCAAAGCACTTTTTGTTGTGACCAAATAACTCAATTTTTGTCTCATCAGTCCAAAGCACTTTGTTCCAAAATGAATCTGGCTTGTCTAAATGAGCATTTGCATACACCAAGTGACTTGTTTGTGGCGTGAGTGCAGAAAGGGCTTCTTTCTCATCACCCTGCCATACAGATGTTCTTTGTGCAAATTGCACTGAATTGTAGAATGATATACAGATACACCATCTGCAGCAAGATGTTCTTGCAGGTCTGTGGAGGTGATCTGTGGGATGTCTGTAAACATTCTCACAGTCCTGCACATATGCTGCTCTTGTATGTTTCTTGGCCTGCCAGACCTGAGGTTTAACAGCAACTGTGCCTGTGGCCTTCTATTTCCTGATTCCATTCCTTACAGTTGAAACTGACAGTTTAAACCTCTGAGATATCTTTTTGTAGCCTTCCCCTAAACCAGGATACTGAACAATCTTTGTTTTCAGATCTTTTGAGAGTTGCTTTGAGAATACCATGCTGTCACTCTTCAGAGGAGAGTCATAGGGAGGCACAACTTGCAATTGACCACCTTAAATACCGTCTCTCATGATTGGACACACCTGTTTATGAAGTTCAAGGCTAAACAAGCTAATTCCAACCAATTTGGTGTTGTAAGTAATCAGTATTGACCAGTTACATGAATTCAAATCAACAAAATAACAAGGGGACCCAAATATTTGCACAGCCAGTTTTTCACATTTGATTTAATTTCATATAACTAAATACTGCTGCACTAAAAATCTTTGTTCGGAAAACACCCCAGTACTCAGATGTTCCTAGGAAATGAAAGACATATTACTGTTATCTTTTTTGTTGAAAGTAGAGTAAATTATTATGTAGGCTGAGAGGGGTTCCCAAACTTTTTCATATGACTGTATGTAGTGGGATTCTGTATAAAACCATATTTTCCCCTGGAGACAAATAAAGTTCTATCTATGAATGTCACTCAAAGTTGTTAACTTGCATATGCATTTCCTCTTCACAGAAGGAATAAGAAATTTTTATTCACTAATAATCTGCTTGAAAATTATGTGAACCTAACAAAATAAGGTGAAGCTTATAATTAATACACTCTAGCACTTCAGTCATAACATAACACTTCACAACGGTATTCACACAGGCCCATACACACACAATAAAGGAGTAAACAAATGACTGTAACACCATTGCTTCCTTTATTGCATACTGATAAAAAGTTGAAAAGTAAGCTCTGGTTTCTTCAGTGACCTTTTCCAGAGACAGTTTTTAAATGTGCTACAGTTTTTGTTCTCATGTTTTACCCTTGTGGCCCTGATTGTGAACCCATGAGAACAATGCAAGTAAACAAGCCCAGTCATCTTTCTCTTCAGTCTGAAAGTTCTTTTCTTAGATTTATTCTCACAGCTCATAATTTGTATCACTTTTCCCAGAGGCCATGAACTTGTGAACTGATGTACATTTTTCTAAATAAGTGTACTTTTAGTAGATATATGGCTTGAACTTAATTGATTTTGGTTATTATTATTCCAAGCAAAAGAATATTTCTGACGTGTACTATATATGAAGGGGGTCCAGCCCACCATGGTTTTTCCAATAAAAAGGATTTTGTTACATAATTAATTATTGACTTCATTTTTATTACTGCCCCTCCAATATGTTTTTACTTTTATTTGTGGATTGATGTCCCTATCATTAAACTCAGATCACAGTACCTGAACACCCTTGTTCTATTAATCATTGTTTATTAATAAATACAATAATTATAGAATTATGGTGATTACTTATATCTAAAGCAAACAAATGCATCAAAGGCAAATAAAACACAACAAACATCAAATTGTCAGAGTTTGCTGGTTTTCCCAGAGAGGTTTATTTTTTATTTTCCATAGCTTACAACTGTCTGCATTCTCTGACTGTACAACTTTCTGTCACAGACACAACTTTGAATGAATGATAAAGTCAGTGTTACACTATGAGAAATTCTCTTGTTATTTTACTTATTTAATTATTAATTTACTATAAAATAACTGCCAAACATAGCATAACAGTCATAACATTTTCAGGCCAACTTAATAAATAATAAATCCAGAGTCAATCCCAACAGAACTGGGTGCAAGGCAGGTAGTAGCCCTGAAAAGCGTATCAGTCCATCACAGGGCCCATTCGATCAAAGACCCACAACAGGCCAATCAATTTGGAATTACCATTTAAGCAAGTAAGCACACTTTTTTAAGATCTGGATGGAAAACTAGAGTACCAGGTGTAAAATAATTGCAGACACATGCAAACTTCACACAGACAACATCCATGAACAGGGTTTGTACCCAGGGCACAAGATCGTGGAAGCAACAGCAACAATTTATTACTTGTATAGCTCAAAATCACAGAAAGAATGCCCCAATGGGCCTTAACAGGTCTGGTTTTGGACAGCCTCCTAGCCTTGACTCCCTAAGAAGACAAGAACTCCCCTGCAAAGAAACCCTTGTAAAAAAAAAATGAAAGAAATCTTGGAAAAGGCAATTCAGGGAGAGAGCGAGAGAGAGACCATTCCAGGTAGATTGGGTGTGCAATGGGTGTCAAAAATGGGATAAATACAACACTCAAATCAGAACACAAGTAATCCACTCACAGAGCTAGATGACCAGTCTGTCATTGCCACCTCATAAATACAATATAGTACAAACTACAAGGCAAAATGCAAGAACAGATTACACCACTCATTAAATACAGAACTGTCACATATGAGGATTCAGATTTGTTCAAATACATCAAAAACAAAGTAGAAACTACTTAACATAAATGAAAAACAACAACAGCTGTCTATCAGTTCATTGTAGAACCACTTCCAGAAAGTAGAAAAGGAGTCAGACACCATCAGAGTTCCGGAGACAACGGTCAACTATCTGTCTCTTGCCTGTTGGCCATTATACAGCTGAGTCAGTTCTGTGCCAGCCAATATGAAACAGTTCTAGCCCTTCAAAGCAGGGATTCTGCAAGACCTCTGAATGGGTCCTGTGGTATCAAGGTGTTTTTCCAGCATATCTCAGATTCAGATCTGGGGAATTCATAGATCAAGGCAACAACTTTAACTCTTTGTCATGTTCCTCAAACAATTTGTAAACTTTTTTGTGGTGTTGCATGGCCCATTATCCTGCTGAAACAGGCCACTGCCACCAGGGAATATCATTGCTATGAAAGGCAACAATCTTTAGGTAGGTGATATGTGTCAAAGTAACAAAGAATGGTAGGACCCAAGGTTTCACAGCAGAATATTGCCCAGAGCATTACACTGCCTTCTCCGGCTTGCCTACTTCCCCTAGCCATCTCTTTCCCAGGTAAGGAATACACACATACCTTGCCATACACATGATTAAAGAGAAAATGTGATTGATCAGACCAGGCCAAATTCTTCCATTGAACCATGGTGCAGTTCTGACACTTACTGTGGGTAATTACAGCGGTCAGCATGGGTATTCTGACCGGTCTGTGATTACGCAGCCCCATATGCAGCAAACTGTGATGCACTGTGTGTCCAGACACTATTCTTTCATGGCCAACATTATGTTTTTCAGCAGTTTTTAGCTACAGTAACTCTTCTGTGAAATTGGACCAGATGGGCTAGCCCACACAGTCCACTTGTTTCAATGAGCCTTGGGCACCCTCCATCATCCTTGACCCTGTTAACTGGTTGTCCTTCTTTGGACCACTTTTGGTAGGTACTAACCAATGTTTACATGGAACTTCCCAAAAGACTGCTGCTTTGGAGATGCTCTGACTCAGTTGTCATTGTTGTTCAGATCCTTACGCCTGCCTATTGTTCAAGATTTTGACACAAATCCTTCAAAAAAGGACTACTCATGGTCTAATATATCCCACCCCTTGACAGGTGCCACTGTAACAAGACAATCAATGTTATTCACTTTACCTGTCAGTGGTTTTAATGTTGTGGCTGATTGGTGTATGAGTTTCATGTTGCATACATAAAGTGCTAAGAATAGATTTCTTCAAATAAAGCTGTACTTCACTCTCCTACTTGGTTGTGCCATTGGCACAAAGTCAGATTTTGAAGGCACACATTTATTTCATTTTTTATAAGTCAAGTATTCTGGCTATTAATTGATGCATATGTTTGTACATGAAAGCTTGCAACCAATTTTCAGTCCTTCTCCTTTGCTAACCAAAGCTGGTGCGGTCATCAATTGCGCCCCTTCAGTTATTAGTGGTGCTAAAAAGATGTTGCCTTAAGTGGATTAACACCACTCTGAAAAAATGGGCAGAATAGCTTAGTTGCTGGGTGCTGGTGTTCTTTTAGCTTATGTAAAGGAAGGGGAAGATAGTGCGAGTCCTCTGCAAAATAAAAAAAAAAACCTTGTGAAGGAAATCTTTGCAAGTCTGTATTTGGAATCCAACTAGGTTGTGTTTTGTCAGCATACCTCTTAAGCTTTACAAACCTGTTTGACTGTGTATTGATTCTCTATGTTGTATTTAATTTAAATAATAGTAACTGAAATCCAATTTGTAGTAGCTAGCCCAACTAATAATGATTTTATGGAGGCCAAAAGCTGTACTAGCATATCTGTTAACACTAGAATCCCTGAAGCCTACGAAAAAACAATCAGCACAAGCTGCAAGGAGCCTGCTATCCCATCTCCCCACTGACGCAGAAAGGGCAAAAAGTTCTCCCAACTCAAGTCTTGTTTATCTCGGTGTGAGGTGCCTGCAGTTGTACAGGGTAAATATTATATCATTATTTGGAACATATGCATTTCATGTGTGTTCCGTGTCAACAACAACGATCTATGTAAGTGTAGGATGCATATTATTTACTCTATACAGCTCCAGTTACCACACTCCCAGATAAACAAGGCTTGAGCTGAGAGAGCTTTTTGCCTTTCCTCTGGTGGTTGGGGGATAGTATAGCAGGCTGCTTGTGCTTATCGACACATTTACAAAACAGAAGACGCTGATGGAGAGGTGTGAACGGATTTAAGATGTTCTGTACCAGTTTGTTTTATAGGTTTTGGTAATTCTAGTGTTAAAACATACAAACGTTATTAACTTTTTGGCAAATACAGTGTATGAAGAGAGTGTGGGATTAAGCAAAGGAAAACACAAATGTACAAGTAAATCTCATGAATAAAAACACTTATACACTTAAACACACTATATTCTCTCATGGGTTGCGTTACAGATGTTGGTCCGAGTTTATAAGGTGAGGCGGCTTACCCACTTATCCCTTCCACAGTACCATAAAAAGCAGTTTATTTACTGTGTTCCTATATGTCTCTGTCTCCCTCTCTCCTTTTCCTGTCCAGTAATCATTTACCTCATCTCATTTCACACCTCACAACTGAATGGTTGCAGCTTTAAATTCTATCCTTGGGTCACTACTGCCAAAGCTAAGATTAACATGTTGAATTGGAGTTGTTCTGTAATGTTCTGGAGCCAGGAAGCCACAGTGAATTCTGTCTGTGCCTTGGAATTCTGCACAGCTATTAAACCTCCAGGTCACTTTTAAATTTTCTTCAGAGGTTTGTTGGATGAAATGTGCCTTAAAGCAAGAACAATATGTTCCATATACCAAATTTGTGGTATAAAAAAAAAAACAAAGCAAAATTGCATATATAAGGATGATGATATATAGGTAAAGAAAAGTGGTACATAGAAGGATTACTGTCCATATGTTGTGGTGGGCAACTGGGGGTGGTACCCAGCCGGGACGTCCAGGAGGACCGGAGGAGGGCTTGCGCCTCCTCCAGACCACGAGGGGGCAACCACCCTGGTTGTGTTGGGGGCCACGGGTAGAGGGCTTGGAAGCCCAACCCCGTCGGTGCCTGAAGAACCCTGGACCTCAGCACTTCCGCCACACCAGGAAGTATTGGGGGGAAGAAGACTGGGGACACTCGGAGGGCTTCCGGGTGCACAGCCGGCACTTCCGCCACACAGGTGTGTGTCCGCGGAGGAGTGCTGGGAAGCAGCTGGAGCCCACCTGGGCTGGTATAAAAGGGGCAGCCTCCCTTCATTAGGAGTCAAGAGTCAGGTGGAAGAGGATGAGGGACAAGAGAGAGAGGAGTGGAGGCGGCCGAAAGGAAGGCACTGTGAAGAGAGGCCTGGACTTTGGGGGATCGGTGCTGGAGGCACTGGGTTTGTGCATTAACCAAATTGTAAATATTATAAATAAATAATGTGTGTGTTAGGTGATAAACCGTTGTCCGCCTGTCTGTGTCCGGGTCACGTTCCACAATGTAGTGTATATACAGTACATAAAAATCAGCCAATTTTCAAACTAAAATGTTAAGAAAGAGTAAACCAGACCATTTTAAATCTGGTGGTGTCATAAGCTGGTATATTGAGAGGGCAGTTCAAGCTGAGCCCTGTAGCGATGCCTATATTATAAATTAAAATTTTACAAGTATTATCCCCTTAAATATTCCCATGATGTTTTTTTAATCTGCCACTGGTTCCATAACAAAGTAATTCATCCATAGAACTACACATTGAAATACTTGCCGCCATAAACAGTACCTTGTTCTCTATGAATGAGTCACTCTATTGATTCATCTAATATGCAACAATGTCTGTTGACAGCCGTCTTTCAATCTACTTTTTTCTTGCAGTCTTTGTGAATTTTGACAGTTTGCATTCATTACACTCAACAGATAAAGGAATATATGATACACTAATGAATATTTTCTCCAGTGTTGTTGTAAGCTGATATACAGTATTCCAAATGTACTTTCCTAAAAATGTCTTTTATACTTACACAAAATGTCTCAGTTATCATATATTAGGAAACAAATTTGTATGATCTGTCGAAAAAAGTTTCTCATAAATACATTGAATGTAGTGTACTACACATACTGAAACATCAGATGCAGATAATAAAATATTTAAACTAATATCATGGTAAACTAAGGAATAGGCAAACAGAAAAAATACAGTTTTAGCTCATAAAATATAATTTTTGAAAGCAATAGAAAATAACTATGCATTCACTTCTACAAGGTAAAAGAAGACACAATATAGCTGCATAGTGCAGTTAAAGGGGTAAAAACCTTAAAATAAACTATGAAGCTTCAGAGACCTACTGTAGATGAAAGTTTCTTTGTGATCATTAGTATACGTAATGATATAAGGTCAAAAATAGGTGTGCACAAAGTAGAACAAAAGGGCCTGTTGGCTATGAAACTCTTAGCTCCGAAAGGATTGGGGAGTTTTTTCAGACATTTTGCACATATTTCCAAATTTTCAAATTGTAAGAGTTATTATTTTGTATCATTTAAGGAATCAATGCATTTTAATTGAATTAAATTTGTTCTTTTATGGGCGCCCTATGATTTTATTTTATTCTTACTCACATATGACATAATCTACATAAATACGTTTTAGTACATATTTGAATGAAATCTTGTCACTTAAAAATATTTTTTTTGTATATATTTTTAGCCACCCTAATGCCACACATTCCTTAGCATGTTACAAAAACCTTGACTTGGATGGGAAGTTGATTTGACAGAAATGACATCAGTGACAGAGTGGAATCAAACATACTATCTTAAAGTGAAACATAACATACTTTCATGTTCATTTTTATTTCTGAAAATCCTAACCACATTGAAGCCTTACATGTGTAAACTGCTGGAAATATGGGTTTGTCCATTGGAGAATTGAGCCTTCCCTTCAATCTTTCTTAGAAAATCCTTTATCCATTGCGCCAACATCGCCAAATTACTGAAAAGAGTATTTTTTCCTAATTTGTATATAAATAATTGGTTTGTGTACATTGGTTTTGAACCTTCCATCATTTGACTGAACGCCCAACATGCTAACCACTTGACCAATGCTGCTTAACTGTCATATTGAAGTAATTTGGCAAAACTTCAATATCAATTAATCAAAATGATTTTTTTTAATTTAATCTGTCTGGATTGGTCTTGTACCTTCGACCATTTGATCGAAAGTCCAACATGCTAACCACTTGAGCAACAATGCTAATTTTTCATATATGTGTGTATTGGTTAAAAGCACTACAGTATACATGTGTGTATTCACAAAAAGTATAATGTAAGGACATGAGAAATGTAAAAAATGCAAAATTTGATCCAGACAGAGAGTTGAATAGATAGATAGATAGATAGATAGATAGATAGATAGATAGATAGATAGATAGATACTTTATTAATCCCAAGGGGAAATTCACAAATAAAAATGAAAATAAAATCGTGTAATAAAAAAGCAAACTGGTTTCTATTTTTTTTGGTTATGATGACATTTGCCCATCACTAAGAACAGTTTATTGATCTTGGACCAATTGATGGATATTGTAGAGAAAGTGATGTCATCTAATTCAGATTTTGATCATGAATTTAGACTAATGACCTCTCTAAAACTAAATAATCAACTTCAATAGCTCATTCTTCTTTAACTTCTGAAAGATCTTATTAAATTCTAGTTGCTTGTAAACAGCTTAGTTTTATCTTTTTTATCTTGTTATCTTTTTTTTCTGCAATTGCTGGGATCAAAACAATTTAACATTGTGGAGAACAGCAATAAAAATAAAAGAAAAATAACAATCTTCTTACATTTTTAGTACGTATCCTTTTCTGTGTTACTATTAAGCAATCTAATAAATTCTACTTTTACAATTACTACTTATCTGTAATGTCTGAAAAATGACAATACAAATTAAGGCCAGTTTGGGAAAATATAAGAAAAATATCAAACATTTGTGTGTTAGCAGCTGTAACTTGTTGTACTGTAGTTTGAAAGCATGTGTATGAATCTCCAAATAGCCAGCTTCATCGAGTGCTGATACCTTCCTTACTTCCAACCAAGCCAAGACAGATTTTGGCCTCTGTGGAATTATACTTCATTGAGTAAAAGAACAGACAGAAAATTCATATGTGAAAATAAAATACAAATAATTATCATATTAAAGTTGGCAGATAATGCAGTAGTTATCACTACCCCCTAAAAACATGAGGGGTTCTCAAGTTTGATTCCCAATTGTTTGTGTGGGTGTGTGTGCAGTTTACCAAATCCTCCCACGGTTTTGTGGATTTTCTCTTGGCTCCAGTTTTCTTCCATCACTTAAGTTGAGAATATGGTTACTTGATGACTCTAAAATGGCCCAGAACGAATGAGTGGTAGGATTACTGACCCATTGCAGTCTTTAGTTGAAATCCTGGCTCTTTCACTCCTTTGGTGTACTCCACACTGTTCCTGTGTAAGTGTTTTTCAGGCCACCATAGCTTCTTCACGCATTCCAGAGATGTAAATTTTAGAGTGACAAAAGGTCTTAACTTGACCCAGTGTGGGTGAATGAACCCTAAAATGGACTGCTGCCTTGCTTAGGTTAATTCATGCCTCAGCTTCAATACTCACCAGGTCCCAGGTTTCTAAAGACTCTGAACTGAAATTTCGCAGGTTTATACAAATAAATTATTTAATAAAAATAACTGTGTTCCAATGTGGTACTGTAGCAGGAGATATGGCTTCATATGTCCAACCTCCAGGTTTTGATTCCTGGCCCAGTTACTATCCCTGAGGACACTGCATGTCCGTCCTGCATTCCAGTAGGTTTTCTGAAGGCATCCTGATGGTATTGTGTCCAGCTGCTAGGCTACAGCTGAATGACCAGCTTTAGGAAATAAGTAATTGGATAAAACAACCAAATGTATTACCTTATTCTCATTTAAATTAACTGAATATTGAAATTTCATTTTTCTTTGTATGTTGAATTACACAAGCAGTCTCTTTTTCATCTCTGAGAATAAGATAAATTAGATTAAGTCAAATTACAGCTATATTAAATCTATCATAAATGTTTTCCTGAACTTGAGTGCAAACAATACCATATAAATTATTTACATTCAGGAGTTTTATTGCTTCAGGACATTTGTGAGATTGATCGGGATGTAATGCATATCAGGCATCTCAGTAAATATCTATAAATACCATCAAACTTCTGAAGCTTTAAAATTTAGTTTAGTGAATATTATGATATAATTATTTGAAAAAAGTCTCTTTTTGTGTTAAAGCTATTTTTATTAAAATGATTTAAATCTACTTCAGATTAATTTGTTTTAAATTATATTTTTAAACATAACATTAATAATACTTTTTTATTGTTTTTTTAAGAAAGAAGTAATAAACATGACTGGGTAATTGCATTTTTGTTTTTCAAACTGCAAAGAATGAGATTATTTTTAAAATTCTTTTGTCTTTTTCACAGTCTGCTTCACCTCCTCATGAGGCAAAGACAAGGATTATGGGGAAAACTGTGAAGGAAAAGACAGTAAACTCCAGATGCCTCACAGCAAGCTAGACTCCCTTTTCAAGCAAGGACTGGATTCGTCCGGAGAAGGACACACCCATAAAGAGAACTGGAATTTGAGGGCAATTTGCACAACGCTAATAAGTCAATGACACAAACTGGTGGTTCATCACTTCTGGCCATTGACCAAGGGACTGAATAAAAGGGAAGCAGGAATCAGAATGGATAGGTCACTTCCTGTAGCTATAAAAGGGGGACTTCAACTAGGGTGGCCAAAGTGTTAACTGCTGTAGATAAGAGAGATAAGTTTCATTTGTGAACCTTTCTCTAGCTACAAGAGATTTTGACTCAGTAGAAAAAGTAGCAATACAGTACTTTAATTATTTGTCCACTTTGTGTGGTCCCAAAGGATGGAGGCAATGCTTTGCCTGAGGATTGCCAAGACAAGAGATAGATTTGAGAAGCACATATGGAAGAACAGCATGCTTTATATTTTTATACAAGTCCTTCTCTATGTCAATCTGCACTGTAGTTACAGTCTTAGTGGTTTGGTCAACAGAAAATAGGTATACCGAGAATTAGCATGATATCATCACATTAGTAATAATATTAGTCAATATTACTGCATACACATTCACATGCACTCTCAAAATTACTAAATCCAATTTAGGGTTGAGGAAGGACCAAGATATATCCCAATTGGGAGCAAGACATGAAACAGCTCTGAATAGGACACCAGTTCCTCTCACAGCTCACTAATACACACGGCCATTTTGGATTCACCCTAATTTTGCAAACTCCAAACAGACAACATCCAGGCATGACCTCTGAACCCAGAAAGCTGGATCCCTGAAGCAGCAGTACTACCCACTATGCCACCATAACTTACTTCTTCTATTACCATTCTTTGTTAAGCAAATGTTTTTATGTAAGGCAACTTTAAAAAAACAAACATTCTGTACCACCTAATCATGCATGTATGAAGTTGGCCGATGATACTTTTTAAAAGAAGGAAAGGATATTTAACTATTGTCACGCACGCGCGCATGGGAGGCAGCTAAAGGGCTCGAGTGAAGGCAGCCCGGGAGGCTCTACCTGGCTCTCTTGAGATCACTTCTGGGACTGAACCAATGGAAACAGACCTTACCAGCTCCGGACCCCCTGATGTCACATCCGGGCCTGATCCAATGAATAATGAACACGTGCCCAATCCTTATGACCTCACTTCCTGTCTTCCCCTTTAAAAGCCTACCCTTTTCCCTTCTCCCGCAGTCTGGTTTTGGACTCCATTGTAAGCACTTCAGTGCTAGTTGCTTTAAAAAAATGGCTTTTGCAGCCAGGATACCAAATTATATGGGTGGCTGCCCCAAACCTTTATCTGTCTTTGTCTCGTTTTGTGACACTATACATACTGATTATACCTTACTGTCTTTTTTTGATCAAGTATTTCTCTCTAATATAAATAGAAATCTTGGGACGAGACTTTCTTGGAGATATTTGCAACTCCTGTGTGAGATAATTTCAGGTCCTCCGAGACGAGACTTTTTGGCAAGAGATTTTGACAAGTCCCGCCCTCCTCTCAAACATTTAGAACCATGCCCACAGTCCAATCACTTCTCATTCATGTGAATGCCATTGTCAGACACAGTTCCTGCGCTGTCAGCTCCAAGCAGGGTCGCAAATAAAAGACAAAGAGTAGACGACAAAGTAGAACGTTGTAAAGAGGTTCAAAAACGTTGGTGTGATACACATGCAGTGTAGGTAAGAGATTATGAAAGTACTAAAATTCGAAAGTCTCAAAAAACTGATAGTAAAGATCGTATTAGCGCTAAAATACGGTAATTATTACTCGGTGAAATAACAGAACAGCGAAAAAAGATCGACTATATGGACATAGGTGATATGACAAAAGTATGTAGTTATTTTTCTGCTTTAAACTTTAAGTCGGAGACTTGTAGATCGTTAAATTTGTGTTCCCATCAGGGAAAAGTAGTGTTTCTTCCCAATGAAGAGGCGTATCTGCAAGAATTAAAAGATTTGTTGTTTGGTGAAAGTCAAATCCACATACGCGAGTGGTAGGGATGCGAAGTGGCTACCGTGTAGCGCAGGCCTGGGGGTTGGGGAGCAAAGTGAGCAAGGGCCGAAGTCCCCTAGTATTAGAATAAAGAGAAAACAATAAATCAGAGCTCAACATATACAAGATAAAATTTACAGGGGAATAAAAAAAAATTCAATTCCCACACCTAATGGTGCCCGTCCTCCCCCATAACCCCTACTACTCTGCAGATGCACAAAGACCTTAGTAGAGAGGCAGAGAAAGAAAAGGTAATCCCCGAGGCATAGCCATCCAACCCTCAACAAAATGGGTAGCAGTTGCCCATTCATTGATTATGGTGTGGGGCGACCACCTAATCCAGGATTAAGAAAGTTCCAAGAGAACTAAATAATAAAAAGTAGATATTGAATGATTAGGAGAAAGGGTGTTGCAGTAGTTTCACTGGAAAATAACCACAAGCTTAGCAGTAATGGTGTCCAAAGTTAAAGGTGAGAGAGAGAGGGAGAGATAGAAAGACCTCAGAAAGATACAAGAGCAGAAGACCATGCAAAAAAGATATATTGTATATAAGGACAGAATATTGGTTAGAAAGTTACAGACAAAGGTCCTAGAGGACAAAAACATATGGATGATTGTGCCAGGAACTTAGAGTGAACAAAGATGGCACAGAGGGATGTCAGCGAGTACATTAGCAAAAATTAAAAACAGCAATACTGATGGCAAAAGGATGAAAATCAGGAAAATGACACACTGATATAGTTGTCTACGGTATTGTCTCCTCTAATATATTTACCATGTTGTGCAAAATGTCAGAGCCATATAGTAATGATCATGTTTATGTTGAAAAGAAAACATTTGAAGACATTTCCATTATAAATATATTTATAAATACATGTCTCAAAATAATGTGAATTGTATATAGCTGTAACAAATGTTGCTTTGATTCCTTTCACTGACAGGCAAAAATTAATAAAAAATTAAGACAACAATAATTAGAAACCAAGGAAATGCATGTTCTTTTTAGGTATAAATGGATGTGTATTTTGTTACGGTCTAATGATCAATCTGAAATGTCTGGTTTGGTTCTTTTGGAACACTGTGTAAACATGACACTTTGGAGGGAATACATTTACAGAGACCACCACAAGATTTTGGCCAATGATGATGACTGGCCAATTTTAGTATCCTAGAGATCTTCTGTTGGATGTTCTGTGCTTAACAACATTACAAAGGGCTGCTCAAAGAAACAAAGCAATACCAATCCCTGTTCAGGTAGGGTATATGCTTTTCTTTCTGGTAAGTGGCACTTTCCAAAGGGAGTTGGCTGACTAGGGAGGGATTTCACAGCCTCCTCTCAGTAATGTTATGCCACACATAAGAGACACAACAGTATATAAAGCTTCCTTTCATAAGGTTGGTGAAAAGAACCATTTCAAAATATAATTTGCAGCAATGACCACTTTCCTAAAGGTAACTCTTACAAATGATGGCACTCATATTAAGATAAGGATGCCAGTTGAGAAAGAATTTAGTTTTATCAACCAAAAGCATTTTCACTCAATATCCAAATTAGATGTGATGCAGCATGACACTGATAAATGGAGTGGAATGGTATCCTGGGTCAACCCATGATCTATTCGTTTTCAAACACAGCTGTGAAGGCTGCAGATGTTAGACTGCATGATGGCTGGCTTCTAGGCTAGTTTCAATCTTTGAGGGCTGAATATTTTTTTGGCTTTCTTCATGCAGGCACCAGCTGCTGGAGCTAAAGAAGGATCCAAGAGAGCAAAGTGAATGCGCAAAGCAAAATACTCCATGGACTACGTTTTGCATATTATTGCTTCAATTTTGATGCAAGTGATCTAGAGATCAAAAATGAAAGTGATGTACCAGCATTAGCTGATCTGTCCCTAGCTGACTGCTGTGCTGAACGCTTTCATGTAGCGACTGACAGCTGCGTAAAGATACTACTGTACATCATTATACATCGACACCAGCCTCAAAACAGCTAAATACATTTTAAAAGCTAACATTTAAATGTTTACAAGCTAAAGAACTCAAGACCTTTACCAGACTTGCAGATGATGGCGGATATCCCCAGAGGTGATGGCTCTTAACCCCCTTCTCCAATCCTTTGAGTGCAGAAGCGATATAGTCCAATGTCAGACACCATTAAGCATGCTCTGTTGTTAAGTAAATAACTGGACTTCTGAACAGCCAATTTCATTGCACTGATGCAACAGGCAGCAAGTCCTTGTATCATCCTACAACAGTCTGATGATAAGATGGTAAGAGCTTGTACGTACAACATAACATGACCTAGAGGAATGGTATTTCTCCAGTTCCATTACATTACTGGGTTAGATGAATTGGAAGGCAATGCAGCTGCTGTGCAACCATGAATAACGTGATTTGTTGCTTGTATAAATGTAAGTTAGTCTAACATATGTATTCAACATTTTATTTTTTTTTTAAAGTTGTTTTAAACTTAGTGATACATCTGCTGAGACGGATATGATTTGCTGCAGTTTCTTTGCCATGTTATCAATGGACTTTATTATGACCATCTGTGTCTGCAGGACTGCATCATTAAGGATGGCCACTGGCAGAATGTGATGTATGCGGTGTGCCAGGGACACTTGAGCCACAGCATTAAGATCTTCTGCCACAGTACCACATGAAGGGACTGAAAAACAAAAATTGTTTAAACCTTGAATGTCTGATAAAATAAAGATTGATGGAAATGAATCTTTGATTTCTCTCAGTCCTTACAAAAGGGAACAATGATAAGCTTTCATGGCATATCTGCCTCATTTGGAGCTGTGCCCCCCAAGGATCCATCACCACTCCGCTCACCACACTTTCCCCAGTGGTAAATGTGATGTGTTTGTAAAGTGGGGAGAGCTCTGACGCCCCCTTGGCTCTGAGGCCCCCTTGGCTCTGACACCGATTCTTTGCCTAGAGAATCTTATATCCTCTAATTCAGGTTTACTCAATATTTTGTGACTATAGCAAAAAAAACTGATGAGGCTACCTTTTGCTTTTATGCATCAAAAATGTTTTTATTGTACAGGTAGAGATGCACCAGGATCGAACCCTCGCAAAAATTAAAAAAAAAAAAGAAGTGTGTTGACTATGTCATTTTTTTTTCTTGCAGCAGGGTGGCAAGAAAGCCCAGAAGGGACTATGTGATGTTTTGGCCTCATAATCCCAGAGGTTTATTTTTCTCCAGCATCATCAGCAGATGTAGTTTCAGTTTTCCTCTCTGCCCTGGCTATTTAACCATAGCATTTGTTTATTAAGGTTGACATTTGTACAGCCTCAAAAAGCTTTTATAAATAATAATTTTTCTTTTCTGTTTCAATTTTTTCAATCTCTCTATTTATCAATTACTGCTGTGAAGTACTTTAGGTACTTTCGTGCATGAAAATGTGCTATATAAATTTTTGTGTTACGCAATACTATAGTGATGCCTATCATGTACCATGCAGTTTCACTTATCCCTCTTAACTTTATTACATCTATGGCAGCCAGCCTACAGACACGACACCCCTGTTACACTATACTGTAATTAATGAGGATTGGATTTCGAACATGCCATCTGCTTTATCATGTAGGTGGAAACTCCTTTGTTGTGAAATGTTGAGTTACCATCCAGACAAAAATAAATAATTAAAATAGGTGAACAGGTAAACTGGATTTGGAGAGAATTCCATGAATGTATGAAATTAAATGCTGATCACTTAAAAAATCTTGAGAGGTTCTATCAATGCTACCTCAGGTCCTTCTCCAGATCTGGGGTGGCGCTGCTGCATCAGTTCCAGCATATTCTTTGAGAATGAAACAAAAAAACACCATTGGTTTTTAAGCCGAGTCCTGTAGCTGCTAGTTTTTGTTTCAACCAATTTAAAAATCATTGAGTTGTTTTAACTGTAATTGATTTCATTGTTTATATAGCTGGTTTTACTTTTTCTCTTATTTTCTCAGAAAAGTACAGTAGAGTGAAATTTTCTTTTAAAAGAAATTTAGATATATGTGTATTTTTGCCAAAAATGTAAAATGTATAACTCTCTTATATCATCTTACTGTTAATTCAATTTATTCTGTGAATTATACTCGAATAACTGTATACTACTAGTGATATTTAATAACAAGGACCAGTAGGGTGAACACAATTAATGCTGAAAGGCTGCAGCTACTTGTCATACCTACCTACTCTTGTGCTCCTTAGTCAATAATAACTTGAGTAACTTAAATAATTAAATGAAAATCATGTTGATAATGATGGAAATCTTAAAAACACAACATTTTCTCCCATGTTATATCACTCCATTACAAAAAAAAAATAGAAAAATAATTTTTCGAATTTCAATTTTGACAATAATGGCTGTTGCCCAAAACATCAAAAGTTAGTTGGAATGAAAACCTAAAGCTCCTTTGAGAATTTGAGAACCACTACTCTATAGGGACCCCTTGTATATTATGTTTTTTTTTTTGTTTTGTTTTATTTTTTGTTTTGCACAAATTAATCATCTAAAATCACGGCTTTCCAAGTGTCTCCAGCATAGTCAGTCTAAGATTTGAAGGAGAGCTCTTCATGACACTGTGCTCCTCCCTGCTCTTCCTGAGTTTAATTCTGCCTGCTGTCTCACAGGTTTGTTTTCACCATATACAGTGCCATAATGTTGTAATTTGGTTTAAATGTGAGCAAGGTGAGTCTGTTTCTGAACAGTGACTGTATCAACACTTCGGAGAGCAGAAAAGGTAGCAGCTGTGACAAGGCCAAATCTCCTTCTCTAGTGTAGGAACTACTAAGTTCATGTACGTCTTATTATGTGTTTCATAATCTTTCACTCCTAATCCACCATTAAAATGATGTAAAGTTGTAAAGTTCTCTAGTCATTCTAAATCTCATCGACATATACTGTTGGGCTGTACACCTGTTTCTGTTCAGGTGAAAAAGTCAATTACTGTTTTGATTTCAACCTCTAGAGTGTTTTTCTTGATTTTAATATTGTTTTGAATCTGATTGTGACACCCTTATTGTTCTATATTGGGCAACACAATTTCCCTGTATGGCTGCTATGCAGGAGCAGATGTGACGTCACCATAGCACTGAAAAATGAGCATTTCTGGGTGAGGTGAGTGTGTTTCCTTGATTCATTATTCTTTATACTGACTTTGTACTTTGAAATTATTGACTATGTCATTGGGGTCTGATTATTTGCTTTAATGAAAGATAGGTTTGATTTCTCATCTTGAACTTGCTCAAAGTGCAGTTATGTTTCATTACCTGATCCTCTTCAATATAAACTACCTTTTCTCTCTCATATGAAAAAAAAACACCTAACCCACTCATTTCATTTTGCATGTGGTAACAATGCACGGTGCCACCACAAGTCTTTATTGGGCTGAAACAATGGATAAGATGGTCATGCCAAGCTGGCAGGTCACTCACCATCCACACCTGACTCAATGGCAGGAATGTGGTGTCACTGCTCTGGTGAGATTATCATTTAAAACCATTATCAAAGCTGCATTTTTAGGCACCTCCACTCTTTAAAACTGTTTGCCAAAGTGATCCATCCAGAAGCACTGACAAAATCGCTGTAAGGATCAATGGGTCCGAGAAGCCTCTCTACCAAGCCAACTGCATAATTTTAAGAAATGAAAAATCAAAAGGATGAATAGAAAATAGGCACATGATGAAGGGGAAAAAGATCTGAAAATGTGTTGGTATATATTTAAACAGGTTGTGTAAATTTCTATTTATTATTATCCACCTGCCTTTAGAATCTTTATTTATTTAATACAATATTCAAAGGCATTTCAAACATAGATATTCTGTAAATATCTGTGCATTAGTTTTAAACTAACAAATATTGAGAAATACTGTAAATATAAAACATTTGAAAGTCTGATATACTTATATTTGAGAAAGTGATTATTTAGTCTTTCAGGGGCAAATGTACTGTATTTACACATTTGAATTATTGCTATAATTTAATTTATTTCTAACTTAAAGGAAAAAACCCTTCTTGGGGAAATTGCAGGGATTTGTTTAAAACACAAAATGAAAATGGTCATTTTAACAATTCAGGACAGTTGGTATCATTTCTGTTCTCCTGATGCTATCTGTAAGCCAGCTTCTGCTGAGTAGAACTGAGTGAGTATCAGTTTTCATCAACAGCGCCCGACAATAGATTGCGGCTAAGCCTGACAAGGCTCTGGGGAGTCAGTTATGCCCTCTGTCACCATATGGTCTCAGAAGGGTCTCGTATCTCTTACAGTATCCTTAAGTGAGATTCACGGCTTAATCTCTGTACTGCTTATTCTAACCTTTGAAAGTTAATGATCTGTGAAGGACAGTTAAAAATGCTTATTTGATGTAATCAAGCATACTATTAAAAGCAGAAGTTTGACTTAGACATGGGGTCTATATAATTATTTTAAAAAATATAATAAAAAGCATATTTTCCATAGTTTTTTGCATTTATAAAGCAATTCAAAAACCTGCCACAATCCTTAAAGGTTACAGTTTATCAGATAGAAGTGAAGGTGTCTCGTTTCATTTGGGATAAGATATGTGCATAAAGAAAAAAAATAACCATTACTAAGGAAACAAAACACTTTTCAAAATAGAATATATAATATAATACACTTGAACATAGGAGGGATGTATTAATATGCTTCCTGTACCACCTTTACAGAGTGTACAGATTATATTAGAAAATCAATTTTTGCAACACCAAATGCCTTAGAAAATGACTCAATGTAATTTTTTGCAATGTACCTTTATATACAAAAAATTAGTTTTAATGTGGCTGCTAATGACATACTAAACTCCTCCAGTTATCTACAAGAAGAACCTATAGTTAATACCTCTACATGTATAATTTCAATTAACTTTTTCAAATACTATGTTCTGGAAAGGAGAAATAAATAGATGAATGTGTATTTTTATTATGTGAAAGTTTAATCAATGATATTTGTACTCACCAGAAAATATAAAACTAAAGTTTGTTTTAGGAAGTGATGCAGAATCATCTGTTCACTACAATAACTTTTTCACTTTTTGGGCCTCATTTCCTAAATGTGTGTTGTGCACACAGATCAAAAGCTACATTATGTAAATATGAGGGTCTGTTCCCTTTTTTTCTCATAAACTGTTGTTCCACATTACACACAGGGTACTTCCCTGCTCCAGGCGTTGTGTATGTGTTCATCCCTAAAATGGGGACACCCTTTTTCTCTTGCCTTCCAGATTTATTATATTATTGTTACAACACATTTATCCTTCTACTAAATTGCACATCCAGTTTAGAGTCGTCAAAGAAGAAGACTGTCCCATTAGAATCATTCAAGAGAGTAGCCAACTCTAGATAGGTTTACAATATTTTACAAGATAGTGTGACGAGCAGCCACGGCCATTATCCAGCCGGGATGCCAACAGAAGGGAAGGAGCAGGGGAGAGAGCATCAGTGAAGCAGTGCCTCATGTTAAGATGTATAAAAACTAAACTTGGAATAATGCTATGGCATTACAGTATTCATGGCATAGCCTCAGACCATGTGTATGCATGTTTCTGTTTGGTTTTGTAAGCAGGCGGCACTTAACGACAAAGCAGTGCTACTGTTTCTGTGTGGTTTTCCTTTCTGTTTTATATTCACATCCATGATGTGGACTTTATCAAATATACTGAAAGTAATTGCATACCATTTACAAATTTAAGGCACTTGATTGTAATCAATTTGTAACAATAAAATGGTGAATGGAATGGCCAAACTATTCCAACTAACATGGCTGCTTCAGCTTTGTTAGAAAACATCGCAAATGGAAGAATTAGAAGAGAGCCTGTATTTATCCAGTGATGATGACTGGCTTACTGTAGATTTCCAAGAGCCATCCTTTTGGAGCTGTGTGCTGAACTGTGGCTGGCCTTACAAAGGCAGGCTTTGAGGAATTATGATGTACCTGTTCCTTTGCAAGTTCTGTCCACTCTTGGGTTTTTAGCCACAGGAGCTTTTCAATGCGAACTGGCTGAGCTGCACCATGCCAGCTGTATGGGATGATATTATCCACTTGTCATCCAGATATATAAAATTTCCTTACACTGTCGTTGAATGGGCAAACATCAAAGCACAATTCACAGCAAAGTCCGGTTTTCCAAATGTAATCAGAGCAGTCGACTGCACGCATGTTGCTATAAAGGCACCTTCAGAAAATTAATTTGCTTATGTAAATAGAAAGTATTTCCACTCTATTAATGTGCAAATTATCTGGGATGTGAAAATGCATCTCATTAATATTGTTGCAAGATGAACTGGCTCAACTCATGATTCATTCATTCTGAGAAATAGTAGTGTTGGAAACAAACTTGAAAATGGTGTTGTGCGTGATGGCTGGCCTCTTGGTAAGATAAGACCTTTAATATTAACCCCCTGGTCAAAATTGTATGATGTAGCCATATAACACGATTACTAAGGTAACAGTGGGTACCCGCTGAAAACGTGGCTTCTCATCCCACTTGCCAACCCTCTGACTGAGCAATGTTAAAATGCCGCGTTATAAACGTCTAGAAAATAATTACAGCAGCTTACTGCTCAAACTGTGTGAGCCCTGGAATTCCACTACCTCCTCCAGTGGTGACTGCGGGTTGCAACTCACTTTTCACATTGTCTTTGATATCTGACCTCTTCTTTTTTATTGTATGCACTGTGTGATTTCATGAACTTGAACTTTTGAGTGCCTCCACCACACTATGCCATTTGTTATTTATACCCCTGCTTAAGCCATCAAATAGTATGTTTTTCCTTACCTCTACTTCACTGAGCCGGACCTCCATTTCTCGTGCACTGAAATTCTTCTTTTTCACATGTGCCTTTGTCATTGTCTTTTAACAAAACACTGAACAGAAAGGGCTATTTATATTGATTTGCATATTCAAATAGGAAAAAGTCTGGGAGAAGTCGGGGTGGGGCTATAGGCTCGTGCATGTTTGTTAAAATTCATGCTGATTGGGATTTATAAAGGGAAAGTGCGTAGAACTTTGTTTACACACAGTTTTACGCATGTGAGTTTTTTTGAATATATACACCATGTTTTGTCCATACACCATGTTTTAGTGTGAATTCTACACAAGGCGTTATACATGAGGCCCCAGAACTGCAAACAGTACCCCAGATGCTGTCTTACTAGTGTGTTATATAGTATAATGAGCATAATGCCTCTTAAACCTAGAATCCCTGAAGCCTACGAAAAACTTGTAATCCCTGCCCACCATAAATTCCTTCACACCTCTCCATCAGTGTCTTTTGTTTTGTGAATGAGTCGATCAGCACAAGCAGCAAGCAGACTGCTGTCCCATCCCCCCTACCGACAGAGCTCAACTCAGGCAAAAAGCTATCCCAGCTCAAGCCTTGTTTATCTCGGTGTGAGGTGCCTGGATTTGTCCAGGATAAATAATACATTGTTATTTGGAACACATGCATTTCATGTGTGTTCTGTGTCTACAACGATCTATGAAAGTGTAGGATTACAGGAAAATCGAGAAATGCAAGAAATGTTGAACACATACCTAAAATACAAACTTTTTTTATGTTTTAGTACTAACGACAAAATTTTGACATGAAATGTATAATGTGTGAAGACTGAAGTCCAAATATCAAATAAACACTTTAACAAAAGTCCACATATAACAAAACAAGTGTGCTTTTATTCAAGAATATAACCAAAGAAAAATAAATTGTGATAGGGTACAACTCTGACATGACCACTATGGTGGTACAGAAGTAAAGAATTGCTGACTCATAATCAAGAGGTTGCGGGTTCGATCCTGGCCGCTTTCCAAGATTTAAGGTTTTGAGTAGTGAGCTGCTCGTATTGTTACTATTATACAATAAAAACACATATTTGATTTGAGTCTGTAACACCCGGTCTAAATTTATGGTACTTGTAAAGGTTAGCGTTTCTTTTAATTCAGTTTTGTTCTCTCAGTCATGTTCATGCTCCCCCTCCGATCTGATACTGCTGTTTTCAAATAAAGACGTGCTATAACAGAGGTGAACTCAGATGAGGGTGAGCAAGGTATGCCAAGCTTGCCAAGGTATCATGTAAAGTTTTGTTTGTAGTTATGTTTTGTGATGATCTTTATACAAAAAATATTTGTATGTTACTTATATAAAAGCCACTTTGAATGTTATTTACTTGTTTACCTTGATTTATTTACTTATCTTCCTACAGCGTAGTCACAAGTAGACTGCAGCACTACCTGTGTTTGATCAACACGGGCATGCTGACAAAGTATATTTGTAATGCCATGAAAATTGCGGTGGCAGCTTTCACCTGCAGCTATAGACTTTTCAGTACGTGAGCGACTCTCAACATGTCAGCCTAGGGCGCTGTTACGCAAGTGGCAGTGTTTATGAAAATTGAGCGCTGCATACTCCAGATCTTCCTAACCCTGATCTGTGCTATGGACACTGACAGGCTCCATTTTGTTAATCAGGGGGTGCATGTTGCAGAAACTGAGGGGGATTCTTCTCCCTCAGTACTGGGGCTTCAACTAGCACTAAGCATACTAAAATGAGCAGCAGCCCCAACAATAATCCTTGATATCCATCACTTTTAACATCACCTAATTACCCTTTGCTTTCTGTGTTTGAGACAATGTTGTACTCCACCTACAGACCATGCCCTGAATTCCCAATTCTTTCAGTTTGATCACTAACTTTTCATGTAGTACTTATCAAAAGCCACGTGAAAGCCTTTTGATAAGGTACCACATGATCCACATCAGCAGCCAGTGACTGTTCACTACAGGCAGTGTCTCTGCCTGCCATTCTTTTACACCATGGACATTATATAATCTGACTGACTGATTTACTCAGAGTTTAAATCTTTATTTTTTCATTCTCTAGATAATCTGAATACTGTAATTGCATCCCCATACACAGTACATTAAAGTTGTCAATTTGAAAATAAGATGTCAAGAGATGAATAGAAACGAATGGGCATTGCATATTAATGTCTCATTCACTGAGGTGGGTGTAAACTGGCAGGCTCCAGCTTACTTGCAGTGTTCCCAGTATACTCTGTGTGAAATGTTACATAAGAACAGACACTGAAGCTTTAGTTCTTATAAATCAGCCTGGCAGTTACAGAGAGGGGTCACTTCATGAAACATAAGCTGATTAAACAGAGTTCAGAATCATTCTTGAAGATCACTGCTATATGAGCCTCAGTCCACACCTTAAGATACAGAAAAGGATCGGCTTTCAAAGGATTATGTGAAGGTTTACCATCACAAAATTCAGCATAACCAGGCACAAAGAGAAAGTTTCAAAGGAAAACAAGAAGAAAAAGAGTGAAATCTAAATTGAAATTAAATGCAAAAGCTTCCACATTGAGGTCTTGCCCAGATTCCTTATTCTTCATATTTTCTTACTATGACAAGTATTATTTATCACATTCTTTACACCTTGTGGCGGAGTCGTGGCTCTGAGGCTAGGGATCTGCACTAGCAATTGGAAGGTTGTTAGTTCAAATCCCAGAAATGCCAAAAGTGACTCTACTTCGTTGGGCCCTTGAGCAAGGCCCTTAATCTGCAATTGCTCCGTCCTGGGTATGATGTTAATCTGCATCCATCCCTGCATGTAGGCCCTCCAACCTGCAGGGAAAAACCTAGGGGTTGGTGGCAGAATTGGCACTCTAGCCACCATAAAAAAACCTCACACTGTTTCACTCCATCTGAACTAGTGTGGTGCTGAGGTGTCCTCATGGCTGCACTCGGGTCCTAATCTGGGATCCTGAGGTGGTCTGTCATGTGGCAGGTGTGGAAATCTGCTGTATCACTCCTAAGGTGAAGGTTAAATGGGTAATGCAGTCTGAATATTTTATTCTTGATGTCATTCTTTCTATCAGCCTCAATTTTCTCTTATTCTTTTTTTGGAAATCAGTAGTTGCAGATTTTATAATGGTACTAGGGTGACTATTATTCCTCAACATGTTGGATGTTTTCTCTGTATGTTTATAGAGCATCCCGGTGGACACATCCCGAATATACTCATGTTAACCTTTAAGTTGGTCCAATACAATTGAGTTAGTCAGAGCCCTGCAGTGCCCTAGCATGCCATGCAGGTATGGTTCCTCCATTGCTGACACAGGCTCCAGCTCCAGAGACCACTGTTGACACCATAACAGAATAAGCAAGTTCAGAAACTGGCTACCTGTATGAATGTCTAATAGTGAAAGCTGTTAACAGTTTTCTACAAATAGATTAGCTAACTTAATATAATGCATACACTTTGTAATAACAGTGGAGGTTTCCTTTATAATCAATGAAATTTAGAAATCTTTCTGATGCTCATCATCAACTTTGATGACATTCCAATTCCAATATGTGAAAATGTGATGTAGACAACAAATGTTTGTCCATATTCATCATATGAATACACTATGTGGTGTGAATTTACCACAATGTATACAAGATGAAACACCACTGTTGTGTTTAAAAATTTAAAAAGGTTCAAACCTTGAGCCTTGGATTGAACTAAAGTTCAAAAATGTATATACTAAATATGGTGAACTAACAAGATCAAGTTAGTCCACAAACTGTCATTAGAATTTGTCCATTCTTTTTTGAGTTTCCAAAATTTTACCACAGGCACACGGATATGGATGTTTTCAGAAATGCTCAGAAACTGTTCTAGGGATACTTCATTGGGTTTCTTCAGTGGGTACCCAAAGTCAATTATTTTATAAAAAAAACATTATGTCCCACATATAGGAAATATGTAGAAATGTAAAAAAAATAATATAGGACATGCATTGCTTGAGGTTTTTCTCTTTTTCTTTCGAGTCATATTAATTTGTGATGTGCTTGCACATTTTTGCCCTTGTGTGGCAATTTTATCTGGTGTCTGTGCTTTTCTCCAAAAATAAAATATTTGTTGTATGAAAATTATGGCTCTGTGTTCTGTGCATGGCTGTTCCCTGCCTTGCTGATGCTATTGGAATAAGTTGTAGTTTCCCAAAATAAATTTTAGATCCAGTGAAATATATAAAAAGCAAGTTTACTTTCAGAATTTTTTCTGACATTTAATAAACAGTTGGGACAGTTTAGCTATTAGCTAAACAAACAGGCTTAATGGACTGAATGGTCTCTCGTTACAATACCTCCAAATTCTTTCCACAACAGTATAATACAAAATCTTCTTACCCCATTCCACACCTACCACATAGTCTCATCCACTGTCCTCCTGACTTTGACTTCTCATGTAGGAAACTTGGCTTCTTTTATGTCAGACTCAGGAGTAATTCTGGTACCACAAAATTGCACACTGGAAGCAATTCCAGGCCAGGCAGAAGCCCTTCAAAGAGGGTATAATGATCCCCTGTAGGTACCCATTGTGGTACCTCAAGATCCCCAATGGGGGTGTTCCATGGGACTACAGTTCCCATGCCTGCCCTGCGGGTATCCCTATGTGAGTGCCACCAGTGGGATGCTGCCATTGTGCACACGGGGAGACACATAACTCCTGGAAGCAGCAACATTCTGTCCTTCCATTACAACCTCCCACCCTGGCAAGGAGAATGCCTCCATCCTGGTCGAGAAGCCGGTTTATTCAACATAGCACTCACGCCATCTTATTGCTATCCAAGAGTCCTGGAAAGTGCAGCTATCTCCTTTAGAAGCTTAGACTCTAAATCATCTGTAAATGCAAGGAAATTCTACAATGTCTCAAATTTGGAAGATTTCAATGTGTTGCCCTATTAAACTCTGCAACATAATTAGTTTTTCGTGCTTTGATTAATCTGACACAAAGCCACTGCATTAAAACTGCAAATAAAAAATAAAATTAGATTCTTACTGAAGGTTAATATGCTTTTGTTTATTTTACATCTGCTGAGCCCTTGCATTTTATTCTATTTAATGGTAAAAATGAAGATTCATGGTTACATGCCACACACTGATTAAGGATCTGATACACATTAGACCATTCCTGCCTCTGTACTGATTACAGATAAAATAAAAAGCTGAGCATAATAAGTGTTCAAACAAAACACTGCTTTTTAAGTAATCATGTGCAGGCAGCCAGTATGTCCTAGGATCTAAGTGGTTAGCCTTTAAACCATTGTTTTTCAGTTCACTCTTTGCCTTTGACTTACTGTGTAACTCCCAGGACATCTTTCAACCTGCTTGAGCTGCAGTTATAGGAGATACTGAGGTTAGATTAATTAACCTCTAAATGTGTCTGCATAAATGTTTCCTTTTGCAAAAATATGCCTTGAGGTGGATTCACACTCAGTTCAGGGTTGGTTCTGCCCAGTGCCATATAAACAGACACCAGGTTTTTCATGACCCTTTACTGGAAATGTAGGGGCGGCACGGTGGCGCAGTGGTAGCGCTGCTGCCTCGCAGTTAGGAGACCCGGGTTCGCTTCCCGGGTCCTCCCTGCGTGGAGTTTGCATGTTCTCCCGTGTCTGCGTGGGTTTCCTCCGGGCGCTCCGGTTTCCTCCCACAATCCAAAGACATGCAGGTTAGGTGGATTGGCGATTCTAAATTGGCCCTAGTGTGTGTGGGTGTGTTTGTGTGAGTCCTGTGGTGGGTTGGCACCCTGCCCAGGATTGGTTCCTGCCTTGTGCCCTGTGTTGGCTGGGATTGGCTCCAGCAGACCCCCGTGACCCTATTCGGATTCAGCGGGTTAGACAATGGATGGATGGATGGAAATGCACCTTAGTAAATTGACTGAGGTATCTATCTATTATAAAAGAAAATCTTGAGACAAGACTATTGCCAAGAGATTTTTTCAAGTCCAGCCCTCCTCTCAACCATTTTCAACCATGCCCACGGTCCCCTCACCTCTCATTTGTGTGAATGCTTTTGTCAGACACAGTTCCTGCGTTCTCAGCTCTTATAAATTCTTATGTTTTCCTCACTTTAAGTTCCCAATAAAAGAAGACTTATTATGTCCAAACCTTATTGAAGAATTTCATCCCAAAGAGTTATCAACAGAAGAAATGAGTACAACGGCAATCCTAGCACCGAGAAACGATGAAGTCAAACGAATTAACACGAAAATTGTTGATCGGTTACACGCCAATGACAAATTTTAACAGGCAACAAGAAAGGTAATGCAGTATATCTTCCACGGATAACATTAGACACCAAAAGAGATCTTGATATCCCATTCATGTTAAAATGTTTACAGTTTCCCATTACAATAGCTTTTGCTATGATAATTAATAAATGACAGGGACAAACATTCGAAAAAGTAGGTTTATTTATTAGAGAGAGAAACGATATTCACTCACAGACAGTTATAAGTTGCATTGTCACGTTGTAATCCCAAACACGGAATCAAAATTCAATACGATATTGACGAAAAATTAATTCGAAAAATAGTTTTTACTGTAGTTTTACATTATAAGTTTAAAAATAATTTGCGTGTTAAGTTCAAAGCCAAACAGAACAAAAACATATAACGCAACAAATACCTCTAAAGCAACATGAAACATAATTTTCTTTCAATTTATTACGTTTTACTATTTTTTACTATGGTTAATTAGGCGTTGTAATGTAAAATAGTTCTAAATATATAAATAAATGGAAGCAAAGGTTTGCATATTTGTAGCTAGAGATACACAATGGGAGGAAATGAGTCACATCTTAAAATAGTTATTTATTCCTAAACTTTCGACAGCCTGCTAGGTGTCATCATCAGAGTTAAATGATTAGACATACAGGAATCAAAGAGAATATATACAGTAGCTGGTGAAGGGTGGGAATGGAGGGGTGGTTGTGAATTAGTAAACTGGGATTCAGAAGGTGTTGGTCATAAAGTTTTTTTTTTATTTTTTAAGCCTGCATATGCTGGACTGAACACCAAGTGTCTGTTAATGGCGTTTTCATTAGACTGACACAATTCATCCAGCTCTTTGGCACTCTTAGTATTGGCCCTGAATTTTATTTTCACTGTGCCCCAGTAAAACATGTATCTGGTGGAACTTGTTTGTGTGTAAATCAGAGACCATGCGTAGGTCTTTCCTTATGATGGCATTGCGATGTTCCTGTGTACGTGTTGTGAGTCTTTTAGATGTTTGTTCCATGTATACTGCTGGGCATCCACTGCATGGAATATTGTAAACTGTGTTTTTTGTCTCTGTGGTTGATTGCTTTTGAAAAGGCAGTCTGCAAAGTGTCTGCCGGTTTGTGTGCTATCTTGATCCCAGATCTGGACAAGACGCATGCTGTACTTTCTGACATGCCACAATGATAAGGGATGGTGTGAAAAGTGTTGTGGGGGACCAAGTTGGAGTCAACTGGTTGCTGAGGTCTGCAGTGTCTCCTATATAGGCATTGTTTAATAAATGTCTTGGGGTAGCCATTTGATGTGAAGAGATGAAAAAGATGTCTTTCATTCTTTTTTGTGTCCACTGTGTTACAATGGGTGTTAATCCTTTTGAATAAAGTCCTAACATAACTCCATGTATGTGATGAAGGGTGGTTGCTGGAAAAGTGTTGTATTTTTTTTCAGCATAACAATCCTTGCAATTAACACTTGTAATTAAACTGGCGCGGTTACGTCTTTCAATAGAAATGTCAAGGAAATTGATGTGTCCATTTATTTCTTTTTCCATTGTGAATTGGATTGCAGGGAATAATGAGTTGATATGATTGCGGAATTCATTCAGCTGGTTACTTTTTAATATGACGAATGTGTTGTTGATGTAGCATATCCAGAGTTTAAGTCTGAACTGAGGTCAGAGCCGCACTTTCAAATCACTGCATAACCAGTTCAGCTAAGAGCCCTGATAATGGAGATCCCATTGGCATGCCTTCTTTTTCTGTCTATAATATTTTCCATTAAAATGGAAGTTTTAATTAAAATGGGTGGCATCCTAAGCATTTGGCTTTTGCTTGCCTCATTATTCACCCTGTTACAACATATACTTTTGGTCTCAAGCAATAAAGCAATTTCCAGTGCTATTTACTGTACCTTTGACACTTCTAAACTGGTAAATTATATAAAGTATTAAACATGGCTCCCGATACCAAGCTAAACAATTCTTAGCTCAACACTTGACTATACTGCTCAAAAGGATTAAAGGAACACTTTTTAATCAGAGTATAGCATAAAGTCAATGAAACTTATGGGATATTAATCTGGTCAGTTAAGTAGCAGAAGGGGTTGTTAATCAGTTTCAGCTGCTGTGGTGTTAATGAAATTAACAACAGATGCACTAGGAGGGGCAACAATGAGATGACCCCCAAAACAGGAATGGTTTAACAGGTGGAGGCCACTGACATTTTTCCCTCCTCATCTTTTCTGACTGTTTCTTCACTAGTTTTGCATTTGGCTACAGTCAGTGTCACTACTGGTAGCATGAGGCGATACCTGGACCCTACAGAGGTTGCACAGGTAGTCCAACTTCTCCAGGATGGCACATCAATACGTGTCATTGCCAGAAGGTTTGCTGTGTCTCCCTGCACAGTCTCAAGGGCATGGAGGAGATTCTAGGAGACAAGCAGTTACCCTAGGAGAGCTGGAGAGGGCCATAGAAGGTCCATAACCCATCAGCAGGACCAGTATCTGCTCCTTTGGGCAAGGAGGAACAGGATGAGCACTGCCAGAGCCCTACAAAATGACCTCCAGCAGGCCACTGGTGTGAATGTCTCTGACCAAACAACCAGAAAGACTTCATGAGGGTGACCCAAGGGCCCCATGTCCTCTAATGGGCCCTGAGCTCACTGCCCAGCAGCATGCAGCTCGATTGGCATTCGCCATAGAATACCAGAATTGGCAGATGCACCACTGGTGCCCTGTGCTTTTTACAGATGAGAGCAGGTTCACCCTGAGCATGTGACAGAAGTGAAAGGGTCTGGAGAAGCCATGGAGAACATTATGCTGCCTGTAACATCATTCAGCATGAGCAGTTTGGTGGTGGGTTAATGATTGTCTGGGAGGCATATCCATGGAGGGTCACACAGACCGCTACAGGCTTGACAAAGGCACCTTGGCTGCCATTAGGTATCAGGATGAAATCCTTGGACCCATTGTCAGACCCTATGCTGGTACAGTGGCTCCTGGTGCACAACAATTCCTGGCCTCATGTGGTGAGAGTATGCAGGCAGTTCCTGGAGGATGAAGGAATTGATACCATTGACTGGCCACCACACTTTCCTGACCTAAATCCAATAGAACACCTCTGGGACATTATGTTTTGGTCCATCCAATGCCACCAGGTTGCACCTCAGACTGTCCAGGAGCTTAGTGATGCCCTGGTCCAGATCTGGGAGGAGATCCCCCACAACACCATCTGTCATCTCATTAGAAGCATGCACCGATGTTGTCAGGCATGTATACAAGAACACAGGGGCCATACAAAGTGCTGCGTACAATTTTGAGTAGCTGCAATTAAATTTTGGCAAAATGGACTAGCCTGCCACATAATTTTTTCACTCTGATTTTTGGGGCATCTTTGAATTCAGGGCTCTGTAGGTTGATCATTTTAATTTCCATCAAACGATGTGGCATCCTTTCGTTCCACACATTACCCAGTCTATATCAGTATAGATATCCAGGAGGATTTCTTTTTCCCATTGAGATCTGATGTGTTTTCAAAGTGTTCCTTTAATTTTTTTGAGCAGTTTATTTTGTCTATCTGTCTAGCAATACCAGTCTCAACTGACCCATATAATATAGGGAAGAAAGTAAGTGTAACACAGATGCTAATATTTATTCTGTCCATTTACTTAGAGTGGTTAAAAATAAAACAGTGCAGGACCACTGACGTCATATCCGCCTTATGAGAGATAACCGTGCCATTTGGATTCTCCAATATTTAAACCAACAGATCACTAAAAGTCAGTAGTCACTTATGGTTCACCTGCTAAAGAGCAGAGCTCCACACTGTGGAAGGCACACCTTTTTTTCTGTACTCAGGACATTTACATTATTCTCAGGGACCCCGGTCCTCATTTGTTTTTCTTGTCTCTTCTTTTACAGTAAAGCTAGATTGTATACTTTTTTATTTATTTATTTGGTATTGTATTTTCACCAGCTATTTTGAAGAGACATGCAAGTAAGAATTGGAAGTTTTCACATTTTATTGTTAAACAACAACTTTCGATCACAGTGGATTTAATTTAGCTTTTTTGACACTAATCAACAGAAGAAGACTTTTAAATGTCAAAGTGAAAACAGATCTCAGCAAGGTGGTCCAAATTAATCTTATATATAAATGTCTACATGTGGAAGTGTGTGTGTCTGTCTGTCTGTCTGTCTGGCTCGGAAGTGTGAGGCAGCCCAGAAGTGCAAGACTATAGCAAAGAAGCTCAGAGAGCCGACAAGGCACCCCCAAGTTAACGAGTTGCAGACAAACTCGCTTATCCGCTGATAGACATTTACACCAGTTAGTGCAAGAAATAGCTCAGTTTCCCTAGCCAACACTTATTTCCCTTATTCCTCTCTTTAGCCAGCACATTCTAGAATGTTCTTAGTTAAGATGAGTAAAACAAGATCTAGTGATTGACCTTCAGTTACATCCAATTTGTTTCTGTATTATCAAGTTTGAAAAGGGCCTTATAATAATGATAATAATAATAATAATAATTCTTTGCATTTATATAGCGCTTTTCTCACTTATCTCATTATGTAATGTTTATTTACTGGAATAAGCTAAAAAATTGTATATGGGCATATAATTAAGAACTAACAGTTAAAGTAAGTAATTCAGAAATACAAATCTTGTATTTATGCATAACGTTTAAAAGCACAAATTAAATTGAATTGTTTTTATATTTACTGTTCACTATAGCCACATGGCAGGTATCAACCCCACATGCCGCACCAGTCCAACATCCTTCATCTACCATGTATATCTTTGGGATGCTGGTGGATAGAAACCAAAGTAGGTTGAGAAAACCTGTGAAGACATGGTGTGATGGAATGGAGCCCTTATGGTATACCTCTACAAGTAGAAATAATGGCAAGGTGACAAAAGATAGAAAGCTATGGTTCATTTATTAGAGGTAAAAAATACAGGGAAGGACAAAAAATGATTATAACTCAAGGAATAAATTAAAAGAAATTAAAACAAGTATTGCTACTTATTTGGGATTATTTGTTATGTCAGAAAATAGTAAAATTGGCAAGAAAAAGGAATAAAGAACTGAACACATTATCCATAAAAATAATAATAATAATAATAAACAACAAAGCAGGCTCAATATCAGATATAAAAAAGACAATTCAACTAAATTCAATTCATGAAACAACAGATAAAGACAAAATAACTTAGTCCAAGGGCGGCCAACTCCAATCCTAGGTAGGCACAGTGGCTACAGGGTTTTATTCTAACATTTTTTCAAATTAGGGACTAGTTTTTGCTTCTAATTAACTTAATTTAATTTGTTTGCTATTTAAGACTCAGACCCTTTAAATCAGAGCTGAGCAACATCAGTCCTGGAGGGCTGCAGTGTCTTCAGGTTCTTGTTCTAACTCAATTGCTTCGTGAGAAATAAGTCATGGCTGATGAAGCAGTTATTGATGAAGTGACATTTTTCTGCTTCCTTTTAGCTGTCTAATTTGTTAAGACTATGAACCCTTAATTGATTATTTTAGTCTTAAACAGCTGTATTCATTGTTTTAACTGCTCCTTATTAGCAATAAGATGCAAATGACAAAGGAACCAGCAATTCTACATCTCGCTTGTCCCCATTTCCACCTATCTGTATTCATCATTCACTAGTTGGTTTAGTTAGGTACTCAGAAGGAAACTGAAGATGAAGTGAAGAAATGAAAATTGTTCATCCGTTTTGAGCTTCAAATCACTTGGATGATGCATGTATCATTAGAAAGGAAAAAAAAAACCCTATGATTTAAGAACGAACTGACATGGTAGAGTTAAAACACTAATAAGCAATAAAATTAAGTAAGATCTGCAATTGGTGAGGACTGGCTGTTAATTAAGCAACTGGGTTGAAATAAAAATCTGCAGGCACTGTGGCTCTCCACGATTGGAGTTGGCCACCCCTGACTTAGTCGTTGTAGCCGAAGACCTGTTAACTGTTAAATTCAAAAAAGACTTTTGAAGTGAGTACACAAATTTGGACAAAGATTGTGGTGCATCATTGGTGTAAATTATGTCATGCCAGTAAAATAACACATTGCAACTTCCTGGTAACGAACATCAGCACCTTAACAGCTGAACCACAAAAAGATGACACCCACAAACAAACATGATTGCAATGTGAAGTACAAATAAATAAAACTGTATAATATAATTATTAGTCTTAATGCTAAGTAGTACCACAAAATAAAGTGAAAACAAACTCAGCATAGCGTCAAGTCACTAGTTAAAAAAACAAGGTACCCAGATAACATGTAATATAACATAGACAAAAATAACAAATGTAGCGACGTTTACAGCAGAGCACCCACTTCTAAGGTTACAAACTCTGGACATGGCCGTTAGGTTTGCCTGGGCGATGAACATGAAACAAATGTAGCAATATAAGGGTCTGAATATCACAATGAGGTACCCAAGAGTGCTCCTCAGAACCGTACTTACCAATGAAGAAGACAACTTACAGTAGAACCTCCATGATGAGTCGATAATTTGCTAATATTAGGAAAAGGCTGAGTCTGTAGTGAAATTACTAGGATAGAAGTCATAAAAGAAAGCAAAAAGGGCTTTCAGGGGAAAAGGCAAGCTTAGACTCAAGAACAAATACAAATTACCGGCTTTCTTACATTCTGTCTCTCATTTTCTCATTCCAGATCCTGGCCAAGCTTTCTCAAGCCATATGCACATTCATCTAACTCTGCACTTAAACTGCCTATGGTGACTTCATATTAGTTGAGCACCACACTCGCAATATGCAGAGAGAAGACAATTCAACACCGAAAGTGCACAGATCTGAATTTGAATCCAGTCTACTTGGAGCAATGAGGCAGAAGTGCTATCCACTGTGCTGCTGGGCTTAAATGAAAAACTGGCAACATTTAAAGGCATTCAAATCCCTGCAAAAAAAAATCATGTTTTGCAACAGTGAATTTGCATAAATTTAATAACATATATCTACTGTGTCAACCTATGTTTTAACTTGTGAAATTACAGTTTCTGTTAAGGATTCTGGTATGGTAATAATTTAGAGCTTTCTATCAAATAAGGAACTGTCTTAGTTGTTTTATTCTACTAAATCTAAGATCTCTTTATAATAGGGAAACAACCAATCCAATCTGATTTATTTTTCATTATTGCTTGGGCTGAAAAATTAAACATGTTTATAATACGAAGCACAAAGAGCTTAATTTAATTGAATCTAATGAGGGTAAATTATAGTGAAATAATCACCGACCTTTATGTTTTCAAACAGTGACTCTACTGAGAGGCAGGTGGTGCACAAATACAGTAATCTGATTATGCAGTTAAACAAGAAGAACAAAAAAACAAACAATGTAAAAAGCTATCTGTGGCTGAGGAAGGGTACTTGCAATTCTAGTATTAGGAGTAGACCCTCATTTTTTGGAATTAGATACATCAGTAGTACTCCTGGCTTGACTTTTTGAGTAGCCTATGCAGAGTTGCTATAATGAAAACCTGGTTACGAGAACAAATGTCTCTAGACTATATAGTACTTTAAACAGGCTGATTAAAGACACTACATTTTTTTCTGGGATGTTTTAAAGACACTACATTATTTTTGAGATGCCCTTGTGTAGGATGTTTAGGCTATTGTGACAACATTTGTTTGAAATGACAAAATATATTAGGAGATGGCTTATCTGCTGAACAATTTATCACTAGAAAAAGAGGAGTCTAAATTTTCAGGAAATGTAGCCATTGCATTACTCAGTACAGAGAAAATAACACTTTGTAAAATAGCCTATACTGTTCATTATCTGCTTCAGAATCCGTAGTGTGATGTTGTATATTTTGCAATCTAAAGATTTCAGGATTATTGGCCATTCATTGAAGGTTGTATCTTTCAAAACAAAAAAAGGCATTAGCCAATAGGAAAAATCTATTATTTTGTTAACTCTTTGCCTATGGGTTCAAGCGATTACACAATGCCTGCCTGAAAATCAACAATACCACAAGACAAATGTATAATAATAATATAATCTATATACCTATAGCCAAAAAGTCTTTTCATTGCAATAAAAAAGAAACCGTTCAGTAGATATATTGAATCCCCCCAATATACATGTCATACACTCTCTAAATAAGAATTAGACATTATGTTACATTTTTTTCAACCCTTATGGGGTTGGCCTAACCTGGCCTAACAAAACAATGATTTCTTCATAATATAATGCAGAAGCAGGTTTTGTCTTCCCCCTTATTAACTTTTTTTTTACAAGTAGATATCAGTAATTAATGTAAGTCCATAAGCATACGGGTCAATACAAAGGGAAAGTGCTACTGCTTAGAAGTAGCTGGCAGACAGCGTATTTATATGTAAATGTAGGCTCTGAAAAAGACTTCTTAATTGCATGCAGTTATCTGTGGCTCTTTACACATGAACATGGTAATGTGTGCCGATGTAAAGGGCAGCTTGTTAATGCAACAAAAATCACTAACCCTATTGGTTAGAGAAATCCAGATCTTACATGTCCTTCATGTATTTATTTTTCAGATCTGTTATTCAGTTGTGTATTCAACAGTGACAGAAATAAGCAACATTCATTATCAGTAAAATTTGACTTCATAATGCACATATTTCAAAAGAGTGCTTCTTTGAAGGTGCCTTATTTTCTCAGCCTTATATTTTGGTTAATTTCCTAGAATTAAGGGGGCAATGTGACTAGCAAATTGTGTATGCGGGGAATGACTGACTCCACAAAAAAAAATCCTAAATGAAGAATGATGCAGGCAGAATGCATGGAAAGTATGCCATGCCAAGGACCACAGGAGGTAAAGGGTTACAGGATGAAAAGGATAAAAATGTATCCAGATGACTTGTCTCCTTTCATTTCCCAGCTGTCAAAGTGGCAAGGCAGCCAGCTCTGTCTCTGTCTCTCTTTCCCTCTCTGTTTCTCAAGGCTTGATTTATCAAATGTTTACTTCTAGCTGGCTCAACGGACCCATCACCTGTCTCAAAACTCCTAAGTCTTGGCTGCGCAGGCACTCAGAAATTAATACTCACATAGGAGTGCTTAGTGCTGAGACAATAGTTTAATCACTAGGACATGAAACATCTGCCATGAAAAGAATGGTGGCAAGATTAGTTTAACTGATTAGAAACAAAGCCTAGACAGAATTCAAGTGACTATGAAAAGGAGCTAAGAAGGTACAGGACCCAATAACAATACACATAATGAACTCTCTATGCAGCCTCTCTCTCTCTCTCCTTTTTTTTTTTTTTAGAAATTTAAGATAATATAATATGCTACCACTTAAACTATAAAGCTTTATAATTGGGAATATTCTTTCAGCATCCTTAGTTACAAATATAATTGAAAATATTTAGGCTTAGCATTTTGCCATTTTATTTTTTTCTGTAGGCCTCTCTCTTTTTACCCTCTTGTGAATATTAGATACAATCATCAGATACTAAAATAATATTTCCACCTTACTTTTGACTCTGTTCTTAATAATGAACTGCTATTAAAAATAAAAATGATTCCATCTACTAGCGTAAAGCAAGAAGACATTGGGTTCAGTCTTTTTGTGTGTGCTGAATATTAACAGTAGTGTAAACCTTGTTTCACTGTTAGATTTTGATAAACATCAAGTCAAAATACTTCAATAAAAAAATCACAATTTCTTGACTTGACACACAAACTAAGTTGATTATATTTGTTTCCACAACAATAGTAGAGTAGTGTGCTATGATGCATAAACACAATAAAAGCAATAAAATCCAGGAATGGACAAATGACTGTCAGTTACAAGCAAAGAAAAATGATTTTAACTTTAATGTAGGCACAGATTTATAAAGCATCTAGTGGACCAGAGAGAAACACGATGTTCAACTATTACTGGAGCAGAAGTGTTTTATTATACCCAACTAGAGCAAGAAAACAAAAGACAATTCAAATGCCCCAAGCAAATATACTTCTGCAAATTTTTGTTATATTGATATTTAACTTTGGCCATATGTGATAAACATTTAATTCATTTGTTCATTACCTGAACTTGCCTAAACCATTTGGTTGCTGCCGAGATAGACAGAAGAAGAATAGATAGATAGAATTCTTTATTGTCATTATGCATACATATAACAACATTTTTTTGTTGGTAGGACTCGGCTTCAATGCAGAATACTTAAAATACACAATACACTATGAATAATAACATAAACATAATAAGTATAAAAGACAGTAGCAAGAAAACATCATCAAGTCCAGACTTTTCCTGAGGTAGTACGCCAGCAGATACTAGTGATCTGTGTGTGTTGGTCTGCAGGGGAGGAATAAGAGTGTGTGTGTTTGATTACAAGGGAAAGTGTGTGTGCATGTCTACAGGGGGGCAGGTTAGGGGTAGATGTAGATGTATGTGTGTGTATCAGCAGGGGCAGATGGACTTCACAGCTCTGGGGAAAAAGCAGTGTTTCAGTCTGCTGGTATGTGTTTTTATATTTCTGTACCACTTTCCCGAAGGCAGTGGTACAAACAGTCCATTTCCCGGATGGGTGAGATCCACAGCTATACATTTGGCCCTTTTCTGCACCCTTCCAGCAGATACAGAGTCCAGTTCTAGGAGAGGACTTCCCACGATCTCCTGTGCTGTTCTCACCACCTGTGCCAAGTCCTTCCTGTCCTGTGCATTACTGCTGCCGTACCACACTGTCATACTGTGAAAGAGAATACTTTCTATAGCTGATCTGTAGAAGTTTGTGAGCAGCTAAGAGGAGAATCCAGCATGTTTCATCTTCCTGAGGAAGAAGGGTCTTTGTTGGGCCTTCTTTACCAGGTGAGATGTGTTCAAAGACCAGGTCAGATCCGATGTGATATGGATACCCAAGAACTTGATATTGTCCACACACATGCAAACTTCACAACCATATTTGTTGCATGGATGGCAAAGCAATCGTGCGTAAATAATGTGAAAAGTGCTGGGCTGAGCACACAACCCTGTGGCGTGTCTGTGTTCAGAACCAGTGCGGCTGATGTACGATCTCCAATTCTAACAACCTGAGGCTTCTTGCTGAGAAAATACCTGATCCAGAGACACAACGATGTAGACAGACACAGATTATGAAGCTTCTGTACCAGCTTGTGTGGGATTACAGTGTTAAACGCTGAACTACAATCGACGAATAGCATCCTAACATAAGTGTTAGGGCACAGTAGATCAGTCAGGGCTGTGTGAAGTACTATTGAGACGACATCCTCTGCAGATCTGTTCCTCCTGTAGGCGAACTGATGCTTGTCAGATCCAGCAGGGATAGCATCTTTGATGTACTTTAGGAGGATTCTCTAAAAGTACTTCACTATTTCTGGGGTCAGAGCCACAGGTCGGTAATCGTTAAGACAGGTGACCGCTGATTTTTTAGGCACTGGCATAATAGTGCAGGATTTGAGGCAGACAGGGACCATTGCAAGTTGTAGAGAAAGGTTGAAAATGTCCAGAAAGACTCCTGCCAATTGATTAGCACATATTTTCAGTGTCTTACCCAACACCCTGTCCGGTCCTGCAGCTTTGTTGGATTTGGTCCTCCTCAGGGTGGACCTCACTTGGTGTAGTTGCAGGACTATAGGCTGATGCTGCTCCTCCAGCCACGGGAGATGTACAGTCTCCCTGGTGCTAGATGCATCAAAGCGTGCAAAGAAACTGTTCAAGGTGTCAGGGAGACTAGGATTGCTTTGCTTATAATCCATTATGGTCTTTAAGCCTCTGCACATGTTCCGTGGGTCGTTATTATCAAATTACTCCTTGATATGCTGTTTGTATCAGTATTTTGCCAAGTTTATTCCATGCATTAGTTCTTTTCGGGCTTTGCTATATGCCAGCCTGTCGCCTAACTTATCTGCAGTGTCCTGGGCTTTTTGAGCAGGGACCTCACTGTACTGCCAAGCCACAATTTCTGATTTGGAAACACTCTAAAGGTCTTCGTGGGCAGGACAGCATCAGTACAGAACTGTACATAGGATAGGACAGATGATGTATATCCCTCTAGATCTGAGCCCTCTTTGAACACTCCCCAGTCAGTATTCTCAAAACAGTCCTGTAATGCTGAAGATGCCTCCTCAGTCCATACCTGTACTGTTCTGGTAATCGATTTCATCTTGCAGATCATGGGAGTATAGGCTGGGATCAGTTCCACTGCGATGTGGTCTGACATGCCCAGATGTGGGGCTGCCACAGCCTTGCTCCTGGGATGTTGCAATAAACTTGATCCAGAATGCTATTGTTTCTAGTTGGAAAGTTTATAAATCCTCTAAATTTGGGAAGCACTGCTTTTAATTCTACATGATTAAAGTCACCAGCCACAATCACAGCCGCATCTGCATTGGCATTCATTTGTCTGCTAATCAGGCAGTACAGCTCTTCCAATGCTAATTTAGCATTAAACCCGCGGTGGGATGTAAACAGTCACTATCAGGATGGAGGAGAACTCTCTTACTGTCTTGAATGGTCTGCATTTCACTCTCAGATATTTCAAGTCGGGGGAGTAGTATGTTCCAATAATGTTTGTAGCTGTACACCAGGATTTATTAATGTACAGCGCCAGCCCTCTACTTTTACATTTAGCAGAAGCTGCAGTCCTATGTGCCCGGAACAGAGCACGCCTCTCTAGCTCCACCATGGTGTCTGGGATGTTATTATCCAGCCATGTCTCAGTAATAATGGCTGCACAGCTGTCCACCCTACGTGAGGTGATCCTCACCCGAATCTTGTCCATCTTACTGGTGAGAGACCTGGCGTTAGTGAGGAAGAGACTGGAAAGAGCCAGTCTGTATGGGTTAGCATATAGCCTAGTGTATATTCCGCTCCTTCTGCCCTGCTTTTGTTTATGGTGTCTCCTCGACTGCCTCGGCCACAGAGGGGGGATGGTAAAAGCCTCAGTAGTCCGCCGTACCTCTGGTGGAATAAAGTCCAGGCATGGGGATGTGTGGCGCTTGAACCGCTTCCCTATATTAATTAAATCAGCCCTTCCATACTGGATTAATGCTTCGAGTGGTTTAACTAACAGTAAAAACTTAATTACAAATATCTCGGCCATATTCAATATAACCAACATGAACACAGTTATTCCAAGCCAGTATAAAATCATTTATTAACAAGCAAGGGTGTCTTTGAAAAGTGAGAGGATAAGCGGAGTACAGAAAGAAAAAAACTAAAATAGCAGTGTGCACACTATGCTCAGGAGGAAAACCAGATGCATTCTAGAACATGTCCTACTTGGACAGGCTCAGGGAAGTAAACCAGTTTAGTATTAACCAAAGGGACAGCATGGGAACCTAATCCAGATCTTCAAAATTCTCAAAGGCAGCAAAAAAGTAGGCCCAGCTGAATACCGTTGACTAAATGGTGAATCACATATACTACATGCAGACGCCTTTAAAATTTATAAAGGAAGTGCTTTTAATGCTGAAACCAGGAAGCACTTCTTTATGCAAAGAGTTTTTGGAATCCAAAACAGATAATCAAGTCATATAGATGAAACCCTAAAAAAAGGTTGAGAAGTATATGGATGAGATATTAGGACAGCTTAGCCATTAGCTGTCCTCTCAATTGTCAAACTTCTTATTTTTTTATGTACACACGGGCAGTTTTCAGCCCCCATTTAAACTTAGTTTTCTGGAGATGTGAAGCAACAGTTCTAACCAATTCTTCTTCAAACCCCAAACCATCTGTTTTAATTCTTAAGTATGGGACTGTACAATTTACAACCATGAACCATTTTTCTTTTCACTTAGTTCAATGTGCTTCAAATACTCTATACACACTTGTCACTGACAAACTCACGGTGTCTTGAACAAAACATAAAACATGAAATATCTGTCCGTTCCACCCATACATTGATTTGTTAAGCCCACACAATCCAGTTTAGAATTAAGGGGACACAGAGCTCATTCTGAGAGTATCAGGCACAACTATGGCAGGGAAATACTACTGGAACACCTGATTTCATAGAAGACAAACTACTGTCACTTCAGATGATGACAGACTGCGACAAATTAAATTTGCATATTATTTGGAATATGGACGGTTAAATCTGAACACAGTCACAACCCCCATTAAAAAGGGTGTGTGCATTTAAACACACAAGACATTAAAAAGTTTTTCAATGTAAATTAGTTTCCCTAAAAATTAAAAATATGATTTACTTAAATACTGTCACTTACAAGATATTAAGTGACAAAACTGACTAGCATGACTTGTTTTGATTTCTGCATCCATGTCTGGAAAAACTGAAATTTAAGAAACATTGTGTAGACTTTTGATTTCCAATATATACTCAGTAATTTTCCAAACCCACTTTTTGGGGATGGGTTAAAAAGCCTAACCCAGGAGCATCTTCAAACCATTAGCCAAAATCTAAAATTAGACCATGGGCACCTGCATAAGCAAAGAACACGTTTAGTTTTGTTTTCACTTATGTCATGAATCCAATGAACGCAGTCAACCTGTCATCTTCAATATAACAAAGATCCTATATATATGCAGAGTGGATTTATAAAGTAGCCAGGTCCTTTTACACACTTTTTTGTGTAGTTTTAATTTTAAATGAACACATTTACCATTTTTACATGTAATAACCCATAATGACAAAGAGAATATATATTTTCAGAAAGGTTTACAAATGTGTTGAAATCAAAAACTGAAATCTCTCATTCTTTTAAGTATTCAGGAACTTTGCTGTGGCACTCCAATTGTGGTCAGGTGCTACCTGTTTGCTTTAAATATCCTTGATATGTGTCTAAAAGTTGATTGCATTGATTGGGCATAGTTCAGAAAGGCAAACACCTGAGAAGAGAAGGTCCAACAATTCGCTGCGTCCATCAGGACCAAAATTAAGCTATGAAGTCCAAGGAACTCTTTGTGACCTCACAAATGAAAATGTGGTCAAGCAAATGTCAGGGCAAGGGTATACAACCATTTTTAAACTTCTGAGTATTCTCAGGAACACTCTGGCCTCGATAATTGTGAAATTGAAGAGGTTTGGGACCAAAAGAGCTCTTCCTAGAGTTGACCATCTGGCCAAACTAAGCAAGTGGAGCAGAAGGGCACTGGTCAGGGAGGTGACCAAGAACCCAATGGCCACTCTAACAGAGCTTCAAAGTCCTCTAATGAGATGGGAAAACCAGTCAGCAGGAAGTCAATATCAGAAGCACTCCATCATCAGAAGTTGATGGTTGAGTGGCTAGATGGAAGCCACGCTTAAGCAAAAGGCACATAATAGTTTAAATGATTCTGAGAGTATGAGGAAAAAGATTCTCTGCTCTGATGAGAACAAAATTAAACTGTTGGGGCAGAACGTCAAGCACTATAGCTAATGAAGACCAGGCAGTGCTCATCACCTACCTAATACCAGCCCTATGGTGAAACATGATGGTTACTGCATAATTTTATGGGAGCAGTAAAAACAGGGAGAAAGGTCAGAATTGAGGGGAGGAAGAATGCAGCCAAATACAGAGAGGTCCTTGAAGAAAACCTGATCCAAGGTGCACACAACCTAAGATTTGGGTGATGGATCATCTTTCAGTATGACAATGACTGGAAGCATTAAGTGAAGACAAAGTTGGAATGGCCTTGGGACAAGTTTCAGACTGTCCTTGACTGGTTCAGCCAAACCACAGACTTAAAACCCATAAAGCATCTGTGGAAAGACCTGAAGATGGCAGTTTACCAACACATCCCATCTAGTCTAACAAAGCCTGTGAGAATCTGCCAGAAAGAAATGAGATACACATTCAAACTCAAATGTTCAATGCTTTTAGAGACTTACCCAGGAAGACTTGAAAACTGCAATTACTTCCAAAGGGGCTTCTACAAACTACTGAATTAAGGGTCTGAATACTTAGATGAATGAGAGATTTCCATTTTTGATTTTTAATACATTTACAAACCTTCTGGAAAAAATGTTTTCACTATGTCATTATGGTATATTGAGTGTAGACTGATAGTAAAAATGGAAAATATATCCATTTAAAATTAAATTAAATACAGTGGTACCTCGGTATACATACGCTTTGGAATAAGTCCAACTTGGTATACGTCCTGTTTGGACACGAAAAATTTTGCTTGGTATACGACCTTTGTTTGGAATGCGACTCGCGTGCTAGAACACCACAAGCTACCCTTGTTTACCTCTCTCGAGATAAAGCCATGACTGCCCACAAGCATTGCTAGCATTCAGTGAACATCCCGCGCTATAACTCTCTGTGAATTTTCACGTGTGTGGTATAGCGAGTCCACAGCTCCTGTCAAAGGCCAGTTTTAAAATAAATTATCACTGCGCTCGCTGCTTGGTGAGGGGGAGTGGTGGTTGTGTGCACCGCTGAAGCGGTTTTCAGGGTGGTTCGCGATGTGAGCGTTTCTCACCTAAGTGCACAGGTGAGAGACCATCCGCATCCGTGATTGTTCCTGTGGCTGCTTATCTTGATAAATAGAAGCGCGAGTCAGCTAGAAGGGGAGGAAAAAGAAGAATGCTTCCTGCTGTATTTTAACCTCGTTGTTTTTAAGAAGACTTTTTTCTATTGTTTTTAACCTCCACGTTTCACTTCTGATTTTATGGATTATTTATTGGAACTTTGGAGACTGCACTTTAATTTAAACTCCTTGTTTTGTTGATTGTTTTAATAAAAGCACTTTGCACTTTTTCACCATCCCCTTGCTTTGTTGTTACCGATGAGCTTAGCAGTGAGGCACATTACCGACGGTGTAGGGTTCAAGGGCTCCCCGACAGCAGATGGGAGCATACAGCAAACCCGCATCGTCACAACGTGATTTTGTGTTTTTTCACGTAAATTTGAATTGATTGTTGAAAAGTATGAAGATTGCATGCGTATCCGGGACGTGGCTGTTGCATACCATTTTCCCGAGAACGACGGTATCTACGATTGTGAAAAACAGACATTATTAAATATTAAAAAGTACAGTGAGGTTAAATTTTCATTTATTTCATCTAATTGCTTTTGTATTTATGTATTTTAGTATTAAGCAGTGTTTAAATTATTTTATACAACCCCATCAATGTATAATATGCCAATAACAATAGGATTTTTTTTCATGGGAACGGATTAATCATTTTCCCATTATTTCTTATGGGAAAAATTAGTTTGGTATACGTCCTGTTTGGTATAAGTCAAAGGATCTGGAACGGATTAAGAACGTATACCAAGGTACCAATGTACAATGAATGTCACTTGAAATTAAAATACCATTTTATTTCTTACTAAATCTTGAAATTATCAACTGAATAGATACAACATTGTGTTTGCCCCAAGAGGGAAATTTAGCTTTTTTATAGAAGCACAAAAAAATACTATAGCACACAAACAACAACCCCCTTCAAATACACAAAAATAATAATAATAAAGAAGAAAAATTTGAGCTTGTTAGACACATTGAGACATTATGAAGACACACTTCCATTGGTATAAAGGTGCCCCAGTAGTGTTACTTGACACATTTCTGTTAATTTGAATAATTTGTTGGCTAAAAGTACTTAACGCTAGTGTGTCAGAGAGAGGATGTGCAGCATTGTACATAATTGTACTCAGTAATGTCTTCATTATCTCCTCCACTAGTCAAAGTCTAACTTACAAAACAAAAAAGTGTAAAAGGGGAGGCAAACAAGAAGAGCAGGAAATCTAATGCACCAGCTCTGGCACGTCTATAACCATGACAAATTGCTCTTTCATAATTGATCAACTTTGTAAATATTTAACAGTTTGTTCCAAATCTTGAGAAAAATGTAGAATATTGTCTATACGGAAAACTTCAAATTGATTTAACACTTTTTAAAGCACACCCTTTTTAACAGCTGATGCCGCAGACAAGCCATAAGGCACTACACATTATTTGTAATGATCAATAGTACTGTTAAATGCTGTTTTCCATTCATCTTTTATACAATTCAAATCCTGAGTGTTTCATAGACCCAACTTTGCGAAGATTGTGGAAACAATTACTTGATTTATAAGGGATGAGGTAATTATTCACAATAATACATTTTTACAACATCCAGCCATAAAAATCATACTGAAACCTCTATTAGAAAAGTCTAGTCAAAAAAGAAAAAAAGTCAACCCCAAATAAAAATGGAAATAACTACAGAAGAAGAAGTGAATTTATTAAATTTATGGCAGTGAAAGCACAGGAAAATCCCACAACAAAGGGACTACTGGATGGTTTAATAAATCTGTGTAGTAAATTCTCATCATTGTTCTCTTCCATGGCCTTATTCTCAGGGCTATATAGTGGGTACATTTTTTTCTTAGGTAAAGAACATACAGGTAATAAGTTAATTAAAAAATTATATTCCTTATTATGGTAAAGTTCTTAAGATTTTTTGTTTACTAAATATCTGACTTGATTTGAGAGGTAACAAATCCACTGAAGAACAAAGGACAATTCTTTAAAAATAAAAGCTCCCAGAATCTCTGTAAATCAATTAGTATGACGGATGTATTTCTGAAACCAAGATAAACCTAAAATAGCCCATGGTTGTAGCACTTTGGACTTTAAAAAAGGTTATTGCTTCAGGATGAACTGTTTATGTGCATTTTAATGGGTGAATTGTATATTCCAAAATACTACTGTCAGAGACATGTCTCTGAGAGGGAAATTGTGTAAGTTTCGTTAAGATAGTCTCATCTAATGACATTTTCTTTAGCACATGATTTCAGTAAAAAGGAATCTGTAACCAGAAAACAATTACTTGAAAGTGTCTGACTACAGATACTAACCCAAAAACTCTAATGTCAGATGTACTTATCAGTTTATCTGGAATTTAGGACAACTGGCTATCACGTGTCTTGGAGTTCTCAAGCTCTCTGGGGCTTCTTCATAATGATTACAATTTTCCCTTCCTTCTCACCTCCACGGGCACAGGAGTAAAAGTTTAAACTTTAAGTTCTACTGGTGGAGGTCTTCCTCTCAATGGGTCTTGTGCCTGTGTTAATTGTCAGACTAATATCTTTGTCAAACATTTCCCACATCATTGATGGCAAATTCATCTTTGATTTCATCAGAGAATAAGCAGTTAAATTTTGGACTCTTCACAGCCTATATCTACCACTTAAGCTTTAAAGGTAATAAAGTAATTACCAATAGACTCTTTTCCTTGTTTGAAATCTAATATGCTGTTGACTTCCACACCCCTCTTCTCTAGCTGGTCAATTATATTGCTAAGGTCTTCTATAGTATCAGGAATCATTAGAGTCTTAAAGGGTGGGGGTCCGATCAAGAGGTTGTTAGTCCAATAAGAATGTAATAAAAGCTACACGAGAGTGGTAAGTTTGGGGCTGCTAATCAAAAACATTTTTGCACTGGTTTAAAAACTCTCTGCTGCTGATCACTAAGGTTCAATACTACATTCCGCCAAGAAGGAAAATAGCAGAAACAAAAGGAAAACATACTGAGATCTAAAGAAGAAAAAAGTCAAAAAATAAAACTAAACTAATGTGAAGGTTCAGCACATAACTTAAAGTATTAGTTGGAAAAAAAACATGGAAAGTCCTGATTCCCTGAATAAATTTTATAAATTTATGCATTTTATGCAAAACTAATTCACATCAGTCAAGTCCAAACCTCAAAACCAAAACAAAAGAGAAAGCAAATTCAGCAATGACAAAAAACTAAAAAGATCAGAATAAGTAAACTGGGCCACTGGTTTTCAAAAAGATTGTCAAACTACACCTCTGGTAAAGAAACTTTACAAAGAGAACAAGAAAGTCAAAAATGGTATCATGATCAAATCTAAGCCAATACTGAAAAACAAATATTTTGACTTCTGGCACAGAGTAGCTATAATATGCTATTAATTACAAGAAGGTTAGGCATTTATTTTTGATTTTTTAATGAATTCCCCTTGGTCTTAAAAAATATTTAAATCATGTTTCAGGGGTCAAGGACTATTTTCTATTATATTTTATTAATATAATATTTTATATTATATTATATTTTTATATTGTCTATTTTGTGCTTGCTAAGTTTTTAATAATATTAAAAGTAAGTTATGTTTTTCTTATGGGCACTGCAATTTTGAGGGGTTTTGTTGACGGTGACTCTTCTATTACAAGGCAATTTCAACTGGAAGTGTGCAGTCCTTAACATATGTGGGTCAAGGGTATAAATGTTGCATTGTGCACTTCCTACTTGTCTGTGGTTGGATTTAGTTATAACTATTACTCTATTAATGAATTCCAAGTCTGCCCTTCTGACTACAACATAAAATTAAAGATTTGTCTCTAGTTACATTTGTGTCCATTTTTTCTTTTTTTACTTTAATACAATTTTTGTTACACATATTGAGCCATGGTTGTTTTTTGACTTCCCGGTTTCAAATCTCAACTTGTAACTTTGGTTATAATTCATCTCCTGATTCCTTTTCTAAATAAATTCTGCTCCTATCTTGTGCAGTCAGAACATAAACTATTGAAGGAGAAGCATGAAATTAGGATAGGATAAGTTACAGCAGAAATAAATTGATAGAACAAAAGGTTATTGACTGTAATTATATTGCAGCTTTGGTTAGAATGGGTATTACATTAAGACAATGAATGAGGCAGGGGGTTTTATATAAATAAACTATGTTATGTATGCCAATAGCATTACTAATATTTTTTTCCCTTACATAAACACAAAATGTATCATTTTTGAAACAAACAATACACTTTTTCCACTTTCCTCTGGTCTTGGTATCCTTTATATTTCCTGAAAGTCTTGATCACCACTAATGAAAAGTAACAATATGTCTGATATGTTATAAGTTTGAGACCAGATGAGTAATTTCATGTGTAGAGTAAGATGACTTGTTAGATCAAATGCAGAAATTGCATATGTTTTGACAGGTACTATGAAGAATGCACCTTCATGTCAGATTAACCCTTGATTAATGAAGATTATTATAAACAGCTGCCTGCCTAGATGGTGGTCCGAGCAAAAGATTGCCTGAGCGCATGTTTTATTTCAAACGCATTTCCAAAATGACCTGCATTCTGCTGCAATACTGTGCAAGGCACAGGCATGCAATGCTCAAATGTTAATTAAAGAATATGGAAAATAACGTAGGCCAAAGTACTACTGTATATAAAGGTTAGTCAATTATTGTGTATAAGTTTTCCATAAAACATACTTAATATACACATTGTAGCAAAATGTATTATGTCACTTTAATAGTGGCAAACTGAACAAAAAGAGCTGCTTTAATGAAAAGGTGACATACTCATTGAAGCATCTTAATAGTCTAATTGCCTGTATACTTCATAGGACCTTGTAACTCATTTTGAAATTTAAGATAGCAGGTACACTATATAGATCATAGGTTGTGTGTATTACTGCATGAAAAATCTAGTTATCCTTTTTTTAAATGTCAAGACATTTGTATAACGGAATGGCAGACAAAAATGTACATAATGAAATGTAACACTCCAACAGATACTTGAAATAAAAATGAATAATTAAACAAAAAATACTTAACGTAAAAAGTTATCCAAACTTAATTTATGGGCAATACTAGCACCACTGCCTCAAAGATCCATTGTCCATTTTCTTTGTTTATGCATGTGTTTTCCTCCAGGTACACTGATTTCTCTCCCTAAAAGCAGTGCATGATAGTAATTAGCAGCTCCAAGGTGATCCTGTGAGAATGTGCTTACATAGGTCTTACAATCTACAGTGTAACTGGGTGGACAAAATAGCATACATTTTGGGGCACCAACCAGGTGTCCCTGTTTAATTGGCACAAAACAATAAACAAAAATCGTGTTCAATGGCACCAACAATCAAAAATAATGGGAAGTTGGGCAGTACTGTAGTTAAAAAGAAAGATTTTTCTTAGTGAAGTTCAGATATAGCACAGGAGTTTGCTCCAGGTCAAGCTTCAGGTGCAAAAGCAGACAACCTCCTCTGAGGACTGTTGCTTTTATAAAGCCCCAGAGGGTCAGTTGGCCTCACTAAATAACTTCTCTGAGTTTCAGGTGGAAAGGGAAAGGCAGTTGGCATGAGTGCCCCCTCATATCCCATCATGGTGCTGCTTACCTCAGCAGAGTCAGGAAGGTGATCCCCAGGCACAAAAGCGTGACAAGTGGCTGTTGTTATTGGCTCCAGCCCATAACTTTAAATAGTTTTACTTAGAACCCATTTGAATCTCTATATGGAATTTCTTTTTTCAACCACACTAAGCATTTTAAGTAGCTTTAGAAATAACGTCACTGATTTTGGAGTACTGGTATTTAAAAAAAAAGGAAAATTAAAGCACCAGTCCTTTGAAAAAAGCACATTAGCTCAGTGATAAATAAATGGTTGTGTGCATGTAAAGCGTCTTCATTACACTCTCTCATTACTTAGGAAATTTCACTGTTACCCTTCCCTAAAATACGTATAAAACACAAATTCACAAAGAGATATGCCATGCGCACCAACTTTTCATGTTGTTGGTGTAAATCTGCCATCCGCTACTAAATCTTAGAATGTAAAATTTGACTACATTTCTGTCTTTTATATCACTTGCTGTGTTGTAGGGTTTATTATTTTACTGTTCTTTGCTTCTATTAAATCTTTGGTACTTAACATTTAATACATATTTTACATCTGCGGTGGGCTGGTGCCCTACCCGGGGTTTGTTCCTGCCTTGCGCCCTGTGCTGGCTGGGAAAGGCTCCAGCAGACCCCCGTGACCCTGTAGTTAGGATATAGCGGGTTAGAGAATGACTGACTGACTGACATATTTAACATTTAATACATATTTAAAATTTATTTTGCAATGCTACATTGGTTGACATTTTTTGTTCTGGTGCTAATCCCTTTTAAAGAAACCTATATATTATACAAAAATATACTTAAAAAAAAGTACTGCAGTATATTGGAAAAACATTGAGGATCAATGGCTTCTAACATCTCCTAAAGAATGGATCTGCTCAATGTCTATGATAAAATTTGCATGTTTTTCCAATTTCTGTTCAAATTTTCTTCCCACATCCCAAATATATGTGTGTATGGTTAAGTATAAACTCTAAACTGCCCCTTTGTTGGGTTTGCATAAATAAGTGTGCCATGAAATGAACACATTCAAGACTTGTTCTAGCTCTCCCTTAATTTAAGATTGGACTAAGTGAGTACAATGAATGAGAGATGGATTTATTATGCTCATAGATGGTTTTACTTCTGCTGATGATATACTCGTAGTTGGGCAGAAGAGAAAATTATATTTTTCTCTTTATAATATGTATTTGCAATTCTTTGTATGAATTACGAAGGATAACCAAGATTGCCTTAATTGAAAAGTGTGCACCCTGTTTTTTACTTTGAACTTCATACAATAATTCTTGCGGAATAATATATGTCTGTGAGCTGCTGTAGACCAAGGTCACTCAATCAAAAGTACAATCTACAGTTGAAATATTTCTTGATAATTATTGTAATTATAGTTAGATATTTTCACAAATATTGTAATATATTACAACAAACTATACCACTTGAATAACAAAGAATTTCAGATTCTCAAGCCAAGTATATGAAGTTCACCTAATAAAACAGCGCTTACCATAACGAAATAAAGATTAGATTATGTATGTACAATAAGTATGTAAGTAATAAATCTTAATGTTACATGAATCCAATGCCTCAACATATATCCCTTTTGATCTTCATATATAGTTGTTTATTTAGAAATGCTGATTAAAGTAAGCTAAAATGTGAGTATGTGAAAATATAAAAAGTAATCAAAGTAACATATTCATAACATGTAAGACAAAATAAACAAATATAAGATTGGGTTATAGAGGAAGAATCTGCAAACAGGTGAAGAAATGAACTCTGGATGTCTGAGGTAGGAGTTTTTCAGTGTTGAATAGTAATGAAGTACAAATGTTTTGAAACTATTTCTGCTTTATTTGAATATAAAGTTGTCACACACGTGCACATAGGAGGACGTTGTGTGGACCAAGTAAAGGTAATTCCACGCCAAGTCGGGGGGGGCGGAGTGCATTAAACCTTCTCCTACTATCTTTGCAGACCAGCCGCGGGAAAACCTTTCTGAAACAAGAGCGCCCCTTCCAGTTCCGGCGCCTAGAAGAGCATCACTTCTGGTTCCGGCGCCTAGGAAAATGTCACTTCCGGTTCCGGCCCCTAGAGGAATGTCACTTCCGGTTCCTGAAACATCACTTCCTGTCTGACCATTTAAAACCGCCATTTCTCACAACCTTCAGCAGTTCAGTCTTGGACTCTCAACAGTCAACTTCATTGTTGCATAAAGCTAAATCCTTTGCAGCTAGGAATATTATACGGGTGGCTGCCCCAACCTTTTTTTACGTGTGTCAAGTTATAACCTTTTACAAAAGTATTCTGCTGACTTTAACTTCACTACATTTTCAAACACAAATGGCTTTCTTACTCCAATATATTTTCTAGACACGTTATTAAAGAAGAAAACAAGAGGGTTTGGAAGAAATGTATAATATTTTACTAATTTTACCCACTTTTGGAAAATGCAGAGGATCTGAGACTGTTTTCATATGCACACCATTGGCGCTACCACCCAATCTTTTACTCAGTCATTCCAAGTACACCTCTCCACAGCCTCCTGAACCAAGTGGGACTGGATGTTTGTGTTGGGGTCTGAAAAGTGAGAGACACACAGCTGATTTCACCAAGCTCAGACACTGTCCTCATGGCAGCTTGATGTCTAGGTGGAGCTGATCCACAGGCTCTACATTCACACGTTGTGGTTCACTCATCTTGTTAGATACGTTGCTTTTATGTGTTCTCTAGGGTTGTCAAGTCAGGGGAAATCAGGGCAATGTTCTTCTTTCAGCTTCTCCCATTAGGGCTTTGCCACAGTGGATCATCTTCTTCCATATATTTCTATCCTCTGCAACTTGTTCTTTAACACCGATCACCTGCATATCCTCTCTCACCACATCCATAAACCTTCTCTTAGGCCTTCTTCTTTTCCCCTTACCTGACAGCTCTATCCTTCTCCCAATATATATAGGCACATGACCAAGACAACACAATTTCGCCTCTCTGACTTTGTCTCCCAACCGTTCAATTTGAGCTGACCCTCTAATGTACTCATTTCTAAACCTGTCCATCCTCATCACACAAATCTTAGCATCTTTAACTCTGCCACCTCCAGCTCTGTCTCCTGCTTTCTGGTGAGAGCCAACCCATATAACATAGCTGGTCTTACTACCATCCTGTAGACCTTCCCTTTCACTCTTGCTGATATCCGTACTGTCACAAATCACTCCTGACACTCTTCTCCACCCATTCCACCCTGCCTGCACTCTCTTTTTCACCTCTCTTCCACAATTCCCATTACTCTGTACTGTTGATCCAAAGTATTTAAACTCATCCACCTTCGCCAACTCTACTCCCTGCATCCTCACCATTCCACTGACCTCCCTCTCATTTACACACATGTATTCTGTCTTGTTCCTACTGACCTTCATTCCTCTCCTCTCCAGAGCATATCTCTACCTCTCAAGGTCTCCACAACCTGCTCCCTTCTATCGCTACAGATCACAATGTCATCAGCAAACATCATGGTCCACGGGGACTCCAGTCTAATCTCGTCTGTCAACCTGTTCATCAACATTGCAACATTGCAAATAAGCCAATCCCTGATGTATTCCCGCCTCCACCTTGAATTTATCCGTCACTCCTACCGCAGACCTCGCCACAGTCTCACTTCCTTCATACATATCCTGTACAACTCTTACATACTTCTCTGCCACTCCCGACTTCCTCATATAATACCACAGCTCCTCTTGTGGCACCCTCTCATATGCTTTCTCCAGGTCCACAAAGACTCAATGCAACTCCTTCAGGCCTTCTCTATACTTCTCCATCAACACCCTCAGAGCAAAAATCGCATCTGTGGTGCTCTTTCTTAGCATGAAACCGTACTGCTACTCACTAATCATCACCTCCCTTCTTAACTTAGCCTCCAATACTCTTTCCCATAACTTCATGCTGTTGTTCATCAATTTTATCACCCTGTAGTTACTACAGTCCTGCGCATCCCCCTTATTCTTAAATATCTGCACCAGTACACTTCTTCTCCACTCCTCAGGCATCCTCCCACTTTCCAAGATTCCAATAAACAATCTGGTAAAAAACTCCACTGCCATCTCTCCTAAACACCTCCATACTTCCACAGGTATGTCATCTGGACCAACAACCAGTACCTGTCTTACCACCTCCCTAAACTCAACCTTGCAGTCTTCCTTTTTCAACTTCCACCATTTGATCCTTGGCTCTGCCCTCACTCTTCCTCTTCTTGATCTCTAACGTCATCCTACAGACCACCATCCTATGCTGCTTAACTACACTTTCCCCTGCCACCACTTTGCAGTTTTCAATCTCCTTCAGATTGACTCTTCTGCATAGGATGTAAACCACTTGTGTGGATCTTCCTCCACTCTTGTACATCACCCTATGTTCCTCTCTCTTCTTAAAATACTTATTCACCACGGCCATGTCCATCCTTTTGGCAAAATCCACTGTCCTCTGACCTTCTTCATTCCTCTCCTTGGCACCATACCTACCCATCATCTCCTCGTCTCCTCTGTTCCCTTCACTAACATGTCCATTTAAATCCGCTCCAATCACCATTTTCTGTCCCTTGGGTACACTGCTCAACTCACTCCAAAAATCTTCTTTCTCATCCATTGCACACCCAACTTGTGGGGCATATGCACTAATAACATTCATCACACCTCCAGTTTCCAGCTTAATAATCATTACTCTGTCTGACACTCTTTTCACCTCCAAAACACTCTTGACATACTGTTCCTTCAGAGTAACCCCTACCCCATTTCTCCTCCCATCCACACCATGATAGAACAATCTGAATCCACCTCCGATCCACCTGGCCTTACTCCCCTTCCATTTTGTCTCTTGCATGTACAATATATCAACCTTCCTTCTCTCCATCATATCTGCTAACTCTCTCCGCTTCCCAGTCATACTGCCAACAATCAAAGTTCCTACCCTTAGTTCCACTCTCTTTACCTTCCTCCTCTCCTCCTGCCTCTGGACACGTCTCCCTCCTCTTCTTCTCCTTCTTCTTCAGCCAACAGTAGCCCAATTTCCGCCAGCACCCTGTTGGCTAACAGTACTGGTGGCAGTTGTTGTTAACCCGGGGCTCGACCGATCCGGTATGGAAATTTGTATTGTTGTCCGCATATTGATTTGGCAAAATTTTACACCAGATGCCCTTCCTGACATAACCCTCCCCATTTTTCCGGGCTTGGGACCGGCACAAAAAACACACTGGTTTGTGCATCCCCTATGGCTGGGTTGGGAAATCAGGGGAATGGTGGGTCAAAATAAGTGAACAGTTTCATAGGAGTAATATAGGAGGAATAAATATATTATATGGTTGATTTCTTAAAAATGTGAGGGATTTTTTTGTGTGTGTGTGAATTACACCAAAATGCTTGATGAATGCACCAGTCAGCAGTAACCAACATTCTGCACATTGTAACTGCCACCTGTCACTGCTCTGCCCACACAGCTCATGTATATTTGATTAGCTGCCAGAGTGGCATTCTTGTCCCAGTCCAGCCTGTAGTCTGCCTGATAATTTTTTTAAGCTTTATTAATATGAGTAATAACAAAGAGTTACAGCTAAGCAGGAAGGCTAATCAAGGGCTGGTATTAGCTTGCAGAGTTTTGTGATGTTGTGGGTTTAGCTTCACAAGTTTATAGGCAGTGCCTTTATTATTTAAATGATCACTTTGCTTTTCTAAATATTTTTTTCTGTAATGAAATTGTGATTCCTTATTATTGCTAGCCCCTTTCCTGGCAGGGACCCCTTCTTAATGGAAAGACTGGGGGAGAGAACATACACAGGGCATTATCTCCCCCAGAGTGCTAAATGACAGCCCACCAAACCCAGAACCCCCACCCCCCACTCCCCCCGGCGTTCCTCGGTGTCTTGGTTTTCCACTGGGTTTCATGAAAGCTGGAGTTTAGCACAGCCAGGTTGGGTTCAATGTTTGCTGCCAGAGGGTGCTGCCGGGACTGTGGAGCCCTACTTTGTTTGTCTTCCGCCATGTCGGTCGGAAGTACCTCTGGACCATGCTTATGGACTACCAGAAGTACTCCCAGATGCAGGATAAAAAAAGGCCACTGCCACAGCTCCAGGAACCAGAATCAGGAAGAACAGGGGCAAAGCATGCTGGAGGAGTAGTACAGGTGGAAGGAGAGGCAAAGACAGAGAGAAGGACAACACAGAGAGATGAAAGACAATGGCTATGTGCCTTATTTCACTGTGCTTACTGCTTTTGTACTGTGTGCAAGTGGGAAAGGTTTGGGAAAAGTTTCTCACAGCTGAATAAAAGCCTGCATTGTGTTTGACTTGTGCATTGTGTCTGTCTGTGTCTGGTTTGGGGAACTGGTGCACCTCCTACAGGCCACATTATTATATTTAGGGATACACACTTCCTCAAAATTATTCAATTTTAAAATGTAGTACTAGGGTGTTGTACCATGTTAGCCATTAGATGCCTGAAGAAGGGGCCTGAGTTGCCTCGAAAGCTTGCATATTGTAACCTTTTCAGTTAGCCAATAAAAGGTGTAATTTTGCATGGCTTTTCTCTACATTCAATTTTAAAATGAAATTGTCTGTTCATATTAGAAGCACATAGCATTGCATTTAAATGTTTATAATGGAATGGCTGTTTATAATTTTTACCCTTCAGCAGTTTATTTCTTGTTAGATGCATTACAACAAATGAGAGGAGCTGCTGCTGCAATGACAGCACAAGCAGCAGTTAATAAAGAGCCTCAGACCCTTTATGCACACATTTGCTGCAAGTGCAAGCTAATACTTGAGCTTCAGTCCAGTTCATTTGCAAAGTTCACTTTTATTATTTTACTATTGGTATGAAAACAATAGTAACTGAAAAAAGTTACAAAGTTTCTTAGAAGAATTTGGTTCTGTTTTTTTCTGCATCAGAAAGGAAAGGAGTTACTGCCATTAGAATACTGAATTTAAAACAAGGGTTGTGAGAAGAACTAAAAAATGATGGGGAGATTCATTAGAAAAAGTAATTTAATTAGCACCAGTCTTTCAGAAAGAAAGGGCAATAAAAATAGGCTACTAGATTTAGAGGTGAATACATAGCTAGGTGAACAGCTTATTACTCTAAGTACTTGAGGCACAAAATCCTTAAGGTTTGTGATATTATTGCTATGGAAAATATGACTTAAAAATACATGCCCTAAAAATTCAGGGAATTTGATAAACTCTCCCAATGTTGTGGTAGACTTAGTGCACAGGATTCTTTGAAGAACAGTCATTTGCCTTCGCACGGATCACAGACATGCCACTCTACTGTTTCATCTTGAACTTGAGTTTTTTGTCTCTGCCATTTTGTATGTTTTCTCAACCAGTTGCTTTGGAAAATTCTCAACATCTTTAGAAATCTCTGCCAAAGTAAGTAATTTGCTCAAAACAACTAATCTAGCTATGCTTTGCTGTTCCTCTGTGTGTTGTTCCTCCTCTTGTCCTTAACCACCTTCTCCTCTTGTATCTTTAAGCTCTGTTTCTTTTCCTCTAGATGCATACACACACTCTCCCATCACAATCTAATTATCCTTATTTAGCAACATCCTTTTCTTTCTTTATGATTTGTATCTCTTTTTTCTTCTCTCTGTCATTCAGGATGCAAAAACAGGAAATGACTGGATGGTTTTAAGTGTGAGATTCTGTGTTGCTCTTGACACAGCTTTCTCTTTTTTGTAGCTTTTAAATAATATTTGTTTAAAGTGGTGTGCTAAGATGACATCAGACAGGAAGATACAATAAAAGTAATACAAAAACTAATTATATAAAGTTAAAAACAATGATTCACTTGTTAGCTAAACTTCAATAACTGTGTAGATATTTTGCGGCTGTCATAAACAAGGATTATTTTTTTTCAATCATTAATGGCATGAAAGTGTTCTTACACTTCCCACGTAACTGGAGATGGATTATTAATTATTTTGATATATACCATTTTTCTCATTTTTGCCTTTGAGACATGTTTAGAAAAAGATGCTGGGAATGCCTGGCCAAATATGCAAGTGGCGTTCTCTTTGCAGAACACAACGAAGGGCAATTTTTTCCAACACTGCTGTCAGAGGTCCCACAGATCTTCCAGCATCAAATAAAACTTTGGTGACACAGTGTCAGAGACATGTTACAAAATAAAATAAAACCTTAATATTGTATTGTTTGGCATGGACACGACTTGCTTTTTAAAAATGTTGGATCACACCATATCCTTCAATAAATAGCAAGTCCAAAATTTATTCAAGAGACAGATTTTTTACAGGTAATCAACAGATACTCATGGGTTTAAAATATAGGACTGTGTGCCAGGGTTCTTAGAATGAGGGGTTTCTTGAATATTGAAGCTCAAACTGCCTCACCCTTCCAGGAATTAAAATAAAATAAATATCCAACCCCTAGTCAGCTCTTGTTCTGCACTATATTGCACCAACACAATCTTTATACTCACCCTGCCAAAAAAAAAAAATTCAAACAATTGATGGGGGTCCCATTGGGCCTGTTTTCAAAGAAAAGCTAGCCACACCTCTGCATATGGCTACTGGTCTTGTCCACCAACAGGTACATTTATTATTGGTTACTGCTTTCTTGTGTATCTGACTGCCCACAGGTAATTTTTGAATGTTCCTAGTAATTCCTAACAAGATTTCAAAATTAAAAGGGAATCAACTGGCTGTTATGACTTTATAGGTTTTTATTTCACGTTTAGTCTAATTTTGCATATATTCCTTACATTTCCTAAGATTGCAAGATTTTGAAATGTGCAGATTGAATTTCTGTACTAATTTTGTGCTTTTTAATTCATTTTTTTATATATACTTTGATAATCCCCAAGGGGAAATTGTCTTTTCACATGACCTTTGTGAGTCAGAGCTCAGGGTCAGCAATTTTCGGGTTAAGGGCCTTGCTCAAGGGCCAACAGAGTAGGATCACTTACGGCAGGAACAGGATTTGAACCGGCATCCTTCCAGATACCATAGCAGATCCTGAGCTACCATGCCACTTAATTAATTTTATAAATTTTTTTATTTTTTTCATATTATTATTTTGCTTTGACATGCTGCCATTTTGTAGCTTGAAAGCACTGCACTGTTTTCGGACTCAGAGAAGTTCATGGTTGGTTGCTGCTTCCATTTGCCTTCTGGTGACAACAAAAGTTGTGACGTTGCCCAAAATTATGAAAAACATAGCAAATCACTGCAAGTTAGTTTGCTGTTCTGAATGAAGATTAAAGGAATATCATGTTTTCTGACTTCAGTAGTCTTTTGATCTTGACATCTACAAATCCTGTTATGTCTTCATCTGCTGAGCCTTTCTCCTTTACCTTTTCGCACTGCCATTTCTATTAACATTGGCAGAACAACCTGGAGAAAAACAATTGTTTATTCAAAGTTAAGAAACCTAGTCTCACTGCAACTTACTATTCTCCCTGTGTACTTCCAACAATTAAATCAGACATATAGAGCTTGTGCTCTACTTTGAAGCTTGCACATTCTTTACGAATATCATCCTAGCTCACAACTAGATATTTCATATACTTTCATGAATGTTCGATTAGGAAAAATTTGGTGCATAATAATTGACAAGTACCAATTCTTCTATATTATATATGTAATTGGGAAAAGACCAGATTAAAACTCCAACAGGCCCCAGGGTATCACACACATATATTTACACAATGAACATCACATGTGAAAAGAAAAAGAATGGGGAGGGGGGTTATCTCCCTCAGAAATTTAAGCTAGTTGTTACTCATACATTAGATTGAGGGGTGGAAAAATAATGTATGAGTAACCATATATGTGTGTTGTATGGAAGAGTGCAAGGTACCAGTGCAACAGAAAAAAGACAGCATTGCTTTGGGTAACCCAGATGGTAGATCCACCCAGGAGTTACAGAGAGGCAATTATGGTTCAGATATGAGTTTATTAATGTTTACCTTCTGTTGCCAATACTTTTCATATAGAGGTGATTTCAGGGACTTTTCACATGCTTGAAGTGTATAACATTTACAACAATGACAGCAACACTCATTTTGTAATTATTTTTTAATAGGTTTACATGGAGACATACTTGTTCTCACTGCTCTATCCCTTTAAATTGAGAGAAAGGTGTACTGGCATGTGATTAATTGAGGGAGAGTGAGATGTTAATTGCAGGGGGTGCCATAGTTAACGAGCAATTAGACGAACAGCTAAGCAAACCAGGGAGAAGCATAGAATAAGAAACATGAACAAGACTACTGGCCGATAACCTGTAACTGGTCTTGTTCAACTGTTTACTGCAAAAGCACTTCCACTTGACGATCGTCTTCTCTTAGTACTGTACTTCTCAGTCTAGTCTTGATCTGCAGCTAGTACATTACAATCTCTGGTACACTGCAATTTGCAAAAGTCAAAGATATGAAAATTAATACATTGAGCCTATGGGAAACAGGAGGGCTGGGTTTCGATTATCACGAATAATAATCTTTCACTGGAGACTGATCAAAATACACTTTTCTGAAACGAAAGAATTCTTTGTAACAAAACATTATTTTTGATCATTTACAATTTTCATAATTCAGTAACCATAAAATAACCCACAAAATATTTACAAAATAAAACTGGTAACATGAAAAGCATTTAATGCATTTTTCTCAATAATCTTCCCCTTGAATTCTGTGAACTTTTGTGCTGATATCTCAATTAAAAAAAAAAAAAAAAACTTTAGTTGATGTCAATAGATGCCAAAACTGCCAAGGTCTGACACTCTATTCTCTACCTCTCGTGGATAGCAACGGAGATCATGAAGGACGCACCAAAATAATCCTCTAGTGATATTTGCTTCATGTGCCACTTACGATCCTTAAGGGTCTCAGAGGATGGAAGCATAGTAGAGGAGAGTTCACATTTAATCTTGAAGCTGTGACTTATGATGGGACTGGGAGCATATGATAGGATTGGGATAACAGCTGCCAGCGATTGTCAACATTCTGTCACGAAAGTTTATCTAATCAAAGGACATGCTCTTCGTTTCGGATGCATAATTGCAACACAAAACTTGATTTTTTTAAAGAAAATATGCAGCAAAGGCACCTGAAGCTCTTTACTCTGCAAGAGTATGGTGAACATGACCAATGAACCACCTGGTAGGATATTAGCAGCTCCCCATATTTAAGTGCATCATGCCTATCATTTTTGTCTCTGCTGTGCATAGTCACAAAGCTATGGTTGCCCACACGAAAATAAAAATGAGGTACAAATTAAATTGCACAAATACTTGAAATCGCAAAAGTTAACATACAAATATTGAAGATCAACTGTATTAACTAATTTTGTTTTAATTTTAAAACTTTCCAATTATCCTGAACTTAATCAATTAATTGACCTAATGCGTTTTGACCGCCCTCGAGCCGCCACCTTATCATGGTGGAGGGGTTTGCATGTCCCAATGATCCTAGGTGCTCTGTTGTCAGGGGCTTTATGCCCCTGGTAGGGTCACCCAAGGCAAACTGGTCCTAGGCGAGGGACGTGACAAACAGCAGTTCAAAAAACCTCCTATGATACATATAGACATTGGATGGCAGACGCAGGTCACCGGGGCCCCCATCTGGAGCCAGGCCTGGAGGTCAGGCTCGATGGCGAGCCCCTGATGACCGGGCACAGCCCGAAGAGGCAACGTGGGTCCCCCTTCCCATGAGCTCACCACCTGTAGGAGGGGCCAAGGAGGTTGGGTGCAGTGTGAATCAGGTGGTGGCCGAAGGTGGGGACCTTGGCGGTCTGATCCTTGGCTACAGAAGCTGGCTCTTGGGACATGGAATGTCACCTCTCTGAAGGGGAAGGAGCCTGAGCTAGTGTGCAAGGTTGAATGGGCTCAGGATTGGATCACTGCTTTTTGCAGATGATGTTGTGTTGTTTGCTTCATCAGGCCAATATCTTCAGCTCTCTCTGGATCGGTTTGCAGCCGGGTGTGAAGCGGCTGGGATGGGAATCAGCACCTCCAAATCTGAGACCATGGTTCTCAGCCGAGAAAGGGTGGAGTGCACTCTCAGAATTGGGAGCGAGATCCTGCCCCAAGTGGAGAAGTTCAAGTATCTCGGTATCTTCACGAGTGAAGGAAGAATAGAACGGGAGATCTACAGACAGATTGGTGCAGCGTCTGCAGTGATGCAGGCTCTGCATTGGTCTGTCATGGTGAAAAAGGAGCTGAGCCGAAAGGCAAAGCTCTCAATTTACCAGTCAATGTACATTCCTAGCCTCACCTATGGTCATGAACTATGGGTAGTGACCAAAAGAATGAGATCTCGAATACAAGCGGCTGAAATGAGTTTCCTCAGCAGAGTGTCTGGGCTTTCCCTAAAAATAGGGTGAGAATCTCGGTCATCAGGGAGGAGCTCAGAGTAGAGCCAGATTGGTGCGGCGTCCACAGTGATGCAGACTCTGCATTGGTCTGTCGTGGTGAAAAAGGAGCTGAGCCGAAAGGAAAAGCTCTTAATTTACCAGTTGCTGTACGTTCCTAGCCTCACCTATGGTCATGACAGGAGGTCATGATGGCTGCATCGAGAGGAGTCAGATGAAGTGGCTCGGGTATCTGATCAGGCTGCCTCCTGGATGTCTCCCTGGTGAGGTGTTCCGGGCATGTCTAACCGAGAGGAGGCCCCGGGGAAGACCTAGGACACGCTGGAGGGATTATGTCTCTTGGCTGGCCTGGGAACGCCTCGAAATTCCCCTGGAAGAGCTGGTAGAAGTGGCCAGGGAGAGGGAAGTCTGGGCATCTCTGCTCAAGCTGCTGCCCCGATCTTGGATAAGCGGAAGAGGATAGATGGATGGTGTTTTGACCAAGGAAAAGTTGATTTCTGTTCTGTAACATCACAAAATAGCTTGGCCCGTCAATCTACCAATTTAGTCTGTTTGGACTTTAATGGAAAGTTCCAGACAGACATAGCTAAAACAGCAGCTGATTCAGTTTGAAACAAGCAAATATGCAGAATTTAGAGTGAGAGACTATCATTGTTTTGACTTTGCTTGAGTTTGTTTTGGACGTGCTCTGTCTCTAGGCATGTCAGAGGACTGGTACTTCATGAAGTGTAGTCTAGCCTCACTTGGGGAGGCAAAATGCGGGAGCAAGGGGGCTGGGGGGAGAGAAAGAAAGCAAGCTATTTCTGATCTATCCTTTTCACCCCCACAATTGTAAGTGCTAACACTACAATAGACTTCATAGCCATAACTCCTGGGAAAATTGGAATTTAAGTTAAAGCTATCTTATGTAATAATGTGCTACCTTAATTTAAGATTATAAAATGTTAACAACTGTTCAGAACCACTGCGGTGGGCTGGCGCCCTGCCTGGGGTTTGTTCCTGCCTTGCGCCCTGTGCTGGCTGGGATTGGCTCCAGCAGCGCCCCGCAACCCTGTGTTAGGATATAGTGGGTTGGAAAATGACTGACTATTCAGAACCAATGTTCCTATGACCAAACAATGAACATTGTGAGCTGGAATTTTAACGGTCTCCATTATGAATGAAGAGAAAGTATTCTCTCTCCTAACAGGTCTAAATGTCAAGATAGTATTTTCACAGGACACTCACTTAATAAGAAATTATCAGTTTCGGTTACAAAGAGATTGGACTTGTCAAATATTTTACTCCAGCTATACAAAGAAAACCAGAGGTGTGGGAATCGTAATAAAAAGAACAATTTCATTTATAGTATCAGATATAGTATCTGATCTTGAAGGGCGATATATGATGGTAAATGGCAATTTATTTAATTATAAATAAACACCTATGCAACCAATATGGATGACAGAAACTTCATCGAAAACTTATGTACATCCATTCCTAACGTGAACACTCATAAAATTATAATGGGCAGAAAATATATATGTGTTTTAAATCCACACCAGGAAAGGTCTTCAGCTACAGTGCCTGACATCTAACACTGGAAAATCAATTACACAGTTTGTAATCAATTATAACTTATCAGACCCATGGAAATGTCTAAACCTGAACTTAAGAAGATATTCCTTCTTATCACCAGTACATTATTGCTACTAAAGAATTGATTATTTCTTCATAGATAACAATTTGCAAATGATGAAATCTTGCACACATGACGCTATTGTTATTTCCAACCATGCCATTTTCATCTCGCAGCTGTCATCTTAACCACCTGTTAGCTGACAAGAGCAGTACAGAATTTATATCTAACCAAATTGATCATTTTTAGAGACAAATGAATCCTAAGAGGTCTCTGCAAGAATACTCTGGGAAACCTTGAAGGCATTTTTAAGTGGACAGATTATTTCATATCTCTCCCACAAAAATAAATTGGATATCAAGAAGGCGTCCAAGTTAATCAGCAACATTACCAGAATAGATTAAGAACACACGTGGGGCCTCATGCATAACACCGTGCGTAGAACTCACACTAAAACAAGGCACACGGACAAAGGTGGAAATGTGTGTACACACAAAAAAATTCAGATGAACAAAACCATGCATAAGCCAGCTTCCACGCACATCAGATCCATAAATCTCGATCAGCGTGAAAAGTAACCGACGTGCAAGCACCTGCCATTGCACCCCGACTCCTCTCAGAATTTTGCATATTTTAATATGCAAATTAATGTAGATATTACCTTCCCCGTTCAGTGTTTGGTTAAAAGACAATGGCAAAAGCACATGAAAAAACAGAACTTCAGCGAATGCAAAGTGGAGGAAAGGAAAAATGTAATATTTGTTGGCTTAAGCAGTGGTATAAACAACAAAAGGAAGTTGATTGAGTGATACAGAGTGGAGGAGAAACACAGACGTTCAAGTTCAGAAAGTCACACAATGCCCGAAATAAAAAAAAATAAGTTGTCAGATTTAAAAGTCAACATGAAAAGGCAAGTCGTAGCCCACAGCCTGAGTGTCATATAGAAACATATTAGGGTACAGAAAAAAGAAAAAGATATATAGGGACAGAGTGGAAAAAAAAGGTTAAAATGTTTACTTTAATCTTGCAGTTTATTTTGTCATTAAAGTAGATCATCATAAACTTAATCTTAAAATTAATGTTAAATTTACTATAGTTTCTCATTTGTGCAATATTTCAACTGTAGTGCATGTTAAAATTAAGGCATTTATAATTCTAAGTACAAACAGTTCTAAACCTCGAGGTTTGTGCAAGAAAGGCACTGAAGTGTGTGCCAAATGGGAGAAGTTCAAACATACTGTGCGCATGGCTGAGGCAGCATGTACTATAAATATTCTCCAGGGTAGATGCTGTATCTCGATAATTCTCTACCCTCTCGACAAAACCGAAAGAGCTTTTTGATCAGCTGCTGTACAGCTGTGATTTCACACTCGTAGATACAGTTGGTTAAAATACCCAGGGCCTTTTCAGTATGACTGGAATTCAGAGCGATTTTTGGAGTCCTCCAAGTAAATGCCCGAGGCTTTTAGAATAATACTCAAATTTTAAAGAGTGCTAAATCAATATTACAAATTAAAAACTCTGCAAGCTGATTAAGAAGTGAATTAAAATGTTTTACTTCTGTAATCAAATATGCATTGTCAAAAGAGATACAGGAAATGACTTTGAAGAAGCAATTGATATTTTACTTTTTAAATTTGACCCGTTAACCAGAAGAAAATTGATAAAGTTAAATATCAAAAAACACATTGTCTGGTAATTCATAAGAAAGACTTTGAAGCCTTTGTGTTGTTGGGCAGTCTTTGAAAGAAAGATAATTAATGAAGCATTTTGTTTTAATAGTTTTTGTTTCAAATCATATGTAGTGAGAAGTCAAGCAAAATTACCCCTTTTATTGGCTAATTAAAATGATTACCATATTCAAGCTTTCGAGAAAACTCGGGCCCCTTCTTCAGGCAAGATGTAATACAGAAACTGAAATTCCCTGTGCTTATATAGACACAGGACAGGTACGACATTGGAAAACCCTGGTGTCTATATAAGCACACTTTCAAACACAAGTAACCAAAAAAAAAACACATTTCATGCAATAGATGAAGATCATGTTGGTAATAACTGAATAGATTATGCATCTTAATATTTTATCTGTTATTGTTATGGTTTTGTTACAGCTCTGTCCCTGATTTTCATTTTAATTTTTTATCATTGGTATATCTTATTTTTTGTACACTGATTTACTGATGTTGTTGCTCAGTAAATGAGTAGTTATCTTTAGTAATGTAATTGCTTTCATTAGGTTTTGTAGTTTATTATTTAGTAATCTTGTTACTAACTAGTGTACATTTGTTTAAGTTTGTCATTTTTCTTTTTAAGTATAACATCTGGAGGGTCCTTTCTGCAATGTAGCTGCACAGCTAACAAGGCAGCTATTGGAACCCCTATTTATTGGCTTAACAGGCCTCTAGCATGACTAATAAACACAAAGTCACATGCTAGTCTTTTTAAGGAGGATCTGCAACCTTGGATAACTCCAGTGCACAGCCCCAATCATATGAGCATAGCAACATTATGCAACAGTGAATGAAAGGCTTCCAAAATGGTGGCACCCAGATCTATGCACTATTAAATATTTTTAACCTTAAAAAATACACTCTAAATTTAAAATTAAATCCCACATTTGGATTCTCTTTTATTTAACACTAGAATTAGCAGAGCCTATGAGAAAACTCGTAAATCCGGCCTACCTTAAATCCGTTTGCACCTCTCCATCAGGGTCTTTTGTCCTGTAAATGTGCCGATAAAGACAAGCAGCAAGCAGCCTGCTATTCCATCCCCCCACTAACTTAGAACATGCACAAACTTCTCCCAGCTCATGCCTTGTTTTATTATCTGGAAGTGAACTGCTGGAGGTTTAGAGTGGAAATAATAGATTGTTATTTGGAACACATGCATTTCATCTGTGTTCCGTTTCTACAGTAATCTGAGTAAACAAATTGTTAAAACAGAAACATTTCATATTTTAGTAATAAATGTTACAAAATGTAGGCATAAACTATAGCATGTGTGAAGCCTGAAGTCCAAAGATCAAATAAACACTTTCACAAAAGGATCAAGGATAATACAACAGCTTCCGTGGCATAACGGTAAGATTTCCTGACTTGTAATCAAGAGGCCACTGGTTCGATGCCTCCTGTATTTGCCGTTTTAAGTAGTGAGCTGCTCTTACTGTTAATATTATACAGTACACACATACATTTGGTTTGCATCTGTAACAGACCGTGTACATTTATAGTACTGTACTTGTAAAAGTTACCGTTTTTTTTTTTCCACTTTTATTCTCTCACTCACGATCACGATACATACTACCACCCCTCCACGCAGGAATCTGACACTGTTAGTTTTCATTTGAAACTGGGAATAACCGTAGATGTGAATGGTGTTTTGAGGCAATGGAACTGGACATTCTCTGATCCGAAGGGATAAAAGCTGACACACAAACGCTGGTGAATCTGCCTTCTTCGTATCACACCGTCACTTTATTTTTTTTTATTCAGTTTTATTAATATTAATATATATGAAAACGTTTCTGTTTTAACAATGTGTTTGCACAGATTATTGTAGAAACGAAACACACATGCATGTGTTCCAAATAAAGATCTATTTCCACTCTAAAACTCCAGCAGTTCACTCCCAGATAATCAAACAAGGCATGAGCTGGGAGAACTTAGTGAACGTTCTGCGATGGTGGGGGATGGAATAGCAGGCTGCTTGCTGCTTGTCTTAATCACCACATTTACAGGACAAAAGACGCTAACAGAGAGGTGCGAACGGATTTAAGGTGGGCCAGATTTACGAGTTTCTTCGTAGGCTCTGGTAATTCTAGTGTTAAAGCCACACACAGAATCCAAAATCACCATGAAAAGGAGAACAAAACTGAAGAAAAAAATGTAAAAAGAAACTCATAACACTTGGTTTTGAATTACCTTTTATTGCTTTTTTTCCTTGGAAAATTTTGGATACCTATATTTATTTGGTACTTAGTTAATTAGAATTGTGGAAATTAATTCTTCTTGTGGACTTTTTACTTCAATTGTTTGGTTGTTTAGATTGATTTTTGGATTTTATTTGTTATCCAATTAATTAAATATTTAAAGTTTGTTTATTTGGGCCAGGTTTTTTTGTGGTTTCCCTTTCCTTTTTGAGATTTTTAGGCTCTGATCTTTTTTTTTTATCAAGCCTTTCTGAGTTCTGAGGAGCTAAATGTGTCTTATTGTGAAGTAGTCCACATGTCCTTGCTTTATTTTTCTGAAACTACTATACTAGTTCACAGGATTGTGTCTGCCTGCACAGACTAGATCCTACAAAGCATCAAATAACATTTTAGTGCTAGAAAAATGAGTGAATATAAAATAGAAAACAGTCACGTTCAAAAAGTCTAATGTTTAATGTTTAAGAGCTAAAAACATGCACAAGTTAGTTTGCTTGGAGCTAAAATTTTTGGAGTTACACTTTATTATAAAAAATGACAACTTCTCTGGGCTTCTGAACCCTGTTTATTGGAAAAAAATGTCTGTTATAATGTCAGCTCAAACAAACCACATCAAATACACATGAGCAGTCTACAAAAGTATGCATATATGAGCCGCTTTATTGTTCAATCAAACTTAAATTAAAGCAAGTGTATCATACTTAATAGACTATTAATTAACAATAATCATCAATGGTAACTTAGCTTCATGATGATGTTAATCACTTAGTGTATGTCTGAATTTGTTTTTTATAAAATCAACAGAAAAATAGACAAGTAAACCAGTCATAATTAAGAATGTCAAGAATGTTTTGTGCTGATTTGTGACAGCCTCAAGTGTTTTTGGTTTTCCTATTTTTTTTATTATCCTGCTGCCTCCTACCTTCCAAGATGTCTGCATTTGGCATATTTCATTCTTCCTGCAGCTTATTTACTTACTGCAGCTTGTTTAAAATTGCCATTTAACATACCATACACCTCTTTGTATAGGAATGTGCTAGGAAAACTGGAATAACCTGAGAAAACCCACAAAGACTCAAGAAGAGTAAGTAAGTTTCATATGGATAATGACCAGGCTCTGGATTCAAACTCAAGATGCTGGATCTGTGAGAAAAAGTTAAGCAGTGCTCCACTCTTCTACACAGAATTAAGGTAAAACACAAAATGTGGGGTTTATGGCTTTTTAAATTATTTTCAGATTTGTATACTGAAAAAAATTCCATTGTTACAATTATAACATACTTTATATTCTACTCATTTCTTATTGTGACTTGTAGTGCTTTGAATTTACAAACAACAAATTTACAAATGCATAGTTTATATTCAAAATAAAAGCAGTATTAAAAAGAATAATTAATAACAATATACTGATATAAAATAACAATGGGAAAATTAGAAAGGATTCATAGAAGATAGTTAATGTTTTGCAAGCAATCTATTTTTTTTTAGTAAAATACAAATATATTTATACATGATAAACGGCATTTTTGCAAAGTCTCCATTTTTAACTGTCATAAAATATGAAATTTAAACTAATGAAAACATTAGTATTATTACTATTTTGTGTGGTATAACAATGTTGTTTTATGTTGCATAATATGTTTATAAATAGTCTATTCCCATAATGAACCAGTAATTTATATAATTCAACAAACTGAGATGCAAATTAGTGATTTTGTCTGGATTATATTTAATATTTTAGTATAAAGTGTCTTTAAAGAACATCTGAATGATAATCTGAATTATCTGTTGATAAAACTGAGACATGAACATGGATAACAATTATACTGCATATCCTTTTAATATCCCACCAAGTGAATTAAACACAAATTACAGTAGATTTGGCAGAATGTTTTTTTTTATTATCACCTAAGTCGCGTTTCAAGATCACTTCATTTTAAAAAATGCAGACAGCTCATTTAAGCAGTAGGGGGCAGTCTTTACACAAAGAGAAGAGGTTTGTTTAATACATTACCAGTACTGGAAAGCTTCCATTGGGCATCTGATAAAATGCTTATCAATGGCAAAATGTAAATAGCACAAAAAAAAAAAGTTTTTTTTGTCTTGAATGTGCAAGACCTTAACATAAGTGTATTATATTTTAATTATTATTTTATTAGAAAACTGCATATCTTTGTGGCTTTAAAAGGCATTATCAAACAGCACCACATCTTCTAATACAAATTTGACTTTTAAAGGATTTGGATTCCCTGCTATGCATGTGAATTATATCACGTAGTTTAGCATAAGAATGAAACTAACAAAGCCTGGCATACCATAGACTATTTCAAATTTGCCTTAAAGGAACACTTTGTTTGTGAATGATTCATAAATTGAACCTTTTCCCAGATTTACTTTCTATTCCTGCACAATATATTACTACAACATAACATTTGTATCAACAATCTTTTACTAAAACACTATTTAGAATCTGGCCATATATCCATTTTTTGATTTAATTTCCTGCCAGTAAAATATTATGAATTATGAAGTAAATGGTGTCAAATCTGATATACATGGAGGCAATTTTGGACCTTAATACAATTATATTTATTAACAGAAAAAACAACATGCAGTCAAAATGCAGTGTGTCACCTTTAATTCCTGTGAAGCATACAGTAATGTGCTATAAATGTTCTAATTGTACTTGAGTTTTACATCTTAAAAGCATAGTGTCAGTTATTGTTCAGTTTTTATATATAGTAATACGTATGCACCATTTAAATTGATAATATTTAGTTGATCTTGCAATAATGCTTAATTATGGTTGCTCCAGAAACTGATATGCTGGGCATGTTATCATTTAAAAAATAATTTATATATATATATATATATATATATATATATATATATATATATATATATATATATATATATATGCACGGCATTTCATGATTTTTTTAAATAATTCATAATGTATACTTTTTCACAAAGTAAATACAGAAAAATGCTGGCTGTATGAGAAAAGTGTATTTTATTACAGCCTGCTCTTTAGGCTTTTTACAAGAGAATTGCATCTTAAGGACAATGAAAGTCACAAATCTAGAGCAGTATTATTTACTGTATTTCATACAATTTTAGAAGCTGATAAAATGCCATTTAACATTTTTAATTCTTTTATGGGCGTTACCCTTGCTGATTAATAAAGCTAAATTTGTACTGGTGCCACATCCAGTGTTAGTCCCTGCCTATAGGTTAATGCTGATAGATAGATAGGCACTATATAATACATACATTACATACGTAGATAGATAGGCAGGCACTATATAATACATACATTACATAAATAGATAGATGGGCACTATATGATAGATAGATAGACAGATAGATAAGTACTATATAATACATAGATAGATAGACATGCTTTATCCATCTCAAGGGCAATTGAAGCAATATTGTAGTCAACACATATTTATAGCAGCATACTGTATATGTATTACATCAGGTGGACAAAGTAAGTGCAGAAATTGGATGGATTTATGTATGATGCGGATAAACCATTAGATAAGTTTTCCAAAAAATATCACTGAATCAATATATCACTGTGTGTTTGAACTAGTCTATATCTTTTATATCTTTTATATCTGTGCATTATGTAATTAGTCACTTGTAAAGTATGTAGTTGTATTGTAACCATGAGGTTATTACAGTGCAATGATCCGGCACTATAGAATATAAAGTGAATTGAATATATATTGTAACCAATACTGGGGTTCTACTTCAACACATCCAACATTAGAATTTGAAGCCAGCACTCGTACCCTTGGCCCCATTGTAAACTTAAAATAAAAGTAAAAGGCTGAGCAAGAAAACAATCAGAAGGTGTTGTTTTTGGGATTTTCACAATAATAGTAGGATATGCACATTTGAGGACTGTTATGTATTGATATTACTAAAAAACCAGTAGAGTAATAGTTAATTTTTTTTCTGAGAATTTCTAAAAATGGAATGTCAGTTTTGATCATTGTAAGTTCCTGTGGTGGTGTGCACTTAGAATAGTTGCTAAAGATCTGTTAAAGAAAGCTGAAATGTTCCTTTTCACAGCTTTGGCTATACTCTAGTGTAGTTTACAAAACCAATACTGAATGGTATCTTTACATTCAGAAATTTTCAAAAAGTTAAGTGTGCAAAACATTTTTGTTTAGCAAAGTATGTCCAATTCTGTCACAATTTTTGTGAACTGTACCCTACTGAAATGGGCCAGTATTTCTGTCAATGTGCATCCAGTTGCTGTTTGTTTTCTGGATACCCCAATTTTTTTTTATATTTTCAATAACACACTTGCTACTGTAGGTTGATTGAAACTCCAAAACTTCTCAGTGAGTGTATGAGTATGGTTATGTGCATAAGCGTGTGTGTGTCCTTTCAGAGGTTGGCACACCAATGCCTCTTTAGCCTCCAGCCTTCCATAACTCTGAATTGCATTAAACAGCTTTGAGAACATTAAGCTTTATATGGTGAAATGTCAAGCAAAATGATACCTTTTATTGGCTAACTAAAAAGATTACAATATGCAAGCTTTCGAGGCAACTCAGGCCCCTTCTTCATGCAAGATGTAATACAGAAACTGGTGATAGCTATGTTGTAACTTTACCAAAGTAATGCCGGCTGGCAAGGAAATGTCTTGATTTGATGACTTTCTTCCTTGGAAAGGTGTTCAGTGGGTCAAGCTATTTTTAACATGAATACAAAGTACATCATTCATTTTGCTAATCAGTTTCATCTGGCCATAGTTTGTTCTTTTGATTTCTTAAACCAAATGTGTTAGATCCTTTCCATTATCTTGTTACCTGTGCGTCATTTTCAGCCTGCCCTGGAAATGTACATGCACATTATCTTTAATTTCAAACAACATAATCTGTGCTGCTATAGCACTGAGAAAAATATTATACTCTAAAACTTCACAAATAAAATTATGTCGGTCTCTTTGTTGATATCAGAACTGAAGAATGGAACCAAGCATTGTGCCAGTGAATGTGAGGAGCCACTCAAAATTTAATTTGAACATTCTCCTAAAAAATGTATTATTAGTGTTCTCCACAATCCTCTCTGTGCAGCGACATGTTGTCCATATAAAAAGCAATGAGTGCACAAATGCATTGCTTTCACATTACATTAAGAAAATAAGAAGTGTTTAAAATGGGAAGTACTCCATATTAGGTCAAGAAAGGTAATTCAGCCACTGTGCACAAATAGTTATAAAAGCTTTAAAACGTACCTCATGTTTTAAAAACAACTTGACAGTCCAAAACAAATCTAAAATATGTTTTTATTAAAAGTACAGTTTTCATTTGTTTTCTTGTTAATGAGGAGTACAGTACTGGTCTTTTTTAAGTAGTCTAATACATTCACAGGTTTCAAATCTTTGTTGTCTTAAGATGTGATTTGGACAGATAATTTGTTTTGGAACGATTATCAGTTCTTATTTTTGTAAAATAAACTATATGAACCAAGTCAAACTTTCCAGTTTAGTAACTCAACAATGTGACAAGTGCTCAGTGTGATTATGTTGTAACTGTCTGAAATCTGCCTCCATCTTAACCTTCTAAAGGTCATCATGATTAGGAAATGGATTGGAACTGAATTCAAAATGGCATCCCAAATGCGAGACCTTTGTCCATTAATGAAAAAGGTTTTCTGCTTCTGCTGAAAAGGTTGTAAATAGATAAAAGGCCACTATAGATAAAAGAACACTAACAGCACCTCTCAGTAAACCATATTCCCAGTCACAACCAACACATTAAAATATCCATCCCATTTCCTAAATCACTTTATTCTTGGCAATGCAAGGCAGGACCCAAGATGGGAAAGAATGCCAGTGACATGGCACACTCATACAAATACCCCCATCACTGGTCCAGTGGGGCTAACATGTGCAGTATTGAGACACGGATAGAAGCCTAAATACATGGAGGAAGCCCACTAAGTAAAAGAATGAACATACCAGCTCCACACAAACATTAAGCAGGCTCTGAATAGATGCTTATATCCTGGAGGTGTGAAGTAACATTGTTATCCACGGTTCCATAGAATACTGCAATATTAAAACTTTCATCAATGCAGTAATTCTCAAACCTTCCTAATCCAGTTCAGGTTTGTAAAGACCAGAGCCTTTCAAGGTAGGAACCGATCCCAAGCGTGACATCAGCTAATTGTCAGAAACACACAGTTACATACAACCATAAGGAGCCAAAATAACATTGGGATTTAGGCCAACGTGTAAGTTTTTGGGGCGGCGCAGTGGGTAGCACTGCTACATAGCATTTAGGTGACCTGAGTTTGTTTCCTGGGTCCTCCTTGTGTGGAGTTTGCATGTTCTCCCCGTGTCTGCGCGGGTTTTCTCTGGGTACTCCGGTTTCCTCCCACAGTCCAAAGCATGCAGGTTAGGTGCATTGGCGATTCTAAATTGTCTGTAGTGTGTGTGTGTGCTGGTGCCCTGCCTGGGGTCTGTTTCCAGCCTTGTGTCCTGTGCTGGCTGGGATTGGTATATATATATATGCACTGCTCAAAAGAATTAAAGGAACACTTTTTAATCAGAGTATAGCATAAAGTCAATGAAACTTATGGGATATTAATCTGGTCAGTTAAGTAGCAGAGGGGGTTGTTAATCAGTTTCAGCTGCTGTGGTGTTAATGAAATTAACAACAGATGCACTAGAGGGGCAACAATGAGATACCCCCAAAACAGGAATGGTTTAACAGGTGGAGGCCACTGACATTTTTCCCTCCTCATCTTTTCTAAATGTTTCTTCACTAGTTGTGCATTTGGCTACAGTCAGTGTCACTACAGGTAGCATGAGGCGATACCTGGACCCTACAGAGGTTGCACAGGTAGTCCAACTTCTCCAGGATGGCACATCAATACGTGTCATTGCCAGAAGGTTTGCTGTGTCTCCCTGCACAGTCTCAAAGGCATGGAGGAGATTCTAGGAGACAAGCAGTTACTCTAGGAGAGCTGGAGAGGGCCATAGAACGTCCATAACCCATCAGCAGGACCAGTATCTGCTATTTTGGGCAAGGAGGAACAGGATGAGCACTGCCAGAGCCCTACCAAATGACCTCCAGCAGGCCACTGGTGTGAATGTCTCTGACCAAACAACCAGAAATACTTCATGAGGGTGACCCAAGGACCCCATGTCCTCTAATGGGACCTGAGTTCACTGCCCAGCAGCATGCAGCTCGATTGGCATTCGCCATAGAATACCAGAATTGGCAGATGCACCACTGGTGCCCTGTGCTTTATACAGATGAGAGCAGGTTCACCCTGAGCATGTGACAGAAGTGAAAGGGTCTGGAGAAGCCATGGAGAACATTATGCTGCCTGTAACATCATTCAGCATGAGCAGTTTGGTGGTGGGTTAATGATTGTCTGGGGAGGCATATCCATGGAGGGTCACACAGACCGCTACAGGCTTGACAAAGGCACCTTGGCTGCCATTAGGTATCAGGATGAAATCCTTGGACCCATTGTCAGACCCTATGCTGGTACAGTGGCTCCTGGTGCACGACAATTCCTGGCCTCATGTGGTGAGAGTATGCAGGCAGTTCCTGGAGGATGAAGGAATTGATACCATTGACTGGCCACCACACTTTCCTGACCTAAATCCAATAGAACACCTCTGGGACATTATGTTTTGGTCCATCCAATGCCACCAGGTTGCACCTCAGACTGTCCAGGAGCTCAGTGATGCCCTGGTCCAGATCTGGGAGGAGATCCCCCACAACACCATCTGTCATCTCATTAGAAGCATGCACCGATGTTGTCAGGCATGTATACAAGAACACAGGGGCCATACAAAGTGCTGCGTACAATTTTGAGTTGCTGCAATTAAATTTTGGCAAAATGGACTAGCCTGCCACATAATTTTTTCACTCTGATTTTTGGGGCGTCTTTGAATTCAGGGCTCTGTAGGTTGATCATTTTCATTTCCATCAAACGATGTGGCATCCTTTCGTTCCTAACACATTACCCAGTCTATATCAGTATAGATATCCAGGAGGATTTCTTTTTCCCATTGAGATCTGATGTGTTTTCAAAGTGTTCCTTTAATTTTTTGAGCAGTATATATATATATATATATATATATATATATATATATATATATATATATATATATATATATATATATATATATATATATATATATACACATGCACACCAAAATGTATGTGGGACATCTGTCAACAATTTTCTTGGGAACCAATCAGTTACATGCGGGGTCGTCATACTTCAGAGGACTTCTCAAACATGATAGTTTCTTCTTTATTTTTCTTATGATTTGTACTGATATGCTTCTAGATGCCCAATTACATATCTAATTCAGTAATTTCTGACAATCCTAAAAGCAATAACAATTATCCAGTAGAGTTTGTGCATGTACAGTTCACACCAACAACTATTTCCAACATGAGATACTATAGTGACACTTATCATTCATTTATTTTACAATTTGCTGACAGCATATACATTTTTCTAGATACTGTCGTTATCTTCCACCAGATACCTTAAAGTGGTATACCTGTAATTGAGTATGGCTGAGAATAAAGTATCTGTCTGCCCAAGATTGATTCATACTTCATAGCCTCCTCTCCCATAAACTGCTTTCACTATAGGAATAGGCAGATTCAAAAAATTAAATACTGCTGGAACTCTTTAGTTAAAAGGATAGAAAGAGTTAAAGTTTAGTCAGTCATCATCCAACCCACTATTTCCTAAACACAGAGTCATGGGGGTCTACTGTAGCCAATCCCAGGGCACAAGGCAGGAGCAAACCCTGGGTAGGGCGCCAGCCCACTGCAGGGCACACACACCCACACACTAGGGATAATTTAGGATTGCCAATACACCTAACCTGCATGTTTTTGGACTGTGGGAGGAAAACCACACAGACACAGGGAGAACATGCAAACTCCATGCAGTGAGGACCCAGGAAGTGAACCCAGGTCTCCTTAGTGCAAGGCAGCAGCACTACCACTGCACCACCGTGTCACCCAAGTAAAAGTTTACCAAAACGAAATTACCAGAAGTGGAATTGCAAAAAGATACAAAAATCTAGCACATAACATAAATGTATGTAATATTTAGCTACAGGCAACTGTGCGATACAGAATCAGAATGAAGGCCAGCGTACTAACAGACATAACATATTACTGAAAAGTCTCCAGCAAAAAGAGAATGTTCTTGAAGCAGCAAGTTTAAAAGCAAGGCATTAAAGGAATAGGAATGTAATAGTAGTTTCCAGAATCTGTATCTTTAAACTATTTATCATTTTTATAATATTTTTATTACTATTTTATCTTAAGAATATAAGAAATACAAACTAATAAAAGATATATCTACTAGATCCTGCGCCAACCTTAAATTTTCTTCACCTGAGCCACGGATGTATCTAGGTTTATACTAGTTTAAAGGGTGAAGAGTTAAATACTTGACAGTAAAGAAAACAATCGAATATATAATCCTGGCTGTTTCCATCACGGAAGTTATCACAGAGAGTAGAGCATGACATTAAGAGTAGGTGACTTTAGCCACTTTTTGAACTAAAGGTATCTTTTTCTTATATTGTTGGTTGTATAAAAATTCTACATTATTTCAATGCACATGGGAAACAGATTCCCATATTATACTTGCATAAAAATATTTTATACAACACCTCTCCTGGCTAAACAATCCCATAAGTATTTACATGCATATTTAAAAAACTAGTCACCTATTCTAGGGGCACTGGAATAAATCTTTAATTGATAAGGTAGCAAAATGAGAACTTGTGGCTTCTTGGCAAACTACCTAAATTCTGAAAATGAAACAAACAAAACGTTTGGATCACACACGTGAAACATATTTCAGAATAGCAATAAATCAGATTACATGTGTCATTGTGCTGAAATAAATGCAAACATGGTTAGCTGGAGGATTTTACCATTCATTTACTGTAACATTAAAGGTTTCTGATTATCCTTGGTTTAGCAATAGACAATATTCAAATTTAAGCACATGCAATACAATATCTTAAGCTTGGGCCATTGTTTTGTTTTTTTATAAAATCTGCAGACTTTGCATGGAAAAAACCATCTAAGTAAAATTAACATCACTTTTTTTCTTAAAGTGTCCATCACAGAAGGAGCTGTACCAGAAATTTTGGATGAGGTTAGGTCCAATTCTGCGACTGAATTTACTGCAGAGATTTGCAGAGTACATACTGTCAAGTCTTCAGTAATGGAGACGATCTAGCTAGAAATGACAAAAACACTGAATATGGTGAAATTGTTCTGGTTAACATGCCTCTTTAATGTTGTGCTGGAAGATGGGGGCCGTGTCTTAAAATTAGCAAACTGAGATGGTGGTCCCCATTTTTGAAAAGGTGTTGTGTTTCAAATATTGTGGTAGCCTTACTCCTCAGGAAGTTAGTGTCTGTCTACAGTTCCAGTGGGAACAGTGTGGATTAAATCATAACTCTGGACCAACTATTTTATCCTTGCTGAGCTGAAGGGTCATGGGAATTTACAAACACTGTCTAGATGTGTTTATCAACTTGGAGAAGGCTATGTAAGCCATTCTACAAGACTGTGCAGTTCTATGGCTGCTCTTGTGTTTCATTTAGTCCTTGTATCTACAGAGCAAGAGTTATGGCTATACTGTATACTTGATATTAAGCCAAGTTGATTTTGAAGTTGGATTATAACAAGAGTGCTATTTGGCTGTTCACTTGTTCATAACTGCTAGAGTATTCAGTTTAGGGGACCTGAGTGAGTATATCTCTTCAGTTTGAATGATGATGTTGCCCTCCTGAAGTCATGATCCTGTTTCAGAAAAAAAACAGTTGCTTTCTGCAAGTTTAGGAGGACTGCGGTGGGCTGGTGCCCTGCCCTGTTTCCTGCCTTGCGCCCTGTGTTGGCTGGGATTGGCTCCAGCAGACCCCCATGACCCTGTAGTTAGGATATAACGGGTTGGATAATGAGTAGATGGATGGAAGTTTGGGAAGAGTAGATGCCAAGTGGAGTGGAAAGGTTCAGATGTCTTAAATTAATATTAACATATTAAGTAGAAATAATTGTGAGAGGAAATAATGAGCTAGTACACTGACTGCAATTACTGTATGTTCTGGAAAATGGTGGCTAAATGGGAAGTAAGCCATCTGATAAAGCTTTGGATTTACTGGTCATTCTACATCTCCATTCTCACTTTTAACCAAAAGCTCTGAGTATTAACCAAAATAATTATAATGCAAATATAAATAGCTATAAGATACCCATATAGTGCTGTTGAGCTCACTTTCCATGATAGAAAGTAAACAAGAGCAGTGCACACGGACCTCAGAGGAGAACTGCTGTGTTTCTGACAAGAGTGTGGTCAGTTCAAAGTTTTCAGGCAAGTAGTAAAAATGCCCCTTGGGCACATCCCACAGAAGGTGTTGTCGCAGTAGGGGGTGCTAGTGCTTCCTTGAACCCTCAGGTACCACGCCAAACACCAGGTAAAAGTGCTACAATTAATATTTTTATTATAAGAATTACGTGCACCAAGCACCCTCCACTCCACACTATTCATAAATCAACCACAATACAATAATAATAATAACAATAACCAATCCTCCACTCCCAGACGCGTTGCCCTCCTACCACCCAGCTCAGCTCATTGTCTGGGAGTTCCCATGGTCCTTTTATACTCCCTGACCCGGAGGTGTTCCTGCCCCTCAGTCCACAAGTCCTTATTCCTTCCGGGTCGGGGTAAATAGTCCTTTTCTTCAACCCGGGAGCACGTTGTTTCTTCCTGTCACGTGACCGTGACACGCTCCCAGGTCATAGGCCACATAAGAGCCTACGAGCCCCACTACAGCGACGCCTGGTGGCCCCCAAGGTATCCGGCAGGGCTGTGTATAAACACTACATAGTCCATGATGCCCTGCTGGAACTCGGGGCATGATCATGCTGTCGGGAGAGCTCCTCCTGGCGGCCTGGGGGTGAGGGGCAGAGTAAAATGCCGACAATCCACCACAGTGTACTATATGCAACTGGCTTGAAGAAGAATGAAGAATAGACTCAACAAACATATTTCTTTACTGATCTGACAGCACCCAGTAAAAACCCAGTAATGTCAGGAGACTATTGCTGAGGATAGAATGGCCTGATCTGTTCTCCTTGGTGTGCAGCCACTGAGTCACTCTAAAGGGGATTTTAAATGATGACCTAAAGCCAGCAGAACAGGCATTATGCCCATAGAATGGTGGGTTGCTGTGTTGTTCTGGCAGCTACCTGTCCCATTCCCGATGATGGTTTTTCTGCATAGAAGGCAATCATGGTTTTTAAGGTGGAGTTCACCCTTTCAGTCATGTTGTTCTGTGGATGATACACAGTAGTCAATTTTAGTGTGGTATCCCAGGTACTCCAAAAATCATTCATGAGGATGTTGGCAGAAACGGTCCATGATCAGAGACAATATGCTGTGGAACCCCCCATTTGGTAAGTATGTCATTCTTTAGGGTAGAACCCATCTTTAAAATCCTTCCTTCTTTTAAGGCAAATAATTCCATCCACTTGGTGTAATCCACCACTACCTTTAGGAATGTGTTCCTGTTCTTACTGGGAGGGGGAAGTATTTTTTGAGTGGGTGTCAAACCACTGTTACTTTCACCAGGACAAATGTTTACGATTTTTATATTTTAATTACAATGTTATTTTCAGAATATATGAAATACATACTGGTAAAAGATCAATCTACTAGATCTGGCAAAATCCTTGAACCTTTTTCCACCGAGACCCAGGATTTGTACTAATGTAAGGGGTGAAGAGGTAAATACCTGACTGTAAAGAATCTGAAGACTGGAAAATATGTACTGTAATTCTGGATGTGAAGCTCACAACATGGATTAGACTGAAGACAGAGAAATCCCAATGCTTTTTAATGACTAGCTTAGGATTCCTGACTCTTACAATTCAGAGTCAATTTTAAAAATATATTTAGTTTCACTTTTCCCATTAATGCACAATTTGACAAAGAAAATCAATTCTACACTTTAATTAGCACTATACTAGCACAGTACCTGAATAATGGTTTGCAGCAGGTTGGTATAAAAATAACAGTGCTTGTATATGCTACTCTGTGTCAAGTGTAGGAAAGTTGCCTTTTTATCAGGCATTTCCCATTTAGAGGTGGTGGAGGAGGTAATTGTACGTTATTTCATCTTTTGAGCGATCATTTTTTACTGTGGGAGAGCTATATGAGCGGCAGGAACCAAAGTACTGACCAAATGTTGTAGCACCACTGAATAACAGGCCGCCAGACTACTCTCATAGGGCATGATGGCATTTAGTTTCCTCAAGTGGCGCATTTATTGCTGCGTCCAGGCTGGTCTGCTTTGGCTGTATTTTGAGTCTGTGAAACATATGAATTGTCATTCAGCTTTCCAGTTTTTAACCACTGAGACTTGTAATAACATGCTTAAGTTTTGTGTAAAGAGGGCAACATGACTTCAACACAAGTGCATGCCTTTGAACTCCAGAAAAGCACATGAGGAGACCTACAAATCTGTCGCACTCTGACTTTGGCTAATTTCCTATAGCTTAATTCTGTTTGCTTAATCCTTTTATAACTGTTTTTTTATCTGCTATTTTTAAAGTAATCGAAGTCCCACCTTGTAGAAAGATATTTTACAATAAATCAGCATTTGAGAAACATATGGTTTGGATTGTTTTTTTTAGTTTGCTTCACGTGTCATGCTTAAGTGATATACACCATTGTAAAATCATACTTATATGTACATGTATTTTCATAGTGTAATCACTTCATCAACGATTTTTACAGAATGGATGTGTCAAACATATTGGAAGAAATTTGCGACAGTGATTGGTGTTGCACCCTTAAAATTGGCCTGGTCTGTCAGTGCATATTAGTTTGCACTTTCTGCCCTTTCCTTGTGTGAGTGTTCCTTCCATATGCCAAAGATGTACACATAAGACACTTAGCAGTTTGAAAATGGCCTCCTGTCCTGAAAGAAACTGATACCTCCTCAAGGACTGGGTTGTGTCTTTTTAATAGTACAAGTGGCAATCCTGGTAATACATGAAACAGGTTTAGTAAATGAAAGGTTGGATATTAGGAAAAATTTGTATTTAATGTACAAACCTAAAGATGACTTTTGACCTGTGATGCTATTGTAAATAGTAAAGAAACCCTGTATAGTGTTAAGGAGGCCAAAATGAGTAAAAACATGTATATTTATTAGATTATAGTGTAATCACTTCATCAAAGATTTTTAGAGAATGGATGTGTTAAACGTATTGGTAGAAATGTGCCACAGTGATTGGTGCTGCAGTCTTAAAATCAGCCTGATCAGTGAGTGCATAATAGTTTGCACTTTCTGACTGACTGTACAGATCTGAAGATGACTTGATGCTGTGATGCTATTATAAATAGCAAGGGACACTTTTGATCCCTTTGCTAAACCCAGGATAGTGTTAAGGAGGCCAAAATGTGGAAAAACATGTATATTTATTATAACAAAATACATATATGCCATACTAAGCGGGGTGTTTTTTCATTTTCCTAGCTCATCTGCGTTGGCGTTAAGCAATTCCTTTTGTATCTCTTGTCTCTCTAGGCACTATGTCGTAGTGATAGAAATCTATTTAAGATTTTGATTAATATAAGAATCAATGCTTGTTAAAAGCCAACTAGGCCATTCAGTTTCTTATAATATCTCATGTGATGCAGATTATAAAAACACATTTCACTGAAAGGCAAATCAATCAACTAATCTTGATTTAACATAGCATAGTTGAGCACAACGGGAAACTCAGGTGGCTAGAGAAATGGGTTGGACCAGGCAGAAAGTTTTTTGAGGTTACTTCTGGCTAAGCCTCCCAATAACGTTTGGGCAAGGAGTAACCTCCGATCTGACATGCTTCTTTTAGTGATAACTGCTGTCCCTCTACCCCTGAGGCTTTTGTAAGCCTTAATAGGCCATATCTTCTTTTTCACGCATGTCAGGAAAAACAGTGTGAGAACATAAGACGCTCATTCAATGTTATCCACCAGTAGGCCTTCCAGGTATCCCACACACAGAGGTTATGTTGACCCCCAGGCATTATTCTGTCATCTGTTCTGAGAGGACAATTTATTTTGAGCTTGCCAGTGCATACTTGCTTAAGGTCAGGATATTGTACACTCCTGACCTTGTTCTAAACCGTTTTTAGCATGCATTTTGTGTTTTACCCCATCTCCTTTTACATTATCTCTTTTTCTCTCTTAACCCGAACCCGAAACTAGTTTCCAATGAGTGCAATACAGTATATTGCCTTACTAATGTAATTTAGTCTTAACTAGAATGTATGTCTTCTGTCTGATGCTGACATTTAGTAAGCATTCCTCAAATTTCTATAGCCATATGACAGTTACTCTTAAAAAGTATATGCACCTTTAAATGCTAACACATAATGAAATTCTTATTATGAGCCCATTCCTTTGGACAATTAAAATCATAGCAATATCTTTAGCCAATCAGTTTTCACATATGTTTTTCAAATCAAAAAAAGTCCTAAAACTGCTGCTCTTATAATCCTTAGAGTACTTATAACCTCTTTTTCTAGGTCACCTCTTTCTCTTATAGGGAAACAGTAATTGGACTTTCTTGGTAAGTAAAAACACCAGAACAGGACAATTAGGCCATGCTTGAGACTATAGCTTCTGTAACGTCACTTGTCTGTTGTGTTTTTCCTTGTTAAACAGCTTCATTGTTTTTATTTCATGCAGTACTAATGCTGTCTAAACATCTCAAATGTGAAGTAAAGAAGAAGCCAACAGAGTCCAAGTTTAGTAGGACATATCATGATGGCATTCTTATGACCTTTTAACCACCTAGAATCTAACCTTAGAATAGATGTACTTTATTCTCATCACTTTGAGCCAAAAATGATAGACAGCCTATTACAGTGCCTCCAGACTTTAATCAAGCAGCATTTTGTAAAGAAATTAGATTAACACACTGAACTTAACGGACAAAAAATGTATTGTTGAAGGAGTGTTTAGAATATTATTTCACATTCTACTGAATAAAATGCCATCTATACATTTTAATGGTGGTATTTATGTCTTTAATATTGCTTCCTATCATGTGATATTTGCTAAGTAAACCATTTTTCTATCAGATATTGCTTTTCTAATTTATTCTTTTAAAGGGTGAAATTATATGTATTCTTTCAAATGTTGTGCCACAGAGACAGATGTGATACGCTGATATAATTTCACTTTAGATTACTGGACCGTGTTTTACAAAATGACAGAAAAATACAGCAATTTTCTCCTATTTTTATTTACACCTAACTGAGACTTTTCTTTCTTTTTTTGTTAAAATCTTCAAAGCTCATAAGATGCCATCATATGAAGAACTCTGTCACACAATAAGCAATTTTCATCAAAGGCACACAGTAGCACACATAACATTGCTATATTCTCAGCTGAATATTTTTGAAATATTTTTCACAATATGTGTGTGTGTGTGTTTTGTTCCCCTAAAACTGAAAAAGGAGCCGGCTCTGAAATGTACACGTATAACAGAGTCCAAATCAGGTTATCTGCAATCAAGGTAATTGTGTCCGATTGAATTGTGCATCGGATGCTATGCAGCTGTCTCTTGGATCTAGCTTTTGATCCCTAGTGATTGTAAGACTTATACATAAAACACACTACTGTCATTGTGCACCCTTTCCATTTTGATTAACTCTTCATCTACCAACATCTTTCATTTGTACAATAATAAAACTGCAGCTATACAAAGTAAGTGTGAAACGGTCACCTATACCATGTGGACAGATAAATAAGGAAACTGCTTTGGAAAGTGTTATCAGCTTAATTATCTCTCTCTCTGTTAATTTTGTTGTCTATGATATTAAACGTTTCCCTGATAAACTGGAAAAATCCTAAACAAATAAGTTATAGACAAAACAACCTTATAATTCTAGCTGATATACCTCAAGATGATCTAACAAGTGCAGGATTTAATAGCATTTTTGTGTAAATTGGTGGCATTTTTAAATCCGGATGCTGGCAGTCCGATAAAGCAAACATTACCTGTCAGGATGAAGCTTATTTACGCAAGTGCATTCCCAGAAAGGACGCAGCAGATCTTAATCGTGCTAGCCTATATCAAATCCATGCCAGTGGCTGACAACATTGCCCCACGCCAGGATATGAAAGCCCACTGTATAGTGCACACTGAATAACTTGTCCATCCATCTATCCATTATCCGACCCGCTATATCCTAACTACAGGATCACGGGGTTCTACTGAAGCCAATCCCAGCCAAAACAGGGCTCAAGGCAGGAAACAAACCCCGGGCAGTGTGCCAGCCCACCACAATGAATAACTTGTCATTTAAATTTAATTTAATGAAGAGCACCCAAAGCCAATTTTATAAAAAATTCTAATTTAGTTCATATATTTTGAGTATATTATCCCCAGCGATAAAACAGTTTCCTTACAGTAACTGGAGCAATAGATATTTTTAAGTAATTCTTTTCTTATAAGATTATTAGTTTTACATGTGCCCCTTCTATTTGACACATAAAGAACATGCAATATAAATTTGTGCTTCGTGTGTGGGTGTGTGCGCCCTGTGGTGGGCTGGTGCCCTGCCCGTGGTTTGTTTCCTGCCTTGCACCCTGTGTTGGCTGGGATTGGCTCCAGCAGACCCCTGTGACCCTGTAGTTAGGATATAGCGGGTTGGATAATGGATGGATGTATGGATAATTTGTGACCACATTATTTTTGTATTTTTGATGCTCTCTCTTACAAATACAGTCCATTGTACTTTTGTATTTTGCACAATATGGGTGGCACGGTGGTGCAGTGGTAGCGCTGCCGCCTCGCAGTATGGAGACCATGGTTTGCTTACCGGGTCCTCCCGGCATGGAGTTTGCATGTTATCCCCGTGTCTGCATGGGTTTCCTCCGGGTGCTCCAGTTTCCTCCCACAGTCCAAAGACATGCAGGTTTAGGTGCATTGGTGATCCTAAATTGCCCCTAGTGTGTGCCCTGTTGTGGGCTGGCGCCCTGCCCGGGATTTCTTCCTGCCTAGCACCCTGTGCTGGCTGGGGTTGGCTCCAGCAAACCCCAGTGACCCTGTGTTAGGATATAACGGGTTGGAAGATGACTGACTGACATTATGGCATGCTTGCAGGTTAGCTTAATTGGCAACACAAACTTACCCAAAATATGGTGTGTGTCTTTGCCTTGTATCTCATTCAGAAAAACAGTGCTACCTGAATAGAAGCCTGAAATGACCAAGTGGATTGGAGAATGGATGTATATGTCACCTTACCGTACGACATTGCCATGCACTACTGCAGTGGCTGGTCCTTGACATCCTTCCATGCCAAATGTGGATGTTAGGATGAATAAGAAAGGTAAAATACAGAAAAACAGAAGTTTGTTTGAAGTAAAAATGTATAAAGAAATAAACAATTGAAGAAGAATACAACCAAAGAATAATAACAAACAACCCCTCTGGGTCCAATTGCTGAATGTGGGTTAGTGAGGCTTCTGCATCTCTCACCTGCCATACCTGTCTTATCAAGCCTCTGACCTCTGTCTTATGCTAGGTAACTTCTTTACAAAACCTGTCCACCCAATTCTAAGCTGAAAGGCTTTAGTTCTTGTTCAAGGGACACCTCCTGTCCAGCAATGAATCACATCTGGATCAGTGGGTGTTCATCGCATGGACTGAAGACAACAGCCTTGAACTCCACCTAGATGCCTCTGGTGTCCTTGCAGCCTAGAATTGGTTTTAAAGGTCCAAGACTCTAAGGTGGTCCCTTAGCTCCCTTCCTTTAACACTAGAATTACCAGAGCGTACGAGAAAATTCGTAGATCCGGCCCACCTTAAATCCGTTTGCACCTCTCCGTCAGCGTCTTTTGTCCTGTAAATTAAGACAAGCAGCAAGCAGCCGGCTATTCCATCCCCCCATCGCAGAAACTTCACAAAATTCTCCCAGGTCATTTGAATCTAATAACTGGTTGGGCCACCCTTAGCAGCAATAACTGCAATCAAGCATTTGCGATAACTTGCAATGAGTTTTTACAACGCTCTGGAGGAATTTTGGCCCACTCATCTTTGCAGAATTGTTGTAATTCAGCTTTATTTGAGGGTTTTCTAGCATGAACCGCCTTTTTAAGGTCATGCCATAGCATCTCAATTGGATTCAGGTCAGGACTTTGACTAGGCCACTCCAAAGTCTTCATTTTGTTTTTCTTCAGCAATTCAGAGGTGGATTTGCTGGTGTGTTTTGGGTCATTGTCCTGTTGCAGCACCCAAGATCGCTTCAGCTTGAGTTGACGAACAGATGGCCGGACATTCTCCTTCAGGATTTTTTGGTAGACAGTAGAATTCATGGTTCCATCTATCACAGCAAGCCTTCCAGGTCCTGAAGCAGCAAAACAACCCCAGACCATCACACTACCACCACCATATTTTACTGTTGGTATGATGTTCTTTTTCTGAAATGCTGTGTTTCTTTTACGCCAGATGTAACGGGACATTTGCCTTCCAAAAAGTTCAACTTTTGTCTCATCAGTCCACAAGGTATTTTCCCAAAAGTCTTGGCAATCATTGAGATGTTTCTTAGCAAAATTGAGACGAGCCCTAATGTTCTTTTTGCTTAACAGTGGTTTGCGTCTTGGAAATCTGCCATGCAGGCCGTTTGTGCCCAGTCTCTTTCTTATGGTGGAGTCGTGAACACTGACCTTAATTGAGGCAAGTGAGGCCTGCAGTTCTTTGGACGTTGTCCTGGGGTCTTTTGTGACCTCTCGGATGAGTCGTCTCTGCGCTCTTGGGGTAATTTTGGTCGGCCGGCCACTCCTGGGAAGGTTCACCACAGTTCCATGTTTTTGCCATTTGTGGATAATGGCTCTCACTGTGGTTCGCTGGAGTCCCAAAGCTTCAGAAATGGCTTTATAACCTTTACCAGACTGATAGATCTCAATTACTTCTGTTCTCATTTGTTCCTGAATTTCTTTGGATCTTGGCATGATGTCTAGCTTTTGAGGTGCTTTTGGTCTATTTCTCTGTGTCAGGCAGCTCCTATTTAAGTGATTTCTTGATTGAAACAGGTGTTGCAGTAATCAGGCCTGGGGGTGGCTACGGAAATTGAACTCAGGTGTGATACACCACAGTTAGGTTATTTTTAACAAGGGGCAATTACTTTTTCACACAGGGCCATGTAGGTTTGGATTTTTTCTCCCTAAATAATAAAAACCATCATTTAAAAACTGCATTTTGTGTTTACTTGTGTTATATTTGACTAATGGTTAAATGTGTTTGATGATCAGAAACATTTTGTGTGACAAACATGCAAAAGAATATGAAATCAGGAAGGGGGCAAATAGTTTTTCACACCACTGTATTTGTCTCTTCCTTTTTCTTCTCCATGCTGCATCGACATCATGCACCAGAAGGCATGAGCTTATTCAGTGCAGCAGAAACACTCAATAAAACTGAATAAAAAAAAATAAAGTGACGATGAGATACAAAGAAGGCAGATTCACCAGCGTTTTTGTGTCAGCTTTTATCCCTTCAGATCAGAGAATGTCCAGTTCTATTGCCTTAAAACACTACTCGCATCTACAGTTATTCCCAATTTCAAATAAAAACTAACAGCGTCAGATCCCTAGGGCAATGTATGTATGGTGATCGTGACTGAGGGCAATAAAAGTGAAAAAAAAAGGTAACTTTTATAAGTACAGTACTATAAATGTACACCGTCTGTTACAGACGCAATCCAAATGTGTGTGTGTACTGTATAATATTAACAATAAGAGAAGCTCACTACTGAAAACAGCAAATACAGGTGACAGTCAGGATCGAACCAGGGACTCTTGATTACAAGTCGGCAAATCTTACCGTTACACAACAGAAGCTGTTGTATCATCCTTGAACCTTTTGTGAAAGTGTTTATTTGATCTTTGGACTTCAGGCTTCACACATTCTGTAGTTTATGCCTCATTTTGTAATATTTATTACTAAAATTTGAAAAAGTTTCTGTTTTAACAATGTGTTTGCACAGATTATTGTAGAAACGGAACACACATGAAATGCATGTGTTCCAAATAACTATCTATTATTTCCACTCTAAAACTCCAGCAGTTCACTCACTCCCAGATAATCAAACAAGGCATGACCTGGGAGAATTTTGCGAACTTTCAACGACGGTGGGAGGATGCAATAGCAGGCTGCTTGCTGCTTGTCTTAATCGGCACATTTACAGGACAAAAGAGGTGCAAACGGATTTAAGGTGGGCCCGATTTACGAGTTTTCTCGTAGGCTCTGGTAATTCTAGTGTTAATAGATATAATGGTCCCACAAATGTTCATAAATACAATCAGTATCATGTAACCCTACCATTTCTGGGGAATCTACTGTATATTCTGCATGTATTCTTCCAGATCTCTTCTTCCCCAGACCTGTGCTGGAATCCCTATATAATAGTTACAAGGGACCATCTGCCGACAAACAAAATACACCAACCCATTGCAGAGTCAGTAGGTATTACTCTCTAACACAACGGACCCTTAAATGGCCCAATTCCTGTTCAGTTCCTGCTCTGCTCTGACAGTCTATTAAACTTTGTAGCCACTTAAGTCTAAATAGGTTCTTGTGCAGGCAGTTGTCCTCATTAACTTAGGCTCAAAATTGGCCAAACATTCTAAAAAATATCATAGACAGTTTACTGGCAGATGGCTCCATATACCACAAAAACTTTAAATGCTGTGAATACATTGTGCAGATTCCATACTTTATTTCTGCAACATTAAAAAACCTTGTCTAGGTTAAGCATTATTATTAAAATTTGATGAAGGAAAATTAAATAACAATGATGACCCCAGTGCTACAAAAGTAGATCATAATAAATTATATTACTGAAGTACAATAAAAGTATGTTATGTGCAAATTGAATGAGAAAACTGTGATCATGGAGCTTGCACTAAAAGAGACACTTAAGGCTACACTACTCTAAATGAAGCTTAAAAAAATAACAAAAAAGAGTATCAGGGTAGGAACAGCTGATTGGCAGGATCTGTACAATAATAGTGGAGTTAGATTGTTAGACGGGCTGTGGGAATGGTAGCAAAGGATTTGATTTGGAGTCTCTGTCACCAGACTGAATCACATATAATGAGGTAGCAATGGGAATATTGGCAGAAGCGGGGTCCATCGACTATTCTAGAAATCAGCTCTTTGCCTAAACCTCTGTGAAATGCATCAAGGATACAATGTTATGCTACTGAAGTCAGGCTGGAACTAAGTAACTCAGGTTTTTCGGAATTATTCATGTTGATATGATGTGAACATAGTGTATTTTAAGGTTATAGGGAAGCAGTACCATATGGGAAGTTTGACCCTGGAAGAATTTCCAGGTAAAGTCCAAATACCCTGTATAGGTAGGATGAAGGACAAAAGCAGAAATGTAGAGTAAATGTTACAGTTGATAAGGGAAAATTGTCATTGATGGCACCATCAGCAATAATTGTATTATTAACAAAGATTTGGGTTTAAATGTCTTTTTCAGGTCACAGTTTTTTAGCTTGTTCTGGATAACAAGTCAACACTTGATAGCTCTGGCACATTAGAGGGTCCAGCATGGCTTTGCAGTGCTTGTGAGGCTACCCCACAAAAATAGCTCTTTGTTCAAATACAATTAGGAAACACTCTTGTAACAGTCATTTTCTGCATCAAATGTTGAGAGGGAAATGATGGTTCCATCCCTCAAACAACTCCTGCACACTCCTGGTATCTAAAAACACTTCAGGGTTAATTTTTGTAAATAAGAGACCAAAGTACATCTACCTGAACATTCCATACTCCCTTTGATAGCAAGGAAAAATAACCACTCAAGTAGCTGTTTTTATTTTTAAACCGTTTAACAAAACAAAGCAAAAATTTTTTTATGACTAGAAGTAAGATGTCAACTGGAGTACAAAGAGTATTTGACTTGATCATAATATTCTATTCTTCAGCCTTGATACACAAAGTATGACTTTAATTGTTGCCTGAGAACTATATGGAAGTCCCAAAATCCGCAGAAGCACTCAAACATAACCAATAAAAAGACAAGTATGCTGCCTCTCCTAGAAGAACATTTTCTTTAAAGGTTAAGTGGCACGGCATGGAGAAGCTGAAAACATCATACAAGGACAGACTGAGAAGATGTGTCATCAGAGTACAATTAAGATAATACCAGAAGAAAAAGGCACTCTATAACAAGGTAAAATAGGAAAGTTTAAAAAGTCAGAAATGTAAGATGTTGACAAAGACAGAGAGTAAACAAGCTCTTAGTATAAAGCTATAAATCAGCAATGATTATATGTAAGGCAGAAGCAGTACATCAGAGTTAGGAGCAGGATGGCTCCATGTACATCTAATGAATAACTATCATATTCCATCAAGTTAAAGATTCAAAATTTATTATATTTCAAGACTTTACATGTCTTTCCATTATCTGCCTCCTCTATCCAGTTAAGGGTTGCTGGGCCCAGAGACTATCCCAGCTACACTGGGACCAAATCCAGGTACCAGTTTATTGCAGGGCACAATCACACTGCTCCAATACAGAGTTGCCAATTAACCTATGTGAAGGACAGTCGGGTCCCATGCCCGGCAAGGACGCCCCTGCTGCTTATGTTCAGGGGGAGCCGCCATGGGCAGTCCAGTAACTCCCCCGGGACACTTGGTGACAGTCTCCCTGGCCAACGGTGAATCCCCAACCACCCGTAGGGCTCCATGGGAAATGGAGTCCTCCACAGCTTGGATGGGGCCCTGGGTGGCCACTAGGGGGGGGCTGTCGGCTTCCAACAGCCCGGTAGGACGAGTCTTCAGCCCCACCCGGAAGTGCAATTAGGATCAGGTGGTTAATCAAATATAAAAGGGTCCAGCCTCCACCACTCGAGAAGCCAGAGATGGGAGGAAGGAGACGAAGCTTGAGGAGGAGTGGTGGTCAAGGAGAAAGGATTGTTGGTTGTGCTTTGGGACTGTGTTTGGGCTGTGTGGCATGGGGAAGACATGTCCCACAGCTGAAGAAAAATAAAAGTATTTGTACTTTTTATATGTGCCTCCGTGTCTGTCTGTGTCGGGTCAGGCGCCTATATAGCACCTTTGTTACACCTAACACACATTTCTTTGGGATTTTGGGGAAATGTTGAGTACCCAGAGACCAACCACAAACAAGGATAGTGGCGAGGCCTGTGATTTTTAAGGTAGACTCTTAGATCATTGAGTCCGCAAACTCTAACCATGACACTACCATAAATCCTTGTAATAAATCCTAGTTCTAGAAAACAGTGGAGTGGGACAAAGGAAAAGGAGAGAGAAAACAGAAATAGAAAGAGTGAAAAAGAGCGTTCAGTCAGAAAAAGAAAATCCAAACCCATAATGAAATATCATTCAAAATCATTTCAGAGCAACAAATGAATTATTTCTAATCTTACAGCATTAGTGTCTGCAGAGAATAAACCAAGTTGAAAGTTTGCTTTTTTATTTTTATTATTGTCAAGAACAAGGCAGTAACCAAAACTGGATGGTAAAACCACACAACAAGCAGTAATCAAATCAACAGTTAAGTTCTTGTGCTGTGAAGTAGCAATGTAAACCACTCAGCCGCAGTGCCAGTGCAATATTAAAAACTCTTATCAAGCCATCCATTCTGTAACCTATCTAATCCATTTCAAGATTATTGCATCCAGAGCCTACAAAAGAAGCGTTTATTTCTGAATAAGAATCTTTTTGCCTAGAGATTTAAATTCTAAGCATTTCTTTTATACACCTTTTACTTACATACAGTATAAGAAGATGCATTTTGTTTGATCTCTCTATTCTGTGCACCTGCTGCTATTTCACTCAGGTCTATGGTACTTTTCGTGCAGAATCCAATGAATTTTGTCACACAGTGTACTTCAAAACAATACAACAGCATGAGAAGTTCCATCACAGTGGTTCTCTGTGTCTTCATTGGACAGTTAGTATGTCACTCATTATTAGGAGTGTTTTTGGGTGGGCATGGCAATGATTGTCTCATAGCTTAACATAGCTCAGTAGCACCTGCATTTTCAAATAGCTTACTGTATGCTTGCACTTCCATATATATAGCATACAAGAGGTTTATCTGTTGTTTGACCAAATATTGAATGGACATGATGCATGACTTAAGCAAACCAAATTATGCTATGATTATATGATTACTTGCCAAAGTACCCAAGAATATTTGCATAATGGATTACGGTAAGAAAGCAGATATTTATGTGTTTCTTAAATGTTTACCTTTTTGCATTACTGGCTGAAATGCAAGTGTCCCATTTGTTTTCAACACTGTTTCTCTGATAACTATCAATTTCTTAGCTCAAGTGTAACCAGTCTTGTAAATATTAGCATACTTATCATCAGCATAATCATTATATTTCATCTTCTTATATAATACATTACCGTGGCTGTCTGTTTGTCTGTCCAGGACTTTAAATCACCTGTAGCTCGCAAAACCGTTTGAACTATACTGCGTGACATTACTATCAGCTTTCGGGGTGATGATTGACCTCCAAGGTTATTTCTCTTGTAAAAGGCACTATATAGCGCCAGACCCGGCACAGACCACACAGAGGCACGTGTATAAAACACACAGGCTTTATTTTCTTTTCTTCAGCCATGGGGCACGTCTTCCCCGTGTCCCACAGGCCCAACACAGTTCCCAAAGCACAAGATATAGCACAAACAACCCTTCCTGGCACCACCACCACTCCCAGGCAACCTCGTCCTCTTCCTCCCGATTCTGGCCACGAATGGAGGGAGGTTGCCTGCTTTATAGCCCACCCAGAAGTGCTCCAGGTGCCTGACCAGCTGGTCTTAATTGCACCTCCGGGTGGGGCTGGTAAGTCGGCCATTGTGGCGGCTGGCTCTCCGCAGCACCCCCTAGCGGCCACCCCATCTCCCAACCGGGCTGTGGTGGACTCCATGTCCCATGGAGCCACGGGGTAGACTGAGGAAGGACCCACGGCCAGGGAGGCTGCCCCCAGGCGCCCCAGGGGAGGCACTGCACTGTCAATAGTGGCTCCCCCGGGATGTATGCAGCAGAGGCGTCCCGGCTGCGCATGGGACCCGGCTGTCCGCCACACTCTTTTTAGTTTTTATTTTATTTTATTGTAGAATCAACTCTCGGCAGCGGCCACAGGTACCGTTCTCATTCCTACCACCTTTGCCGTCACTTCCCCTACCTCTTCATATCTTAAATCATTCTTGAGGCAGATTGAAGACTTACAGTAAGTGCCAGCTTAAGTGACAAATTAAGGACAATGTAAGTAATTACAACACCATCACTGACTTAATCAGTTTTAACACGTAAAGATGTCAACAAAAGAAGAGAAGAAGCGGGCCGCTAGGGTGGAGAAAAGATGGGCTGCTCAGGAAGCAGCAAGTTCATCAAACTCTGAGCAAACAAATGGTAAACATACAGAGAAATAGTATGAAAACATGGAATGCTCAAGTCAAGCGTATTCACTGCACGTTATTGTGCAGTGCGCCGTTACTGGTCTTAAGATCTTTCTTGTTTTCTTACTTTAAAAAAACATGTCCTGGTATAACAACTTCCTCCCATCCTTATACTGTACTGTATAGTTTCTTCATTGCAAAGTTCTTTTAAAAATTAAGATTGTTGTAACGGTAGCAATTACAGTACTTTCCTCATAATTCTAGGATATATGGACTAAAGGCTTCATTAAAGAAAGTATTTTTTGTTTTTTTTTTTGGTTGGGTGCACCTATAAAGAGATTCTTACTGCTGCTGACATGAGGATACTCCACATACAGATGCTCATGGGAGAAAGAGATTTTTGATGACAAATTATTCATTACCATCAGCCGAACCATTTTGGTATGATAATACAGTTTTGGCTTTGCTACTCCCTCCCCATTACAACCCATTTCTCAATGGAACTTTTGCAAGGCCATAATGCATTTTAAATTGTAGCAACGGTAATACACATGCAACATATCTTGAACTTCGACTCAGCCATTTTGGAATCATGCATTTGAAGGCATGAGGCCTTTAAATAAGCACCAGAGCAGGCCATGATTTCCACTGGACCTGTCCAAACTAACCTCAATACATCCAGCCAGTTCTCACAATACCACTTAAGGGTGTGACCTACCAGGGCCAGAAATGTTGAAACTGGATTTAAAATTCAAAAATGCCTTCAACTGAATGTTGTCTTCCAGCAATAAAAAGCTTTGTCTTGTACAGACAAACCAAACAAAGGAATGGCACATGATGGTTTATTACAAAAATAGAAAGGTAACGCTCAAGGAGTTTCCTAAAAAGGTAAGTAACAATAAGTCCTAATACACAATCTTGAGAATAATCAGAGAAACAGAGTATTATTCAACAAAAAAACAGTAGTTCCTAACAGGGAACGATACTTACAAAACTCCTTCACAACTACAATGTGCCACTCCTGAGCTGCTTCTGCTCTAAATAGCCAGAGAGATGGATCGGGAGTGGTGACATCATGGTGGCCCCGCCTCTTGGGGGGTACTACCTATAAAATTCAAGGGACATAAGAGAAAATCAATTTATATATAGAAGCATATTTATAAATAAAAAAAAATAAAGAAAGCAAGATCAAGGAAATCTAATATTTTAATAAAAGGAAAGCAAAAAATTGAACTAATGAACCACTGAATCTTAAATGACAGGAAAAAAATTAAATATACCTAACAAAACTTAATGCAGGGCAATAACCCTGGCTGAACCATAACACTTAGTGTGTAAAACAGATGACTAACATCAAACGAAGCTGAAAGACAGAGTGTATTAAGATTTTATTCTTAGAAATTGGTGCCTGATGTGGTGGCTCTAACATCTGATAAACAGCTACCCTCCAAGGTTTTTCAGACGCTACAGTCTCTACAGTTGACAGAGTTGTGAGAAATAAAAATAAAACATTGAGCAGCAGTTCTGTGGTTGAAAAGACCTTGTTAAAGAGTCCAAAGAACAATACTCAGTCTCACTCAGATTAACAGAAGGCCACAGATACTCATGTAACAAGAGTTTTGTACACTCTAAATGCATAGCTGATCAGACCTTGAAGTGGATGGGCTACAGCAGCAGGGGACCATCCTGAGCCACACTCCTTTTCGCTAAGATTGGGAAGAAGAGACTGCACATGGTCAACCCTACTCAGTAAATCAGCCGTCAAAAAAATGTCTCCTTATCCAAAAAATCTCAATTTCTAGGCAGCTAGTAGTGCCATAACTTGTTATAAACAGCGTAAATGTCATGGATTCACCCTGCCTCTGTAATGTGATGGTATAGGGAGTGTTTTCTTACAAGAGAACTTTAAATGAACTGACATTCATTGGAATGCCACTGCATATCTCTGATGCTCTGATGCTGACCATGTTCATCCCCTTAATTCCAACTCAAGCTGGATCCACAAACATGACAGCAAGTTAAATTTCCTCCACTCCTGTACAGACCCCAGACATCAATCCAATAGACCACCTTTGGGATGTAGTGGATTGGGAGGTTAGCAGCATGACTGTGCAGCTGAAAACTGTGCAGGAACTGTATAATACTTTTGAGTCGGTACAAACCAAAAGGCCTAAGAAATGCATCTAGTACCTTGTCAAATTCATGGTTCAAAGAATTCATCTTACTCTGGAGGCAAATGTGAGCCCTACCCAATATCAGATAGTTGTATCCACTGGCCTCTGACTGTACTTAACATTCTCAAAACCTTTATAGTACAATTCATGTTTACAGGGGTCCTGCCAACATCAAGCAACAATTCTGAATACTCACTTTACATTTTCCAATTACTTTAACACTCACATCTTTAGTGCCTGGAGATTACACTCTGGGAGGACATGCAGACAACATAAAGTCAACATCAAAGCATGGGATTCAAACTTAGAAGGCTGGATCTGTGAGGCAGTAGAACTCATCACTAACCATTGTTCCTCACGCACTCTGAACACTTTCCACTTTTTCTAAATTTCTTTCAGTTAGTTAAAATGAAGACAGTATTGCTCCTTCATGGCTGTTTCTTGTGATGGACTAGGTTGCTAGTCACCATGCAGTCATTCCCTGACCCTCAGGGTGATTGATATATACCCTTGTACCGTACAGATTGCACAGGTTGAATCTCTTAATAAAATGAATGCACTGTGCATGCTTTTCTTTCAATGTTACTTTAATTAATTAAGTTTATTTTCAAATAATCATATGTACACATGGGTTAAATGACATTCCTTGATTATGAACTACACTGTCTCTCCGAGTTTGGGAGATTTTAGCTATGATACTGTTAGTTTCAGAAATATAACTTTTAACTAGTGGATGTACAGTATATAACCCATTTTAAACTTGTATTTTGTTGTATTTCATATTTTGACAGGAATAAGAATTCTATGAAAAGATTGTGTTTGTATAAAAAAGGACTGACTAAAGGTTAAGTTGTTCAAGCATATGTATTACAACAACAACAGCAACAATTTGCTTCTTGTCTAGCCCAAAATCACACGGGGAATGCCGGGGAATGCCACAGTAGGCCTATTTTTGTCAGACTCCCAGCCTTGACTCCCTAAGAAGACAAGAAAGAACTCCCCAACAAAAAACATTGTATGGAAAAAATGGAAGAGATCTTGGGAAAGTCAGTTCAGAGAAAGTCCCCCTTCCATGTAGATTGGGCATGCAAATGGGTGTCACAAAATGGGGTAAAACAAAACAGAACACAAGTAATCCTCTTCTCAGAGCTGATGGCCAATCCACCATGACCACCTCACAATTATAATACAACAGTACAAACTACAAGACAAATTTCAAGAATAGATTATACCATTCACTAAATACAGAACTATCACATAAAAGAAGGCCTGGTTCTGCCGGTTGTGCAAAGGATGCATGCACAAAGGCGGCTGAACGTAGAGGGCGGCTGCGGCCACCCTCAACAAAACGCAGGCTCGGCGCGGGGCTCGTCTTGAATGTCGAAAACTTGCTTCAAAGAAAAATGGCAAGTCACAACATGTGAATTGTGTATTGTGGCAGCTCAAGTACGCAGCAATCAAAAGTTTTTGTAGTGTTAATCTGAATTTTACTGATAAATAAATTAAACTTGTCGCCGATTCATTAAATGCGTAAATCAATTCTACCTACGAAGAAATATTCTTTAATTTTTTTTGACATTAAGGAAATTGTGAAAATTTTTAATTTTAAATACAAGTGAAGGTATTATAAGGTGAAGGGGCGGTTGAAATTAAATGGCACGATGGCAGCTTCAATCTCTAGAACTGGGCCTGCATAAGGCGATACAAATTTGTTCAAATACATCAAAAACAAGCTAGAAACTAATTAACATAAATGAAAAACAACAACATCTGTCCATCAGCTAATTGCAGAACCACTGGCAGACTATACAAAAGGAATCAGACAAGCCAGACTCAGTCAGAGTCCTGGAGACCCCGGCCAAGCGGCTGCCTCCCCTCTAGTGCACATTCTACAGCTGAGTCAGTGCTAGGCCAGCCAGTCTGATGAAAAAATCCTTTTACCCCCATGATCCAATGCTTCTCTATCTGAGATGACTTTTCCATAGGCAGGTAAACAACTTTGCAGTAGACCAGTGGCACCAAGTGCCACCTGCGAAAACTGAGAATACAATGAGAATAGATTGTGTGTTTTTTGTCAGTCAGAATTTAAACAAATTCAAATACCATCCCAATGTTTCATTACATGTTTTGGACAAGGGTGACATTGGTTTCTTATAGAAAAGGAATCCAGTGTCTGAATCCCATGCCTTGTGGCTATATATAAGGAGTCTTCATGATCTCTTTGTGTCTGTGTTGGTTTTTCTTTCATATCCCAAAGACATACATATTATACATACCAGTGGGATTGCACCAAATCTAGAGCCAGTTCCTGCCTTCACTTGATGCTGCAGAAACAGACTCTGGTCCCCATCAACCTAGACTGACATAGTTGGAAAGTGACGTAGATGGATATTTTCATAAAAGGCTGCCTTAAAGCAAAAAGAGTAATGAATAAACACTTTAACAATTTCATACATGTTCTATTTTGTATTTGGCTTCTGTGGTGATGGCATTTATTATGGGCTATGTCGATATGGTTATTTAATTAAATTAAAAAATACCAGAACAACCCTGAACTGAAGCATCAGGTTAGAGAATGAATAAAGTACCAGTAATCTCTATTTTAAATTGTAGGTTATTTATATAATTTTTTTTTCCTTTCCTACTTTAAGCGTGCTTATGACCTAGAGAAATAAGGCATGTGTACTTCAGGCGTCTATCTTGTAGACATAAGAGTGGCGCTGATATGCTCAGTGTTTGGGCACAGTTAAAATTTGGCAATTGCAGTTTTATCAGAGAATTAAACTAACAAAAGTTAATATCAATGATCTTTTATTATACATGCATGTATTTTCTTCTTTGCACAATGAATAGCTACACATTGTTTTTTTTTTTGCTTGATCTGATAGGATTGTGTATAAATGTATTGTTCGCTTACTCATATGAACAAATCTCAAGCTAGCCTTTCATTATAAATAAAAAAAAAGAATTGTAGGCTGCTGCTTTTCATGTTTAGATTGTAGAAAATATTACTGTGCCAAAAAATAAAACCTTTTAATAAGTATTGAATTTCGCACCTTAACACAAAGCAGAATATTTTGATGCATTCATATTTGTGCATTTTACAAAAAAATAGTAAAAGGTTTAGTACATATAAATATGTAAAATCAACACTTATGAATTTTTTGTTAAATAAACAATGATAATCAAGTATCTCAAAATTATGACTTAACATTTAAAAAGTGCATATTCATTATTATATCTTTGAGGCCTTAGTTGGTAATTATTGCGCTGATCAAATAACAACTTATCATTTATGGTTTATATTACATTATTTACATTAATATTTTTAAATGATGTACAACATTTTAGCTTCTGATCAGCCTACTATCCCCACTACAACAAATCCTATTCTCACAAGCTTTGCTTGATTAATTCGCTTAGAGCCACAATATAAGCCTTTTCCCCAGTTACCATTTTGAATGGCACTTGCTAAAGTCATATAATAATGGACACTGTCCACTTACATGGTAGACAAAGTGAAAACAGAGAAGATGATTATGTGCATTTTGCTGACGGAGCTCCCTCTTGCAACATCTGTCCCCGTAAATATGCCAATAAATATCTACATCTCCAGAGAGCCAGTAAATACACGCAAATGCACTTAACTGCTGGTGAGCAACACACACACACACTCAAAAAGCAGGGTCTGCAGGAAACGATGGCACTAATGTAGTCCTTGATTAATCTCTAATTACAGTTTTGTCATCTTAGCAGGGAGGCAAAACTATATCAGTTCCCAAATGGGCAAGTGGCTTTTGGGCACCTAGCAACCAGCAATTCTTTCATATTAGGTGCAGCGGACCCTTGGCTGCTACATGGAAGGTGGCTATGGATCACCGGTTTGTTATTTATAGAGTAGCATTTACAGTGGCCTTCACAATAGCAGATAAATCAGTGGCTTAATAAGCCAGTACTAACTAAAACATAGTGTGAGTTGGTGCATAAAGTATGAAATTAAAATGAGAGTTGAGGGTAATGTTGTTTTTACCTTAGCTGACAGAAAAGCTCATTTATTTCTTTGCAATATAGATTAAATCGATAAGCTAAAGCATCACATATACAGAGTGCCCCAGATGCTTATTCACAATGCCGCTGGATTTTTATGTCATCTAAATTAAAAAAAAAAAGCATCTTTTCGCTGGACAATATTTTTTGAGATAACATAATCCTAAGAAAATTTTCAAACTGAAGTTTCTCTTCTATATCAATCAATAGCAACTGCCCAACTGGGTATAAAAAGCAAAAAATTTAAAATACAGTCATTTGATCAGCTCTTTTGACACCACAAAAACCTGTTTTCTTTGTTTCTGGTTGTGATGTTACCTAAGTGTGTCTTCATTCTCTTGTAATCATAATATATGCCAAATAGACTCTATTTATTTTCAGACAGGTAACCAGACCTTATCCCAGCAGTAGTGGGGGCATAGCAAAAATCAACTCAGAGAGGGCGCTGGTCCATCACAGTGCACATTAATGCACATTCACACTTTTCCAGTTTAGAGATACCATTAAAGTAACAGGCACCTCCTTAGGATATGGAGTAAAAGCCAAAATGTGTATATTAGTATTTCAATGATGTGAAATGTGACAAGTGCTAATTGTGCATTATGCTGTTGCTGTCCAGGACGTGTTTCAATCTTTGACCTTTTATAGGCCATCATGTTTGAGAAATTGGTTGAAACTGTCTTCAAAATTACTTTCCGAATGTGGGACCTTAGTGCATTAAGGAAAAGGTCTACTGGTTCTTTTGAAAAGGTTGTAAATGCAAGTAAAGACAATATCTGGACCACTTAATATTTCATAGTTCACATTTTTTTCTGAATCCAATGCTGAGTTACAGAGTACAGAACTATAGAGCTAGGTCAAATCACCCCAAGTCCAGTTAATGTCCTCACATATCCTATCATGCATGATAACCATTAAATACCTTAAGGAGAAGTGTAAAGAACGTGCAGACTCAACACAAGCAGATACAATCCAACAAGGTTTCTTTGGGTGATGAAGAAGCAGGACTAAGTACTGCATCGCTGGTGACCTTGTTCGGTTTAGACAAACTTTTTCTTCACGGTACCCCATGATGCTTTATGAGGCTAATATAACTTCACAGAGCTGTAGCAACCAATGTTGGATGGGACAGCCCCCAGATATATAAAGATCATTCTAGTAATGGATGATGAAATTCGTCTTCTGATGTTGATTTAATAAGAACTGTTTTACTGGTATGCTAATAATCAGAGGAAAATTAAATACATTAAAACATCAAGCATTTATTCAGAAGGAAACTATAAATGTGTTGGTGTATTCATGTCTTAAAGCTAATGTGTTTTTGCATGGCTTGTGTGTGACTTGTTTGTAATTCGTGAGCCAGTGCTCACCCAGAGTGCTGTGCAGTTGATGCAAACAGGAAGGAGTGTAACTGTACTTTTAAATCTGAGAGAGGTGAGTGTCTGCTATTGAATTTGTAGGGGCCAGGCCACAGTGAATTCATGTGTCCTTTCTGCAAGAAGTTTTACTGTTCTGATAATTAATTATATTCATTTTATTTCAGGGAAACACAGTGACACAATAGTTAGTAAGGCTGATTCACATCTCAAGTCACTATTTGGTGACAATATTGGGATCAACATAGTTGTCAGACACTTCCTTACTGCTCTGGACACTTAAAATACCATTAAACTATTATAATCTATTTCAGACTAGTTTCTCCTTCTCGGTTGACTTTGATGCATTTCGCACAGTTCGGCAAAGCTCCAGAACATTTAAGTGATTTAACTGAACTTGAGGAAAATCAAATTCAAAGAGATTCACTCATCACTAATAATGAGTTTGTTTGATTTATGGAATTATTAGATACATTTTTGATGGTCTGTTATGACGATGCCATTTTCTTTTATGATGTGGTCACTGTCATTTTTGTGTCCATTCTGACATGGCGATGGCCATGTTGTTTAGTTTTGTTAGGCTAGTAAATCATGTGATACATAATGTCATTCCTCTACATCTGTTTAATGGCTGCGCAAAGCTTCAGACATCCGACAACATAGTCTGCTTTAGAGTTTGATTTCCATTACAAATATCTTCTTGACTATGATTTTAGCCTGCTTCTTTAAATTCACCTTGACACCTGGTCTATTCTTGCACATTTTTTTTTATCCCAAAGTGTACACTACAGCTTACACATGGGTGGCATATTACATATCATACTTTAAGAATTAAAAAAACCCACGACACTCCTGTGTTTTCAAGTCTGTTCTCATTCCAGTTTGCTGAAGCCACAACTGTAGGAATCATGCCACAAGCATAGAATATTTTACTAAATCTTCATCAGCAGATTTGAAAGTAAATTATCATATTCTTTATATAGTTTGCTTAGAATACATCACCAAATTCCCTTGTATTGTATATGCATATTTTGGGATTTTAATGAGGAGAGTGTTGTACAAGACAGCCATGAAATATGCAGAGAAGCAAAGTATTCAGGCTTACAAAGAGGTTATGTGGTAATGAAGCATGTGATGATTTAGTACATGTCAGGACTCTGACAGAAGCATTCTTCACTGTTGTCTCTTAACGGTTTGAGGATTAAGTCAATTGAAAAACAAGTATCCCAGTGACCCTAGAGAGTATACTTAGATAAGGACTTCCACATTCACTCCTTTCACTTTAAAGATGCCTGCTTTTTGTTTAAGTGAGCCATTGTATTGCATCTGTAATTCTTCAAATACCAGCATGATGCATGGCTGCAAAGATTAATTTTTATAAAACATGATGCACATGATTGAAGTGTTTAATAATTCATGTAATCTGAAATTCTGGTAATACATAAGCAGGAGTGTGAGAAGTGGGTATAATTTATAAAATGTAGAATAACTGCCCTTTCCTTTTTTTCAGTCTAAATCCTCCTCCACCTCCGGCTCCCATGTTTAAGGTTTCTTAGATGTAGCACATGGAATCCTCTTGTAAATCTTAACCTTCCTCCTAAGTGAAAATGACCCAATAAGACTTTTTGACATGAATTAACTTTTGTGGTTAATGGCATTTATAATGTTGTCATTTTAGTACCCCCCACAACCTTGAACTGGATTAAGTGGATTTGATATGCCTGGATCATTGTAGAACAAGAAAAATAAAGCTGTGGTAAAACAGTGATAATTGTGTAGCAACTGAAAGCACTTCGATTATAAGCCAACCTTCCCTAGAGCAGCAGCAAAAAATAAATGGAGAAATGAGCAGCCAGCATTATTTCCCTGCAGCCCACTAGTGCACCTGCAACACACCGAAAACACGAGTGACTGAGAATTACAATTACATTAATAATAATATTACTCATTAAGCACAATGTCCTGTTTAATTGCCCCACACATTGCAATGTGCCCCCACTATTCAAACAAATGGATACATAACAAAAACACAAGTTTCACAGAGACTTACTATATTGTGAATAAATCCTTAGGTTCCCAGTCTGAAATAATCTCTTGAACAATATAAAATTGTAATTGTTCATCCCACAGGTAGGCATCTTCAGGCCCAGTCCCAGTATCTAATCTGCACATGTCATAATGTAGTCAGCATTATGTTCACTGGGAGGATCCGGCACAGGCAGAGTAGTCGACTTGTTTGCATTTCCACAGAGTCTTTTCTCCGTCATCTTGCCGTATCTCTGCCATCTACTCTGCTACATCTGCTTTTACAAGGTCACCTCCTGCTTTTCAACCTCACTTTCCTTAGAGTGACAGTGAGGATTGGTCCATTTCTTGTCCTGCAATACTGTGATTCCCAAAATGGTACAAAGCATTAACCTCTAATACTAATAGAGATCACTTTAAAAAAGTACAGACAAGTGAACAAAGACAAAAGCAATGGTGACACTGTCAAAACTGGACATGGTCAGATCTTAGTGACCTTAGGATGATTAATGGCTCAGCTATGATTTTGTCAGCTGCACTAACAATATAATTAATTGGATACAGGCTGCATCATTTGTCTTTGGAAAATCTTTCAGTCCTACACAACATGTTGTACTTTGGCACTAGAGATGATGAAGACAGGTGCATGAAGGCTCCTATCAAGCTCATCAGAAAAGACAGGAGCTCCGAAAAAACAACACCAAAAAAGGACTGGTGGATCATGCCACAGGCCAAAACAACCCCTACGTGGACTGCCAAAAATAACAACAAATGATTCACAAAGATGTTGCCCCATTTATCATACCTACCCTTCATAGTTCACCACTGCAGACAGCTGAGGTCAGGCTTGTGGCACTCCTAATATCTTTGCAAAATGACTAAGGTCCAAGTCTTTAGAGTTCTGGTGTTTCTTGTCTTGCTATAAGGTTGAGAGAAGAGGACACTCTCCAGTGACCTGAGACAAAGACTGGAATCCTTTGGTATTGCATCTCTTCAGAGAATCTTTGAGTGTTGATGGTTTGATTTTGTGTCAAACGAGCGGTTGCTCATGGAGTCCTAAATGAGGAATATTATGTGCATTGTGAGGTTAGGGCACTACAGCCAAGTGGTGAAATTCCCCGAGGGTGATCCGGCTCACAGGATCCTCAGTATCTACAGTAAGTATGCTCTCTAGGGTCACTAGGATACTTGTTTTTTATTAACGTAATCCTCAAACCATTAAGGGGACGCCAACGTAACACCTGGCTGTGGCAGATAGATGGTCATTTGCAGGGGATGGGTTTGGACCCATGTCTGCTTGAGGGGTTGCCAACCAGGATCCTGAGCTGTTTCGTCGTGTGGTGGGTGCGGCAATGCTGTACCAGTGCATACTCCACAACCTGGCCTGACCGGACCTGCATAAGCTTGGACTCTTCCCTATCTACTGCAGAGTGTATATGTAACCTTCTCTGATGCTAGACATTACACAGTGCTGTTTTAGATGTGCAATGTGAGTTCATTCCTTGGTGAAGCAAGGTATATTAAATGATTATGTTATGTTTTTAACTGCTTTTTAGGTCTAGGTGAGTTAATTTTGTTAACAAAACATATCTAATTTCAGAGTTAATGTGTCCACGCTTGCATTACTGTATATTAATGGTCTGAAAAACAAGTAAGGATTTGCCAAGGTATATAACATTATTAAAGGAAATGACATGTTTCCATAATTACAAAGACATATTTGCTCTATTATAAAAATGCTTATAAAACTTATCTTACAATATATAATTCCACTTACTGTTATGTTTCAGGTTTATTTCACATTATCAAATTTTCAGTCCATTGATGGACAAAAGACTGAATATCATAAAACTGTATTCAGTTCTTTCCTGTAATGCCAAAGTCTTTTGTGCAAACAATTTTAGCAAACAAGCACATGTATACTTTAGAGCAGATCTTCATATTGTGGAGGACTGCCGGCTTCGTGTTCCGGCCCTCACCCCCAGGCCGCCAGGAGGAGCTCTCCCGATAGCAGAATCATGCCCCAAGTTCCAGCAGGAGCTCATGGACTATGTAGTGTTTTTACACAGCTCTGCTGGATACCTTGGGGGCCACCGGGAGTCACTGTAGGTGGGCTCTTCTGTGCCCTATAACCCGAAGAAAAGGACTGTTTACCCTGACCTGGAAGTAATAAGGAACTGTGGACTAATTGGGCAGGAACACCTCCGGGTCAGGGGCTATAAAAGGACTACGGGCCAGTCCAGACACTGAGCTGAGCTGGGAGGTAGAGGGGCGAAGTGTCTGGGCGAGGAGGAGAGATTATTGTGATTGGTATTGGAGTAGTGTGGAGGGTGCTTTGTGCACATTGTTGATAATTAATAAAGAGTCTTGGACTTGTATCCGGTGTCTTGCTTGGTACCTGAGGGTTCAAGGTTAGCACTAACACCCCCTACTGCCACAATATTAAGTACCTCCTGTTTTTATAGACTATGCTTTTTGCTTTAGTCACTGCAAATGGAAGCGTCATCCATTCTGATAACAGTAGCAAATTGTAGAAAGAAGTACTAAACTCTTCAGGAAATCCTAGCCCACGACAAGCCCATATACAGGACAAATATATATATATGATGAAATATAATAGACTTGAGAAGATATTTAATAAAAGTTCCAAAAAAAAAAGAAAAACTTCAAGAAGTGAAATTAGCTATTCAAAATTACTAGAACAAGGATCTTTGCAGGTAACAGGAAATCCATCCAGTCATTTTATAAAACCTCTTAAGATAAATTGGTCCAGCATGAGTGGTCTTGTTACAAATATGAAAGCACTTTGTGTGAAAACAAACAATCCCTGCAGAGTTGGCTCTTGCATTGTGCCCACTATGCTCCAGGCTCATGACCTTGGAGAGAAGCAAAGAACCAAAAAGAAGGACTCAATCAGATGAGAAAGTGCTAGCTTAAAGCAGGACTGTATACTTCTCACACAAGATCGTCATTGCACTTAGGCCTAACTGTTACACCACCATCTCCTCTTCAGTGCTTCAGAAGAGTGCTTACTATAGTTAATTCAAATCAAGAATAGTGACAACAATGTCAAATATCAACATGGTGCATTTGCTTTGTTACAGCAAAAAACTCGAACTTGTCTAATAAGTCTGGGCTATGTTGCACATACTCTTGGACGTGCTATCTAGTATGGTAACTTCTTTTATCTTTCACCTCAAAAGATACCATAACATATGCTTTCTTCTCACCTGTAGTCACTCTTTTTCTCTCAGTCCAGATCCAGTAGTCACTTTCTCATGCTAGTGAGCATTGGCCCAATTTGGTTTCCAACTCAGAGCCAAGTTCCAGAATCACTTCTGAGCTTCAGGGTAGTGTCCTAAAGGTATGGGGCTGCCAGATCAGAACACCTGTGAGTGGTCCTAGATACACCTACACACCTGAGCATTGAGGAGCCTTTTACAGGCCTTTCTTTAATCCCATTTAACTACCTGTGTTTTGTCAGTTACACCTATTTCCAGGTGGCTCTCTCTACAGTAATCTGTCTGAACTTCTGCCAGTCCTCCAAGGTCAAACTCTTTATTGCTTTAGTAAATTAATTTCTATGGCACCCATGTTTGGTTTAATACCCTGTGTGGTCACACTGACATAGAGATGAGTGCTGTGTGATCTGTCCATTTTCTCCAAGTCCAGCATGTGTGTTAAATAGGTGTCTTAATTGGAGTCAAATCAGATTCTTTTGAACAAGTGTTCTATATAAACCATACAAAACAGTAACATGGAGCAATATCTGGTAAGGTACCCTTCCAATTTTCAGTCGAAATATGGTTTCACTATAAGTTTTGTTTGGTTTCAAAAGAAATCTGATGTATGAATGGTGCTCAATTTTTTATCAAGCATGACAGTGTCATTTTAAAAATATATTTATGAAAAACATTCCAATACGAGTGTGTTTAGCAGGTGACAAGGGCAAATTAATATAAACTTTGGTGATCGGTGGTCAAGGTCAAAAGCTGTAAGTGTTTGAGAAAACAGCCACACCTCATATGCTCATTTATGCCCGAGTGTCAGAGCCGAATTCATTTAAGCTACTATGGTAAAATACAAATTTCTTCCAACAAACCAAAAAAAAAAAAGCATATAAAATTTGTATTCATTACTTGAGTTGCTCTTTTGACAGAGCCATGATTAGATTAGATTTCCCATCATAATTATTATATACTTTTTGTGAAATGATTATAATGCATTATGAGATTTTCTGTGTAGAAGTGATTCCAGCTGGCTGTGACAGAACATGAACTTGTATCTTTCAGGTGAGTGATATATCTGCCAGGAGTGTGCAAATATTCTAATTTGAATATTTGGATGAATCCTCTTATTAAGGGTGTCAAATATTCATTATTTACCATTCAACCCCCTCCACACATCCAATCTCCCACAGTGAAATTCAAAAAAATCATCTGAGAACCTGGAGCCCTGCCAACATGCCATTACTAAACATGAATTGTCTGAAAAAGAAATGCAATACTACGTTGTAGGAAAAAAATATTACATAGATATTTGTAATTATGTTACAGACAAATAAGCAAAGACATTTGCATATCACTTCAAACAAGGGTTTGTCTGATATGCATATCCACTAATGGCATACTGTACTTTAATATCTAGTATTTTTATAAAGAAAAACTAGAAGAAGCTACTGTTTAGAAATTTCTTGCTGCATCCTCTACATTTTGGCAAATGTAAAGGTCACACAAACTAAAAGATACATTTTATTTTCTTTATTCATATGGGTCGCATTCAAATTTATGGTTCATGCATACACAGCAGTTAAATTTAACCATTTGTCATTGTGCAAGAGAAGCAGCACACAAAAAAAGAAATATTTGGGGTGCCAAATTTAATTCTTTAGTCTAAGAACAAAAACAAATGCTGGATGGCATGCGAAAACCAAAACAAGTATTAGTACCGTATATACTTGTGTTTAAGTTCTCCCGCTTAGAAGTCGGGGCTTGATTTTACCATGTAATTTCTGGTATTTTATAATGTTGGTTGTGTAAGTCGAATGCGGAAAACTCACGTTATTGCTACAAGAGATTATGATGTGCTAACGCCCACCTGAGAGAGTAACAATGGAGCACACTGTCTTCTTTTCTATGTATTGTGCCTACGTGACCACACGGTAATACCCAAACTATTCCGAAGTGACTTTTGCACTGTTTTGTGTTTTTTGTATCTCAAACCCTCATACACCTTTATCATAAGAGCACCCCTTATCTACAATGGAGTGTTTGATCACAAGGAAATATACAGCTGGTTTTAAATTAAAAGTCATTGAAATTGTGAAAGAAATTGGTAACTGCACTGCTGCAACAAAATCCGATGTGTCTCAGAAACTGGTGCGAGATTGGAGGAAGCAAGAAGATGTAAAAAAAAAAATGTAAGTGTCGCATTTTTGAATGGGGGTGCGGCACGGTGGCGCAGTGGTAGCGCTGCTGCCTCACAATTAGGAGACCTGGGTTCACTTCCCAGGTCCTTCCTGCGTGGAGTTTGCATGTTCTTCCCATGTCTGTGTGGGTTTCCTCCCACAGTCCAAAGAAATGCAGGTTAGGTGCATTGGCGAGCCTAAATTGTCTCTAGTGTGTGCTTTGTGTGTGAGTGTGTGTGTGCGTGCCCTTCCCGGGGTTTGTTTCCTGCCTTGCGCCCTGTGTTGGCTGGGATTGGCTCCAGCAGACCCCCGTGACCCTGTAGTTAGGATATAGTGGGTTGGATAATGGATGGATAGATTTTTGAATGGGCATATAAGTTAGGGTCTATTTTTATGATCAATTTTTCGGGTTTCAAGACCCGACTTATATGCGAGAATATGCTGTAATTGGCACTTGTGGCCTTGTGTCTTCAAAATTCTCAGAGCTCCATCCTTCGGGTTGGTATCATCATCATTGCCTGACTCACCTCCTGATGTGCCCAAGCTTTATGGTGCTCTGGCCAGAAGAAGCAAAGTCAGTTATCCTCAGTGGGTGTCTTCTCCGGACTGTGGAAGGGGGAAGGAGACAACACAGTTAGAGCTAACACTCCCTCTCACACCAGGATGACATAACGTACCTTAGATGACCCGGTGCAGTGATCCTGTGACATGCATGATTGACATACTATATTCATACAGTATTCTAACTAATGATAAATGGTGGGTCTCTAAAATGGATGATTCCTCCATTTATGTAAATCAAGGCAATACTTTTCTTTCTTGAAAGCCAATTAAGCTTAGTTACTGGACCTCTGAGGAAGGATGTCATAAAATACTACCCAAAAGAGCCTGTCACAATGTGGACAACTGAACTTGGGAGGCCGATTTTGATTTTGACATTTGCTGACACTACTTCATTAGCTCAGATGCCAATGCTGATTTTAGTGCACCATGTGACTCAGTCCAAGGCAAGTGTCTCGCAGCTGTCTGTGCTCATGCCAAAGTTTACTCAGGGAGACCTTCAAAGTGGCCATGTAATGCAACCACCAACAGAGAGTTTGCCATGCAACAGTTCACCATAGAAAATATTCTTTGGCAGGTGTTCCTATGGCATACACACAACACGGCCAATCCATTTTATCTACTGTATGTTAAAAGTAAAAAAAAATATTGCAGACATACTGGAAGTGGCATAGGTAAGGGCTAAATCAGGAATCTTCTTCCAGAGTTTATGTCTTCCTTGTCTCACAGATGCAAACAATGTGGGTGCTTCATTGACTTAAGATAAGGTAGGAAACAGTAAAGAGTGAGGGTGAAACACAATCAATAACTGTTAGTATCTTTTTACCCCATTAAGTGGAAGATAAAAATGAACCTTGATGTTACTTCTCCTACACTGATCCCCTCTGGACCAACTTCAATTTAAGAATACAATCAACTGGAAGTTCAGTTTGGACCCGGCTACCATTGAGGACAGACCTTTCGGTAAGAAGCCTTGTTAATCAAGACCTTTAGTTGAGTAACAACATTTGTTATTTCTTGCAAGGAAGGTCTTATTATTAAACTAGGGGACTTTGCCCCCTGCTCGATTTGCTCGCTCACCCCCTCCCCCTGACCGGGGTGCCCTACACGCCAGCCACTTTGCATCTCTGCCACTTGCGTTGTTAAGGGTGGGGGTGGGTTGAACACATGCTAAGGAGATGCGGTCAGATAAGCTGTTGGCTTGGTGCTGCTGTTGCCAAGCTGCGTGTTCTGCTTGTTGCACTGCACGTCAATTATTTAAAAGACTGTACAGCAACTGTCCTTTTGTCTCACTGCCTTTTCTCGCGGAACATTAAAAGTGTCTCTCGTGGGACGTCAAAGTGTCTTTCCGAGAAGATCACGTCTCGACCCAAAATTTTTTTATTATAATAGAGAAATGTGGTTACCTGGCACTCCAACGCTATAAATGTGTCCTACCTCTCTTTTTACACTGGACATGCCTAGAAAAGTAGGATTTATTAAGTAGCCATGCAACCTCTAAATTCTTTATTGTTATAAACTTAAAAACCTTAACGATAAAAGACGTACCCTACCTGCACATTCAAAGCAGGTAATGCCAAGACAAACAATTTGGTATGGAAAACTACAGTAAACATGTGCAAAGTATATACATGTAAAGTAACTGTAAATAATAATAAATAACAATAATAAAATATCCTAAATAAGTGTTTTGAGGCAAATGCACAATTAAATATATACGTATGTAAGAATAAATTACAGAATGTAAATATGTATGTGATACATTATATCACTCAGTCACACTTGCAGTTCACTGAAGACGAGTAAACTTAGGGATGACAGTGTATGTGTATGCGACTAGCGGTGAACGAGTTATCTCAGGGATAACAATAAACAAATTAAAGTGGGCTGAATCTGCCAGGATGTATGTTTTGAGCATATGTTTTTTGCAGACATCTTGGTTAAATAAGGCGCATGTTCTTAAGGAAAGATCATTTAGAATGCATTGTGCACCATCAGAGACAAAGTGAAAGTGGCTGGCTAAATCAGCAACCCGCAGAAGATGGCGCTCTAAGTTGACTAATGGGTTGGCCAGCACTGGGTACAGTAGGCTTAATTATATTAAGATATGGTCTCACTAGTAAACTGCAAATACTGTAAATTAAGTCTAAGGGGGAAAAGGATAATGTTAATACCTACTAAACAAACAAACGAAAAAATTAAATTCAGTGGTTTGATTGTGACCCAGTTGATGAAGTGCCAAGTTCTATGTTTGCCATTTTTAGCAAAGCTATGAGATTAAATCAACACTTCTCAGGTTCTGCAGCCTAATTATCAACTTTCATATTTGCTTTTTATGTATTTTATAAATTTATTTCTCTATTATTGGTTACATTGTTCCATGAATCTTGGATGTCAACTTTATGGTAGCATGGAGGCTTAGCTATGATATACAGTGGGCAATGTCAACAGTATTATTTAAAAACCATGAAGCCAGGAACCTATCTGTTGTCTACAACAGCTGCTTCTTTTCAACAACTGTCATGAGTGTGATTTTGAATATACTAATGTATTTAGTTTTTTTTTTGTAATATATTTGTGATCTTGGTTTCCATTTATTTTAAGATACACTGTGGATGTCACAACACTGATATTTTTTGTTTTTTTTCCTTTTCAGATCCACCAGTTTCTATATTATTTCCATGGAGTCAGCCTTGTTGTTTATTGTAATACTGTCTGTTCCTGATGCCACTTTGGTATTGCATTTAATCTTATCACTCTGACATTATAAAAGATAGCAACTCACACAGTCAGGCATCCAAGATTAGGACATTCAATAAAAGGGGCCTGAAAAGTTAGTAAATAGGTTAGTGATAGCACTTGACTACAAATTTTGCTACTTGTTTGAACTTTGAGTTTGGTTTCTGTATTTTGTATTTAGAACTCTTGCCTGCTTATGTACTTAGCCCTCCCTAACAAATAACTTTATCACCTGGACAATTCCATTTGAAAATTCACTTGGCAAATCAACTGTTGATCACTCCTCACACATTGCATCAGGTAGTAACTGTAACTCAGAGTATTTTGATTTTTTTTTCTTGGCCCATTACAAGAATTGGTGTCATGAGCCTTAAATACAGTATATCAAGGCTAAGTAGATCAGGCTACTTTCAAACTTAACTGGTGGTCTGTGATCAGACACGTGGGCCTATGGATTTGCTGTTGCCACTGCATATCCTTTGAGCGCACATGAACTCTACAGTATAATTAGAGTACACATTAAGGGACCAAAATTTCCACATTTGACCTTGAGGAGACTTTGTTTTGTTGCCCTCTTCAACATCCGTGAGCATGGAAATTCTCAAATTGCTTCTACAGACTCCGTCCTCTTAGACAGTGAGTTAAATGTGTGGGTTTCTAATTCATGCGGAAAAGCCTTGATTTTCATATTATCACAGGTGAAATAGGGCAGTATAGAACATACCTTTTTTTTTGAAGTTTTTACTTTTTTATTCTTTTGAAAATTTTATTTGTGTAGTGTGGCATTTAAAGTAGTAGTAGCAGGTTTTGTTCAAAGACCTTTCATGGTATACCATAAGATTCACTGTTTTTTTTTTCCACACAGGCCAACACTTGCACAAACAGAATTTATTGGAGATTCAAAAATGTCTGAATAAGACTGGTGTCGTGATAATGGCATATTACTCTGGAACACACACTCAGTCATCCCACAATTTCCGTATCTGCTTAATTCAGTTTAAGCAGAGTACAAATTAGCGTGATGACTTTCAGTATGACTTACAGTGTTGCTTTTGCAAACCATATGCTTTTCTGCATGAGATAGATAGATTTGATTTTTAAAGCACAAAGAACCAATTTCATATAAACAGAACCCTTTTCAGAATGAAATGGTGCTTTGCCATGCAATAGTTCTACGATGAAGAACACAACACAGTAAAGATACATAAAGTGCCATTAAAGAACCAATATTTTTAAAAGTGTAGATAGATAGATAGATAGATAGATAGATAGATAGATAGATAGATAGATAGATAGATAGATAGATAGATAGATAGATAGATAGATGTACATTAGAATTTCATTATGATATTCATAGCCAGAAATTCCCTAGTCAGATGGCCAAGTGTATTTCTCTAATGGATCTTTTCAGCTCTTATTTCCCGCTGTTATTTTAATTTTCTTTCCTTTCTTATATTCTATTCCTATTGCTTTTGCTTTGTCCTGCAACCATTTCATTCTTCATGGCTATGAACAGTCCCTATGCTTTGCACACTTTTAAGGAATTTTCCTTTCAAAAATGTTAGATATACTGCCTGAAAGCTAAAAATTAAAATTTTCTGTGTGTCCAAACACTTTTAAACCAGTTGAATAAAAGTTCTTGTATTCTTTTTGAATCCATACATAAACAAACAAAGAATGAATTTAAAATATTGTTTTGTAAGCTACAGGCAGTATAAATTAGTTTTATGTTATTACATAATATGCACAGTGCCAGCCTTTTAAATGTGATGCACACTAAAAAGCCTACCAGTGTAATTTAAGTACTTTTTGCATTGTATTATATTTTCAAAATTTAAATTTATATTTCAAGTATAGTCAAAATTAGAGTGGCATTTCCTAATAAAAAAAATAATTTAAAAGACAGACAGGTCAGACTCATGTTTTTGCTGGCTACACAAAGATTTATTTGAAGCTTACACAGCTGTCTTTGTCATGCATGACTTCACAACGGGTGTCTTTAAATTAGGATTCTAAGTAGTTAATGATTTGAAATACTATAATCAATATTATTATTGATACAAAAGTCAGAACCCCTTTATTAGTGTTGCAGATTTATTAGAAAGGTGAAGTTAAAGACCAGAAAGAATATTTTACATCATGGTTCGGGGTCAGAGGATAGGTCATTGTAAAACAGAGTTCTAAATCTTTTACAGACTAGCCAAATTGATTTTCAGTGACAAACCATACATTGGATTTTTGACTAGCAAGGCTACTTAGCAACAGACAGTACAGAGCAACAATTAAAAAAAAAAGGGATAGAAAATTGGATCATATATTAAGGCGTGGAGAACATAAATCTAGAAGGGAACTCCAAGAGAAGAAAAGAACAGAAAAGACAAGGCTAGTGTGCTCCAAGAGTTCAAATCTCAGCTTGAGCGTGTCTGTGTGGGTTTGGTACAATTTCCCTATGAGTACATGGGCTTTTCTCTGGACACTACAGTTTTTCTTCCACCTGGAAACAAAGCACATGTTAAGTTGATTGTTGACACTAAAGCTGACTTGTGCCCAGTTCCAGTTAGCAACACCGCTCATAAAATGAATGGATGAATGAATAGATTAAGTCCTGACATTTACAGCTTTTACAGAATGTAAAGAATGTAACTGAAGAAAATAATTCAAAAAGTAAATTGTGGCTCAAAGGGGGAACTTTTGATCTAATCTTGAATTTTGAATCTTACAAAGAAGGCAAAAATAATGAAATAGTTTTATTATAAAAAAATGTTAACAAGAAAAAAGGATAAAGGGTAGTGGGGATTGAAATTACTGTAAGGAAAATACAGCACATGCAACCACACTGGGTCGGTCTACCTAGACAGGTGTGATGCGTACTGTGCATTTTCCTACCAAATTCACATAAATAGCAAGCTGGACTGGTCTGACAACACACTGGCACCGCACAAGCAGGACCTTAGCAGGCTGTACTACTGTATGCAGCAAGCTGATGGAAATGTTTTACCTGTCCATAGTAGCTACTGTATTGTTCTACACTGTGGTTTCCTAGGAAAGCAACTTGAGCTGAACAGATGCACAATGTCTGAGCACATTTATCAGGAAGGCTTGTTCCATCACAGGGATAACCATGAACACACTGGAAGCTGTTGTAGAAAAGATTTCATCATGAAAAATCCTCTCCATCCCCTCCAGGAGATGCTCTCTTAGAGCACTTTTAACCACAGGCTCTGGGGATCTTTCATGACTGCTGCCATCAGGCAAGTGCTTCCACCTGATGTCCTAAATTCATATGCTCTTTAAATTCATTTTTCAATTTCTGCACAATATACATTTATTTACTTATTTATTTATTGATTGATTTTATTATTTGTCCTGTGAGCCTGTACCTTTGTCTTTTATGTTTCAGCTGCTGTATGCATCTAAATGTCCCCCTGGGATTAATGAAGTTCATCTAATCCAATCTAATCTATACCTCATCCCACTCACTCATTCTAATGTCTTTCTACTTTCTGGACTCTTTCTCCTGCTGGTCAAATTCTTCTCAAAATCTCTTGACCTCAATCTTACTGACATGGGCACTGGTAGGGGCTTTTAAGCCCCTGACATAGACCACTTCCAAGGAAAAACAGTTATCACTTCTAGGATCAGGAATGATCCAGGGAACTACCGGTGTCAACGTGCTAGAACTTCTGTAGTGTTATCAGATAATCCTTCAATTCTAGACCCCTGCCTTCTCTTAAAGAATCAGACCACCCCTAGTCACCTGGGTCTTATGTATAAACGGTGTGTACGTACAGAATTGTTGCGTACGAACGTTTCCATATTCAAATCGCGATGTATAAAACCTAAACTTGGCGTAAAGCCACGCACATTTCCATGGTAGCTCATAACCTGTTGTACGCAAGTTCTCCACTTGGTTTTGCAGACTGGCGGCATCCAGGGTCAAAGCAATGCTACTGTTTCTGTGTGGTTTATCTTTCTTTCTCAGATCCACATCCCTGACATGGCTTTATAAATACGCTGAAATTAACCGCATATTGTTTATTAGTTTAATGCATCTGATTGTAATTAACCTGTAACAATATAATGGCCCACAGAATGGTCAAATTATTCTAAATACCATAGCTGCTTTAGCATTGTTACACTCACTGCACCTTCTTCTTCTTTCAGCTGCTCCCGTTAGGATCTTCTTTTTCCATATTACTCTCACTGCACCACTCGGAGCAGCTGATCGGAAAGAGAATTATCGGTATACAGCATCAAGCATACGGTGCCTCTGCCATGCTTCCTATTTGAACTGCTTCTCACACGGCAAACACTTCAAAACCTTTCTTGTATGGACTTCACGGTTCAGAAACAGTTTCATCACAAGAGCTCGAAACGCAGTCCATCAACTGCTCCTTGTAGAACTGTTTGTACTTATAAGTGCAATTACCTCACTGTAAACATGTGATACAGTTATAATACTGCACAACCTGAGCCACTTTATAAAGCGCGTATTTACATATGATGACAATATCATTTTTAAGATGAAATGCAGCAAAATATGTTTATTATATTATACAGATAAAACTTTAACTTCATTTAAATAATCTACTGTATATTGTTAATAATTGAAGGACACAGTGTTGCTACGCTAGCAAGGATCTGGCGCTCCATTCACGGATTATTCCTGCCTCGCACTGTATGTTTCACTGGGACTGGCATGAAGGATAGAATAATTAAACATGTATTACAAAGATAGTTCAATGTTCCTTAAACGTTTTGAAGAATCGGTGTTATAAGCTTACAGATGGTTTAACGTTTATTACAGAGCTGATTGTGTGGCGATTGGGTATTTGGAGAAAGAAAAGGAAGGACAGGAATAGGAGGTTAGTACGTTTGAAAGAGACAGCACTGCTGCAATTAATCATTTCATCGAAGGTCGCCTAGAATCACTGCGCCACCGTGTTCCCATGTTTAATAACATGCTTTAACTCCTATCATCATGAAAATGATATCACGTATACATCTCAGTATTTTAGTTATTCAGAGAGCTGTAATATCACAAATGTAATGGATTCTGTGTCCTGTCGGAGGAAGAGAAAGCCGGTTTAAGAAGCATGTAGTGATTGACACACATAGAGCACATAGGAGATCAAATACAAAACATACTACTTTAGTTACGATGAGATTTGAGAAACTAGTAAATTAAATGATTTTAAGTTTAAGATGTTCTACTTTAATGACAAGTGGAAATTTCAAGATTAAAGTTGACATTTCATGCTTTTTCCCCACTGTGTGCCTTTTTTTTTCTCTGTACCCTAATAAGCTTTCATATGACACTCGGACGGTGGGCTACTACTCGCCTATTCGCGGCGACTTTGATATGTGACTTCTTTTTGAGTTTGGGCACTGTGCGACTTTGTGAACTTGAGCTTTCGAGTTTCTCCGACATGCTATGTCACTCGATCAGCTTCCTTTTCTTGTTTATACCACTGTTTAAACCAACAAATAGTACGTTTTTCCTTGCCTCCACTTGGTATTCACTGAAATTGTTCTATTTTTCCTCGTGGTTTTGCCATTGTCATTTCACAGAACACTGAGCTTAAGGGCTATTTATATTGATTTACATATTCAAAGAGGCATAATTCTGGGAGGAGTTGGGGCGGGACAGCAGGGATGTGCACGTGCGTTACTTTTCACTTTGATTGGGAGTTATGTAGCGGAAGAACGTGGAAGTTTGCATACGCACAGATTCCTGCATGTGGATTTTTCTGTGCATACACACATTCCCGCTTTTGTGCTTATGCCATGTTATAGTGTGAGTTCTACGCACGGCGTAATACATGAGGCCCCTGTTCATTATAAATTCCACTTGTCTTTCTTGTCATATCTTCTTTCCCTCGGGTTAAGGGATTTCTTTTATCTGAGACCCATCACACTTTTCCACCAATAATCTCTGCATTTAACCCAATCTCTTTGTCTCTTCACAACTACATGCTTCCATCTGTTTTTTTGGTCTACTCCTACTTCATTCCCCTACTAGCTCCATCCCTAATACTCTCCCTAGCACACTTTTGTATCATCATCACCACACGTTAACATCACTATTGACATATCGCACATTTTTTATCTGAGATTGCATGCAACTCTACCTTGCTTATTCTACCTTTGAAAAACAAATCTTTCTGGTATGCAATGTTTAAGACCTATATTTTTGAGTATGATTTTCTGTCTTGCGTTTTGATTTTGATGATGGTATTTTTGACTACATTTCTTTTACTGACCAGAATCATTACAAAGCCCTTCTGTCTTGCAGACAAGGTCTACCAAAGCCAGCACTATATCTTTGCTTTCTTCTCAGTATTTTCACATTAGGGTATATAATACAAAGACTGTACATGTAGCTCCTTTTCCCAATCTGATTTTCTCAACATCCACTATTTCACTCTTTTCAATTACCTTTTTCCACATCTTAAAGGTACAAGGTAGTAGCTTAATACTTCTGTAATATTTGCAGTCTAGTGTATCCTCCATTTCTCATATATTGGTATAAAATGACTGCATTGCCTTTCTATAGGCACAGGTGAGGCCTTACCTGGATTAACTGTGTGCAGTTTTGGTCTCCATGCTAAAAAAAAGGACGTAGCAGTGCTGAAAAAAGTCCAAAGAAGAGCAAACAGGCAAATTCCAGGGATACAAAGGGATGATTACGAGGAAAGATTAAAAGCAAAAGAAGATTAAGAGATGACAGTGAAGTGTTTAAAATTATAAAGGGAATTAGTACAGTGGATCAAGACTGTTACTTTAAAATGATTTCATCACGAACAAGGGGACACAGTTGGAAACTTGTTAAGGTTAAATTTTACACAAACATTGTGAAGTTTTTCTTTACACAAGGAACCATAGACACTTGGAATAAGCTACCAAGTAGTGTGTTAGACAGTAGGACTTTAGGGATTTTCAAAACATGACTTGATGTTATTTTGGCAGAATTAAGCGAATAACAATGGTGAGCTTTGATAAGCTGAACGGCCTGTTCTCGTCTAGATTGTTCTATTAGTCTAATGCTCTAATCTTTTCCATTTTCAAGATGACTTCAATATCTTAGTACCTGCACACCTCTGTCACCCAACAATTTCCACACTTCCACTGGTACTTTATCTTCTCCAGCTCTCCATTTTTCTTTTACTTTTTCCATCCCATATTTTCTCACAATTGATTTTGCCAGGCAAAAGACTCATGAACATACATGTGAGAAATAGTGGATGGAATTCATCTGAAATTCTGACAAGATGAAGAAAAAAAAAGAGAAATGACAAAAATACAGTACCTTGAATTATTTAAAAAAATTAAAACCTGGGTTTTTTTGGTAAGTCTGATTTGAAATTTCATGGTTAAAATTGGTTTAAAAAATGCAAAGGTCTAGGATAGTACCAGAAAATATTTAACATCAGTGGGTTCTTTACAGAATCCATGCATGTTTACATCTACAGATTTTTGTACCATCTAAAAGTACTTTCTTTGAAACATACAAATCCAGTCCCAAGTAGAAGAAAGCTAAATAGACCCACTGAATTTTCAGTCATTGCAACAAGAAAAATTGCTACTTGATTTAGAGATTTACATTTGAATGGATGTAAAAAAAGCCTTGGGACTGCCAGGTATGTGGTTCAGCCATAATGATCATGAACCTGCTGTGTGCTCATTTCCTTGTGATGTGTTATTGAATTTTTTCTTTCACATTTACACGGATTTGGAAATAAACAGTACATTTATTTTGCTGTGCATCTACATCACATATTCTTGATTATGTACTGTACCTGTGAAGAATATAAAATTTAAGTTGCTTTTCCATTTTTACAGTTTTGCATTTGATTCATATGGGTTTGATGTGATTTTGAGGTAGTGTTTGTGTTATGTTTTGGCATTAATAAGTATTTAAAAGATGCATTAAAGTTGAAAATAAAGGTTCTTATATACATACATTTAGTGTAATGGTTTGTAAGAATAAATTAACTTTTCAATTGGACTGCTTGCTGTAAACGAGCAGCTTCTTCTTTTGGGGATTTTTTTTATGTAATGTCACTAGTTTAAGTAGCCTTACCTATTCTTTTATGTGGTGGGCCTCCAGCTCTTTCAGAATTAAGGTAACATTTACAATTTAAAGAACAGGAAGATGGAACATAATGTTAGTGGAAGCACAATGACTCTGTAATCATTGCTGCTACCTTACTGCTGCAGAATTTGCGTTCTGTTCTACACAATGTCTTTGTGGGGTTTACATGTAGCCCATGTGTCTGTGTGGGTTTTCATCTGATGTCCTATTTTCCTCACATCTCAAAAATGTGCAGATTTGTTTGTTTAAACCAGTGTGAGTAAGAATGATCCTTTAGCCCAGCGTTTGAGGGAGTGTGTGCTGCATTACAAATAGAGTATACTCTGCCCATTTAGCATAAATCCATTCAGGAAGCCCGAGTTGGGTGGCAGAGGACAGAGCTTGCGAGAGAGGAGTGGAGGAAGCAAAGGAAAGGCAAAGATAAAGTAAAGTAAAAGGACTGAGTATTGTGGGTGAATTGTGCACTGTGTGTGTGCTGTACAAAAGGCAAAAGAAAATTAAAAGCATGTGCTTTTGGACATTCTGAGTTCGTCTCTGTCTGCATTCCGGGTGTCTTTCACAGGGTTCAGTCCTGTTTTTGACCTTCTGTATCTGAGAAATCCTCATTTTCAGTCAATTTTTGGACCATATTTTGTGCTGGAAATGACTTATGATAAACAGTAAATCAATAGGTGTCTTCTGCCAACTAGATCATAGGGACTTCAAGGTGAACAAATGACATTAACCGAACCCAGGGGTTCACTCTCCAAGGGTATACGAGGGGTCAAAGTCACTCCTCTTCACAAAACTTCAAAGAAATAAGGATCAGTAAAATAGGCATGTGGAGTGTCATTTTATGCTATTTCAATGCTGCTAATCATGAATATTATACTATTTTTGATATTTGATTCTTTCCTAGTTCTCTTAAAACTATTCCCAGAAGGTTAAAAATGACAAATTTCATACATAAGCATGTAAGCTATCATTTCAGACTATTTCAAGGTCAGTGGTTAGGAAAATGGTGTCATTTTTGATCCTTTACTAGAGATGTAGCCCTCTATGGACCTATATAACCAAGATAAAAAAAATTGCAAATATCTATTACAATTGACAATATTTAAACATTTAAATTGAAGCACACATTTTAATATTTCAAATATGTGATAAGATCATGTCATTTATCATGTAATTGTACTACATTTACCACAAGTAAATCAATACATTTTTTGAACACCCCGAATTATGGTGGCTTACGCTAATTTAGACTTTTTTTCTTTTTAAAGCCAAAAAAATAAACTTTGTGCTATACAACTCAAAAGTATTCATTTGTTTTCTGTTTGCCATTATTTCAATAATATTAAACAAAGACATGAAAGCAGTGCTCTTACAAAATGCACACAGCTGAAGTGTCAGATGTGTGTCTGCATGCACCTTGTAATGTAGCGTGATGTCCGCAGCATATTTCCTCCATAAAGAAACTGAACTTGATGTGAGAATGAGGGCAGTGGATAAGGTTTGGTGTAAATAAGAGATAAAGATTTATGCTATGCAGATCTTTCCTGAGATTCTGGCCTGTTTCTTAGATCAAAAACGTGGTGGTAAGTTTTAAGGCTTTTATTTTCACATTGGTCCCCAGTATCCTTATCCTCAATTTTAAGAAGTAACAATAGTCTAGGTATTTTTATTTATTTATTAAAAAAAAAAATGTTTTACTTTAAAACATATTTTCATGTGGCAAATTAATATGTACCATGACTGTAATGAAATACCTTTGACTTGAAAAACACTGAATTTAACCTTTAATTCTCTACAATCAATACAAGAACACAGTAATGTATACCTCTTCTGTACAAAAACTCCTACAGGACTGCTGGGAGGTCTCATGAAATCATTCTGAAAGTCCTCTGCAGTACCCTCCATAATCTTAGTCTCGGGCCAAAACAGAACATCGGGGAGGGAATTACTAGTAAAATAATCTTTTAAAAAATCAACTAAACTAAATAGATGTTAATGAACTTTGGTTCCTAAGTGTGAATTGCTGTCTCTTCAACAGACAACTATAAAATAACCACTTAAAAAGTGTCACCCTAAAAATTATCCGTTTTGTTTCACTATGTGTGATAAATCTGTAAAACTCTCTGTGCTCCAGTTATTTCAGCAAAAAATGACAATGAACTCAGTTGAAATGGCATCACAAAGTACATAGCCAGCATCAATTTGACATGAGGGAAGGAGAACACATGAGATGGCACACTGGGGATGCACGAAGCTGTGAGTACAGCTATAATGAAATGCTGCCACACGTATTCAGTCACATGCACACACAACCATACATATTGAATCAAATACGCATGTAATGGTTTAACAGCAGACGCATACTCAAATCATATGATTTACTGCCTAAACAGCGCCTCGTTCATGGCATTGTTAGCATTCAATCAGTTTTTAGGCGTCAGCATGGAGTAGTGTCGGAGATGTGCCCACGTCATCATGCAGCACAAGCAAACAAGGTTGACTGTTTATTCTTGCATTTGCATACATTGTTGGGTCTATTGTGTCTGTGAAAACATTGCAAGTGAGCTGCCTTTCAGCACTGTGCTCTTCTCCTGCAACTTGGTCTGTCAAAATCTCAATCATGAACCAGTTACAGTGTACCATATCATTAAACAAGTTTTCAACCAGCAGAATAACTTAATATTGTAAAGCCTATTTAACCTAATTTTGGGTTATAGGAACAATAATAATAATCACAAGATTACACCAACACAAAATACAGATGTGAAGCTGTTTCAGACATTAGTTTTCTATCGGGAGCTGAAACACAGTTAAAAATACAAGAAAGGGTCATAAACTAAAAAGAAAAACAGATTTTTTTGCCAAGACAGAAACTTAAAAATCAGAAACCATAGCACAAAAGTCAGAATACCAAGGTAAGAAAGGCACAAAGAATCACAAATATTTCTCTCCTAACACAGATAAATTTTGAATTACAAGCACTAAAATTTCACACACTCTAGTGGAACTCTGGGTGAGTTGTCTAGGTAACGGCTGATGCTCCTGCAAAGATGTGGCCATGAGCAATCCAAAATTACATTGTGGGAAGACAATATTTAGATGTTGCAGGATCCAGAGAACAAAAAACAAAAGTTTTCTCAAAAAATACAAAGGGAAAGGCACAAAAATTAAAAAAAGAAGTATTCATTACAACAGAACTAGTCTCTGGCACAACACCAGTCCATTGCAGAAAAATTACACTAAAGAACATTCAAAATATTTAAGAAAATATACACACATGAAATTTTCTGCACCTACAGTATCAATTTAGCAAACTGTGCAATGAAAAAAGAGGTGTCCGTTTGTACAGTGGAAGGTTTTGAAGTGAACGAGGTTGGATTTGTTCATGATTAGCTGCCAGGCTTGATATGTCACGAGAACACATTGGTTGCCTTAAGCCAGGGGTGGGCAGCATTGGTCCTGGAGGGCCACAGTGGCTGCAGGTTTTTGTTCCAACCGAGTTTCTTAATGAGAAGTCAGTTATTGCTGATGAAGCATTTATTGCTCAAGTGACATTTTGATGCTTCATTTTAGTGGTCTTGCTCTTGTTAAGGTTCCCCACCCTTATTTGCTTATTTCAGTTTTAAACAGTTGCATTCAATGTTTTCAATGCTTCCTTATTAGCAATAAGAGGCAAAATGACAAAGGAGCCAGCAGTTCTCCATCCAGCTTGTTTCCATTTACAGCTATGTGGATTTGTCATGCGGTATTCAGGAAATAAAACACTTAAGAGAAAAATGTGATAGACTGAAAATGATCTGTTATAGGCTTCAAATCCTTTTGGATTTTGGAAGATATCCTTGGAAAGGAAAAAATATACAATATAAGAACATAACATTGCAGACTAACAAGTCATAAAATTAAATAATGTCTGAGACTGGAAGAGATTGGTTTCTAATTAAGCAATTGGGTTGGAAAGAAATCTTGCAGCCACTGTGGCCCTTCAGGACCAATGTTACCCACTCCTGCCTTTGACAGTGGATCCTTACTTGCTATTGACTTAATTATATTGAGGCTGCACTAGCTTTCTGGCAAACTGCTTACTGTGGCTTTTGTCCTGCTTAATACAAGAAGCATTGTGTTTGAATGTCACCCCAAGACTGCATACCCCTTTAAAAGAGGCAAAGTGATTTGTATATTTTTTTCATTACCATCTGTCAGTCCAAACTGCTGTTATGAAAGAATGCTAAACAATGCTCCAATCCCTCAAAAACAGTTAGTGCAAATGCCTTCCCTAAATTAAATGCATACATCTGCACTTGATAGACCATCATATTGTCATGGGTTAAATCTGAATTGGCATCAAATGGTTTCAGGATCTCTGAAACAGATAAAGCTTTTTTTATTAATCATATAGATGCATTGTGTATACTGTATTATGGTAGAGACAACAAGAGTCTCTGTCAGGATTTCAGGATTGTAAGTACTGATTTGTGTTGTTACTGTTTTATTTCGGAAAATTAAACACTGTCATTTTAACTTGATTAATTTACATTTTGGGATTCCTGATTTATTTTTGTTCCCTTTTTGTTTTTTACTTTTGTTTTATCCTGTTATAAATTCTAATAGTTGTTTTTAAAGGTGTCAACACTGTGATGAAATGTTTTCTTATTTTTTGTAGTGCTGTGATGGTGATGTCATCTCAGAACCATGTTGGTTGAGTTTTTGCCATATTTCTTTGGTAGCATCACTGATGTTTATAGCAACACACATGATCTGAAGTTGCTTTGCTAAATGCCACTGACAGGGAATACAATGGAAATTTATTTTCAGAATTTTATATGGGCTTTTATATACTGTATATTTATCTATTGTATTGAAATCCTTTACATTTTACTGTATAGATCAGGGCCTTATACTGCTCATGCATTTTTCTTTGTGATTAGGTAAAAGGTTCAAAATCATCTTGCATTTCAATTACTCTTTAATTCTAGATTACAAACTGTAAGATATTTTACAGCAGAAGGATATCTAACTTTGGTATGATTTACTACTGATGTCTGATGCCCATGGCATTTCTGCATCTACATTATTTCAGCTACTAATTTTAGTTGTTGTCTAAAAAATTACTCTTTTTCTTTGAGAGCAAACAAAGAAGCAAAGAATCATGGATATTCATGCATTCCACATGATGAGATGTGATTTCCAAAAAATTATGTCAATTTTTCTTAGCATCCCTATCATCAATCAATCAATCAATCAACATTTATTTATATAGCACATATTCATACAAAAAAATGTAGCTCAAAGTGCTTTACAAAATGAATAGAAAAATAGAAGACACAATAAAAAATAAACATAAGTCAACATTAATTAACATAGAATAAGAGTAAGGTCCGATGGCCAGGGTGGACAGAAAAAACAAAAAAAAAAACTCCAAAGGCTGGAGAAAAAAATAAAATCTGTAGTGGTTCCAGACCAAGAGACCGCCCAGTCCCCTCTGGGCAATCTACCTAACATAAGTCAAACAGTCCTCTTTGTATTTAGGGTTTTCATGGAAGGACCTGATGATGATGGTCATGTAGACTTCTGGCTTTCAGTCCATCAATGTTGGTGCATCATGATGCTTTGAGTAGGTGGTGGTGGCGCAGGCCGCCACCACAAAGAAACCGGAAAAAGAAACAGAAGAGAACTATTGTGAATATTGTGAACTATTGTGACATGGTACTTTCCCAGCTAGTTTCCATATGTTCAACTATATAGAGAGGAATTGTCTGGCAATGAAAAGTGAACATTAAGGTTAGTAGGAGTTAAGAAGAGCCTTTAGTTTTAGAATTTAAATCCAAGACATCCACAGAAAGCAATCCTATTTCCTTTCATTCATTTTCGGAAAATACGTTTTTTCATTACAGGGTCGTGTGAAGTTGGAATCCAACCTGAATGCCTCAGGCTATTTTTGTAGTACAGAGATCAGAGATGCACGCAATATTCTTGATGAGGTTTCATTACTGTATTACATAGCTTAAGAATAACTAACCTTGATTTGTACTGAACACTTAATGCAATGTAATCATATATAGTATTAGCCTTAATTGATTCAGTACAGTACCGAAAGGTGGAGAGTGATGAGTCCTTTACCACAATCATAAGATGTATTTTCAATGTTCATGCTCAACTGTTATGTACTTTTATCTAACATTTTTATATTATATCCTTCACATATATGCCCAACCTTGAATTTTTTCAAGGTCCATCTCTTCTGATCTAATTGAGTATGTGCCATTCCACCTAGGCTGCCTTCATCATCAGACCTAACCATCTTCATAGTTGTAATTTATCCAGATAATGTATATAAGTTAAAAAGAACAGTAGCCCAAGTTCAGATCCCAGTTCATATCCTGGAGGAACATAAGAACATTAGAAATATAAAAAACGAGTGGAGACCATTCAGTCTATGAGATTTGATTCTCGGCCAGTAGCTAAGATGTCCTAACACAGGGAAGAAGTATTGAACATGCTTAGTTAAATTTATTTAATACTTCATTGAAAAGCCTTTGTTGGTAATGGCGGCTTCTAGACGTCTCCTGTATGGAGAAACTAATCACATGCATTGCTCAGGTGTGATTTTGGGTCATTCTTCCACACAGTCTTCAAGTCTTGAAGGTTCCAGGGGCCTCTTCTATGAACTCTGATGTTCAGTTCTTTCCATAGATTTTCAGTTGAATTCAGGTTGGGTGATTGACTGGGTCAGCTTTATTTTCCTTCTCTGAAACCAATCGAGAGTTTACTTGGCTATGTGTTTGGGATCATTGTCTTACTGAAATGTCCACACTCGTTTCATCTTCAGCATCCTGGTAGATGGTAGATCGAGAATGTCCCAGTACATTTCTCCATTCATCCTTCCTTCAATTACAGTATATGAAGTCTGACAGTGCCATATGCTGAAAAAAAGCCCCACAGCTCCCACCTCCAAACTTCAGTGTTGGTATGGCGTGTTTGGGGTGACGTGCAGTGACATCCAAAGGGTTCAATTTTGGTCTCATCTGATCAGACTATATTCTCCCAGTATTTCATTGGCTTGTCAAAATATTTTGCAGCAAACTTGAAACAAGCTTCAACATGCTTTTTCTTCAGCAGTGGAGTCTTGCTCTTGGAGCATGCATAGAGGCTATGGCGGTTGAGTGCATTACTTATTGTTTTCTTTGAAACAACTGTACCTGCTGATTTCAGGTCTTTCTGAAGCTCTCCGCGAGTGGTCCTTGGCTCTTGGACAACTCTTCTGATTATTCTTTTGACTCCTCTGTCAGAAATCTTGTGAGGAGCACCAGGTGGTGGCTGGTTTATGGTGAAATGATGTTCCTTCCACGTCCAGATTATGGTCCCAACGATACTCAATGGAACATTCAGATGTTTAGAAATACGTCTGTAACCAATGGCATCAGTATGTTTTGCAACAATAAGGTTGTGAAGTTCTTGAGAGAGCTCTTTGCTTTTGCCTGTCATGAGATGCTTCTTCTGTGACACCTTGGTAATGAGAAACCTTTTTATAGGCCATCAATTAGGACTAAACCAGCTGATATTAATTTGTACTGATAGGGGGCAGAATTGCTTTCACCTGGTTTTTTGGCTTTCCACGCCTTTTTGCACCTTCTTTTCTTCATGTGTTCAATACTTTTTCCCAGTGTCATTCCAATTTATTACGCATTACTTAATTTATGGACTTATTTGTTTTAATTTCTTTGTATGTGTGGATTACTTGGGTTGTTACCGACATCTAGTGAAAATTTCATTTCAATAACCCCATTAGAAATATATTTACTGAGAAAAACATTGATGCATTCAATACTTATTTTCCCTGCTTTATATCATCCAGACACTTCTTAAAAGTTTGCAAGGTTTTTGCTTCAACTATGTATCACAACTCTTTGTATATAAAAGTGCTTCTTGGCGTCAGTCCAAAATACACTTTCCCTTAATTTCCACAAGTGTCTTTGAGCACAGTTTGTACCATTAAGTTGAAAGAATATTTTTGGATCTATTTTATCAATGCTTTTGAGACTTTTAAAGACCTGAATTAGGTTTCCATATAGTCTCCGTTCTTCGTGAATAAACAGTAGGGTTTGTCCGTAAGTCCTAAGATGCATCTGGTTGACGTCTTCTACACAGTTGTAAGTGCTGATAAGCTTTTCTTGTAGCATGGTGACCAGAATTGCAAATGGTACTACAGATGTGGTCTCGCTAGTGTGTTACCTAGTCTAAGCATAACAACCCTTGATGTATATTCAGCACTTTTTAGATAACATTTTATTTGCCTTTTTCATAGCCTGAGCATATTGTTTATATGATGAAAATGTTGTGTCAACTTAAACCTCTAAATCACTTTCAGCAGTTGTCTCCTTTAGGTCAGTGTCTCCCATCTTGTATTAATAACTGAAATTCTTATTGCCCATGTTTAGCACTTTGCACTTTTATACATTAAACTGCATTTTCCAAGTGATCACCCAGTTCAAAAGCTTGTCCAAGTCTTCTTCAATTGTTTTTGTTGCTTTCTCAGTGTCTTTAATAGCCCTAGTTTTAGCACTATCTGTGAATTTCATAAGTTTACTAACAATATCAAAATCTATTTCAGAATAAATCTCAAAAATTAAAAATTCAGGATGGACACCTAAAGGGACTCCACTGATGACCGCACTCCACATGAAGAATTCCTCTTCATCTATACTCTTTGTCTCCTGCTGGTTAAACTACTTGAGACCCAGTTTTGTAGGTTACTTCTGATGCCCACAGCTTGTAGTTACGCTCAATGTTACTCTCAATTTTTCACCCATCTACACAATATACCTTGAACTCCAAGTTAATTTGATTCCAAGCTTTTTGGAAGCCAATCTCAATAATATTGTATGTGTTTCTCTGATCAAATGTTTTTGTTGCTCTATTACAGAATTACAGCATATTAGCGAAACTCAATCTTACCCATCTAAACCCATGTTGACTGTTAACTAATACAGCTGTACCCCATATGTGTTGCTTGTTGTCCATGTTTAATAATGATTTCTATTTATTTACCTGTGATATTTAATCAACAAATATTTCTTCACTATTTCTTAAACTTACTGGCCTATAGTAACTAGGATTGGCCTGCTCACCTTCTTCATAAAAGTCTTTAGTAATTTCTCCAGGGTGCAAACATTCCTAAAAATGTTGCAATTATTTAAAAAAAAACCTCCATTGATACTACATTTCAAATCTCTGCATGATGCCATTTTTTATTCATGCTCACCTTCCTCATTATGCTTAGTCTTGCAGTTTTTAAATTAACAGTACAGGAACCCACATATTACATGCGGAGCATTGATTTTACATTTTAAGAACATAAATGACTTCTCTTAAAAAGCACAGAGCAATATCACTATTTGCATGTTGGACTTGTCTGATTTAGTAAATTTACTATTTCTTAAGTCAATAATCCACATAATTTGCATATTTTTATTTGAAATAATTTATCTGAAAACATTTGTAACAGAAATATCTTTTATTTTGGTGAGTCCTCATCAGGATAAATTTAAAGGCTTAAGGCCACTTTTTCTTTAACAGCACAAAACAGGACAAGGTTGATGGCATTGGAATTACTGCTGCTGTTTCTAGTGTTGCCAGGTCCACAGTTTAAACTCTCCTAATTTGACAATTTTTATTGTCATCTGCAGGAAAAAATGCTTTTCAACAGGCTGTGGTTTTTTGGGCTACTTTTTTTAAAAAAACAAAACTGGATTTTGGGCAGTTTTTTGAATCCTCTGTACTTCATTTTTACCATGTCTTTTGTCCATTTCACACCCTTTCTCTAGTATTTGCACTTGTATATGTTCTTTACTATGGTAAAAATTTCCATGGGGGACAAACAGTTATATGATGGTATTTACCCACTCTATCACTCTCCCCAGACTTTAATGGTATGTACCTAACTCTCTTGCTCTGACAAGGCCCTCCGCCTTACAGTGTGTATTTTGTTTACCTCCGGTATTGGGCTATTTTTTAGGGGGAAATTCACTATTTGTAAGCTTTCCTTGGGCTATACATTTTTGTATGGGATCCATGGCTGTTTCTTATTCTATTCTTTTGGGCTTTTATTTATCTTGTAAATTTATTATGTTATGTACATTTCCTTCAGTTTTTGTTTCGTTTTTGGCTGTATGTTTTTCATTATGTTGTGATACCTTTTCTGTCCAGACAGAGGGTAATTACTTGCACTTTGTCTGCAGTCCACTGAACTTATTTTTACATAACAAATTGCACCAAAGAAAAATAAATTTGTTTACAAACAAGAGTCATAATGTTTGGATTATGGCCTTGTCTTCTGTATGATAATGGGAGCTGAAAAAAGTATCACCATGGCCTTGTTGAAGATGTTTCCTTCTGTTCAGTTTTCATATATGTAGCAGGAACTAAGTCACTGCTACAATTTTATGGGTAGCCTCAGGAGTTTTTTTTTTTGAAAAATAATACACAAACCACACTAGTAGAAATGAGTTGCAGTATCCAAGGATGTTCAGGACAGTATGTGTCTGAAGTGAGCTAGCTTGCTGTCTCACTGTGTCGTTTGTTTATTTATAACCTACTAGCTGTCCCCCGTGAATATGCCTGCGTACAAGTGAAACAGGACAGCAAGGAGGGCCCTGCTGATGTCACGCTTCCCCTTCCCCTCGGCCACAAGCCTCTATTTCAGATTAGCAAGAATATATCTCTCATGCAAGCGAACTATGATTCTTAGATTGATGAGAGAAGTCACAAAATCAACCGGAATGTTCAAGCAAATTCTAGAAAAAGCCCAATCTAAATCCGTTAAGTAGTTCTCTCGTTTGCTAGTTAAGCGGATGTAAGATACGCCCCGAGGCTGGCATGTGAGTGAGGAGGGCCCCAAAACTTCAGCCTGCTATGTCCCTTTCGGATTTGCGCAAATAAATTGGTACCGCAGTCAAACTATGATACTTAACGGATTTAGATTGGGCTTTTTTCTACAATTTGCTTGAACATTTTGGTTGATTTTGTGACCTCTCTTATCGCGCTAAGTAGTTCTGTTATGAAAAGCAGACAAACATACAAGCAGACAGACATTGGATTTTTATATATAGAGAGATGCACTATGTATACAATATACCATAACTGCTCACTTCACATATTTTTTTTTTATTGTATTTTGTCAAATTCACAAGGTTGTCAGGAATGATTGGACAAACTTGTACCAAGCAGAATGCTTAAATATTCTATGAAAAGTAAAAAAAAAAATATATATATATATATATGCTTTTAGAATTTTTTTTTTGTACTGAGAGATACTGAATAGTTTAAACTACATTTGGATTTGTAATTCAGTAAGAAAGTTGTTAATTTAGTACTATAAAACATGTATGAATTACATGTTATTTAGAACATTTGTTGTAACAAATGCAGTTTGTTGTATTCCTTACAAAGCTCACACCTTGTGTTTTAACTCAAAACTGAATTTTCTTAAGTATAAACAATTACAATGCTTGAGCTAGATCTTTGTAATAGTTTCACATGGAAAGGCATATATGAGGAATAAATGATCATCAGATATAAATACATTGTTTTATTTTAGTTTCCTTGGCGAAATAAATCTGAACATCATAACATTAGAAACAGCAGGAATGCTTTTAGCAGATATAACAAATGTGGCTTTTACTACAAGCATGAAATCTTAAGATTTTTTTATGTCTGCTCCCAATGGAAGAAAGTCTCAAATGCTACATTTAGACCTGCTCAAAAGAGTTGAGATAATGGACTATCCTTAAAATATAGAAACTTTTTGCTGTTATAAAAAATGATGCTATAAAAAACTGCAATGGGCAAAACTGCAACTGAAATGATTGACATGCCAAGTGGGGATAATGGTGTTGATTGTCATGTTTACCTAAAGTGAAGGTTGACAAAGTGCTGGTGTAACCTGTGGCCTCCTCCTCCCTTACTTTACACATTGTCAGTGTCATTGCTAGCATCATTTTTAATGTCCGGTTCTTGATTGTTGGGAAGCAAAGGAATTTTGCATAATTTACAGGTGTTGTGTAGTACTACACATACACGGTATGGATAAACTATTCCAAATACCATAGCTGCCTTAGTGTTGTTACTCCTAGTGCACTATGGTGAGTATTTTAACCTATTTATTGTATTTGTGTGTTGTATAACAGCTACATAGGTTTTGTCAAGAGCACAGATGATTACAGCTTAGTGCAGAGGATATAGCATCCAGCCCTGGAGGACATTTATAGCACCCGCTACTGCAAGAAAGCCACCAGCATCTACATGGATTCCACTCAAACATGCCAAAGTCTATTTGAACTTCTCCCAGCCGTCAAACACTTCAGAACTCTTCCCGCATTCCAGAAATAATTTTATCCCAAGAGCTATAAACGCACTCAATCAGTCTATCAGGTGCTACTGGTAGAACTGTTTGTACATATAATTACAATTACCTCACTGTAAACTTGCACTATAACTGTAATACTGCACAACCTCAGCCACTTTATGAACCATTTGTGCACTATATGTGCATGTATATTGTACTTATGCTTTCATATTGCATATTTTTCATTTTCAGTTTTTTATTGTATTATTATTATATAGGAAAATACGTTTATGGAGGAGTTGTATATTGAATCTCATTGTACCATACAATGGCAATGAAGGAATTCAATTCAATAGAAGAGAGCTAGTATTTACAGATGATGACGACTATTCTCTAAGTTGAGGTATCCTCTTGGAGCTGTGTGCTGAGTATTAGGATGTAAACTTGATGTAATTTTTATGACGAAATGCATTAAAGTATGTATATTACATATATTAACTTAAACCATAAAACTGTGTACATATTTTCTATCTCTGTCTTTAAAGTCAACAGAAAAAAAGTTTGAAACAAATAATGAAAAAAAGAAATTGAACTGTTGAATAAAAATGCTGTATATTTCTGATCTGGCTCACTAATATATTAGACTATTGAATAAAACTGTTTTATATTTCTGATCTGACCCACTAGTAGTAACAGGTAAGTGTCTGCTTTCCAAAGGTAAAATGCTTGCAGTGCACAGAAAGGGGAAATGAAGGTCTTTCAGACAATGTTCCCCAACACCAAGTGGAAGTAAAATACAGTGACATTAATTATTCATACTCTTACAGTAACAACACTACAGCTGAAAAACACATGCAAAGTGCTGCTGGTACATGAATATTCCATTCTTAAATTAGAAAAAAAAACATTTAAAATGTTAACAATGTTTGGCTAGTAAAATATATTACATATATAAATACATTTACCCAAAAATGTGAAAAAATGAGAAATGACATATGACAACAGAGTAAATTTTCTGTTTACAATATGTTAAACTGAAACCATGATATATTACATTTCAATAAATGTGTAGCTATTATATTTGTTGATAATAATGAAAATAATATCCTCGTATGTGTATCACTATTTAGTAGATAAGTGCTAATAAGAGCAGTTCTTAATGATGAAGTTAAAAGGGTTATATGCCATTCTTTTTCGTCTATTCCTTTAACCTGTATATCTTTCAGACATTGATACTTGAAGAGCTATGCTCCAAATACTTGCATCCCTTGGGCTGTAGCAAATGCAGAAGAGACAATCTGCATAACTCCAGGGCCTGAGTCAAAACGGATTATTGATATTCAGCCCCGCCATCCTCTCTGTGAGTATTGTGTATCAGCTGGCTCGAAGGTTGGCGCCAACCTTCCTCTTTTATGCACCACAAACCAGAATTAATTGCAAATCAATCGAACAAAGTACAACTGATCAGTAAACCAATTAGTAATTTTAGCTGGTCACTCCATTTTTGTTTACCTGAAGTACAGCTGAAAGCTTTTATTTTTTTCAAAACTAGCATTTCAGTTCAATCTGTAATATTTCTGTGCTTTCTTTGGATCCATTTTTACATTTAAATTTTGTAGACGATCTATTTCACAGCATTTTAATTAAACATGCAATACGAACATGCTAAAACATATACAAAGATCTATGCACGGTGCGTCTTTGGAATTGGATGACTCAATAATTCATGTGAGTAGATGGAAAATCCTTACATACTCTTGTAGCAATAAGGTGACTATATATTTTACATTAGCCAAAAAAATATACATTTGCATCACAATGCATACTGTTAATAGAAAATGAGTTATACTGTAGATGCTGGCAAATTGCCAGCTACATTTATAGTGTGTTATATTAACTTATGTTGTCTACAATTTAATTTTAAAAATCAAAAATACATTGAACTTACACAGTTGTAAATATTGATATTAGCTCACTCTGCCAGATACATTACCTAAAATTTGATATATTGGCACTAAATTCAGTCTTTAAAGATAGATACTGCTTGCAACAAGGGAAGGATGCAGTATGTGTCACTTTTAAGAAAACATTACAAATATTTATACATTTTCTAAACTCACTCCATTTAAGTATAATGTTGCATGGAGCTTGTCCAGGCCTCCAGCTAAACAACTTAGTAACAGAGCAAGTTCTTGGGATCACCACAGAACAGGAATAATGGCAAAACACAGGTCCAATAAAAGTTAGGTTTGTTTTACAACAGAAACCACTCAAGAGAGTGATAATGTAAATGTGAGGGACACAAAGTACAGTGCCAAGGAACAGAGCCACCATCATCTCCCAAGCACTACACTAAACCAGTTTTTCTCAATTCTTTTCATTCATCTTTCACCTTTTCTACTGTGCAGCCCTAACTTTACACTTTGACTGAGGTGATTCTGAACCCCATTTTGGGCTGCTTTCTGGGTGAAATTCCAGAATTGCTTCCCTCAAGTATTATTTACAACATTGAATAGCTTGACAAAAAAATGGAACTGCTGTTTTTACTTCCTTCAAACATTAGTAGCAACAATTAGATTTTTTTTTTATTTTTAACATTGAACGACATAACCACATATATTGAAAAATAAGCTTCAAAATGTAATATTACAGGGTCAAACTACATTACTGCTTACGCTGCCTTAGTAATTTTAATTTTAATCAGGTAATTTCACCACTGGTTTCTAAAATAATAATACAAATATCAGTCCCTAGACCCATTTCTAACCTCATTACTGAAAAACAGATTTCATGTGCTTTACATAATTAATATATTTTTACTGACATACACTGTTCCTTTTGTCTTTAATGTTGTTATTTTTAATTGCTTTGCTTTTTCATTTTAAAGATGAAAAGTATTTTGTGTTCTATTGTGTTCTAAAATTTGTGAAAAACTGAGAAAGTATATTTGTTACATAATAACCTAATTTTAGTGTGTGCCTGTTTCTGTTTTGCATTTCATGATGTTGTTACCACTAATACCTGTGGTCAAAAAAAGGTCACCATCCCTCATTCATGTTAAAAAAGGGGAGTAAAGAAGGTTGGCATCAGGAGAGGTATCCAGAGGTAAAAACTCTGGCACTAGTGCCCCAGCCTAGGGGGGAAACTGGCCAACTTGGCTGTTGAACTGTGTGAAAGGGAGAGAGAGAGATTTGATGCTATGCATAGGTATTTGTAACATACTTTTCAAATAACAGAATCTTTTTCTCAACAATAAAATCAGAGCTCTTCCCTTGTATATTGGCTGTTGTATTCCACATCTTTAGCCTTGTGGGGGTTCAGCTTTATCATATAGCCTCATGATTAGGTTTAATGCTATGAGGTTTCTATTTATGCTAATGAAACCTGTGCACATGTGCATTTTGGACAGGATTACAGATGTGTGGTGAATAGGGAGGGGATGACATGAAAATGTGTATCTTCTGATCAAACTGTAATATTTTAGTAGTCATATACAGCACAGGTGGCTCCAATGGAAATGAAAATAAGTACACTGAAATCAGTTAAGGAAGTAAAAAAAAATAAAATAAATACAAAATAGAAGAAGATAAACATAGGAACAATTTTATTGAGGACAAGCCTTTCTGCCCAATGTAGCTTTGCCAGAGCCTATTCAACAAGCTTCTGCAAAAATATCATCAAAATGAGATCTGAAGGACTCCATGTACTAATATCTAGTATGCCATTTAATCCAGCTCTCTGTGCTTTTCTGCGTGTAGAAAAACTTTCTAATATTAGTAGTGTGTCCCATCATGCTTGGTTCTTGCCTTTAGCCTAATGCTGATGGGAAAAGCCTTAGATCCCAATGACTTTGTAACAGAAAAAGCAGATTATGATTTTATTTTAATTATTTCTTACAATTCAGTTAGTGAAAAAGACAGTGTCTCATTTTTAGCTGGGATTTGATGAATAACAAAAGTATAAGAAACATGGAAACAACAGTAATACTCTTGATTCTGATAACACTGGCATAAAATCATTACCTACATTGCATACCATGTATTAACAATGCATGTACATTTTTTGCCATTCTTTCTTGACAATGCAGTTTGAAGACATGCCTTCTACTTATATGGTTTCCAAAGTATCCATTGTAATAGTGATTGTTAAGAGCTGTGTACACACCTGCCCTCGAAAATTATGTGAGGTGACCCTCATAATTAATGTTATGTTCAATGACATACAGTCTGTTTACATTGTTAATTTGTGGTACAATCAAATGTATAATGACATAAAAAGCTTGTACAGTAATAAACTGCCATGAACCCTTTGATGTGAAAATTCTTGAGAATAAATAGGGCAAATTTCTAGTAAAATGCAGGATATATTTAACCCATAATTAGCAGCAATAATAAGACTATTGGACCTTCTCAGTAGATGAGTAAAGAGGTAAGAAAGTTGTAAGAAAAAGAATTCTAGTGCTATTCATAGGGCCTATGAATAAAAAGCAACAGTTAAAAGGAAAGTCAGAAATTCTAAAAGACATATGTTATATAGTAATAGTGATATTGGAAAATAATATCACTAATGATGGAGAAACCATTATTATGATGTTTTATTTAGTATTTTAACAGTAAGAGAATATTTTAGGAGATGGGGAGGTGTATTATGAATAATAATGAGAAAAAATACACCATAGATTGATGAAAGAAAGAAAGGACTAAAACATAAACCAGAATTAAAACCATTTAACAAAGCATGATTAAACTAGCTATTTATTGTGAACATGTGTTTAGAACTCATTCAAAAAGCATAGAAAACAAAAGGGCATTGATATAACAATATTTTTATCGAATTAAGGGATGGTAAAGATCAGTGTTTGCACCATGGGTCTCTAATTTGTTTAAACATTTTACATTAAAACTAGCAAACCAATTGATTAAACTTGGTTTACTGTATGATCCCACAAGAAGACCACATTCAGCCTGTTGACTAGCCTGTCTTTTCTTCCCAGAGGTGTTAAGTTTGTATCATGCCAATCAATTCTTACTCCCAAGACTTGCAACAAGCTTTCCATGATCTGCTCAACCACTCCCGATTTACTGACATTTGGGAGCTTCTTGAAGATACATCACTTGGGACTGCTTATAATTTCCATCCCTCAGCTCCTGCCTTGTGTATCAGCAGCTGTGCTCACTCAATCAGCAGTCTAAAACAGTCTTTAGTTTTGTTGCTGTCCAACTTTAACATTTAGCCTTACGATTAAGTTTAATGCTATGTTTCTTGTGCTCTACTTTGAGTTTTGATCTCTGTTCTTTGTTAACTTTGTTTTTTCTCATCATGCACATTGTATAGTAGTGTGTTTTTGATATAGAATAAAGACAGCTGCTAAATACAATATCTCTAACTGTTTTTATTGCACTTCCAATGGTCTTTTCCCTTAAAATACTTACTTTTTTTAATACTTGAGATGTTTTACCTAACTATGGTAGAGTTTGAAAAATGAGAAGCTAGACTGGTCATTGATTTTTAAACATTTTAATTACGGCTTGGAAAACAAATAAGAAATATTGAATTTTCTGTGTGATCTTCAGCATGCATGATTATGATATGTACATGATATATTATAGGTAATTATGACATAAATATTTTTCTCACAGATGATTAATATAAGGATGGTGCAAAATAGTTTGCTATTTCTACAAATGACTAAATTCTAAGAGTAGTAAGGCACCAAAACACCAACCATAAATTGAGCCTGAGTTACACATGTCATGAGTTAATTCTGTCTCATAAGTTCATGTGTCAGTGTGCATAATGGCCTGGACTTAATGAGCTAAGCCTATACATCCTTTCTTGAGAGAGAGCCTTCGAGATTCCCTATTGATTTTATCCTAGATGAAGGCATTTATTTACAATAATATATGTCATGGATTTTATCCTTTTGGAAAATGCATTCTGAGCTAAAAAGATCTCCATGTAAGACAATATTGTGCTATAAATAATGAGCAGTCTGTACTTAATGTTTAAAAAATATGACATCAGACGAATCATTTTCATTTGTAGCCAATCTAGTCGTTGATCATCTTTGTTTGCTTTTATTCACTGTATACCAACTATTTGCTGAACCAACACACAGCAAGGCAGCTCTAGTGATCAGGGTTCAATTTCTCACTCATGCAATATTTGTAGTCAGTACTCTTTCCTAATTCTATGTGGGTTTTCTTCATGTTGTCCGATTTCTCCCTACATCCTATTACTTTAAAAAATATTGCTTAGTTAGAAAACATCTTTCATCTTTTCATACCTAAATTAATTTAGTTCAAGGACATTAGAGGTTAGAGCTTATCCCAGCAAGAAGAAACCCATGACAGGGTGTAAGTCCCGCACAAGGGACACTTTCGCACACAGGTTTACTCGAACTGAGACAAATAAGGGTTGGCATTTGTATGGTAGTGTATTTCATAGTCTAAAGCATCATGCTGCAGTCTTAGCAAACGTTCTTGTTTTTCAATTTACATTTTCAACAACATTTTGTTGGGTCAGAGAGGTAAACACAGCAGTCGTCTTCTCTCACTTCGCTGTAGAAGAGATATTATTTCTACTGTTGTGAAATTTTATAATGCTGTTGTCAATACAAGTGATTCATGACCTGGGCCCTCATGTATATATGGTGCGTACACACAGAAATGTTGCGTAAGAACAATTGCGATGTATAAAACCTACACTTGGCGTAAAGCCACGCACTTTTCCACGGTACCTCATACCTTGTCGTACGCAAGTTCTCCGCTCGGTTTTGCAGACTGGCGGCACCCAGCGTCAAAGCAGTGCTACCGGTACTGTGTGGTTACCCTTTTATTTAACTGACGCAGCTTTATAAATACACTGAAACTAACCACATATTGTTTATTAGTGTAATTCATCTGATTGTAATTAACTTGTAACAATATAATGGTCCAGGGAATAGCCATAGTATTCCAAATACCATAACTGCTTTAGCGTTGTTACTCTAACTGCACCTTCTTCTTCTTTCAGCTGCTCCCGTTAGGAGTTGCCATAGCGGATCATCTTTTTCCATATTACTCTCACTGCACCACTCGGAGTATTTATATCACTGTATCTGAGTGGGAAATCACAGCAGCAGCTGATTGATCGGTATACAGCATCAAGCACACACTGTCTCAGCCACGGCAAAACATTTCAAAGCCTTTCCTGTATGGACCTCGCGGTTCAGAAACAGTTTCACCCCAAGAACTTTAAACGCACTCAATCAAGTGCTCCTTGTAGAACTGTTTGTACTTATAAGTACAATTACCTCACTGTACACTTGCATTACAGTTATAATATTGCACAACCTGCGCCACTTTATAAAGCGCGTATTTATATATGATGACGATATCATTTTTAAGATGAAATGCAGCAAAATATGTTTATTATATTATACAGATAAAACTTTAACTTCATTTAAAATAATCTACTGTATATTCTTCACTGGGACTGGCGTGAAGGATAGAATAATCAAACATGTACTATGAAGATATTTCAATGTTTAACGTTTTGAAGAATCAGCGCTCTAAGCTTACAAGTGGCTGAACATCTATTACAGAGCGGATTGTGTGGCGATCGGTTACTTGGAGAAAGAAAAGCAAGGACTGCAGGGTCGGCCACGCCAATATATATTGAATATAAAACAGAAAGAGAAAATAACGACACAGCTACAAACACAGCGGCAAATTTCGACAAAAGTTAAACGCTTGTGTCATGAGCATGAGGCGGCTATGCAGTGTCCGCAACGGACGTGGCCATCCACCGTGCATAAGATACCATATTGACATTGGCGGGCTTAAGGGCCACCAATTCTTTCTCTGCCCAGGGCTGCCACAAGCCTAGAGCCGCCCATGAGTACTGCGGCAATAAATAATTTCATCAAAGGTCGCGCACAATCACTGCGCCGTGAAACCCATGTTTAATAACATGCTTTAACTCCTATCATTATGAAAATGATATTACGTATACATCTCAGTATTTTAGTTATTCAGAGAGCTGTAATATCATGAATGTAATGGATTCTGTGTCCTGTCGGAGGAAGAGAGCCGGTTTAAGAAGCAAGTAGTGATTAATAAACATAGAGCAAATAGAAGATCACATACAAAACAAAGCATTTAACATGCTATACTTTAAATACTATGTGACTTGTGAAGTTGGTTAATTAAACGATTTTAAGATGAAGTTTATGATGTTCTACTTTAGTGATTAAAGTGGAAATTTCGAGATTGAAGTTGACATTTCGTGCTTTTTCCCCACTGTGTGCTTTTTTTTTCTCTGTACCCTAATAAGCTTTCATATGACACTCAGACAGCGGGCTACAACTCCCCTTTTCACTGCGACTTTGATATGTAATTTCTTTTTTATTTCTGGCATTGTGCGACTTGTGAATGTGAGCTTTCAAGTTTCTCCAACATGTTATGTCACTCGATCAACTTCCTTTTGTTGATTATACCACAGTTATAGTATAGTATGTTTTTCCTTTGCCTCCACTTGGTATTCGCTGAAATTCTTATATTTTCCTCGTGCTTTTCCCATTGTGTTTTCACAGAAGGCTGTGCTTAAGGGCGATTTATATTGATTTGCATATTCAAAGAGGCATAATTTTGGGAGGAGTTGGGCCGTTACTTGAAGTGCATGCACGAGCGTTACTTTTCACGCTGACCAGGATTTATGTAGCAGAAGAACGTGGAAGTTGGAGTATGAACAGATTCCTGTATCTGGATTTTTCTGTGCGTAAGCACATTTCGGCTTTTGTGCTTACGCCATGTTATAGTGTGAATTCTACTAACGGCACTATACATGAGGCACCTGGTCACCACTTTACCTTCCAACACTGTAACAACTGACCCATTTGTACTTTTTATTATATATTTGTGTATATTTGTTTTCCTTGCTTTTATAATAATGTTTAACAATTTTTACTGTTGTGTTTGAGCTACTGGATGCCTGAATTTTCCCAAGGGGATGAATAAAATATCTGTCTATCTATTGTGACAAAATAAAACACAAATAGAAAAGGTCAAGAGTTGGGGGAATGTCCCATATAATGTTGGTGGATCCGATGCACGGTCAAAATTGTGTAAAACAGACATTTAACAAACCAGAGTAGCTTCTGGGTGCTTTTATGGGTACATGGCAGGAAATTCAAATGAAAAACAGGAAATGAAATCAAAGGCGGATGTGATGCTAATCGAAAGAGCCGGAGATGACGTAATAATTGGAGGGACGGAAATGAAGTCATCAAGAGGACACCAGAAGTGAAGTAATTCATGGGAGCCGGAACGGAAGTCATCTATTGTAGCTGGAATGGACTTGTACATGTGGGCGATACGTAAGGTAAGATCGTTTAGTCTTTCGTTTTTCTGTTGTGGAAGGGAAAAAGGCATTAATACTCCGTTCCAATCCCTCACCTTTCATTCTTTCGCGCTCTATCAGGCCCTTTTGCAGACCCCTATTCGAGCATGTGTGACATTATCTATCTATCTAATAGATCGATCATAATAAAAATTGATGCGGGTGGCACAGTGGTAGCGCTGCTGCCTCGCAGTAAGGAGACCTGGGTTCACTTCCCGGGTCCTCCCTACGTGGAATTTGCATGTTCTCCCCGAGTCTGCGTGGGTTTCCTTCGGGTGCTCTGGTTTCCTCCCACAGTCCAAAGATATGCAGGTTTGGTGTATTGGCGATCCTAAATTGTTCCTAGTGTGTGTGTGTGCCCTGCAGTGGGCTGGCGCCCTGCCCGGGGATTTGTTTCTGCCTTGTGCTGGCTGGGATTGGCTCCAGCAGACCCCTGTGACCCTGTGTTAGGATATAGCGGGTTGGACAATGACTGACTGACTAATAAAAATTTATAAGCCATTTCAAAAACAGTCTGAGTGATTTTATTAAATACAGTAATAGGTATTTTTACTAGTGCCCAAATTTCTTAATCATGACATAGTGCCAGTTGGCATTGTTAGGTATAAATAATAGCCAGTAATTACTAAGATACAGAATTTGTCACTGCAGATATTGTTGATAACAAAAGCTGCTCACTTGGCTTAAGTATTAATTTTCTGCATACAATGATTACATATAACGGAAAATAAGAGATAGAAAGCAACTTAATTGCAGTTACGGAAGCTACTTCTTTATCCTCTGGATTTAGCACTGGAGCGTTTCCATCAGCAATGCCCACATTTAAAACATGTGGAAATGCAAATGTATTTTCTATTTACATGCAACAATCAGTCGGCAGAAAAGACAAAATAATTGTGTGGGTGGGTGGCAGCAGCCAGTGTAAGCCCCCCTTGTGGGTTGTGGCCCCCTGGTTGAGAACCTGTGGTCTAAAATGTCTGGCAGACACTTTTATCGAAAGTGACTTACAAATTTTAGGATACAGTACAATTAATAACAATGAATACATTATTTTGCAACTGGAATACAAAGGCAGATCAATTGACATAGTCAAGGTGAGTCAGTGGCGGAAAATGAATCTACAGCCTTGGTTTTTAATGTCTTAGACACTATGTCTACAAAGAAAAAGAAAATACAAGTTTTAACTTTGCACTTTTCTTTTGTTTTGAGTAGTTAAAAGGTACCTAGAAAAAACCTGACATGGACATAGGGAGAATGTGCCAACTCTTATACAGTAAGAGGTGGGATTTCAGCATAGTCTCCTGGACCAGTGTGACTGTGGCATTCACCATTGCACCTGCATGTCATTCACCATCCTAAAATGAATCTAATGAATACTGCTGTTGAGTTAAGTTATTGTAAGATTGTGTCATATTGTGTAATTGTCTAGGTGGTAGCCTAGTTGCTAACAGAGTCCTAAATGAGGCACATTACCTGCATTGTGAGAAAGCATCAGTTAGCACACTACGGCCATTTGGCGTGATTCCCTGACGGTGAGCTGGCTCACAGGATCCTCATTGTTGAGGACCCGAGCGGCTGGACAAGGCCAAGGGGACATCCACATAACACCTGGCTGCAGCAGATAGATGGTCATTTCTGGGGGGTGGTACTGGACCGTGTGTCTGCCTGGAGGGCTGCCAACAGGAATCCTGAGCTGTTTCATTGTGTGGTGGGTGCGGCAACACAGTGCATGCTCCTCAACCTGACCTGACCTGATGTAATTTTGTAACTAGCTTAATCAAGACCAGGGTTGCAGGTACTGCCGGAGCCTACCCCATCTAGCATAGGGCTCAAGGTAGGAACAAACCCAGGGACTGTGTGTCAGCCCATCACGGTTATAAGATTATAATATTATAAATTTGAAGATCTGGTTGTGCATATAGAAGTAATAGTACTAATATCTAATATAGTGTGCATCCATAAATTATTTTTAGCAATTTAAGGCCTGTCACACATGAAATTCCAATAAAATCAATAAATGAAAACAGGTTAATAAACACAAAATGAAACCTTTACAGTAATACTTTCAAAATGCAAGTCACGTCCATGTCACTCCAAATTTAGCTAAAGATATAGACATAAAACAGGGGTGCAACACAGATGCACAAATTCAACACGTCTGTTGTAAAAGATCTAATTTTCTTTGTTACTGCACATGGCATTCATTCATTTAAAAAAAATGACAGCTAATACATCATAATTTGCAGCACAATTTCAGTAAGCATTAAATAAAATCATAGCTTCTATTTATAAGCAACTACAAAATAAATAGAGCTAGGAATTAAAAATAGGTTTTCATGAGGTACATTTAAATACATAACAAAAGTAACATGCATCTAATGTATGTAAGTAACTTAGCAATTTACAATTTTCTTTCTTTCTCACAGTTTACCCCAAAATTATATTGATTTGCCTTTTTATCTTAGATTTATGTATTTCATCAGCTTTGTTTGCTTACACATTTTTTTACGTAGGTAATAAAAAGAGCATCATAATGTGGGATTAAATAAACAGATACAATACATACAAAGGATCCTCAGAATTGATGGGAAAATTACAAGAGACTGTCAGGAACATCAGGCAACTAAATAACCATCTTGTGTCATTTTGCTTCACAGTGAGGCAAATTAACATCCAGTCAGGCTGTCAGATGGGGTATTTATATTGTCATGTGTCAACACAAAAGGGATATTTGGATTGCTCAAGAGCATTTTTTTTTTACTATTTCATTTGCAAGTTCTGAAAATGTGTACCTCGAATAGTGAGATGCCCTCTTTTGTGGAAAATACAATCAAGTAACAAAGGATCTAAAATGAAGTTAGTCACAAAATTAGCTTCCGTTTCATTCGAATGACTCTCTTGTAAACACTGTACAAACATACAGTTGTTATCAGAAATAAAATATTTTTTGTAAATGTTTATGGTAACATAAGAATACTACTGCAAATTTTATTAACAACAAAAAGATGAGAACGTATAAAACCACCAACTTAATTAAACATCTTTGCCCTTGTTATGTTAGTCAACAAACTATTCCTTTTTTAATGTAGTTAAATTAGTGATGTAGGTGGCATTGTGTAGTTATTGTAGCTGCTCCACAAGCACAGAAGGCTATGCTTTAACCCCAGAATGGTCTTTTGGAGTTTGCACATTTTCCTTGTATCCTATTTTTCAGTTCTAGCTCAAACAGTTTATGAGTTTGGGTGTTTTCTCTGAATTCAAATAATCAGTGAAGAGTAATGATGAGCAAACCCTGCAAAATTTGTTTCGCAGCAAGTTCAGCAAAACTGCAGAAATGTTCAGGAACTTCGCCAAACACGCACAAATGCATTGAATATATGAAGAAGGATTAGCGGATCTGAGTTAATTATAATGTAGCAATTGTCTTTTAAGTGACCTTGACAATTATGGAAGCATCTGCCAACCATGCCTGACCGATTATTGTCCCCAAAAAGGTGAGCTGAGCTGTAAGGCAACAGTGCTAACCACCATGTCTCATGCAACAAAATACACAAATGGAATGACAGCTGCAACGAAATACCACAAATGGCAACAAACTAACTAAGATCCAGCCTTTGGGGTACTGAATGGCTGTGCTGCACAGTATTTTTTGAAGTTGTACTTCTGCTGGTATGCATAGCCACACAGTGCAGTGGCAACGCTGCCAGTGTGCCTTTTTTGTTTCCTATCTATATATGCATATGCTTTGCACTTTTTTTCTTCCATCAAGAAGATAGAAACACATTGTAAATAGTAATAAATCTTTCTTTATTATTGTTATTTCATAGGGTCTCATCTGTTTTCAGACTCAGGGAGGGGAAGACGGAGGGCTCCTTTAAAGCTTATTAGCTGCAAGATCTCCACCCATTTGGATGTGCCTGAAGCAGCCCTAGGGGGAGCTGCCCAGGGGACATTCTTATGTCATGCTAAACCACCTCAACTTGCTCTTCTTGATTTGGAGGAGCAGCAAGTCTACTCAATAGTCTGCCCAAGATATTGAGTGTCACAGAGTGTCAGCCCAGCAACCCTTCTTAAAAAAATAAAATCTGTCGCTTCTACTTGTAGTCTCATTCTTTTGGTTATTACCCACAGTTAATGACCATAGGTGAGGACAGGGATGTAGATTGACTGTCAGCTGAGAACTTTGTCTTTAGACTCGGCTCCTGCTGAACCACCATGGATAGCTACAGCACCCACAAAACAGCTGCTACCACTCCTATTTGCTTGTCGATCTAATGTTCCCTTTTCTCGTCACTCATGAAAAATATCCCAAGGTACTAAGGGCAGTTGTTCCCTATCACCTGGGGAAAGCAAATAGCTTTTTTTCTCCAAGAAAGAACTATGACCTCAGACTTGGAGATGCTGATCCTCATTCCAACTGCTTCAAATTCAGCATTGAATCACTCAAGGACATGCTGAAAGTTATAATCTGATGAGGCAAAGAGGACATCATCGTCATAAGGCAACAACACTATCTCTAGCCTTGCCAATTGGCCACCCTCACATCATCAGCCGTGCCTTTGAAACCTTACAATGAAGACCACAGAAAGAACTGGTGCGAACACTTAGCCTTGGCAGAGTCTGACACGAATCCGACTTAATGCTGAGTTTTTGGACATAGCTCTGACTGCATTCATATAGGAGACAAATAGCACACAAGAACAGCCCTGATATTCCTGCAGCACATTCCACATTCTGAAGTACATGGTTATATGCTTTTTCCAAATCTACAAAACACATATTAACTGAGTTATCATACCCCCAAGCACCTCATGGCAATTTTGCCAGGGAAAAGACCTGGTCAACTGTTCCATGGCCAGGATGAAAAACACATTTTCCTTCTGTATCTTTGACTGAACCATTGGACAGATTCTTTCTTTCAGCACCCTTTGATATGTTTTACATGGAAGGCCAAGAAGTGTGATCCTTATATAGTTGTGACACACTTTCTGGTCATCTTCCTTAAATATGGGTACTAAAACACCAGTCTGTCATTCCAAGGGTACTTTACCCACCTTCCATGCAATACGTAATAAACGCATTAACCACACTATTCCAATAATGTTCAGCACATTTTATATCTCTGGACGGAATTCATCCACCCCAGCAGCCTTACCAACATGGACTTCATAGACCAGCATAGTGACTTTGGCAACAGTCGCTATCCACTGTGTTGAGGTGCTCTGCAAAAAGTTCCTTCCATCACTCAACAATTTCCCCTGAAGAGGTTTGGTGCATACACACAAACAACAGTTATCCTCTGTGACTCTGTGCAGTGAAACAACCCACTTGTTCACATAAGAAAACAGCCCTCAGCAGGGGGTGTGTGACTGTCCCCACACCTGCCCAACCATTTTTCATACATGGGAACTCCAGAGTAGGAGAGAGACCTCTCTTGATCATAAAGTTTGTTTCCATATCCCATCCAACTTGTGGAGGTGACACCAACTATATTTGGCTGCTACTTTTTTACCTCCTGCACCAGTTCAGACTCCTTCCCCACTACAGAGTTAATATTTCAAGTTCCCAGAAACAGTCTCTGTTGCCAGGGTCTCGTCCATCTAGGTCTTTCTTACTTGTGCCTGCCACTAAATTAGCATCACACCTGACTTTCATACTTTGTCTTGCAGTTGGTGAGCCCACAAGATGGCTCAATATCACCATTTCAGGCTGAGTCCAGTAAAGTTATGTGGGTTGATGGAATGGCACCTCCAGACCAGGCTCCAAAAGTGGGTCCTGGTAACCCTATCCCAGGTAGGGTACACTATTTTCTAAACAGTACCTTCATGCAGATCATTGTGAACCTCAGCCAAAAATCTGTTCGCCAAGGGATACTCTATGAGGAGCACAAAGCTCCAGACAACCTAGATCTGAGCATCACTAAGGTGCACAAGCCTCATCGTCACGCCAAGGTGATGGTCCAGGATGGGTACCTTGCATGTTCTCCCATCATTCATATCTGAATCATTACCTAAGACCCATCAGTGTGGAATTTGCACCTCTACATGCTTTTTTTGTATTCACTCTGGAAAACAGTATGTTTGGATGGGCTCCCACTGTCTCTACATCAGCACAGGTGCCCCTGAAGGCTGTGTACTTTCCCTCCCTACTCTATTCACTGTACACCAATGGCTGTAGGTCCACTGACCCTTCATTAAAAATTATTAAATTTGCAGGTGCACCCCATCATCATTGAATTAATTACTAATGGAAGTAAAACAACATACAGAAATGTTGACTTGTCCCCTGTCTTAATGCACGACAAATACCCTGGTATGCGATGACACCAAGGCAGTGGACTTTCACAAATAGCAGTTACAATGGCTTCCTCTAGAAATTATTGATTCTACAGTATATTTGGAATCCTTTACTTTTTTGTCATAACTATCACAAATGCTCTCATTTGGGACATTAACATCACTTTCATCACTAAAAAGACTCAGCAGTGGATGTATTTTTTGTGCTAATTAAAGAAATGAACATTTCCCAGCTCATTCTAGTACACTTCTCCAAAGTTAAAACTGAAAGTGTGATCACACTCTCCATTATTGTCTGGTTTAGTTTAGCAATGGTCCACTTCAAAAATAAATTAAAGTGTGTTGTGACATCTGCCAAGAAAATAATTGGCTGTTCTCTTCCACATGTTGCATACCTGTATGCATTTAGTGCCATATAACATGCCAAAAGAATCACCAGTGACCAGTGACCCAGGTTATCACCTGTTACAAAATGCCTTAAGTCAATTAAAACTAAAACTAATAAACACTTAAGCAGTTTCATTCCAAGAGCCATAACCCTCACACACCACCACTGTGCCTGGCTTTCTCACTTATTCATGATTTCTCCATATACTGTATGAAGTTGTGAATGTATGTGTACATGTTCAGTATATGCACATGCATGTGTGTGCATGTTCATGAACATTACACACACACAAAAATTCTCTTGCACATCATTTGCATATCTTTATATTCTGCAACTGTTAATACATGCAGTATTAGTAAGTAACAGACACTATCTTACAGAGCAAGCACATTCTTAATTTATAAAATAAACAGCCTTTTTCATGTTCCAGAAATTTAATGCACTTCATAATTGGCCGCAGCACAACTGTCACGTTTATGTTAGAATCACTTTAAAGATCTTACCCTGTACCAAAGCACTGAGCTTAACTACAGGGATGCAAAATACTGAAATCTGACACATTCTTGACAAATTAATATATCCATATGAAATAATGACAGTTGCCTCAAGAAGCCATATAGTTTCTTTATTATAAAAGGGGAATATTTAGCAATATAGAGATAAATGACTAGGTAGAGAAATGTGAATAACTATGATCAGTTTGCATTTTATTATGTAGATAATATGTGAAAACACATACACACTTTTTATGAAAGTTAATTTTAAAATAGATGGCTGTCCATAAGCAGAGTAATTCCTCAAGTGCCTAGAAACAGTCAAATAACTAAAGATAGTATGCAAGCTATTATAAAGCCTCTGGTTGCCAAACTAGTCGTATATACTGCAAAAATTAGGAATGTTAGTTGTAGCACTTGTATCACCATAGTTTCACAGATGGGTCTTGTTTACATAGCACTTTTACCATTGCTCAAAAGTTTTTCATTTGTTTTTTGGCTCTTGCTTGATTTGATGCAGCCCTTTCTTTGTCCATCTAACTTTTTAGGTTTGTAGGTTTATTCACATAACAATCTAAAGCACCTACTGCTGTTGCCATGTCTATGTGCCTGTCCACCACTCAGCTCTCAATTATTATGATTGATTTCTTTAAAGGTTTTTCTTTTTTGCACCTCCTTAAGTGTTTGTGGTCATCTAGGTGTCTAATCAATCAGCTTTTAGACCTAAATAATCAATTTCTAATATTCATTTTGTAGTGGGGCTACATGATTGTAGATATTTTATGTGTGTCTTGTGCTGAGTCACGTCTTTTTTGCATCATCCCATTTAAATCAGTTATGTGTCTATGTAAAAGTTGTCTCTGGGAAACAAAAAGGGAAGGATGATGCAGGGAGGCAGCGTCCCCAATACTGGTATTTCCTGTTGACATACTAATTTCATCCAGGATATTTTTATTTAACCCACAGGAGGGAAGGATTGAGAGGAGAGAGGAGCCATTTAGCATTCGTTTCACAAATTCATCATTTACTTCTCATTGCGTAACCTTCTGATTGCTTTTCTCATTGACCGGATCATCAGTACAGTATGTCAGCCAGTTCGGAGAAATCCTGGGGTTTGGATTTATTTCAACCACTGCAGAGGACACACACGGTGACATCGTTTTGATTTATTGTTTAGGGACAAGGGAGGGCTGTCTATTGTTTTGATTGCTTTATATTCGTGTGCTTGTTGTAAATAGTATATATATATATATATATATATATATATATATATATATATATATATATATATATACATACATACAGTATATATATATTTATATATATAGCATATTTCACTTGTGCCTTTGGGATGGTAGGGAAACTATGTATATATATATATATACATGAGAAACAAAATTCTCTGGTCTGATGAGACAAAGATTCAACTCTTTGGTGTGAATGCCAGGCGTCACGTTTGGAGGAAACCAGGCCAATACCATCCCTACAGTGAAGCATGATGGTGGCAGTATCATGCTGTGGGGATGTTTTTCAGCAGCAAAAACTGGGAGACTAGTCAGGACAAAGGGAAAGATGACTGCAGCAATGTACAGAGACATCCTGGATGAAAATCTGCTCCAGAGCGCTCTTGACCTCAGACTGGGGTGACGATTCATCTTTCAGCAGCACAACGATCCTAAACACACAGCCAAGATATCAAAGGAATGGATTCAGGACAACTCTGTCTTATGCCTCCCCCAGACCAGGTGGGGGCGAACGCCTTGGTGGCTATGGGGACCACGGGTACAGAGCTTTGAAGCTTAACCCTGTGGGGGCCCGTGGTCACCACCAGGGCGTGCCCCAATGCCTATGGAGTCCTGGACCTAAGCACTTCCGCCACACCCAGAAGTGCTGGGGGGAAGTGGATCGGGGACACCTGGAGTGCTTCCGGGTGTGCAGCCGGCACTTCCGCCACACTCGGAAGTGCTGGCAGAAGACTGTCGGGAGGCACCTGGAGCACATCCGGGTGATTATGAAAGGGGCTGGCTCCCACCATTTGATGCCAGGAGTTGGGTGAGGAGAAAGACAAGGTCTTGGAGAGGCAAGAAAGTGGCCTGAAGAGAAAGTGAGGCATTGGACTGTTGGCCTGGACTTTTGGGGACTTTGGGGTTTGTGCACTTGTTGTAAATATGTATAATAAATGTGTTGTGGGTGACTTAAACGTGTCCGCCTGTCTGTGTCTGGGCCAAGCTCCACTATATATATATATATATATATATATATATATATATATATATATATATATATATATATATATATATATATATATATATACACGTTATCACTTTTCAATATATCTGCACTTAATTTTACACTCTGACTTGCACTGCCTGTTTAATCGTAGATTGGGCAAAAAGACTGCTCTTAAGGAGTATGGCTTGGTGTTGTCTTTAGATTCCTCAGTTTTAGCCAGGCCACAGGTCTTGGTTGTGTAGTTGCTGGTCTGGGTAAGTGGTCGGCCGTTACAATTTTTTGTTTAAAAATTACAATTTGTTTTTGTCGTGGCCACTGTCATTTTCTGCCACTTGTCTTAGTGGTATCCATGACAATGTTTTCCAAAATTCTCCAGGGTGGCATGTTGTGTGATATTATTGACGCAACTGAAGAAAACTGCATTTTTAAGTGATCTTTAATGATTTTCTGATTTTAAAAGACTTTTCTTTGACCTTTTGACTACTATTCTTGTTTATCTCCTTGATTTGATAAACTATAAGCTTGATTCCTGGTTAATGAACTTAATGCAACTCTAGTTATGTTTCATGGTCATTTTTCAAAAATATTTTACTGTCTTGTTGAGAAACAGCATTATTGGACTAACTGTGTTACATTTTTGTACAATTACAGTATTTCTGTTAAGGAAATTTGTCAGGAAAGTACATTTTATTGAGATACCATAAACACATTGCCCTAAAAATGTTTGAATGATCAAAGTCCCCCATTTAAAACTCATAGGTAATTTTTGAAATCATTTATCTTAAACATAGTGAGTGACTTCAATTGCTCATTAATTTACTGTTTTCAATTTACTTTAAAAGAGGTTATTTCAATTTATATATTTGCATTTTTTTACACAGCTTATCACTGCTCCTGACAGCAAAGCAAATACCCAGAAAAAGTTATCAAAATGCTAATGTGGACTCTACATCATTCATAAATGTCATGTTTAAGAAACATGAAATACAATTAGCCATAAAATTTCTGCAACCAACAACTAATAACTGTGCATGACATTATTCAGTTTTAACATCACATGAGTTGGCAACGGGTGTCTGGAAAAGTGATTTCAGACATTACAAGATATTGGGCTCAGCTTTGAATTAACTGATTTTTTGAAACCAGTTAAATAATAATAATCAGTTAAAATAATACATGCTTTATGTACTAAACTAATATATAATTACATCTTGTTATCAGTGTTATTTTTCAATATGACTTGGTATTACAACAATATTTTAATACATAAAGTGCTATCTCTATCTACTATATAATAAAACACTAAGTTCTGTGTTCCCAATCCCTCGGGGCAATCTGATTGGTCAGTTTGACTTTGGTGTGATTGGTTAGTTTGGCTTTGGTGATGAAACGGAAGATGTGCAAGACACACAAGGAGGAGTAAAGGTGCATACTGAGAGAGTCACAAAAATATTGACAGAGAAGCAGGTTGTACAAGAAGATGCACCAGTGAAGACAAATTCAGACACACAGAAGGAAAAGCGGCAAAGGTACACGCAGGGCAAGATATTGCAAATATTTTTTTAATTATTCTATTACCTGTCTTTGACAAGTACCAAATGTAGTCTTTAACTAAGTAAACTGAAAACTACACTCGCCTTCAAAATAGTTGGAAGTGTTTGTTTAATCGTACAAGGTATAATAGTTTCTAAAATGACTTAATCCAAATGTTGCAATGTAGGGGGTAATTATCACAAAAGAATCAGGTTCAAAGTGAGAACCAATCCTTGACAGAGCACCACTACAATAAAAAGCACATTGAATGCTCCATTTTTTTGGTATTAGAGTAAGAAAACTGGAGTGCTGGAAGAACAATTCACATAGACACAGGGGATATGTGTAAACTCAGTTCAGGAGGTATTGAGCCAGGATTTTCACACAGTTACCCAAGGCTGTGAAAGAAGCAGCATGACCTGCTGTAATACCACGCAAATCTACTACAAATAATATCATTATGGAATAAAGATATAATTGGGTCCATAGTCATAATAGCCATCTCCTTAATCTGTTTCTAGCAGTTCAGGGCTGCAAAGTGAACAGGTTATTTGAGCAGTTTTGGACACAAGGCTGAAACCAACTGTAAACAGGATGCTGTTCATTTCATAAAGTTATTAAAAAAATGTTTATACCAAATTTATTGGATGTTAGTGGGTTTCATAAAGTTAATTCAATTATTTATAATACCTTGTATCAGACAGCTAAAGAATGCTTAAGGCATGGCTGGTTTACACCAGTTGTGGTTCCTTAAACATTCTCTTTTAAACATTTGAATTTAAAACCTTATCATTTTCCTTGCAACACTGTTTTCAGTCAGCCAGATTTTGCCTTTCCATGATTCCTTCACTTGTGAAAACTACATTACTGCTGGATTAACGTGCCAATTGGTGGATGCTGTTTCAAACCATACAACCTGACTGTGTGTTCTGCAGAAAGATAAGGTTTCTGTTGTTAACTGGCACTGAGCACAGTCTCATGCATTTCCTTATTAGAAGGATTTTAACATGCTACTTGTTGAGTCTTTGCCATGTAAATGGTTGTATTACAAGAATTACATGCCCTTTTGATCCTGTTAGATGAAACAGCATAAAAAGAGCATTTTCTTGATGACTGCGGAGAGGATTTAGTAACATTATCCTTTTTAAAGCCACCCAGTTCCATGCTATAATGAAAGAAGCAGTGCAATAAGCACATGGTAAAATATTTATAATAGTGCTTGAATGAATGATAAAATATTTGAATTTGATCTTAACAAGTTTGATGTTACCTAATAAGATTATTGAATTATACTTTAATGGCTTTGGTTTTCTACAAATATAGTACACGAATACATATTTCAAGTTTGTTAGTATTATTTAAGGTGCATCAATACATGATAAACACACAAAAGTAATTGGGAAACATTTACATTTAATGTAGTCCTATGCCACTATCATAAATCTGATCATTAAAGTAGATATTTTATAATAAATGTTAAAACATATTGCTACAATATCCATGGAAGTATTTTATAAGAAAAGAAAAGAAACACTTATACATTTTCCGACAGAGAAAAGAATTAAAAGACCCTTATTGATACATACATTCACACTTCCTTCTTAATCCAGTTTAAGGTTACAGGGGGCCAAAGCCAATCTTGGCAGAGCTGAGGACAAGGCAAGAGTCAGCCCTGGGCAGAACGCCAGTCCATCAAATCAGGTCCTCATTATCTGTCACTTGAATTTGTGTTGCCAGAAGAAAGAAATTAAATCTTTTAAGAAAGCCTCTCTTTGATCTAGTGAGGGTTGTTTTTAAGAATATTTGTTAATTCTTCGGGATTGACTGTATTCGTAAAAGCAATTGTGCCATTTTATATAGCTGGGTACATTGCAGGAATTAACTCTGGATAAGACAAATGTCTGTCACAAGGCCAGATGATGTATTCATGCGTACACTGGCTCACCTACCTTAAGTAACTATGCCATTTTTTTATAACTATGGTTTAACAACAACAATATTCATTTGTATAACATGTTTTCGTACAAGTGAGGTAGCTCAAAGTGCTTTACAAGATGAAGAAAGAAAACAAAATATATACAAATTAGGCAATAATAATTAACAAAGAATAAAGTAAGGTCTGATGGCCAGGGAGGACAGAAAAAAACAAAAATAAAACCCCAGAGGACTGGAGAAAAAAAAAACAAAATCGGCAGGGATTCTGAGACCACCCGGCCCCTACTAAGCATTCTACCTAACATAAATGATCTTAATCAGTCTTCATGGTTTTCAGGTTTCACGGGGAAAAATTAGATGATGATGGTCATGGAAACATCTGGCCTTCAATCCATCAATGTAGGGACTGCATGGTGCCTTGATCAGGTGGTAGTGGGACAGATTGCACCATCACCGAAGACTAGAAAGAGAACAGCAGAGAAAGTAGGGGTTAGTACAGATTTTGGAGCCATGAAAAAAATATATGATTAAATGCATACTCAGAATATCAGAGTTACAATAAAATAAAGCTATGAGAAAGCCATGTTAAAGTATAGTTTTAATTTAATTTTTCATCTGAATCAGTGTTAGGGTCTCAATTCATCAGTTTATAAGGTTCTTAAACGTAGGCCTTATTTTGTAAACATTTACTAATCCAGTACTTTTCTCCTGAAAATGATGTTTTTGAGCAGCTACAAATATTTAATAAGAAAAGTTGTGTGTTTGATTTTCTTCCTGGCCATTATATTCGAAAATAGGTGGTCTGTTTATGCCATTTTTTTAAAACACAAGAGAGATGATACTGGATCTTTTACTGCAGGTGAATTTTACAGCAGAAATATTAATGGTACATAATAAGCAAGCATGTGGGATACAAAAAAAAAAGAGTAAGAATAAAATAAAGCATAGCTAATGGATAAGATATTCTCCAGGTGAAGATGGATGGAAAAGGCCAATCCATTAAACTCGAGAGAAGGAAAAGAGAATTAGCACTCCCCAAACAACAAGCTAAAAGGAATAACAGAAGGTTGGTGAGAAAAAAAAGCAAAACAAAAAAAAAAAAAAACAAATGCAATGTACACACATATAAAGTAAGTGATGTCAGACATGAGAAAACTAGAAATACATTAAGGATAAAAGTGGTGTTCCTAAGAGATCTGGAACATATCAAAGAGATTTGAATGAGATGCATTGAGGACAGACAATGTTTAATTGGTATAGGAAAAAAGCATTTCAACTGTAAAGAGAGAAGGTGACATACTTCAATCTGGGGTGAGCACTACAGTACAATAATTAAATATCACTAAGGCAAAAGCAGTAAATTGCATCACAGTTCATTTCAAAAAGGCACTGGATAGACAGAAAACTTGTGATCGGGAATCACAGAAAAAAAACATTCAAATCAAATTTGTAGATAAAAGAAAAAAGACTTTGATTTTACATAATTTGAAAAGGGCTGCCTCAGTAGTCATAAAGGAAAATCCATTCAACCATTATCAGTTCAATTCAGTTCAGTTTATTTTTGTATAACACTCTTCACTGAGTGTAAGCAAAGAGAGCTGTGTCAAGGTTCTCAGGTACAATGCAAATATAAAGTTTGACAAATTACTAAATACATCATTGGTACACTTCAGACCTGTTTAATCTAGTTTAGTGGTGGGAGGGCAAAGAAATAATATTAACAGTATAAGCAGGGCTGGCGAAGGGTACATTGCACCCCTAGGCCGACTCTAACCATTGGTCTTTTAAAGCTTTTAAGGGTTAACAGACACTGTGTATATAATGCTGGTGCCATCTGGGAGGCCACTAAAGGCTTTATCTCTTTTTATCACATCTTGCTCTTTCAAATCTTTGCTCGAATCTAAACTCACAGCTCACGGTCATCCTTCACTGGTTAATAAAGAGAACTAAACTTCTCATTGCCACCACCAGAACAGAACTTAACTCCCTTATGACTCAGAGAATTCAATTCCAAAGTAACCATACTTATGTAAGACTCAATAGGCTGCTTATGTTGAGAATTAACACCAGAGTCTCCTTTTTGAATCACTCCCTTCCATTAGCACTACTTCTGGGAATCATTTCTAATGATCACGTGTCATTAACAGTGAATTTCTTAATTATTATTCTGAACTCTTTTCCTGTCACTCTACCTCCTTATCCTTCTTCATCAAATCTTTTCTTGATAGACTTGTTTACTCTGCTCTCTGACAACTTTTCCAGTGATTTTCAGTTGTTGTCTTCTTTTATATAATCTTAACAAGTCGGACGCATTTGGAGGCGTGAAGTCTCCCATGTAATGTGACATGCTCAATGATACACTCCAACTAGTCCATGACTTGCTCTAAGAACATTAAAAATGTTAGATTTTGCCTTTAGTTTTGGAGACTGGCTATTTGTACATGACAGCTGAAAACAACTGAATGCTCATCCAGAAGTATAAGGCATATAATGCAGTGATGAAAAAAAAGGAAAGTGGGTGTTTTGGACCTCACAAGCAGAAGAGAAACTTGTCATATGTAAAGCACAAGACATCAGACAGACGACAAATTGGGAAAAAGAAAAAAGGGACAAGGTTATGGCTGAACTTGTACTTCTTAACCCATTCTACAATACATGGTCACCATTCAGCACATCATTGGCTGTAACAAAAATAGGCTGGCACGGTTGTGCTATAAGGTAGGCACGCAGTCACTAAATGTCACATGCTCAATGATTTTCAAGTCACATATATTGACATGGTACAGCGACGAGATCAGAAACTCCGTCAGCAAGTCTGACTTACTCAACAACTGCTAGTCATGTAATGTGACATTAACTTGGCCTGAACGTAAGTAGGCGCTAAGTTCCATGAATGCTGGGAGGATGTTTTGACACCATTCCTCCCAAACTGTTTTCTACTTTTTGATCTCAGTTAACCACTCCACTCTTTGACATGCTAAGGCATTTAAACTCAGCTATTATTATGGCTGTCATTCTGCTTCTAAAGTAAGATAAGGATCCTTCTCCCTGTAAGAGCATTGGACCTCTGCCCCTCAAGAATACTAATGCAAAATTGTTGGCCAAGAGCTTGGCATTCTCCAGACTGGCTTTATTTGCTTCTGACTGGTTTCTAATTATGTACGCAGACTATTACATGTCATTAATGCAGCCCCTTCCTTCTCCAGCCCTGCAGTTCCTCACTCTCTTAATGCAGGAAGGTGGGAGATTATGGGCAGGATTGGCTTTGGATCAACATATACCAATTTGACAGAAACCTTACATTCCACCCTCTCTGCAGTTGCTCTAATTAATTTCACTGTTTCTCCTCCCCTTCATCATTTGCAGAGGAACCAGGCAGGGCTGTCCTCTTGTCCACTTCTTTTCAATTTATCTCTTGAGCCTCTAGCCATATCCATACAACCTGTAGCTCTATGTTGTTTACTCCCATTGAAGTCGACAGTTCTAACCACTTAATCTCTCTATATGCATAAAGTCTTTTCTCTTTATGCTCCTTCTGATATCCCACTATCCCAAATTTTTGAAGTCTGAAATTTTATCCAGTTATAAAATTAACTGGGCAAAATCATTGTCTCCATCTCTTAAAATCTCTGATGAAAAGCCCCTCTTCCTTCTTCAGTACAAGTGTCCTGCAGGCTCTGATATTTAGGAAACAAAATATCCACTTCTCTTACACACATCGTATCTCAAAATTTTCTGATGCTGGGGTCTCTAGTAAAGGTTGGCCTAAACTCCCACTCTTTTCAATTTCAGTTTGCAATTATAAAAATAAACAGTGTCCCTTGTTTCAGCATTATCAGCTACATGTTGCCTCTATTGCCCCTCCACCAGATACTTATCTATAGTAAAGTTGCTGCTCTTTAGTTGACAAAAGACCATTCTTTCAAAATTCCAGGTAAATAAAATGCAGGAAGGGTGCTAGAGTGGTCCTTCATTTCAATCAGTGGGTATTCACTCAACACTCCTTCTGGCTTTGGCTTTTTATTTATTTCATCCCACTGCTTGGTTCTTAATGAAATCAGATTTGGTTGCCCCTCTCTTGTCTCAGCATATATTGTCAATCTTGTTAAAACCAAAACTATCAATTTTGTCATTAGGAACAGTGCTGTTTTATACCATTGATTTATGACATTTTTCTGAGAAACTCTTAGCTCCTACTAATAATGGCATACTCATCTGCATTTTTCTTAACTGTGCCATCTGAATTGGTGGCAAGATGTGTAATTTTTCTCTCTGGCAGCAGTAAGGAGAAAACTTTCTTGGTGATTTGTTGGACAGCTGGGGCCTTATGACATTTCAATCTCCCCAGTCTCATTTCTATCTTCATGGTTTTCTTTAATTTACAGCTCAAATCAGTGTTCAGGTAATGTAGCATCTCTTTATCTGACCCTGTTTCTCCACACGCTCTTTTTTTGTCTGTTTTGCCCCATTTGCCCTTTAAGAAGCCAGTCTCCACTCTGTTTTTTTCATTTTGTAAATCAACCTACAGAGATGTGTGTTTAATTTCACAAAGGTCCTGTGATTTTGATTAACTGGCTTTTTCTCTCGCTTAGCAACACATTTTTAAGAATATCACATTTTGTCCCAGAAACTAATTATGTAAATTGACCCCACTGAAAGTAATACGGAGACTTTACCCTATTCATAGTAAATGTTTTCTCTTGGGTACTTTCCTGATCCACTTTGTCACTTATGATTCCTTTTACCTTGAAACTTTTTCCATATGTTGTGGCACTTCCCTCCAGTCTCCTTTTTATGGTTACAGATAACCCAGTTTCTCTGCTAATTTCTGTCTGTAAACATCAGTTCTATTCCTCACATTTTGCTTCTGTTAGACCTATCAAAGCTTTCTCTCTCCTCATCAATATAAACTGCATTGGCTTGGCACTGCAGCGGCTAAATTATTTCCTGCCAATCGATGGAAAAGTCTCAAAGTTCTTTCTTTTGACAATTGGCAATCTTCCTTTTTTAATCAAACTCTTTTGGAACAATCTGCCTCTTGGATTAATTTGGAGCATCCTGAGTATCCATTAAGAGAATTGGTCCATCTCAATCTCTATAATGGAAACTAATATTTGGGGCTCATTGACATCTCAAGTACAGCCAATATGGGCTCATTTGGCAGTTTGCTTTTTTGTTTTCTATTTATTTTCTTACCTACATTTATGTAGTTTGTTGATTTTGACTATGCTGCTTGGCTCTATGTGTGTGGGGAGGGTTGGGGATTGGGTGGGATGAGATGGGTGGAATGGCGTGAGATTAGATACTGGGGACTGTATGGGGTATATAGCTTTTTCCACTTTTTAACTGGCATTTTTATGTGTGTGTTAAATTCCTTGATTCAATATAAAACTGATCACCAAAAAGTCATGAATTACTTTTTCCCAAAACTATTCTAAAGTAAATTTACATGTATACTTGTTTTTAAATTGACTAACCCAATCTACTGTAACCGTTATTCACAAAGAGCTTCTTTATTTTGATCTTGTCTGCAGTTCTGCCTACAAAAGTCAGAAGTAACTCATCATCATACGAGAAAATTCACTGATGCCCTCATTTATAAAGCTTGTGTACACACAAAAAGAGGTTTGAAATGTGCTTATGTAACTTCCCATGCAAACACTGGGATTTATTTAAAAGAAAACTTGAAGAGGAAACATATGTATATTTACAGCAACTCTGACCCATGAGAACGCAACATTTTGGAGAAACTGGGAAATGATGACACCTTGAAGTAGGGAAATGCAGCCAAAGGATGACTCATACGTGTTAATATTATAATTATGATATAATATATGACAATAACAGGTTGGTAATACGAATATTATTTTTTATTATTGAATATATAATAATTTTTATATATACTTGTTTACGGGGATTGAACCTCGGACATCAAACGGATGCAAAAGTGCGTACACCTGATAAGCCCCAATAAGGACGAAACACATGTCATGTACTCTTTGTATTATTTGGCAAATACTTTACAACATATCTAAGATCTGCTTCTCACAACTAAGAGGACACGGCACATGTTTGCCGACTGGCTGACAAACCACAGCAGTTACCTGGTAGGTAACAATCAAAATAATCAGATTGAGATTCAGGCCTAAGAAATATATATTGTGAGGGATGGCTAGTATCTATACCTAGCCGGGATGCCTCATTTAATAAAGAACAAGGGGAGATGGCCTTTGAAGGGCATAATCTCCTTAGAACTGCTACTTGGGAGCAATGGAGCAATGGATACTCGGCTTCCCACAGGGCTGTATGGAAATTGGTATTTGTCAGCTCAGCTCTGTTGGGTTCCAGGGATGCCACCAGGGGGAGCTGCGGAAACTGCAGAGCCCTACTTTAGGCTTTTACGACACCGGGGAGTGATTCCCAACATCGCTAATGAGTCACCTACAGCGCCTGAATGCTGCTGTGCTGTTTTTGCTGCATAAAACAGCAGTTGAAGCTAGCAGTGCATTGCTCATGATGAGGTGGAAAATGATGAAGTAGAAACAGAGGAAGGAAAATCTTAGAGAGGAGAGGAAGCATTGACTTCATCAGACAGGTCCGGATGAACATTATCACAAATGGTTTCTGTTGATCTATGTATGAATTATACTCATGATATCTGTATTGGATTTGTTGTTTGAGGTGTAAGTTCTGTAACATCAATAAAAATACTTTACCTCACACTTTTTTGAGTGGACATGTTTCTACTCAGTTTAAACTTTATAGTCTTAACATGATTGAAAGTCAAATGAAAAAGACAACTTGGGTGTTGAACAATAAATGCAGTACTGGCTTTGTCTGAGTATACAGTATATGGTGACAAACCCACATCATGTCATCCTCTTGTTTTCTGTACATGACATAAATGAGTCAGCTATGAACATATATATAGTTTTTAATTTGACTTGATATAGTAAATTATGTTATTGTGTGGACTATATTATTGGCACTGGATATGATGGGCCTGTTATATTGTACCTCTGCCAGTTTGAGCTTTTTAAGCATGATGTCACGTTTTAGCTAGTAAAACCAATTCCTGATGCTCCCTCTCCCACTGCTTCTTGTTTTAGTGAAACGTGTTTTCTTTCTAGCAAAGGCCTTTCTTTTTCCATTTATATGTAATAGTGAAAAATATATTTGACATTTAATGCACTGATCATTCAGCTTTCAATTTGGGAAGCCTTTTCCCTCATTGATGCATAGGAGGAATTAACAAAGAAGCACTGTACACTTAGCTGTCAGATAACTAAGGTAACAAAAGAGGTTAAACTATCATTGCCTAAGGTGCATTCATTGTCTTTGAGAACCCTTCTTCTGCATTTACTTCTAAAATATGCCAAACACTTCTGAAATGTATTGCTAAAATAATTAGTTCAGCCCACAATTTTCTAACAAATAATTAAGTACACCAAGAATTTTGAATAAAAATACTATCATGACAAAGACAGGGGTTCAAAGTCACAAAGATTTGTGGATTCAGGTGACAACATCATTTAATGATGGAATGCTGGGAAACTGTTCAAATTAAATAGCACACAAGGGTGCAAAACCACAGCTGGGCTGTATAAAAAGAAAGAAGCAAGGCCCTAGTGTGCAGGACAGTCTTCTGGTCCACAATGAGCATGGAATTCTAGTGGCTTGGCTTATTTTATGATGGAAGGCAGGAAGGGGTGGGGTCTGGAAATGGCAGACGCAAAGTGACATCACTGCTCCTCTGGTTTAGAAACATCCGGACGGTAGATGAAGAAGGAGAGAGTATTAACAAAGGTGCCCCTTCCTCTTCTGGGATAGTATTGCTTACCTTCCTAAGGCTCGGAAGAAGGCATCCAAGCACTCGTGCATGGCAATAAGTTAATATATTTTTAGAGAGTACAACTAAACTGGATATTTAAACCACTAGTTGCCAGTTGAGCAGGACACTGTTATACTCAGAATCTTTTACCATTCTTTTTGTGTGTTATATCTGCATGTTTTTTGTTTCTTTTACCTTTATATCAGAGTTTTGAAATGTGCAGAATTCTTGTGTGCATTGTAAATATTTTTCAGATTTGTGTTTCAAAATATTAAATATGGTCTGCACCAAAATTGTTTTGGACAAAGAAATCTGTGTACATTAAAAATTTGGCTGTGCTGAATTCATTTCTAAAATTGTAATTTCCATATGAGATTCAGACAAAAACCACCATTTTGAAAAAAAAAAATTGATCAAGAACAAGGTTTATTTTACAGTATACATTTTTTTCATGCTCAGAATATTATTTGAGGTATACTTTCAGCTGACAAATAGCAGTCTTCCTTGTTCTTAATGTTAGTTGGCATTGAAGCAAACCTAAATCGAACATTTGCTGCACATTTTTTGCTGTCTGTCAGTATTTATTTTCTCTCTTTTTATTCCTTCAAAATAGCTAGGAATTTATATTTAGAATGATAGAAAGATGCCTTTTTATTGTCCAGAAGAAGACGGGTGTTGTTCAAATTCTTCTTATAGAAATATGCAAGGTCAGGTTGGTACATGTAAGCAAACAGTAAAACAACAGACAGCCTTCCTTTAAAAATAGCATGTGGGGAATACAAAGACAGAAAACTTCAAGGAACTAGTTAAGGAGCTTCTCTCTTCTTACTTGGGTGAAACATGTCTTTAGAAGTCCATTTCCTATATTGGAATTTGGTTTTTTCCCCCTAAGAACATGGGAATGGTCTCTGATTAACATGAGAAGGTTTCACCAGGACGTCATTCAAATGTAGAGATGTTTTAGTGGAAATTGGAGTGAGTTTATATTAGCAGATATCTTTTGGTCATTCCATAGTGAAACACCTTCAGAGGATTATAAGAGATAAAAAAAAAAACTACTAAGTCACTACTTTTTATAAACAATTATATTATAAAAACATATATGTACAATTTAGAATTATTTAGTCCGAATGATTCATTTTGAAAATTATTTACTCATTTACTGTAAAACAGTGCTTTTTTTCCAATTTTAAACTTTCATCTTTCGAAAACTGGACGTGAAAGGATTATTTTTCTGCCAGATTTGGATTTAGCAAAATCTGTAAAGAACACCTAAAATAGTTGACAAGAGTGATTTTTTTTTTTGGCAGATTAGTGCATTTTTCCATGTCTTTCTTGTTTTCTTTAAGGGCGCTGCCATTTGTTGCTAACTACCTCAGGCAGCATGATTTGTTACGTAATTGACACAACTGCATAATAATCAGTCATGATGACCTCTGGTCTACCAGGATTGGACTGAAAATAAAAAAACTCTTTGTTGTGTGATTCGTGGGGATTTTTTATATTATATTTATTATATTGAACCTTTGTAACAGTTATTATGAAAATGATTCTGGGTTACGATTTATGTTTTGATGAAGGATAGGATGCATTTTGTGGTATTTGAATTAGGCTTGGTTTTTTCTGTTATATCTCCATTCCCTTTAACTCTTTTAGGGCTGATGTCGACTTTTATCAACAAGAGGGGTTGAGGTTGGTGATCAACTGTAAACGGTGACAAAACCCACCGTTATGTTTTAGTTTGACTTTCTTTGCTAGAAGAAAAGTTAGCTTGGTTGGTCTGACTGAGATTCCCTGTGCTTGCATGAGTAGTGAAGAGCAAACAACAGCAAAAATGGTATCGTCATTTGGCAAGAGAACAAAATGAAAATACTCAGTGGATGACGTTTTGTAAATTATCACTGAATTGGACTCTGACTTGGACTCCGATTTTGATGCAAGTGATCTGGAGATCGAGATCAAAAATGAAAGTGAGGTATCCGCATCAGCTAACCGGTCCCCAGCTGATTGTGGTGCTCAACACATACCTGTAGCTGATACACCTATGGCAACGTTTGCCTGGGTAGACCGTCACTTACAGGGTAGACCGGGTAGACCGTCTTGTTTATTGACAAGAGGTACAAACCAGATTGCATTGCACTGCGACTGTGACTTCCGCTACCACCCCTGCCATGCAAAGTCAACTTGGCAGCCAGCCATGAGTGGCTCAAGCCACAAGAAACAGCAAACTGGTGGCCATAGCACACAGCAACAGACATTTTATATTGATTTACATGTGAAACTGATGCTTTGTGTGCTTTTCAGAAAACTGCATTTCTTGGAAAAAATATTCAGCCCTCAAAGAGTTAAAAATAAAATAAAATCTCTCTAGCAAAGGCAGAATAGACACATTGATAATACATATTAACAATTTAGGACATGCAATTATATATATTTTTGCTACAAATACAACCCGCATCCTCTTGTGAAGTGTAATTGTCAACAACAACATTTATTTAGATATATTTTCATACAAACAATGTAGCTCAAAGTGCTACAAGATTAATTAAAAAGGAGGCTAACAAAAGCAAACAAGATTAGAAAATAATATTATACTGTATGTATCAAAGAAGAAGGTAAGGTCGGATGTCAAGGAGGACAGAAAACACAAAACAAAAAAAAAACTCCAGTTAGGCTGGAGAAAAAAAAAAAGACTAAACCTGAAGGGGTTTCAAGGCCAAAAGACCACCCAGCCCCCCACTGGGCATTCTACCTAACATAGATCTTCTAAATCAGTCCTAATGGTTTATAGGCTTCACATGGAAGAAGATGATGATGGTTATGTGGACATCTGGCACACCCGCTATTCAATCGATAAACACAGGGGGCAGCATGGTACCTCGATCAGGTGGTTGTGACACAAATCATCAGCACATAAGAACTGGAAAAGACAGCAGAGAATAATACAGATTAGTAGGGAATTGCAGAACCCAGAGGAAAATGATAATTCAATGCCCATATACACTAATAAGGAGAGAACTGAAATGTAGCTACAAAAGTAATTTTAAAATAATGATTTTTTAGCAGTTTTTTAAAAATTGTTCTACAATATTAGCCTGGTACATTTATGTTGGTAAAGTATTCCAAATTTTTGGTGCATAACAGTAAAAAGCCACCTCACCACTTCTTTTCACGTTGGCTCTTGGAATTATAAGCAGACCTTTAATTAAAAATCTGAGGTTACAACTTGGAGTGTAAAGGAACAGACATTCCAAAATATAGGATGGTGCCTGATTATTTAAGGCTTTGTAAACCATTAGTGGTATTTTAAAGTCAATTCTAAATGACACGGATAACCAATGTAAAGACGCTAAAACTGGTGAAATGTGCTCTGATTTTCTTTTTCTAGTTAAGAGTATTGCTGCTGAATTCTGCACTAACTGTAACCAATTGTCTTTCTTAGGAAGTCCTGTAAGGAGTGCATTACAGTAATCTAGTCGTCTGAAAACAAAAGCCTGAACTAAATTTTTGGCATCTTGTAAAATTAGCTATATTCCTTAAGTGAAAAAATTCAGTCATAGTAATCTGATTAATATGTGATTTAAAACTTAGGTCAGAGTCAATAGTTACCCCTAAATTCTTTACCTCCAACTTGACTTTTAAGCTTAAGGCTTATGGGATCAAGTTTATTTCTAATACCCTCACTATATCCATTTTTGCCAATAACTAAGATTTTTGTTTTCTCCTTATTTAGTTTGAGAAAGTTACTGCTCATCCATTCGGAAGTACAAGTAAGACACAAGATCACAGAGCCAAGAGCATCAGGGTCATCAGGCACTATTGATAAATACAGCTTTGTGTTGTCTGCATAGCTGTGGTAGCTCACCGAATTATCATTAAGAATTTTAGTAATTTACATAATGATACAGAAAGAGCTACAAAATCCAAGTGAAAAATGATAATTAAATGCTATATACTCTGAACCTCATATTGTTTCTGAATCATATATCTCAAACATACAGCCTTCAGTTATTTTTAGGATTTGATTACCGTTTTAGGAATTTTAAGTTGACATTTTTAGAAGAGAAAGCCAAGTACAGTTAAAAATTATTGTAATTTTAGAAATGGATAAATCTGTTTTTTAATATGTTCACCAAAAAAAGACTTTATACCAATAAAAATAAATATGCAAATAAATACTTCACAATTGCAAATACTATTAAAATGCATTTCAAGAGCGGCATTATATTTCACAGATAAAAGACAACTGTTGTATTCTTCCATCAGCAAGCATTTTACAGGTAGCATTTCGAAAAATTTCTTAATGCAAAGCTGGCTACACTCTTCAAATCCATTATATGAAAGTATATTTTTGTATTTATCTATTACTTTTTTGTAAGTGGAGGAAATGTCTGAACATTTCTTTGTATAAAACACGTGCTTTCAATACTATAATTAGGAAAGCACCTTCTCTTTTAGATCTGCATGCAACTGAATAAAACATGCAGCATTTTTGCCAGCAGTTATAGTGTCCAAAGCTTTTGTTCAAAATACAGCAACCTAATAATTACATGCACCTTTAAATTATCCTTTTCATAAATGAAAGCGGAGCTAATTACACTAAAGGGTCAATATTTTAAGCTTTTTAGAAATTCTGTATTTGTGCACAAAACCTGCACCCAGACAAAGATAAAAGCCTCAGCTAGAGCAAAAAGCACATATTTTTTTCCAGTGCTGCATACAAGCTACAAAATATTGATGAAGTGCTCTATTGAGGTGGAGATCTCATTAATTATTTGATTTACTGGAAAAAGAAGACAGAGGGAAAATGAGTGCCCTGACTAATACCATGATGTACCATCTTGAGGCATAAGATCTTTTTAATGTATTCGCCACTGATGCAGCTGAAAGCGGAAAGAGGGAACTGAATGGATCCATTAATTTAATTGAAGAAAGCTCTGACAAGAGATAAAACATCTTCGGCCCTGCATCTCTTCAGGCTACATCGGCTTTAAAGTAAACAGTCAATGATCCATACACATAAAAATAAGCGCAAAAGATATGGGCTATAGAGACTTCAAGGCCATGGAATATGACAGCAGCAGAGCTGAATAAATCCTGAAGAGGCCTTCTCTTCTATGCAACACCACATAAGTATTCGACCTGTATGTAATTCTTTGTGCAGCTTGAACTACTCTGGTCGTCGCTGTAAGTAATTTGTATTTCACAAGGAACTACTTGTTCATTTTTCAGAATTCTCTAGTAAAAGACACTATACACTTTTTTGTGAACAAGAACAAAGTGTTAAACCATGTAAGAAATAATTGTACTCTGTCATCTGGCACACAAAGACTAACAAGCAAACACCATGAACAATCTTTGCTGAAGCACTGATTAAAGGTTTCAGTTACAATTAAATGAAAATAATATTTATATTCTTTAAATCACCAGTAACTGCAAGCCCACCAATAAATTATAGTGTTTCATCATTTTAATACAAGATATAACATCACAAGACTCTGACTGATATGACTGAAAATTTGCTATTTTTTTTTCAAATTAATGTCATATGAACAATGAACAAAAATAACAAATGAAATAATTGCTCGTTATTGTAAGCACACAAAAAAATACATTATTTTTAATTACTGAAAAAGTAAAAAATGCAGGGAGAAAAACATAAGGTATAGATTACATTTGTATTTCAAATTAAATCTAATTTCTTCATTCTTTTTCAGTTTATCCATAACTTGTCACTTCTCTTCAAAGGTTGCTTATGTTTATTTATACTTCCTTAATAACCAAGTAGTAAAATAAGGACAAATGAATAAACTTTATAAGGCCAAACAGAATATGTAACATCAAGCTAAAAATCTCTTTGATCCTGATTTTTCCAACGCAAGCAATGGAGCAGATGGCATGCGGTTTTCATCGAGCTGAATTTCTGCCGTTGGAAGTCGTGAATAATTATGTGGGAGCACTCCATTGCTGGTACAGTCATGTCTCTATTTAAGTTCCTTGAATTTTTCCTGAAAAAGTTTTTTTATCTTTGCCTTTTTTTCTCAAACTTTCAAATTTACATATTTTTTAGTTTTACTTTTGTTTTGATTGTTCATTTTATATTTGAACTTGCTATTTTATTTTACTGTTATAATTTTGTTACTATCACGTAGCTGTTTTGCTTTTATGGGTAATGCCATTTCATGTAGTGACTGCTAACAATGCATTTCCCAAAAGTCGCACTGTGTGTGATATCATCAGCAACAAGCCTTTTGGGCCAGTACATGTATGGAATTACCCAAATTTGTGAATAAATTTTAAAACCTTTTTTGCTTGCCCCTTTTAACTAACAACTTTTTGTTTTTTAGTTCTTTTTTCTATTTAATTTTGCATTTGCATTGATTGCAGATCCATTTCAATACCGTTGCTAGATTTGCCTTGTTTACATCCACTGGTTCTTTTTACTTTTTCCATATTGCCTGACAAATGTATTGTCATTGGCTGAAAATAACATACTCATATTCAATAATATGCAGCCAAATACCCCTTGCTATAAGTCAAAGGGTTGTTTCCTTTTGTGGCAATGAGTCTTCTCTTTCTTTATTTTAGAAAAAAACACATTCAAGTCTGGCAAGTTGTAAATAAATCAAAGGCATGCATAAATTCTTCACATTTGCCTTTCACTATGAAGATAATGCCAGTAATTTTATTGAAGGTCAAAACACATATATATATCTAATATATAAAGCAGAGTCAATGTATGTATGTATGTTTGTTTGTCCACCATACCAATCTGCACCGGGCGTCCGACCGGCACCAAACTGGGGATGGGGCTCCTTTGTAACCAGGAGAAGGTCATGGGGTATGTTTGGTTTGGAAAAATGTTTGTGGTGAACTGCAGGGCGCTTTATCACCGACACAATGTTCGGCACATGTCCCTGTACTTATCATCGACAAGATGGCCGCACGTTGCAACAGATATTCACCATGGTGCCATCTAGTGACAGCTTTGGTCTCGCTCTTTACCCATGTTTCTTTAAATTGCCAAGAGATGGCAGAAGTGTCCAAGTATGAGAAGGCGGACTGCTTTGATCGGGTGAAAGGGAACTGCTGTATGGATGTAAAATGTGAACGACCCAGTGCGCGTGACCGGCTGACGCACCCGCGTTTCCGCACATCACACTCCCATACGTACTGATAGTGCTGTATTTCATTCGCCTACATCCCTTATATGCAAGTACGTCTGAACAGAGAGTCGCCTTAAAAAGACAGCACCCTTCGCCCACCATTTTCCCCAAATGCAGCACCGGTCTGACTAACAGTACAATTTCAGTGTTGCTCTTTCTGACTGACTGGTGCTATTTGTTCGCTTTCTGACGTATTGTAAATAACGTAAATTCATCTCACTGTGGTGCTTATTCCGTAAGTAATAAAATGTAACACATTATAATTGTCCTGTTTTTCGCTAATATACTCATGCCACCGAAAAAAAGACGTAGAATTAGAAGGTCCACTTTGGATGCCACAAGAAAGTCTATTTCAAGGGTGTCTGAAACCCCACAGCTGACAGAATCCAGAGTAGAGGAACTTACATTTGTTCTATTTCTATGTTCCATTTCTTTCATTTGGGAAATTCACCAGTTATAGATTCCCGGGAAACGCCGGGAACTCCTGCTAGTATGTGTATATATATATATATATATATATATTATGAATCGTAATCATATATTACATTTTGCTGTTTGGCACTGAGTGATAAAACATGATGTCAGCAAATAAAGTCAAGTGAAAGTGGCAGGACAGACGCATGAAACACTTTGAGGCTAAAGCAAAATACATTTGTTTACACCTCCATTAATTTGAGTCAAGACCAGATGGCATTTAACCACATAAAAAATGCATGTAGACCCACTGGTAATGGGGCACACAGACATCATTCAGAGTTGGTCAGAAGCGGATGATGACATTTAACATAACTAGAAATGTAAATGCAAAAACAACAATCGAGTTAGCAAAAAAGAAAAGAAGGATGGAGTAGGATGGTGGCAGCAGTCAAATAAGCCGCAGAAGGTTGGCCAACTCTGACACTTGTGCAGCTTTAGACATTGAATATCAATGCAGTGGCCACATGAAAAGGTCAGAGAAACTTGGAGGTTTTCTGAAGGATTGCTAGTGGGCACTCTTCTCCCTGTTAAGGACTGAAGTTATGAAAGAAGAACATGGAGAGATTAATTTGTCAGCTACAGATGTTGTTCTGACCCATTTTTTCCTTTAATTTAGTTCTATTAAAAATTCCAGTGTTGTTACAATATAGGAAGACTATGTCAAAAACATCTATATTTATCTTTTTTTTGTACATCTGTACTTTTTATTTTTTTGCTAAAGAGAAGCATCTTAGACAAAGCAGACATCCAACTACATACACTCAGTGTTGAAAAAAAGTGTTTCATTATACTGCACTCTGAAATGAAATACACCCAAACAAGTTCAGTGTATACGAAAGTGCATAGACTCTATACAGATATGCATGTAAATACATACAGTGAAATATGACATGTGTAAGATCCTCAAACACTTGCACTTTATACCGAACTTGCAGCAGTTTAGCGGTTGATAAATACATTTTTCAGGGAGAAACATCCAAAATTTCACTGGCTTAATCCACCATGGCATACAACTTTGCATACCTGTGCCAAGTCCCAAAAATTATCCTAGGGGGACATCCCTAATAAACTAACTAAAGAAAAATCCATCCATTATCCAACCCGTTATAGCCTAACTACAGGGTCACGGGGGTCTGTTGGAGCCAATCCCAGCCAACACAGGCGCAAGGCAGGAAACAAACCCCGGGCAGGGCGCCAGCCCACCGCAGACTAAAGAAAAATTTTATACTTAAAAAAAAAACTTCTGTACAAATGAAGAATCTGTACACAATGTCAGAGATAGGTTCAAGGGTGTGAATTTGCATATGGAGAAAGACATGCCAACACACATTCAGCTTTTTACATGTCATACATACAGTGTATACAGAAACATACTCAACACTGACATTTATTTACTCTACACACTTAAAATATTGTTTGTAAAGAGTATTCAGTACAATGCATTACAAAATACTTAACACTAATAATTAAAAGATTCATACACCCTGTAATGAAACTTATATTAGACACTCAATGAACATAACGTGTCCCATGGTCAGATATATCAATTCATAATGACAGGACAGGAAGTGGCATTTTATTCTGCACAGTGTGCCTTTTTGAAAATACAAGCTGTAAATCGAATAGACAGATTAATGATGTGTAACGTAGGAAGTGTTTCTTGCATATTAAGTCTGACTCCTGTTAAATTTCATTATATTATGGAATACTTTTTGCATACAGGATAGATTCTTGGATTCAGGCATTAGGCAAATTGTTTAGTAATTTTAATATTATATAAAAGCGAATGTGTAGATATACATATATTGTGTAGCCATGTTACTAGTTATTTAATCTAATTATTTAAAACTCTAAGAGGCATGTTCTGGGAAGTTATCGTTTTCCACTATTTTTTTTTTTTCCTTTTTTTAAATCTTTCCATAAAGAACTAAAAACTCTGACTGCCAGGAGCATTTGACAAAGCCATCTGACTCCAGAGCCTTCAGGCCTGCATAAGATAAATATAGTAAAATAAACCTATTGAATCAAGAAGAACTGGCTGAAGAACTAGGTGATGTTATTATGATTTATTCCTGAGGAGTTAAGAGTTAGTATATGGTTAGATGTTCAACAGATAAAGAGAAAAGAAAAGAATTGGAGAAACAGGACAAGGAAACATTAAAGAACAGAAGAGCCCTGATAAATATGAGAGTGGCTACATCAAATGAGGGGAATTTTGAGATGGACCATGGCATACCTCATCCTACAGTCCATTAAAGCACCGTTAAGGGAGTAATAATTGATGAAGGAGTGCTTCAGGATTTATAGACCATATCAGATGGCATGCTTTAGCAAAATAAAAAACAAAAACACACTCAAAATGGGGAAAATACAGCATGTTGCAAACAAGAGCAAACATTAAAAATGTGGGACATTATATTTTACAATGCTAACTTCCTTTTTTAAATGAAGTACAATCTAAACTATTTAATATATTTTAGCATATGCACAGACTGTATATAAAAACACCATCATACTCATAGGGAGGATTTGATGTGTTTATTCGATGCATTTGCATCATCCTACACTAAACAAATTTAAATGCAAATAAAAAAACTCTGAAATAGACTACACAGATAGCATTCTTGGAACTCATATTGTCTCAACTTTGCACACGTAAGAGGATTAAGTGAGGAAGAGAAAAAAAATAAACAAAATCACCGTGCCTTACAACAATCTAAAGCTGCCTTTCTTACTATCACTCAGTATATTGAACAGAGCCATTTTCTCCCAACAGGATGAGGGTCTTCTTTGAAGAAGACTACATGGAGCAACATCTGCCCTACTTGATTGGAAAATCAATGCTCTAAGAATAATGACTGAAAGGGTGGTCTGTTGTGGCACCCCCTTTTAGTGTTAACCTTCGTCTTAAAGCTTACTTCTTTCACTGTTTTTTCTTTCCTTTCCTTCCCTTTAAACTTCCACATTCTGTTGTCATTCTCATTTTGCATGCTTTTCCTTTCTCTCTCTCAATTTTACACCTTTCTCAAGCTACGTATTTGATTATTCTGTGCAGAAGACTGATACTCCAAATCAAAATGGTAAGCTTCTAACATTAACTGAGATAACCTTATCTAGAGCAGGCTCACATATGTTTGACTGCAAAAATATAACTGTTTTTTTGTGAATGATAATCTACATTAACCTTTAAACTGTCACAGGGGTTTGCTACAGGGAAACATTTAGGGACACCAAAAAAACGGGAGCTCTCAATGAGAAGAAGTCTTACTACTCTAAGTTTTCTCTCCCCAACATGAAGGAACATCTTTGGAAGACTAGCCCTGCTCCAGGATTGATGTATAGCAGGCCACCATTAGTGATCTATGAATCTAATACACGATGAGAGTATGGTGGTCCTGAAGTGCAACAGCCAGAAAATGAAGCATACCTGTTGATGCTGCCATTTTTTATATGCACCACCTATTAATGCTGAGATATATCAGATTTTGTGTGCACTACATTTTAAGACTGTATTTTTCATGAGTCAAAATTAGAACACCACATTTCCATTGACCAGTTACATATCCCTGTAAGAATGCCACAAAGCAACATACAACTTCATTGCTTCAGTACTTAGTAAATGGACACACTGTTGTTATCCCAAACGTTTGACCGCCTCCAAATGCAATGCCAGTGCTAACTTTTTTGATGCACTGGGCCAAAATAAAAATGTTGCATCCAAACTACAGAGTCTTGAAGTCATTTAGGGATTTAAGCTAGTTGTACCTAGATCGGAGAATGGGGAGGCAAAAGATCACCCAAAACCACCTAATCTTGAAGTTATGTCTATTAGACCAGACAAAATGCCACACTACGAACACTGTGCCGCCCTAGGCGACTGCCTAGTTTGCTTAATGTATATGGTAGAGTCAGCCATGTCCAAATGTGTTTCCACAACATACCATATTATAATCATACCAGTAATGGCGCACTGCACGTTATACACTTGACTTGAGCATTCATAGTTTTCATCCTCTTTCTCTGTACGTTTAGCATTCGTTTGCTCAGAGGTTGATGCGCTTGCTACTTCCTGAGCAGCTCTTCGTTTCTCCACCCTAGCGGCCCACTTCTTCTCTTCTTTCATCTGCATCTTTTCGTGTTAATTAAAACTGATTAAGTCATTGTTTGTGTTGCAATTACTTAGTACGTTTTCTTTAATTTTTCACTTAAGCTGGTACTTAAGTCTTCAATTTGCCACAAGAATGATTTAAGATATGAAGAGGTAGAGGAGTGACAATGAAGGTGGTAGCGATGACAACGGCGCCTGTACGCATGTGCCACACAGCCGTCCTGCTGGCAGCTGTCGAGAGTTGATTCTACAATAAAATAAAACAAAAAGAGGAATAACCTTGGAGGTCAATCATCAGCCCGAAAGCAGATAGTAGATGTCAGTAGTATATGTGTACCAAATTTCAGGTCAATAGGTCAAACGGATTGTGAGCTACAGGTGATTTAAAATCCTGACCAGACAAACAAACAGCCATGGTAGTGTATTATATGAGAAGATTTTGTCCTACTAAGTTTATCTGAGACATGCAGTTTTTTGCTTTCACATTTCATTGGCAATCACTGCTTTCACTCTGTTGGATTGAGTGGATTGAAAGGTTTGAAAAGAATATACTGTAAATAAAAAAACCTTTGGTTCACTGACATTCTTTGAAGCATCTTCCATACTCACTGCTTATATATTCTCAGTGAATAAATACAACCTGTCTTCGTCAATCTTATGATCCATATATTGAAGTTTAGTTTGCTCTATTGTAAATCAAACAAAATATGTTTTTCTTTTCCGTTTTAGCAAGATCAACGCATATATATTCATTTCTTAGGGGCCTCATTGTGTGCTCAAAGATGGCACGTAACAAAATAAAATTAAGGACAACGATTTTGAATTATAAATGTACTGGCTCTGTTACTGCGTCCTAGGCTAATTCAAAGACTGCATTTCTTTAAATAAGTGCTGAGTTAAGTAGAACTGCTGTTTTGTTAAGGCTGGTAGTCTTTCTGTTGTAAAAGAAAGGTATGAAGAAACTGGAGCCACTTAGTGTGAGGGCCCCGACTTCAATGTTAAACTTTAACTGCTCCAAACAATGGTCCTTTGTTAGTAAGTTATAAAGCGTACAGGATGTGCAACACTCATTCAGGTAAATGTTGCACTGGAGACATAATTTTACATGAAAAACTAACAAAGTCCCTTTGCTGATGTTTAAAGAAGCTGGGACATTAAAGAAATTCAAAGCAGAGCTAACCATTGCCAAACTTCCTTGGCTCCTTCAGAGTTTGTATGTTTATTTTAATATGTTTGACTCTTTTAATTCCCTGTTCAAATAATGTGCTTGTTAAGAACTCTCTTTCACCTGACAACTTGATTGTACAGCAATAATGGACTGCCACTCATGACTATGACTGAGACAAGTATCTTTAAAACATTTATTTGTATAGGCAGTGTTGGTTGTCAATGCAAATTTTCAATTGAAGGAGACTATAACAGCATAAATGGTCAGCAGTTATATAAGAAACATTTTTATTTAAGCCGTGTGTCACTTGTTTTGTTAGTCTTCACATCTGCGCTTAGAAATAAATTAAGCTGTCACTTTATATGTAAAACACAATTTTATCTACATGCTGAATAATTTCAAAACATACACAGAGGATTTTTAATTTACTTACTCTAACTCATATAATAAGAAGCAAGTAGTGGCATTTAAAAGTTTAGCCTTGAGCTTGCCAGACATTTGCCTAGCCCCCTGCCATAATGACAACTAAAAGAAGGTATAACATTGTAAACAAATATTTCAGCTGTTACTTTTTTCCAAACCCAATTTAATACTATGCCACTGAATAAAATTATTTTAAAGCTAAATAATCTGGGCAATACATGTTAATATGTTATATACTAATAAACTCCACTTCTTCTTCTGCAGCTATTCTCATTTTTATATGGGATCGTTACATTCTCTTCTCCAATAGAGGGTTCAACATGATTTTAAGGCTGGATGCCTTATCTGATGGTAACATATAATAAAATGTAATGAGATTTTTTTTTGTGCTTTTCCACACTCTTTTTCAAATCTTGACAAACAACTAGAAAAGCAACACAGGTTTGGTTTCTTAAACCTCTCCCCAGCCATTCCTTGTATAGGGTGGTCCTGGTCTAATTATGCAATTTTCATTACTCTATAACTTATTAAGTTTATTACATAGAAAATCACCTGAAAAATTCTGGACCATCGAGAAGTGTGCGAACTGACGACATGAAGAATTGTCTTTGTGCCGAACTGGAATCGTCCCTGCATAAATCAAAGTCATCCAGATGATCTGGATCTGCATAATTAGATCTGGACCACCCTGTATTTCTTATATTCCACCAACAGCATACGTGACTTAAATGAAAGAAGCAGTGAAACTAGTCATGCTGGTGGTGTAATTTTATAAATAAATGGGTGGATTGGGTGCTAACCACAAATACTGGAGTACCCTGAAGAAAGGATTGCAAATGGTTAAGCTAACATAGTTACAGAGACAAAAACATTGCTTTGTACCAACAAAGCTATAGTCTGAGCAACAGAGCATCAAACCTGATTTTCAAGATGTGGCATTCAAGCTGTCAAAAATACATTTGAAGAAATTGGGCAAGTGTAAGACATAAAATGCAGTGGGGGTCTCAAAAAAGCAGTGTGCATCTGATAAACAGTATATACTGTGAATGTCACTGTCTTAAAGGATTGCATCATGCTCTAAATTTCACACCAAATACATGCTTTGATTGTGCAAAGAAGTCTTAAAAGAACTGGTTTTATAGGATATGTTGCAGCAAAAATCATTACTGCATACAGGGAACAAGCGTAAAGAGATTGCAGCATGGGAAGACCATAAGGCATAGAGCAAGAACCAGGGTCAGAAAATCTTTTGGAGCAATAAGTCCAGATTGGACATTTTTATTTCACAATGATACAATTATGTCTGAAGAGAAGTTGGAGTGAAGTTCTGTGATGTCTGTCTGCAGCCTACTGTGAAGAACAGTGGCAGGTTTGTCATGGTCTGGGGATTAATTTCACTAATGGTTGCCAAAATCAAGGTCTGCTGATAAATATGTACAAATTTTGATTCATCAAGCTGTACTTTTGGGATAACAATGTTTATTTGTGTTTTTTTCTAATGTTATATAGTTTTAAACACATATTGCCCTGGTGACTTCCTTATAACTTCCTTGGATTGCTAAAGGCTTTTGTACATGATTTAAACTGGGATGCCTGTCTTCTAGTTTTTAATTATAAGGAAACAAAATGTCACCTTTATTGCACCGTGTCCTGTGAAAATCAGTAGCTCTCCTTATATTTTGACATTTAAATCCAGTCTTACAACTCCTGCTTTATAAACTGAAACTATATGTCAATATGAACTGGCAGTTACCACCCTAATTAATCCTTACTATTCAGAAAACTGCCTTGGCAATTATCACACTTGAGTGCATTTCCCAAAAGCAATAAGTAATGTACAAGAGACTTTTTGTGTGTTTCTCCAAATTCCACTTAATCAGCCACTTTATAAGTGAGTCCAAACTGCTACTTTGTAAATCTTGCTCCTGAAGTTGCCTACAAAAATTCAGTAATCGATAAACAATACTTTCATTATACAGGTAGACTGATGTTTTTGGTCTTTGGGTAGGATTAAATAAAGTTCTGAAAAATAATATGACATAAACATAATTTAGTGAACAATTAAGAGAAAGAATAAATACGTATGAAAGTGAAAACATTGTTTCTAGGATGAACGGAAAAGAAATGACCCTCACTACAAAACAAAACGCAACCTTTCTAAAGAAAATCTTGCTCTTTTAGATGGCACTGACATTTTTCTGGACAGGGTTAGGGTTAGGGTTAGGTTAGAGTTTTTTTTTATCAATTGAAGCAATACAATATCTACCCAAACTATTCCTTCTCCCTGATTCACCCCAAAACTAATTGCAATTCATCAAAGCAAAGATAGCTGCAACCTTCAAACACAGCTTCTTCTAAACATTTAAAGAAAACAGAAATGTTAACTTTGAAATGTGAATTTATTATCAGGTTAAATTATTTAAATTAACACAATTTATACATAAAATACTACAAACATATTTTATAGTAAAACTAATATCTCAAGTGTAAATTTCAGAATTCTAAATGCTTTGAGAACTGTCAGGACTCAAATGTTTTCATTGTCTATCTCTCCAGTTGGTGTAAGATGTAACTAGTGTAAGACAAGACCACAATAAAGATTGGACTACCACCCATAAACGTGTGTGTGTGTGTGTGTGTCTGTCTGTCTAGAAGTGTGAGGTGGCCCGGAAATGTGAGGGTACAGCATGATGCTCAAAGAAAGCGACAGTTTGCCAAAGTGAAACTGCTGACAAAAGAGAAACTTGCTTAACCACTGATAGAAACTGGAGGCGAGCACATCGGCAAAACGCAACCACCAAGGAAAGAGAACCTCGCTTAGCTGCTAATGCACAACCGATGCAATCGATTGATTGTGCCACAACCCATGGTTTCTAGGACACAGCTAGTATTATTGAATGACTGGAAAAAAAAAACAAAAAAACAAAACAAGCAACACTTGCACAAACATTTTGACAGACACGAATTCTCAACATGACTGATCTTTCAGCTTTAAGTCCTTCAAGCAGGAATAGGCGGGTTCAGGTGGATGGACACCGGAGGTGACATCAGCACTATTACAGTCATTAGTCTTCCAGTGTGCAGAGGAAAGGTACTAGGACACAATGCCAACCTCTGGAGCGGTGGGGAATTACAATCATTAGAACCCTTAAGCTGTCCCCTATGCACCAGCATGTGACATCAGTTTAACAAGCACTTAATGATTAATGAGAGAATCAGGGGGTATGCACATTATAAAAGGATTTAACACACTTCATTAGTTATGATGAGCTTTGAAAAACAATTGTCAATCGATCAAGTTTAAAGCTGGAGTATATGATGTGTTTAGCATTACAATGATTTTGAGAAACACTATTCTGGTTGATAACCTATTATGCTCAGAGTTGATGCTATGTATTTAAGTTTATGGCGTGGATTTATTTATATTGCCATGGTAACTGCAGCCTACAGTACTTTATAATGGTCCTACATTTGAAGGAAAATAACATTAAGATTTAAAAAAAATATTAAATACTCATTCCATTTATTCTGAGGGGAACTTAACCTTAATCAGCTCTGCAGAGAAATATCACAATGTTGCTGCTTTAATCCACAAAATGGACTCCCTGTCTGACCTTTGTCACATCTCTTTCAGTACTGTCATTCTAGCAAAAACTTGTTCTTTGCCGTTTTGATTTTAAACCACTTTAGATATACACATCAGTTAAAGAAAATAGATAACTATATATATTTATCACATATAGACATTATTTTGCAAATAATGTCATCGTTCATTTGCATTCTTCTCATTGTAATAATAGCCTTTTTTGTACAATTCTGAATATTTGCTAAGGACTTTGAGCATGAAAAAGATATGCAATAATAATAATAAAACTTATTATTATTGCTAGAATGATTGAACTGAAAATGGGTGACTGGGTCACAAGGTGAAGCAGCAATACATACGTTCCCTAGGACCGTCTGAGACATGCATGCTAGGTTAATTGGCGGCTGTAAATTAGCATTACATGAGTGAGTGTGGTGATGTGTACCAATACTTAAATTACAGGTTGTGAAAAATCAAGGAGGCGTAATTCACAAATACATCACAGCTGCTATGACTTTTTATAATGTGGACTGGAAAGATGACATACAGACTGAAGGTAAAAAAAACTGGAAATAGTTGAAATGGAAGGAACGGTAAGAGAATCTGGAAAGAAGCAAGTCAGCTGCCTCCACTTGTAGACAGAAGGTCTGGGTCATTTAGTGGTTTTCACCATCGATAGCCTAGTATCTGAATAATGGAACTGCCTGCCAGACAAAACTATCAAAGTGTAACAGAGTTACTCACTGCTGTTTAACGATTCTTGTTGAAAACTGCTGTCATTCAAATGACATTGACTCCTCCCACACATCACAAGGAAATACTCTTTTGAAAAAAATAAAATATCTGATACAATATCTTTTGTCTGCCATTATCATCAGAAGAATTTAATGCTGACATTTTCATCATATAGACCATCTGTTAGCATTCAATATGTCAAAGGTAAATAAAAGTCCAGGGACAGACCATATTAGTAGAAGACTGTTGAAATCATGTACAGAGCAGCTGCTCTCCATTTTTTATTTTTTCAGCTTGTCTCTAAAATAGTTGGAAGTTCCAAAAACAGTGGAAAAGGCTCCTTTCTTCCAGTCACAAAAAATAAATATCTAAAAACTTTAAATGATTTCAAATCAGTAACCCATAAATCATTAATAATGAAACTATTTCAAAAAGAAGCTGTTAAAGAAATGCGTTTGAGAAATCTGCTGGAAGAAAGGAAAGGGATTCACTTTTTACTTCATCTTCGATTGACTGCCTTCAACGTGTTAAGACTCTAAGCCATTTTTATGTAATTAATATCTTTTGAAACCTTTGCAACATTGCTTTCTTATAGGTGTTTTATTAAAAAATATTATAATAACAATTTTACATGTATATAGTGCTTTTCTCACTACTTAAAGCTCATTTTATAGTGACTCACTTGAACTACCACTAATGTGCACTATTATATGCGACAGCAGCCATTTTTGCATCAGTACTCTCACTACACATTAGGTCCTAAAGGGTTTAGAAATATTTAGCCAATTTGAGTCAGGTGGTGATTAGGAAGCCACAATGACTAGGCCATGAAGTGTAATTTAGCCTGGACATCAGGCTACACCCTGCTCTTTACGAATGATGCCCAGGGATCTTTTATGACCACAGAAAGTCAGGACTTCAGTTTTACATCTCAATTCAAAGAATGGCGCTATCTTTAAAGCACAATGTTCCAATCGCTGGACTGGGGCATTGGGATCCACATCCAGACCACATGGTAAGTGCCCCCTGCTAGCCCTTACCAACACCTCTTCCAGCAGCAACACAATTTTTTTCCTAGGTCATCTCCCATCTAAGTAGTAGCTGGGCCTGAACATGCTTAGCTTCAGGTGGATGACCCATTTTGAGGTGCATGTGGTATGACTGCTGAATATTTTAGATTATTTACATTTTAACTTGGTAGGGTGACTTATGGACTTTTGACTTGATAGAAACAAAAAACAGCACAACTGATTACTTTCCTGTCTGACATGTTGTCCTTGTCAAATCCACTAATTTAAGAATGAGTGTCATTTTCCCTATACAACATGCACAAATTAAGGGAAATATGAAATTAGTGATCAAACTTTTGAAAAAAAAATTGCCTGTGACATTGAACCAGGTGAACGAAAAAAAAGTGACACATGAGCAAAAACTTGGCTAACTGGCAGGGTGTTATCTTTCAACAACTTATTCCACTAGAACTATAGAAATGTTAAAAATTGTATTAGGAAATCACTAAATCAATGCCTCTTCTATCTCAGGCCACTTAATATACTTAAAATATAATGCACATTCATATTCCATCATGATATACTTTTGTGTCTTAAACTTGTGTTTTGATTTGTACCTTATTTTTATGTTTTAATGATATGTCTGAATATATCTAATGCTTGTATTGCATTTGGAGCATGTGAATATTCCACTCTGAGGCCAATACAGGAATTCCTATCAATTGAATGTAAAAGAAATACTGTTAGGGACTGTAGGATAGGAGACCTGGAGTTAAAGGCACCGATAATGATAACATTACTGTTAATACACGGTCTCCACTAAGAGTAGACATTATGCCCCAGTGTAATACTAAGAGCCCAGAATGTAGATACACAATTATACAGTATACAGTAGATGTGACATCAGAGAAGTTCAATATAATATACATGGCCCCTTCCTACTTCCTATGATAGGTTGAAAATCTAGGTGGCCTGGCCCTGTAAGAGGGCCATGGAAACCTGAGTTGCAAGAATAATAGGAAGAATGTTATCAGGGCAGGAACAAGAGTTTCCTGACATGCTTGCAACCCGAGAAGCAGTTGACTTGGAAGTCATTACTGGGTAATGCTTAAAAATACCTTCCAACAACAAGAGAGGTGAGCCTGGAGTTGAGAGGATTTTTGTAGGCAAAGGCTCATCTGGTGGCCAAAAGATAGTGAAAGGCTGGGATGTCAGTCTGGACAACAAGGTGCTAAAGTATACTAGACACCCAAACAAAGATATAGGGTGTCTGTGCTTAGGTAGACCCATGAGATTTTAAGGCTTAGTTGTTTTTCTTTTTGCAGTTATCTTGGTTTCCGTTAACTCTGCATTTGCAGTTTTTACAAATAATGACAGTAAAGACCTGACAGTTATTACATCACTTCATATTTGAAGTGACCTTAAGTTAAGTAACCCTAACCCTAAGCCTAATTTAGAACAGTATGATTTATCCCTCCCCATTCCTAATCTTAAAAATTACTCTTGGGGTCTGTCTGATCTTAAATTATATTCCAACCCAGATATTGGTCAGTTCTCTGCATCTAAAATTGATTTAACTTTAAATTTTAGAAAATTATGTCCTTTCTTTCCCTAACTTTAATTTTTCCTGTACTGGGCCTGATCCTAAATTTAATTTTTGACACATTCTTTCCCTAATTCAGAGAATACTAATTGTTTTCATTCTTGTTATTGTATTTACCCCTACTTAAAAATCAATAAATTTTGGCAAAACATAATTTCAATTGTCTTTAATTTAAATGTCCGACTGGGTACAGACATTAAGGGGTGGAATCTGAAGGGGTTGGAATATGTTCAGATTAGTGTGGGTAAGTGGGATGGCATAAGGGAGGAAGGAATTGGTATTTTGACTCAACAAATTTCATTACATTAAATTTCAACTCACCAAAATAAATTACCAATGATTTTCACATTTTCAGGATTAGCACAGGGTACGGTTAGAATACTGCAACAGAACTTTCAAAATATTCAAGAATTTTTTCAACCATTACAAATCTTAAAATTAATCACCGCTTAGAGGAAAAAAAACAAAATTTACGAGATCTATTAGTTTATACATCATGCACCATCAAAAACAATAAAACTGCTTGGTCAATTCCTTTTTTAAAAAAGAAAATAATTTGCAATAAACCACTTAAAATTGAGATCCTGATATTCCACGGTTTTCAGTTGCAGTCCTCTAACTGTATTTATGCAATTCAATGTAGGACTTGTGGTAAGAGTTACATTGGGGAGAAGAAGAAATCATTGAGGGCCTGATCTATACAGCATTTACGGTTTATGGATAATCAAACCAAACACACAGTTTTATGTCAACATTTTAGGGATCAGACTCAGCCAGTAATGTTTGGGTTAGAACAGAATACAAAATGTACAAAAACACATTTGCAGAAAAAGCGATTGGATCATGGCTTTACAAACGTACCACCCTAATGGGCTAAATGAGAAATAGGGTGGTTGTTTTATAGATCTTTAGTTTTTAATTGAATTTAATTCTACTTGACTTATTTTTTAATTTGGGTTTGTTTCTTTTTAACTAACTTTTCCCAGATAGTTTTAAAACGAGAATACTTATTTGTTAAATAGGAGAGTAGTGTGCCAGAGCTCTAGCAATAATGTTATTATCCCCTACCCTAAGCCTAACCCTAAATGTTGCAGATTAACTTTGTTTCTGAAATTAACACTGTGCTCTCCAAAAAGTATGTATTCATGCATGCTTAGCATACATATTGGGCATTTAGCACTGTAATATTACTGAAAATGGTTCAGAGCTCTTTTACCCTTCCAAAAAGGACTAAGTCATAAGTATGGTCCTATACAGCTTGTTTGAGAAGTGTAGAGGAGAAATTATTGCAGATGGTAATCCTATCTGCAGAAGATGCAGAAAGAAATTTGCAGGTAAAGTGGTTAACACCTCAAATTTAATGAGTAATCTTTAAGACCGTCACTCATTGATATACAGTGAATTCAAGGTAAGGAAATCTTTGGTTCATTGATGTTTAACTTATTAATTGTTTCTCAGTATAAATCTTTAGTGTTACGTGCTCAAATAAGGATTTGACTGTGTATTTAGGGCTTGAAATTCAGTAGACATCAGAAAGAATAAGTTCTGGCAAAAACAAAGTCTGAAATGTTAATACCAAAGTGCTTTTTAAACTCTGGGTGACATCCTGTCATTCTAACACACTTTCATTACCCCTATAGTGTCTGAAACGCCACCTTCTGTTAAACTTAAGGGGGTATTTCTTTCAAGTTTAAAAATGAAGTATCAAGTTCTGATATGATAGTGTTCCACTGTTTATTGCACAAGGAGATCTATCCAGTATATTTTGTTAATTTGAAGCTATGATTAGGTCTTATGAATCAATTTAGAGTTAAACATCAATTAAAAAATTTATACTGTATAAATACATACATTGCACAAAGTGATCTAGGTAGTGTACATTTTAATCAACATGTTGCGCACTTGTTAGGCACTTTTAACCATATTTGTGAAAGTTTGATATCTGTGTATGTTCACTTACTGCAAGAAAAGGATATAAAGCCACAAAGTGTAGAAGACCTATCAGCTATAATCCCATAACATTATTGGTTTTCCAGAGCCTTTGTAGATTTATGTACAGTATAAATACAGTGTGAAAGATACCTTTAGATAGACAATAGCATTGAAACAACTATCTGACCAAACACTAACCTTTAAAATCAAATGTATCGTGCTAAATTTAATTACATATGTGTAACCCACCACCTCTAAAGAAAAGTTAAAAAGAATTTATCATTGCCATTCATTCAGGCATCAGGGTTACCTCACTGTCCCAAGTTTTTCAGGAAGCCTTTATGTATTCCAGCAACCAGTGTGCATTCAGAGAGACTGTTTAGCGCCAGTGGGCACATTACCAAGGCTTAGTGACTTTCAGATTTCCTTTAACCCTTTGACTCGAATGACAGTTGTTATATAGTTAACAGTGCTTAGGGGACTAATGTCGTTCTTGTTCTTCTACTTGATCACAATCATTTTGTCTGTTTCGAAACTAACTTGCACTACGGTCAACTTCAACCAAACTAATTAATGGCGATTTAGTCATACAGTTCTGTATGCATCAGTTTCACTTCCATGTCTACATACGATGGCCAAGTCACTTGTTATCGCTCTTATTTGATCCAACTAATGGTTAGGTTTCAGTTTGTTCTAAAACTAGCTTTACAGCTCCTAATTTACACAACACTGTGTTTTGGTTGATGGCCCTGCTCCGGTCATGAATTTTAATGACATACCTTAGGGTAACTAAACACATAATAATATTAATGAGTTTTTGCAACATGATGTCATTTCATTCCCTAGATAGTAGAAGAATATTTTCCTGAGAGTTATTAAGGCTTAACACTCTAAAGTAGATCATTACATGTCCCCCTGAGGCTGACTCAGGAATTACTTTATTTACATACTATTCTGAGCCCAAGTCAGACTCAGGGTTTAACACCAATGAGGTTAAAAAAATGCAGTAACTGTGGAGAGCAAACTGAACTCACATACCATATTCAGAATTTCAGCTTTTGCCATTAGACTGCTAAAGATAAAAAAGTAACCTATTTAAATAAAGTATTCTTTAATTTCGACTGCTGTTATCTTTCTTAATAATGTTTATTTTAACTGACAGTTGCATATTTATTCTGTGATCCTTATAGCAATTATTCTTGGTTATCATTGGTTGAAAACATTGAATAGATTGATTTTAATTTTACTACTTGATATTGAACCAAAGTAATTTCTGTACGCCACTATAAGTTAATTTAATTATGTACTTAACAAGACAGTTGAATATTGTAAAATGTTACCATTTACCAGCTCACAAAGCTCAAAAACAGTCTTTAAATCAAAAAGTATACCCCAGCCTAGACACAAAATAAACCTGGTCCCAAAATTGAGAAGCAGACTTTGCAGCCAAGTTTAAACTGTATACAATTAAAGGATAGGAGAACCATTAAAACCCCTGTCATCAATGACAAAAGCAGTTCCTTAATCTTTTCAAAGAATTTATTACAAAAGGTAAAACAATAATGCAGGAATCAAAAATGCTTTTAAGGGGCCCAACCCAAAAAGTTTTCAGAAGTAGTTCTTAATTTTAGCATTGTTTTTTTTTTCTGACCCCCTGCTTATCTCAGAATTAGCTGAGGCTCTACCCTTCTTTTTAGGCATTCCTGGTTTCTTCAAAAAAGAGGAACCTTCGAGGCATTTCAAAGAAGGTTTAGTATTGGGACTACTTCTTTGTCTTTTCAACTTGGTACTTTATACCCGGTTCACATCATGTCATTTCAATCTTTCATGATCATAACAATTTACTGTAATTCCCGTTATCCATCCATCCATTATCCAACCCGCTATATCCTAACTACAGGGTCATGGGGGTCTGCTAGAGCCAATCCCAGCCAACACGGGGCACAAGGCAGGAAACAAACCCCGGGCAGGGCGCCAGCCCACCGCAGTAATTCCTGTTGTTTGCTACCAAATACTTTTAATTTACAATTAGAAGACTAATGTGGCCCCAAATTTCAAAACCTGAGCAAAAAATGCAAACAAGCAATGTGAGAATACAAAGAAAAATGAAAACAAGCAAAAAATGAAGAAAACAAAAGACAGTGAAAAACAAAAAGGGAAACAGAAATTCTTGTCAAACTGGGTACAGCAGATCTGTGAGCACACAGCTTTGTATGACTAACATGTTTTCTTGTGTGCCTAATCCAAATTGGAAAGTGAGGAGCACCTGCCTTTAAACAAGCGGCCTTAGTATTTCAAAAATTCAAGCTGCAAGTATGCAAAGTTGACAAAAAAGTTTTTCAGGAACTTTTCATGTTTAGTAAAAGTCCTTGAGTAGATTGTCTGGTTTCTTCCTACTGATCCACTTACTTGCTTTTTTTCTAGTGAGGTTTTTTTTATATTTGGTTTTTACATTTGAACTTTTTGCCTTTTTTTCCCATTTTGTTTTTAATTTTCACTGTTTGTGTTTTCATTTTTGATTTGTGTTTTTGTATTTGTTCTGCTTTTTCATTTTTTATGTGCTTTTTCATTTTTTGCATTTTCCTCATTTTTGTTGTCATGTCCTGTCATTGTTCATTTTGTTTTAAGTTTTTTTTTTTTTAATGTTGATGTTTTTGTTTAATTGTGCTTACTTTTTAATTTTAAATCATAATGGGCCTAAAAGAAATGGCCAAAATTAAGTAGCAAGGTCACATAAAACATGTACCACCTAATAATCAGCAACTGCAGAACCTTAAAACAAAATCCAGACCACTTTACTCTTGGTCCACCCCTGATTCCTGTACTCAATAATAAAATGACTAAGATAGTATTATGGGCCAACTAGCAGATGAATCAAACAATCAGGAAAATAACTAAAATATAAACCTAATGCCCTGTCCATACTACTAAATATATGTTTAAAAATACAAACATTAGTCTACATTTTTGCCTTGTGTCCACACTACCCTTGTGTTTCCAACGCCCAAGAACGCAAACTACTGAAAACACTCGCCAGAGCTGTATACTTCTAAAAATGCAGTCTCTGTGTTGTAATGTGGATGGGCAAAACACAGATTTTTAAAAATACGCAATCTAATCGGACTTGTTTGTTCATGCTTACTGTATTTCAACATAGCAGACATACAAGAGTTGCTTTCCATGGTGCTTGTTTGTGTTGTTTACTTACTGTATATGAATGTAAATTGTGTTTTGTACAGTTTGAACACCGCATACATGTGCAAAAGGAAAATAATTTACTGGTTGACACACTTTTGTGATAAATCCTATAGCTGGTGGTATTACTTTTGTAGTGAAAAATTCAGAACCCTATGAAAATCATATTATAAATAAACTCATATAAATATTTATTACTTACACTTGATCCGTTCAGTATTGTGAGGCGTATTCTGCAGCAAAATTAATGACGCTTAACAAAGTGGACAGGTATAGAGTGCAGTATTTACAAGAATACTGGACAGAGACACACGCTTGCATTTATTTATTTATGTAATTTCTCTACTGGAGTTACTTTAACAACTGTTTTGTGCAAGAGGTACTTAGTCCTCTCATGAATGAATATTGAGCTGAACGCAGTGTTACAGTGTTTAGATGTGTTCATAATAATTACTTGTGAATGGTTTAAAATCACCTCAGTTTTTTTTTGCCTAGTACAAAGAAACCCCACATATAATATACCATTCAACTCATCTTGATGTCTAGATATACAAGATGTCCATTTTTGAGGTACCTTCCTATTATGGTCCTCTAGACTATTTTCATGGGTATATTTTGGGCAGGAAAGTACAGACTTGTGATAATGAATACACCAATAGGTGTTTTCTGCAAAAAATGTTCAGAGGGACTTGAAGTTGCACATATCACATTATTCAACGCTGGAGATTCACCCCAAAAGGGAATACAAAGGGTCAAGTTTACTTTTCCACAAAACTAAGGACTACCCCTAGTATGTTAAAATCGACACATTTCAAATATAAGTATGTGGGATATCATTTTAGACTATCATTTTCAGTGCTTATGAATATGACACTATTTTTATTTCTGATCCTATATAGGGATCTTGCACTCCATTAATTTATGTCAGAGGGTGAAAAATTACAATTTCAATAACAATTGGGAATATTTAGACTTCTAAATGTTTAAATTAAACCACACATTTTAATATTTCAAATATTTAATGTAACTACGCTTTTTTATTTACTTTTACCTTATGAAGTAAATCATTACATTTGTTATGAATACCCCAATTAGTTTACACTAATTCAGAGTTGAATTTAATGACAAGCCTACCATCAAAAGTTCTACAGAGACCCTTAAATGTAATCAATGCATTAATGTGACACAGGGACAATTTACTACAGTTCTTTTTTTAATGCTGTAAGTGAACTGTCATAGTCTTGCACCTGCTGATATTTTTGAAACATCATTGTACATAATAGAATTTTATTTTCACACTGCTCTGAATTTTTCACTACATCTTCCCTTATAAGGATTTTTCCACCTGCTGCACGCATGCCCAGTGTATCTGAATATCTGCTTCATAAGTGTCTTTGGCCATGTTAGTGTGGATGAGAATACTTTGGTAAACAATGTGAAAGTGCTAGTATGGAAGGTGATCATTTTCATTTAAAAAGGCTATTCTTAATTGAAAACATAGTACTGCTGACATAGCCTAAAATTGAAATACAAAGGTTTAAAGATTGTGCTATTATTGATCTTGGCTTTAGCCAAACTAGCAGTCTTGTCGTTAAAGGTAAAGGATATAGCTTCAGTCTTGTTAGTTTATGCTACTATTTATATAATTTGAATGACCAATTGGGAAAGTTGACTATTTCCAGGGATGTTTCTCCACCGTTTTACCCAGATCAAAAACTTGCCGCGGGTAAATTGTATATCAGAAGAAGAGTGGATGTGTCCAATAAAATAAAATGTTTGGGTAAGATGGAGAAATTCAGAGTAGAAGGTAAGAAGTGACAGATGGGAGAACAGGATGTGTGAAAGTTATGGGTTCTTTTTGGGAATACGAGTAGCAGTAGGGGTCAGGGACATCCCATATTTAAGACTGATTCAGTGGGATTAATCTATAAAACAGATGTAACCAAATAAGTCTGAGATTAGGATTTTTGTGTTGTATCTTGTATAAAATTAAATTGTAATTGATCATACACACTAAACTTAATAAATAGACTTTTAATGGCAGCAGCTCTAGGATGTACTGTACATGCCAAAAGATGAGAATCTTTAAAATAACATGACCTGACAATCATTTGATTGAGTTCTTCCAAATTAGCCATCATCATGCAAAGCATTTGAAGTAGTAAATATACTACAGTGGAACCTCGGTTCACGAACGTCTCGGTACACATACAAATCGGTTTATGACCAAAAAGTTTGCCAAACTTTTGCCACGGTTCATGACCACACACTCGGTATACGAACAAGCCAGTTTCCCTTTCGGTTTGTACATGTTCAGTCTCTCCTTGTGCAGCGAGCAAGAGAGAGAGAGCGCGACACACACACACACAGAGGCACACACACAGGTGCTCCAGGCTCGCGAAAGAGACACACGCACACACGAAAGAGAGAGAGAGAGATCGCACGAGAGAGCGAGCGAGAGAGGTAGGGCTGGATGTATAAGGTAGAAAAGGCTTGTTTTTGTTTTCAGTTCTGTTTACAGCGATCGGTTCATAGCGTGCATTGTGGCAATGTTACTTTTCTTGGTGGTTTATTAAATTATGGATTTTTAAAATGTTCATTTTTTTCCCTGTTCTTAAAACTCATTAAAAAAAGTGTTTTTAGTGAGCGGTTCCTAGCACTATAGCGCAAACTATTGCAGTGTTAGTTTTCTCTGTTGTTCAAGGTTTTCTCAGTGTTATTCAATGTTTTTACATTTAGTTCACTATTACGCTGTGCATTCTATGGTGTTATTAACTATATTTGTGCTTAAAAACTAAAAAAATATATATTTACATACAGTCCGTACGGTCGGGAACAGATTAATTGTATTTACATACAATCCTATGATGGAAATTGCTTCGGTTCACGACCAAATCGGTTTACGACCAGAGTTTTGGAATGAATTATGGTCGTGAACCGAGGTTCCACTGTATTTACTGTGAGTTTCATTTTTCCATGCTGTTACCAGCTGACCTTCATTTGCTTTAAAGAAAGATAAGTTAAGTCTCTATGATGTTTTTGATTAACCTGAATATTACAATATTTTGTATTTTGTTCCCAGTGTATTGTATTTGTAAATGTCATCAGAGCCTTTCCAATGTTAACTGTACTATATAAATGTACATTGAACTGAGTAACATACTGTAACATATAAATATATACTTTTTAGCAAGCTGTTGTAAAAGACACAGATAAAGAGTTGGGGCACCACTTTAGTAAACCCAAAGAATTGGATGTCAACAAAAAAAACATGCAATAATAGCAAATCTGTTTTTGCAGACTGAAGTTCAGTGTTGAACTGGGAGCAAGATGGCTGTTTTCTAGGTTAAGAAGTTAAGAGGCAGGAAGGGGCGGGTCTAGGAGGATGGACAGTGGAAATGACATCAGCTATGCAGAGGCTGTCTTCCATCCTGCAGAGGGAGAAGAAGAGAAGGCATTAGCATACAGCGCCAATCCCCTGGTCCAGCAGGTAATTATCATCACCAAAGCCCTTAAACTCTCTCCCATGTGCACCAGCGTGACACTGTAATTATAGATACTGTACATAAAGACAAACTAAAGCCAAACACAAGAAGAAGAAAATCAATGAATTTCTTGCAACTATAAATCTAAAGGCAAGCAATGCATATTGTTTAAATGGAAAGTAAAAGGAAATTATATCTTAAGAAAGTCCAGGCATTTTAAAAGTAGTTTTAACAAAAGATTTTTTTTAAACTTCTCATAATACAAGGTGCAGAGATCAATATGTCTGTGAATAGTTGCTTCTCAATACTCTTTTAATGCTTTGAACATGAGCACTTTGAGCTGAAAGACACTATTTGTAGTTGTTAAATAAAAACTTGACATGTATCTCTTGAATGAGATATACCAATTTTTTTTTTCAAATAAATTGTGATGTTATATAGCTGAAGTGTTTTTTTTAGTTAGTCATTCTCAGGCACAAATAGAAATGACTTTAAAAGTTGCACATTTCAGAATATGGGCAAATATTTTTCTATTAGTTCCAGAAAACTTTTTTAAAGTAATAAATTAGGGAACACTTGAACACCTAGAAATATGCCTGATTTTCAAAGGCTGCCCGTCTTTTGCCCTGTACTTTTCAAGAAATGCATTTTCGTTAAAAGATAAATAACACTGGTAACCAAGTTGTCTGCTGATATGCTGCCTCGTTGCTCCATTGGAGAAAATTATATTCTTCAGTAATGAATGCTTGTTGTATAGTCTTTAACAAAGGTGCTGGGGTAAGTGACCTGTGACAATCAAGCTTTATTCTGTAAGGACCTTGTCAACTTATTTTCAAAGCATTTTCAAACTGTGCTGATTAATAAACAGCCTGATGATGAAGTTGAACTTTCTTTGAGTCTCTGCTGGAGGTGTCTTTTAGACCTGCAGATCTACAGCATGACTTCATGAATCTTGACAGATTCACTATTCATTTTCCTGTGTGTGGCAGGGAGGCTGACCCTCCCTGTTCTTGCCATGGGCAGCATCATATTATGTTCAGTTTTACATGAAGAAGTCCGTATTTGCACCTCCAGTGCTTGAGATTCCTACTGTGTACTGTGAGACATTTTTTTTCTTTCCTATTTAAAATGAAAGTAAAAGTGACAATGTCTTCAGAAAATGGATAGCTAGATTGCTGACAGGAGATGCTTGTTAATTATTATCTAATTATTATTTGTTATTTAATTATTTTTCAGGAACTGATCAATGAATATTTGCTTTTGTTTTCATTATTGGCTTTTATTTGTTACTAGCTGGCCCAGTCTGTGATAAATCATAGACTGCTGGTTTACCATTTAAATCTAAGTTGAAAAATGTCAGCTATTTCAAATTAATTTCCCAGGGGATGTTAATCCCTTTCTGCATGAGGTTCTATGGTTTATCTAACCATGAAGCAGTATGGTCCTTTCTCAGAAGGTGCAACATTTTAGCACCCATAAAGATAAAAGCAAAAGACCTGGGGCCTCATGCATAACGCCATACAAAGAAGTCACAGTAAAACATGGCATATGGACAAAAGCAGAAATGTGCGTGCACACAAAAAAATCCAGATGCACTCATCTGTGCTTTCGCCAACTTCCACGTTCTACCACTACATAAATCCCAGTCATCGTGAAAAGTAACGCACATGCACATGCCTGCTGCCACTCCTCTTTAAATATGAAATCAATATAAATAGCCCTTAAGCTCAGCATTCTGTGAAAAGGCAATGGAAATGCACCGGGGAAAATAGAAGAATTTCAGCGAATACCAAGTGAAGGCAAGGAAAAACGTACTATTTGTTGGTTTAAACAGTGGTATAAACAATAAAAGGAAGTTGATTGAGTGACATTGAGTGTTGTAGAAACTCGAAAGCTCAAGTTCACAAAGTTGTACAGTTCCCAAAATTAAAAAGAAGTTGTCAGGCATCAAAGTCACCGTGAAAAGGCAAGTCATGGCATATGAAAGCTTATTAGGGTACAGATAAAAGAAAAAAAAATAGGGACATGGTGGGAAAAAAGCTTGAAATTTCCACTTTAATCACGTGGTTTATTTTGTCATGAAAGTAGAACATCATAAACTTCATCTTAAAATCGTTTAATTTACTAATTTCTAAAATCCCATCGTAACTAAAGTAGCATGTTAAATGCTTTGCTTTGTATGTGTTCTTCTATGTGCTCTATGTGTCAATCACTACATGTTTCTTAAGCGGGCTTTCTCTTCCTCCAGCAGGACACAGATTACATTCATGATATCACAGCTCTCTGAATAATTTAAGCACTGAGATTTATACTTGATATCATTTTCATGATGCTAGGAATTAAAGCATGTATTAAATATGGGAACACGGTGGCGCAGTGATAGTGACGAGCTGGCATTCTGTCCAGAGATTGTTCTTCTTGCCTCCCGCCAAGATGCTTGCTGTGCCGTACGCAATCTTTGATGAAATAATTTATTGCAGCAGTACTGTCTCTTTCAAACATACTAACCCCCAATTCCTTTCATTCCTTTTTTTTCTCCAAGTACTAGGGATGCACCGATACTGGTATCGGCCTCGATACCACATTTTCTAAAGTACTCGTACTCGTTAAAAGTCCCCTGATACTGGGGACCGATACCACGGTCTGAGAAATGTCTATGTTTGAGCGCCGTGTAAGGGGTTAATCACAGGCGCCGAGTGCCCGCCCCCAGGCCCCGGCTGCAGCTCAGAGCGGGGAGAAGGCGAGGTGAGACATGTCAGCCGTGTGGAACTATTTCACTATTTCAAAGTGAATGAAGACGACAAAACAAAGGCAGTCTGCAAATTGTGCTCAGCGAAATTGTCCAGAGGAGGCTCAAAAGGTAGCGCATTTAACACAAGTAATTTAATCAAGCATCTAAAATCCCAACACGACAACGAGTACAAAGAGTTTACCCACGCTTCTAAACCAACACAACCCACGTTGCAGCAAACTCTTGCAAGACGAGAGAAAATGTCCAGAGACAATCCACATGCTGTGAAAATAACACAGGCAATTATCGAGTACATTGCATTGAGTGACCAGCCACTCGGAGGTAGAAAATGTGGGATTCCTCCCACATTTGTTCTGGAGCCCAGATATGATGTCCCAAGCCGCCGCTACATGATTGACACGGAGCTCCCTAAACTACACGACTCAGTGAAAAAACATATCCACAGCCTACTACAAGCCTCCTCTGCATTTAGTTTCACCACGGATATTTGGACAAGCAGTGTTAGCCCCGTGTCGCTAATTAGCCTAACCTCCCAGTGGATAGATGAGAGTTTCACGCCGCAACGAGCCATATTACATGCAAAACAATTCCGTGGCTCGCACACCAGCCAGGCTATAGCGCATGTGTTTGAGGAAATGCTCCAGACATGGGGTATACCTAAAACATCAGTACATGTTGTGCTTCGTGACAATGCCAAAAACATGATTAAAGCCATGAATGACGCAGGGCTCCCAAGTCTGCCGTGTGTCGCGCACGCGCTCCAACTGGCTGTTCACGAGGGCTTATTAGCACAGAGGAGCATAGCTGATGCTATAGCAGTGGGGCGGAAAATAGTTGGGCATTTTAAACATTCCGCTTTAGCCTACTCCCGCCTCGAGGACATTCAGGGACAGCTCAACCAGCCAATAAATAGACTGCAGCAGGACGTACAGACGCGCTGGAACAGCAATTACATGCTCCAGTCCCTCATTGAGCAAAAGCGAGTGCTGGGGGTGTATGTGTCCGAGCATGAACTCCCTGACTATCTCACCGCTCACCAATGGGCTCTTATGGAGAAGACTGTTGCCATCCTCGCCCCCTTTGAGGAACTAACTAAAAAAGTGAGCAGCTACGACACACTAGCCTCTGATGTCATCCCAGCTGTGACTGTGCTAGTGAGACTTCTAAACAGAGAAACAGACGAGGACCACAGCGTCAAGACAATGAAAGCAACCTTACTGGCAGCTGTCAAGAAGCGCTTCAGTGACGTCGAGACCAACCCACTGTACTTCATCTCCACAATACTTGTCCCAAGGTAAAGTGTGTGCTATAGGTATTCAATGATAAACTACAGTACTAAATGTAAGATTAATTTCCATCTCAAATATTATATTATATTTTTGTAACTAAAATACACAAATACAAATGTATGCAATATATATAATATGAAATATATTTCCCTTATTACTACCAGAAAGCCAAATGGCTGGCATTTGTGACAGTGGTTTAGGGGAAACTAAAATCAGTCCTATTTTTCCACATATTAATACATTCATGAATTTTGTTCAGGTATAAAGATCACTTCTTCTCCAACAACACTGCTCCGAAGGCCAAGCTGCACCTGAAGCAGGAGCTGCAGATGATGTCCAGAGCTGAGGCAGAGGGGAGTTGGGCAGAAGCTGCAGAACCTCCTGCTAAACTGTTCCTCAAGGCCCAGGCCAGCACTAGCAGCAGTCTGGACACTGTATTTGAAGAAATCGCTAAGGAGCAGCCCCAGGCAGCACAGCCGCTGGCAGCAGGTGCTGCCATTGAGCTCAACACATACCTCGGAGAGGCCCCAAGCCCTCGTGAAGACAGTCCTCTGAAGTACCGGGGTGTCAACAAAACCAGGTTCCCCACTTTGGCTAAAATGGCCCAGAAATACCTCTCAGCCCCATGTAGCAGTGTGGAAAATGAAAGGCTTTTTAGCTCAGTGTCACACATTATAGATGAAAACAGAAACAGGCTGACTGCTGATAATGCAGAAAAGCTACTTTTCTTAAAAAAAAAACCTGCCACTCACTTTTTCTAAATAGGCTCCATTAAGTGAGTCGTCTTTGACTTGATGTTAATACCTACCTCAGTTGCACTGACTGCCACAGTTCTATGTTGGTGAATGCTGTTAGTTTATTCAAATATTGTGCACTAAATAGCAAAGATGTTTATTAATGCCCCTTGTGTTGTCCAAAGCGGCAGAGTTTACAACAAACTGAAAAAAATATTTGAGTTGCACTGTCACTGTTTAAATTTTTTTTTAAATTATTTATTCTGTAATATGTTGCATGCAACATGCTTTTCATTTTAAATAAATGTTCTTAATTCCAAACTAGTCCCTTGTTTTTTTTGTTAAATTATATGACTAAAGCTGTTACCTGTAAATTTAAATCATGTTTTTATTAAGTACTCGGTATGGTTTTCCAAAAAAGTGGTATCGGTGCATCCCTACCAAGTAACCAATCACCACACAATCAGCTCAATAATAGACGTTAAGCCATCTGTTAGCTTAGAACTCCGATTCTTCAAAACTTTTAAGGAACATTGAAATATCTACGTAGTACTTGTTTAATTATTCTATCCATCTATCCTTCCAGTGTCGGGCCAGCTCCAGCAAGAATACAGCGCAAGGCAGGAACAATCCCTGAACGGGGCGCCAGCTCCTTGCTAGCGCTGCAACACCGTGTCCTCACATGTTTAATTATTAACAATATAGACTATTTAAATGATGTTAACATTTCACCTATATAATGTAATAAACATATTTTGCTACATTTCATCTTAAAAATGATATTGTCGTCATATGTAAAAATCTAAAGTGGCTCAGGTTGTGCAATATTATAACTGTATCACAAGTTTACAGTGAGGTAATTATACTTATAAGTACAAACAGTTCTACAAGGAGCACTTGATGGATTGATTTATTATGTTTATAGTTCTTGGGATGAAACTGTTTCTGAACCGCGAGGTCAATACAGGAAAGACTCTGAAGCGTTTGCCATATGAGAGCAGTTCAAATAGGCAGCATGGCTGAGGCGGCATGTGCTATATGCTGTATACCAATAATTCTCTTTCCGATCAGCTGCTGTAGAGCTGTGATTCCACACTCAGATACAGTGATATAAATACTCTGAATGGTGCAGTGAGAGTAATATGGAAAAAGATGATCCACTGTGGCAACCCCTAACGGGAGCTGCTAGAAGAAGAAGAAGGTGCAGTAAGAGTAACAATGCGAAAGCAGCTACGGCCATTCCGTGGACCATTATCTTGTTACGGGTTAATTACAATCAGATGCCTTAAACTTATTAACAATATGCGGTTAATTTCAGTGTATATGATAAAGCAGTGTCAGGGATGTCGATCTAAAAAAGAAAGGGAAACCACACTGGAACAAATGCACTGCTTTGACACTGGGTGCTGCCAGTTTGCAAAACCGAGCGGAGAACTTGTGCACGCCAGGGTTTGAGCTAGCGTGAACATGTGCGTGGCTTTACACAAAGTTTAGGTTTTATACATCGCGATTTGAGCGTGGAAATGGGTGTATGCAACATTTTTGTGTGTACGCACCGTTTATACATGAGGCCCCTGTTTGATTGCATGTTATCTAAAAAGTTTTTACTCTTTTTCGGGTGGAGGTTGATTTGTTTCGAAACCTAGTATTGTTAAACTTGATTTGCGTGTAAGGAATGTTATCTGATTTTAATAAAATGTTAAAAAAGATTTTACTTATTTATCATTGGTTTCGCCAAATACGCTGGGTAGACTTTCAATTTCTAAAGTGAAACGTTTGCTTTCTGAAAACACTGAGAGATCCATGATACTAAAGTAATACTTTGAAATAATTTTTTCATTTGTTAATACAAACTCTGTTGGATTTTTCAATGTCTCTGTTTTTTGTTGAAGGAGATTTTACTAATTATATCTGAAATTCCATTGTCATCATTTTGAGTTTCACTGGCTCTTTTATTGCATCTTCAAGCTGCATCTGCCTCATGTCTATGAAATTTCGCTTCTTCAGAATCATTTATACATCATTTGCTTTTAAATTTATATTATTCTACTCTTTCCTGTAGCCTCTGTTCCTAATCTTACCATAGCCATTCATTGTCTTGAGTCTGACACACATCTCTCTGGTGCTTTTCATGTATCCGAGGTATTTTCATATTTGACATTTGAAAGCTAAATTTCTTGAATTTCAGCAAGACTGTTTTTTTTCTGAAGCAAAACTGTCTCCACCTTCCTTTAATTGCTTTAATTGCTTCTTTAAAGCTTCCTTTAATTGTAAATGCTGGATGGGGAGAAACAGACTTACATAACCAGACTATTTGCTTATGAACGATGAAAAAGATAGAAAATCAGACATATGAAGACTGTAAAAATGCATTATTAGGAGAATTATGACAAGGCACAAAGAAAACACATCCTTAACCATATCACCCTATCCTACTCACTCTATGATAGGGTGAAATGGAGTTGAGCAGTAAGCACTGAAGGAGTAGGCCCTTAATGAAGTGCAGGAATTAGGAAAGGAATATTGTGTTTAGGCCAATTATTTTAAGGCAAAAGTCCATTTGAACATTCAGTCCAAACTAAAGAGTATATTGTATTGTTATCCAGTTATATTTTTGAATTTTATTCATTCTCACAGCCATCTTGTGTGACTTGAGTGCACAGCAGCTTTTCCCAGTTGTCAGGGAAACCTTCCCATCATTGGAGGTGTGGCTTCTGGGTTTGTATACTACTGGTAATTGCAGCGATGGGCTTTAAAAGTCAGCTGTTTTGCTGTGTCTTTATCCTGCCTGCGGATAAGATAAAAAAACTTAGTTTTGATTATTCCTTGTTTTCTGTATTTATCTCTTGTGTTCCTGACTTTGATTTTCATCTTGCATTTTGGCATCACCGCGGTGGGCTGGTGCCCTGCCTGGGGTTTGTTCCTACCTTGTGCCCTGTGTTGGCTGGGATTGGCTACAGCAGACCCCCCGCGACCCTGTTTTAGGATATAGCGGGTTGGGAAATGACTGACTGACTGATTTTGGCATCATTGTTTTGGCACTTTTCGATCTGCTGGCTTTCACCCTTTTCTGTTTCGCATCTCTCTCCTGGTTTGTCCTTTAATTACCTTGTTGTTGTTTCCTGACGTAACATCCCCAGAAGTAAAATTGAGTTTTATGGTGAAAGGCTCAAAGATCTTTAGTTTATAAAGAGAAGATTTTTGGGAAATTTGAGAGAGAGAGCCAGATGTCCTCCAGCATGAGACCAGAGCATGTTTATCTGCAATAGTACCTAATGATATGTAAAATACTCTGCTGGGAGGAAAATGAATATTACAGGCAAGAAAGAATAAAAGAGTTTTGGCAATAAAGATCTCATATCAAAAGCCATAGGATTAGTCCCAGAATACAGGACTTCACAATAAACTCATTTCAATATGCTTACTGAGAGTAATGTAAAATCTATGCATATTTAAAACTGTGTATTCTGATAGTTGGATTATTTTTTCAACAGGAAGTAATGTCTGTAACTGATTTTCTACTAGAGTGGAAATTATGTGGATGGTTAGTTTTCTAAGACAGGTAAAAAAGAGCAAGGAGAAAATGAGTGGAACAAAGGGAAATTCCACATATTCCAAGGAGTGACCTTAGAGAGAAAACCTTCATTTCTGGAGCCCAGAATTTTGGAGTAGATTAGATTATATAAACTTTATTAATTCCAAGGGGAACTTCAGATGCATGCAGCAGCAGAAACATAAAAACAAGGAGAAATAATAGCCAATGGATCAATCAATCTAATTCCATGTAAATAAATATAAATATGTATAAATAATTTAAGAAATATATATTGTTCAGATATGTCAAAATGGAATTTCAAAATAAACTTAATGAATGCCCCAGAGGGAACACTAAAATACCTGATAGCAGTGGGCAGAAAAGATGCCCAGAGAACTGTCAAGAGCACTGAATTATCAAAAAATTCACAGAAGGAAGCAATACCCAGCTTTGTCCACTTTGGTAAACAGGTGGTCTGCCTGCCAATATTCACCTTTTCACCTAGCTGTGAAAAGTTGTGGAATGTGAGTACTACTCAATTCACGCAATAGTCCTTCATGACACTACAGTTGTAAAGCATATACAATGAAAGGACCATAGGTAGAATGGAGGGACTTAAACACAATAGTATTAAATGGAATGTGAGATGCAAGAAGCAAATACATAGGGATCTAGGATTTCTGTGGGAGGGCTAATTCATAACCATGCACAACATCAGGAGGGGACCCATTCATATTGTAAATTAATTATAAAATGGGGATAAATTGATCTGACTTTGGTCTTTTTTGAGGGCCTTCATAGAATTTTTGATTTTTCAGTTGTATGAGGTCCTCACTTATATATTGCTCGGTGTTGATTACTGCTGAGGCACCTCCATTGTCTGCACTTCGGATAGTAATTAAAGTTTCATTGGCAAAGTCTTCAGAACCGTACAGTTCTGCCTGGAAACATCATGGAGTCTTTTGTTGTGGATGGATTCAACCTTAAATACATCTCTTAAAACTAGTTGAGTAAACATCTGAATATGAAGGTCAGGAACACGTATGGCCATAAATGTAGATTTCATAGGCAAACCTCTTGGTATAGTGGTTACCAAATTGTTTTTTGAAAAAACTCTCATTTTCAGTTTTCTAAAAAAAAATTACATTATTTACCCTAGCGTCAAATGCACTATGCATTGGAGTCAGAACAAACAAAAGACCGTTTTTATTAAAATTTTAGTTTCAGAAATAGACAAACCCTTAGATGAAATATTAATTAATCACTGAAAATTAACCCCTCTGCATTTTCTGGTTACAAATGAAGGATGCTACTTTGAGGTCCATGGCTGCCAGGATAGGATCTGACTCCCCATGATGCAGTATTGCATTAAGCAGTTTCAGAACATAATGGTTTTAAGACAAACACTGAAACTGAATTAACATAAATATTCATTATAATTGAAATACCTCTAATGTAAACTTGAGGCCATGTCACATTACATGACTTGTCCTAATTTTCAGTTTTAGCCTTTGTTTACATAATCTTACTGAGTTGTAGGCAGAAGATGGTGCATTTCCATTCACTGAGTTGCGTAATGTGGCATACCCAATGGCACAGTACAACTAGTCTGTGACTTTCTCCTTGGTTTTAGTCAGGAGTGGATTCTGCGGCATGAGAGCGGAGAACCAATGCATGCTTCTCTGGAGATGCAATGGATATGATGCAGCAACAAGGAAAGAGGAACACACATGTTTTGAACCTCACAAACAGGAGAGGAGATTGTCTACCTGATGTCTCATATTTTATGTACCACAATAGAATGGAAAAAAGAAAAAAGGGCTGAGATTATGGCTGAACTTGCATAACTTGTAAAGCCACTTTTGGGCACGTTAATATTAGACGTCACAAAATGTGGCAAGCACAATTGTGCTGAAAGGTAGGCCACAGTAGGTAAAAGTAACACGGTGAGTGATTTTCAATCATTTAAATTGACATGGTCCAGTGACAGGATCAGCAACCACAATCAGCAAGTCTGACACGCCCCACGACTTAGTCGCATAATGTGACATCAGCTAGCAGTTTTATTAGGGCAGCATGGTATGACTGTGGTAAGTGTTATGACCTTACATCTGCAGGTTCTTGGTTTGGGCACAGGTACCAGCTATTTGAGGCAGTTCCCAATACACACATACACACATGCTGTCTGATTTCCATTTTATGTCTCTCTACATGCTCAGGTTCCTCATGTGAGTTGATGCCTACTAAAAGACGATTTTCTGATTTTTTTTTTTCTAGTTTTCCCTTTACAATCCGTCAGATATTAACATTAAATTATACCTTTTGCATTTAGCAGAGATTCACTCAGATTACTCCATAATTAGATTTTTAAAAATTTTACAAGAAACACTGTACTGAAGTTGTTTGCCATGTACAATTAAATAATAACTTAATCATCAACTCTTCACCCATTATATCTTTAAAAGAACAGTAAATACAGTCTTACATTTGCACTTGTCTGTAATTTTAATGCCAAAGCACTTACTACACTCTGCCACACCAAACAGAAAGATTTTTAGAAGAATCATAAAAATAAGTGAGATTATATAAATGATTCTGAAAGCCATCAACAAATGAATCAGACTGCCTTGCCATTTAGACTAAGAACATTTGCTTAAAATATGCCTATTTGTGTCCATTATTAAGAAGCACTTGTTACAGTATGATTAGCAGCACAGCAATCTCTTCAATTTATAAGTATGCATTTTTATAGCAGACAGGAAAGACAATTACTTAAAAACAAATTAAACAAACATGCATTGGATGTTTCCTGATGCAAAGCTACCTGTAAGTTACTTGAAGGTGTAATGTTTTTCTTTTATAATTCACCCTTAAGGTGGCATTGTGTCTCACAACTGTATACTTTAAATTGGTCCAGTGGAGTAAATATGGGATCTGCTAACCTTGGTCTTGCCTTATCACTGAATACTGCCAACATTGATTCTGCCAGTCTGTTTCCCTGATATGGATTAGGCTGGTTTTAATAATTCATATTAATTTGTTAATGCAAAGAAATGTTCCTTTGTACTATACTGAAGTAAAGAAGAAAAGTATGGTGATCCTGTTTAATATATCCCTTTTATAACTTTGAATCAATTCTTAAGTTTTATTTTACATTTTATTGAATTTATTATAATCAAATAACATTCCATACAAGCAAGTCATGTTTTACAAAACTAGGTTTGAAACAAATCAAATGCGAAAGAGAGCGAGGCCAATAGAGTAAAACTTTAATAGTAGCAAAAATAAATAGAATAAAAAAGGGGAGAGAATCTGCTTCCTCAATTTAAATGCTTATTCTAAAATGTTATTGATTAGATCCTGTATGGTTTTGAAAAAGTTTTGTACAGATCCCCTAAGTGAGAATTAGATTTTTTCCATTTTCAAATAGTATAAAACATGTTACCCAGTGACTTAAAAGAGGTGAGTTAGGATTCTTGCAGTTCAGCAAGATAAGTCTGCGTGCCAGTAGTGTAGTAAAGGCAATTACAGTTTGTTTGTCCTTCTCCACTTTAAGCCCATCTGGGAGTACACCAAACACAGCTGCGTAATGGATTAGGAGGGATTGTGACACCAAGACTGTCTGAAAGGCATTTAACAATTTTGGTCCAAAATGATGTTAATTTGGTGCACATCCAAAACCTGTGGGCCAATGAGGCTGGAACTTGATTGCAATGTTCACAGGCTGGATCTTGCCTTGGAAACATTTTGGACAATTTTAAATGAGACAGATGTGCTCGACATACAGTGCATCTGGAAAGTATTCACAGCGCATCACTTTTTCCACATTTTGTTATGTTACAGCCTTATTCCAAAGTGGATTAAATTCATTTTTTTCCTCAGAATTCTACACACAATACCCCATAATGACAACGTGAAAAAAGTTTACTTGAGGTTTTTGCAAATTTATTAAAAATAAAAAAACTGAGAAATCACATGTACATAAGTATTCACAGCCTTTGCTCAATACGTTGTCGATGCACCTTTGGCAGCAGTTACAGCCTTAAGTCTTTTTGAATATGATGCCACAAGCTTGGCTCACCTATCCTTGGCCGGTTTCGCCCATTCCTCTTTGCAGCATCTCTCAAGCCCCATCAGGTTGGATGGTAAGCGTCAGTGCACAGCCATTTTAAGATCTCTCCAGAGATGTTCAATCGGATTCAAGTCTGGACTCTGGCTGGGCCACTCAAGGACATTCACAGAGTTGTCCTGAAGCCACTCCTTTGATATCTTGGCTGTGTGCTTAGGGTCGTTGTTCTGCTGAAAGATGAACCGTCGCCCCAGTCTGAGGTCAAGAGTGCTCTGGAGCAGGTTTTTATCCAGGATGTCTCTGTACATTGCTGCAGTCATCTTTCCCTTTATCCTGACTAGCCTCCCAGTTCCTGCCACTGAAAAACATCCCCACAGCATGATGCTGCCACCACCATGCTTCACTGTAGGGATGGTATTGGCCTGGTGATGAGTGGTGCCTGGTTTCCTCCAAACGTGACACCTGGCATTCAAATAAAAGAGTTCAATCTTTGTCTCATCAGACCAGAGAATTTTGTTTCTCATGGTCTGAGAGTCCTTCAGGTGCCTTTTGGGAAAATCCAGGTGGGCTGTCATGTGCCTTTTACTAAGGATTGGCTTTCGTTTGGCCACTCTACCATGCAGGCCTGATTGGTGGATTGCTGCAGAGATGGTTGTCCTTCTGGAAGGTTCTCCTCTCTACACAGAGGACCTCTGGAGCTCTGACAGAGTGACCATCGGGTTCTTGGTCACCTCCCTGACTAAGGCCCTTCTCCCCCGATCGCTCAGTTTAGACGGCCGGCCAGCTCTAGGTAGAGTCCTGGTAGTTTCGAACTTCTTCCACTTACGGATGATGGAGGCCACTCTGCTCATTGGGACCTTCAAAGCAGCAGAAATTTTTCTGTAACTTTCCTCAGATTTGTGGCTCGAAACAGTCCTGTCTCAGAGGTCTACAGACAATTTCATGCTTGGTCTGTGCTCTGACATGAACTGTCAACTGTGGGACCTTATATAGACAGGTGTGTGCCTTTCCAAATTATGTCCAATAAACTGAATTTACCACAGGTGGACTCCAATTAAGCTGCAGAAACATCTCAAGGATGATCAGGGAAACAGGATGCACCTGAGTTCAACTTTGAGCTTCATAGGAAAGGCTGTGAATACTTATGTAAACTTAAGTAAACTTTTTTCACGTTGTCATGTAGAGAATTCTGAGAAAAAAAATGAATTCAATCCATTTTGGAATAAGGCTGTTACATAACAAAATGTGGAAAAAGTGAGGCGCTGTGAATACTTTCCGGATGCACTGTATAATCTTAAACTGAATAATTGTATGCTTTGAGCATATGGAGCTAGAGTGAATTCTGTGCATGGCTGCCTTCTACTCCTTTTCTGAAATGTTGAGTAAGAGATCTTTGAAAGGAATGGATTGTAAAAAATTTTTATATATTACAGAAATGCTGTCCTCAAGACTGATCAATATTTCTTCCGGAATAGAGGTTGGTGGGAGGTGAGGAAAATTGGGCAGATTTTGTTTAACAAAGTTTCTAATTTAGACGTAGTGAAAGAAATGTGTTGGTGGAAAGCTAAATTTGGAGTGTAATTGTTCGTAGGATGTGAAGACTCTAAGACTCTAAGAGATTTAATCCCACATGTTTTCCAATCATCAAAAACTGCGTACGTTTGAGAGGGTGGAAAAATGTGGTTATCGTGCAGAAGTGACACAGATAAAAGCTTCTCTATCTTGAAGTACTTCCTACATTGTTTCCATATTCTGAATGAATTAAGGATACTTGGGATATTAGTATATTGGCATTAACTTTTACTTATTGGGGTACAAAGCAAACAATATAAAGAAGTACTGCAGGATTTTATGTCTATTGCAGACCAAGTCTGTGTATGTTAATTTGTTTGTGTCAATGTCCAGGTTTTTATAGCTTGTATATTTGCTGCCCAGTAATAAAATTGAACGTTATGTAGAGCCATGCCACCTTCTGCCTTAGGTCTTTGTAGGGTTGCCCTTTGGATATGTGGATGTTTTGAATTCCAAATAAAATGATTTATTGATGTATATTTGAATGTTCTGAAATAGAAAAAGAAGCTTAGGAATGACATTCATCTTGACAATGTTAATTCTTCCAGCTAAAGTGAGATGAAGGGTAGACCATTTATGCAAGTGTTGCTTAATTTTTTAGGAAAACTCCAGACAGCAAAATTTTGTTGATAAACAGCTTTATGTTTACTTATGATGTTTACCCCTTGTTATTTAAACTGATCTGCGATGATAAAAGGGAAGGTGTCCAAACTAATATTGTGCTTGAGAGTCCACTGGAAAGAGCATTCTTTTATTCAAATTAATTATGAGACCAGAAATCCTTTGAAATTCTCTTAGTGCTGTTAGGATTGCAGGCACAGTGTTTTGTGGATCTGATAGATATAATGCCATATCATCTGCATATAATGAAATTGTTCAGTTACTTCTCTGATAATCCCCTCTCATAACCATTTCAACAGTGGTGAGAGGCTTCCTTGCCTATTACCACATTTTAGTTTGAAGGAGACTGAAATAATGTTGTTAATAAAAACTGAAGAATCTGGACTGGTATATAGTAGTTGTCCAATGCACAAATGTTCAGGCTAAACCCAAATTTCTCCAATGTGGTGAAAAGGTAATTCCATTCAACCATATCAAATCCTTTTTATGCCTCCAACGATAATAATATCTCTAGGGTGTTAGACTTTGTGGATGAATATATTACATTAAAAATCCGTTGAAGACTGGATAATAAATTAATAAATCCAGTTTGATTTAGTGATATTGCTGAAGGAAGCACTTTCTCAGTCCTTCTAGCTAGAACTTTGGAGAGTATCTTAGCATCATTATTAAGGAGTGAGATTGGTCTGAGTGATGCACATTGTATTAAGTTCTGCATTTTACTTAGGAAAGAGAGTAATTAATGCTTTGCAAAAAGTTTCTGTAAATGTTACTAATAAGAGGGTGTGAGACTTGCCTGGACACCACCAGTCAAAAACCACATCTTTATAAAAGTCACACGTTTAGTTAACATAAATAAACACAGTCCCAAACACGACACAAAGCACACAGCAATAATCACCCACAATAAACTCAGTCCTTCGCCGCCAATCTCCTCCTGGGAGCTTTGTCCTGCTCCCACTCCCGACTCTAGCTCCCAGATTGCTGGGAGGCGGCACCTTTTATTCCCGCCCGGATGTGCTCCAGGTGGCTGATGACAAACTGGCAGCACTTCCTGGTGTGGCAGAAGTGCTGCCCTTTGCACCGGAAGCACTCAGGGCGTCCCTGGCAGGTTCGTCCGCAATCTTGCAGAGTGTGGTGGAAGTACTGTAACTGTCTCCAGGTTCCTCGAGGCTTAAGTCGCCCCCTGGCGGTGGCCACGGGTCCAAACAGTCCAGAACCCTTTTTCTCCTTTCCCGTGGTCCTCTCCTGCTCCAGGGCGATTGCCCCCTTGTGGCCCGGAAGCTATTCTTATGACCTTCCAGTCCATTTAGGTGTCCCTGCCGGGTCAGAACCCCAGTCATCTGTGACAAGAGGAACAAACTTAATTGAGAATTTTTTATAAAATTCAGCAGGGTAGCCATCAGGGCCCGCTGCTTTCCCAGTCTGAAGTGAGTTTATAGCATCTAGTAATTTTGATAGTGTCAGAGGTTTATCTAATTACCATGCACTGAGAGTATCAAGTTGTGGTATCTGCAATGCATACAAAAACTCATTAGACTGTGTCTTGTCTTCCTTAAACTGAGTAAAATATGAGTATTTGTAGTATTCTCTAAATCTGTGAATTATGTTTTTAAGGTCAATAATTTTAACTATGTCTGTGTTGGTAATTGCTAGATTTGCATTGTGAACTTCCTGTTTGTGGATTTGTTGAGCTAAGATCTTATTAGCTTTCTCTCCGTGTTCATAGTAATGATGGCATCCCGGCCGGGTCATTGCCCTTGGCATCCCTGACAGCACATACATATATATATATATATATATATACACATACATCCACATATATACATATCTATATATACATATCTACACACATATGTATACATACACATACATATACACACATTCATACATACACACACGTATATATATATTGTATATATATATATATATATATATATACAGTATATATATATACAGTGCATCCGGAAAGTAAAATTTTAAATATAAGTAATTTTTATTTAGTCGACAGAAATATCTTTGTTAGGAATGTAAGTTAAATTTAGTCATCATTGCATAAATTTTTCTTCACCATAGAAATTTATGCAATGATGACTAAATTCAACTTACAATCCTACCAAAGATATTTCTGTCGACTAAATAGAACCTACTTATATCCAAATGGAACTTGAAAAGATATATTTTTTCGAATCTGATTGCGCATTTTAGATCGACTTGACGTGCACTACATCGAGCCCGTGTGCTATTGTGCTGTTGCCTGCCTGACTCAATAAGTCACCGCTTCGCTCTTACTTTTTTACCATTCATTTAATCATGGCTAGTCACAAAAAAATTAGAAAATAGAAGGAGGATTACACCGAGTATTGCTTTACCAAAACAATTATTGATGGCGAATAAAGTATTCATTATTCATAAAGCTTCAATTGGTGATCTGTTCTGCGTTAACCTCATATTTTTTCATACTTCTTCTCAAACCAAGGGGGTACGAAATCGGCATCATCTGTCACAGGGGGTGCAAGGGTAAAATGAATCAGGAAGCACTGATATATATGTGTGTGTGTATATATAATACTAGCAAAATACCCACGCTTCGCAGCGGCAAAGTACTTCCTTAAAATTTTTGTTAAGAAGAAAATTAAACCTTTTTAAATTGAGGGAAAATATACCAATAATTATTTGTTAAGGATCTCTTTGTATACCACATTGTGAGTTTGGTCCTCCAGTTGTAATATGACCAAGCTGTGCGCTGAGCTTACTCTTGAGCATGCAACGTACAGTACAGTAATCAAGTTTCAAATCTCACAGCTTGGATTGCTGCTGTCATAATCAGTTTGAGTTTCATGGTTTGTTTTAATTACAACAGTATTTGTAGGACTTGTGTTGTAAGTATACAACCGGTTTCATCGAAAACTTCACATCCAGCTTTGGAGAGTTTAAACATTCATAAACATCAAAGTGGTCACTACTGAAATCGTCACCTGTGAATCTAAGATGTTTATAAGGCATTGGCGGTGTAAAATATTTGGCCAATTCGGTACACTTGAAAGCGACAACCAAACAATTCAGCGGCAGCCATCAACTCACATGCAGATCCATAGGTGAAGAGCTTAAGCATTTCACTCTTATAATGCTCCTGTGTAGTATAATTATCTCCTGTACCGTCATCAGTCCACACCTTGAACCTGTCCCAGTCATTCAATACATAAGACACAGTGTTCCTCCGGATATCAAGAGTGAGCCTGATATGGCCGTGCAATATGTAACAAAGAGAATGGAAATGGCAGGTGACATCTCCGGGCATGGAAACCACTCGGTAATTGACAGTTCTTTGATCGATGGTGATCACCTCGATAGACATGCTAATGGAGGTATGGTTAGAATGATAAAGGAAATGGGTACCTGAACAATGTAAAGTAAGTCTAAAATACCTACACAATAACTATAATCGTAATAAATGAACAATAAAACAGCGGAGAAGGCGTGGATTAAATAAAAAGGCTGTAGTTATCAGCAGGGAGACATGAATCCCGTGGCGAAGCAAGGAAGGGAATGTAGAGACTGGAGCGATAGACGGACTTATATAGGCAGGCAGCCAACAATGTGGCAGGCGTTGGGATGGGGGACCCAACGCCTCACACGGTGACCGAGCTGCAGGCTATGGACGTATATATGTACGTAAGTAGGATTCAGTTAGCGTTGAGAACCCGCATACCAATTTTCTTGAAGATGGGTCCATAAGTAACAAAGACCGTTGAAAAGTTCAATATGGCAGCCGACAGTGGCATCATACCACCGAAATAAGTACTTTACATTGGTTTCAGTTAGCGCAGGGAAGCCGCCTACCAAATTTCGTGAAGATGGGGCCATAAATAAGAAAGTTCAACATGGCAGACGTTGTTGACCGTTATGACCGGTACGCGTAGAATTTCGAAATGAAACCTGCTTAACTTTTGTAAGTAAGCTATAAGGAATGAGCCTGCCAAATTTCAGCCTTCTACCTACACGGGAAGTTAGAGAATTAGTGATGTTGGAAAGTTCAATATGGCAGCCGACAGTGGTGTCATACCACCGAATTAAGTACGTACATCGGTTTTGGTTAGCGCAGAGAAGCCACCTACCAAATTTTGTGAAGATGGGGCCATAAATAAGAAAGTTCAACATGGCGGACGTTGTCAACCGTTATGACCATTACATGTAGAATTTCAAAATTAAACCTGCTTAACTTTTGTAAGTAAGCTGTAAGGAATAAGCCTGCCAAATTTCAGCCTTCTACCTACACGGGAAGTTGGAGAATTAGTGATGAGTGAGTCAGTGAGTGAGTTAGAGAGTGAGGGCTTTGCCTTTAATTAGTATAGATGTGTGTATATATATATATTGAACTAGTTTTACTGTCAAATAATGCAAAGAGTACGCAACACGTGTATCGCCCTAATTCTGGGCTCATCCGGCGTACTCACTCACTGCACCCCCTCTCGGGAATCAAACCTCAGACATCAGCGCTAGAGGCAAAGCCTCTTGTGTTGCGCCACGGAGTGTGGTTCGTTTATTTGATAGTATGTAGATCAGGGTACATATATATATATATATATATATATATATATATATATATATATATATATATATATGATTACTCCTGTAGCCACAATAAATGCCTTTATTGAATAGACAAACCGGGGTGAACAAGCTCCTTTCTACTGCAGCTACAGCTGCGACACACATAAAAAACATCAATAATAACTCATAAACTTGCAATATTATTTAGAATAATCGCAACATTTTACTCACCAAAAATTCGGATTACAGTGGAACCTTGAGATATGAGTTTAATTCGTTCCAGCACTGAGCTTGTATAGCGAATTTCTCATATCTAGAACAAACTTCCCCATTGAAAATAATGGAAATCCAGTTAATCCATTCCGCACCCCCAAAAATATCAACATAAAAATCAATTTTCCTAACAAATAACACTGATAAATAACATATACATGTGGAACCTCGGTTTGCAAGTAACTTGGTTTACGAGTGTTTTGCAAGACAAGCTAAATTTTTTAATTTTGACTTGATAAAACGAGCGATGTCTTGCAATACAAATATTATGGATACACTTTGTGTGGTGAGCGTGATGTGATCATAACTGAGCAGATGGTTCTTCTCTCTCTTGCACATCTCTCTCTCCTTATCTCTCTCGCTCGCGCCTCTCTCTCTCTCTCATGCGCACGCGCCTCTCTCTTTCTCTCTCCTTATCTCTCGTTCGCTCGCGCGTGCGCCTCTCTCTCTCTCTCTCTCTCTCTCTCCTCTTGAGGGCAATCGTCTCCTATTCTCCGTCTGCATGTCCGCGATATTTTTGGATACGCTTATACGGCGAACTGCTACAGCGAAAAAATTAAATCACAAGCGCACAAATGCGTAGATCCTCACACTACAGGAGAACAAGGAACTCTGAGTGAGCTGACAGGCTGACAGCATCAGCTTGGGTGAATCCCCGAATCGAGGCAGATCGGGAAACTTGTCACGCATATCCACAGCCTGATCCATCCTCCTCTCTTTCCTCAAAAACAGTTCAATTACTCTGTCGTACAGATTATCCGTGCGCTGAAATTCAGTTCCATCAAAAAGTCCCTTTATATCGCCATCGAAGCTAATGCTGAAAGTCGAACCTGCCCTGTCGTATTTCTGGCATAAGTTTTAATTCGCTTTAGAGCTGAAAATGTCTGCTCGACAGAAGCAGTGTGCATGGGAATGGTCACTGCCAAATATACCAATGTGAACAGCTGCCCCATGCTCTCATTCAGATTTTTCTGATGAAGGAAGTCAAGGAGATCAGTGGGAGATTTTCGTGCAAAATCATCCATGACATACATTACAATCAGTTCTGTTTTTAGCTGAGACAGATCAAAAACTGCTCTGTGGGTCTTGTGTTAAACTGGAGAAGGGTGCATGTGGGAAATTTTTCTTGTATTCCCGAAACTTCTGGGGGTTGAGGAGCATGACAAACATCTGTTTTTCGTGGTCTTGAAATCTGGTCTGTGTCTGGCAAATAATATTGTCCAGAATCCTGCCATGGAGCTGGTGGTAGAGGGCGTGAGGATCTTGCACTCAGAGCACCTGAGGTGCGTTCAGTGGCCTCGTAGAGTTCCCCATATCGGCTTTTATCCAATCAATGGGTCTGAATACGGTGACATTGCTGTACGCCTGCTAGAGGGCCCTACTGACACCCACTCAAAATCTGAATGGCTGAAGCAACAATTTAATCGACATTTATTCTGTTAGAGGGCCTGCACAACGGATTGTGAAGGCTTCTCTGCCTGGCAACAAATGATGGCTGAAATGTGATTGGTTAAATCATTTAATATGAAAATACATGTCTGGAAGCAGCACAACCATCGAAAAAGCTATGAAAGGAAGTGGACAGACTATTTTGAATTATTTAATAAGTATTCATGGACAAAATATAATTAACATCAGTTTGTGATTCAGATATTTTTTTAGGCCAGCAGAGAAGGCATGACTTCGCCAGGGGCCTCATGTATAAACGGTGCGTACGCACAGAAATGTTGCGTAAGAACTTTTCCACATTCAAATTGCGATGTATAAAATCTACACTTGGTGTAAAGCCACGCACTTTTCCACAGTACCTCATACCTTGTCGTACGCAAGTTCTCCGCTCGGTTTTGCAGACTTGTGGCACCCAGCGTCAAAGCAATGCTACTGTTCCTGTGTGGTTACTCTTTATTTTCCTGACGCGGCTTTATAAATACACTGAAACTAACCGCATATTATCTACTAGCAAAATACCCACGCTTCGCAGCGGAGAAGTAATGTGTTAAAGAAGTAATGAAAAAGAAAAGGAAACATTTTGAAAATAACGTAACATGATTGTCAATGTAATTGACACACACATATATATACACATACACTCTTTGGGGTGCGAGTGTAACCGACTTGACTAAATAATTATCACGTAGGCACGTTGGGTTAGAACACAAGTTTTTTTTTTCCTCTTCCAGTAAACCCCTTTGCAAAACAAAAGGAAAGAAATAGACAGAGTGTCACATACACGTCTTCTTCCCTCTGCCCCTACAGCATCCACCGCGCTTCTCGCGTTATTTATACAAACACATTACATATAAAACTATTTACAAAAAAATTACTCCAATTTTCCAAAGAAAACTATTTACAATACACATAGCTTTATACAAAAAAAATCCTAATTTTATAATTATATATTCTTCACAAATGAAAAGAAAAAAAAAAAATATATTTATATAGCATATCTTTGCAAAACAAAAAGAAAGAAATAGAACGTCACATACATGTCTTCTTCCCTCTGCCTATTAAATAATAAATTAAATCAATTATAAATTATTAACACAAAGTAAATGAAAAAAAAATACCGGGAAAGAAACTGAAACCACAACCTACCCATACAGCATCCACCGCGCTTCTGGCGTTAGAGCCAAAAACGTGGTGCACGCAGGTTGTGAGGTGTGACGCTAATTAACGCTCGTGCTACAACAGATTATATTGTTGTTATACTATAAACTATTTACAGGGATCAATACTTTTGGGGAAGTTCATAAAAAAAAAAATAAAATTATAGATAACATTTTACACTTTGCTACATGAGCAACTGTTGCTGGGGGTGCCAGAATCCATCAAGGAAGAAAAAAGAAAAACATTATTTGTACAAAATCTTAATTTATTTATCCATTCCTAAATAATTAAATGGGCAGGCTATTTCGTATCAGTGCAATACGCTGCTTGTTAAAACGGATGACTCCCGCTCTTACGTGCAAGTCTGCGTGGATATTATGAACTATTGTATCTGTTCAAGTTCTATTTAAATTTTAAATAGAAGGAATTTTTATTTAGTCGACAGAAATGTCTTTGGTAGGAATGTAAGTTAAATGTAGGCATCATTGCATAAATTTTTCTTCACCATAGAAATGTAAAGAGTCCAACCAAAGATATTTGTGTCGACTAAATTGAACTTGAAAAGATATATTTTTTCGAATGTGATCGCACAATTTAGATCAAGTTGACGCGCACATCACATCGAGCCCGTGTGCTATTGTGGTTTCGCCTGCATGCCTCAATAAGTCACCCTCCCCTCGCTCTTACTTTTTTACCTTTCATCTAATGATTACACTGAGTATGGCTTTACCAAAACAATCATTGATGGCGAATAAAGTATCCATTATACATAAAGCTTCAATTGGTGATCTGTCTTTCTGTGTTAACTGCATATTTTTTCATACGTCTCAAACCAAGGGGTGAGAGGGTAAAATGAATCGGGAAGCGCTGATATACTATATATGTATGTGTGTGTATATATATGTTTGTATATATATATATTGAAATAGTTTTACTGTGAAATAATGCAAAGAGTATGCGACACGTGTTTTGCCCTAATTTTGGGGTGATCAGGCGTACATACTCAGTGCACCCCCTCTCGGGAATCGAACCTCGGCGCTAGAGGCGAAGCCTCTTCCATTGCACCACGGCGTGTGGTTTGTCTGTTTGAGAGTATGTAGATTGCAGCTTTTACACAGTCTTCCTTTAGCGGGACATTGACTTTTTCCACCGTGTGCTTTGTTTCCGCAGTAGTTGCACTTATGAATATGCTTGTATGTGTCAGACGCTTCATATGTTTTTGCTGCCTTCTCAATTGTGTAATTCGGTTTTTGTTCAGCACTCTTTGGAACTGTTGCTTTTTGTCTGTGCACTGCGTCAGTTCACGTGAGCCGCTCGGTGTACATGCATCAAAGGTTCCCAGCTGTGCTGGTGCCATGTTGTGCGATGTCCATGGCTATATTATAATGTTAGCTAAGACCTCGCACTTAAAAGTTTATCTCGCAGTTTTGCTGAGTTTGTGCCAAACACCATCCTGACCATCTCATCTTCATCTGCATAAGCACAGTCCTTCACCCGTGAATATTTAGCGGCAGTGTTTCTATTGGATTGCCGCTGACGGACGGCCTTATATGGGCAGGCACTAAGTTACGCCTCCCACGGCCATCAAGCAAACGTCTATTATAGTATATGGATGAAAAAATAGGTTCCAGTTATGACCATTACGCGTAGAATTTCGAAATGAAACCTGCCCAACTTTTGTAAGTAAGTAGCCAAATTTCAGCCTTCTACCTACACGGGAAGTTGGAGAATTAGTGATGAGTCAGTGAGTGAGTCAGTCAGTCAGTGAGTGAGTGAGTCAGTGAGGGCTTTACCTTTTATTAGTATAGTTAGTGTACTACATCTGACTGTAATTAACTTGTAACAATATAATGGTCCAGGGAATTGCCATAGTATTCCAAATACCATAACTGCTTTAGCATTGTTGCTCTCACTGCACCTTCTTCTTTCAGCTTCTCCCATTAGGAGTTGCCACAGCAGATAATCTTTTTCCATATTACTCTCACTGCACCACTCAGAGTATTTATATCACTGTATCTGAGTGCGAATCACAGCAGCAGCTGATCGGAAAGAGAATTATCGGTATACAGCTTCAAGAACACGCTGTCTCAGCCATGGCAAAATGTTTCAAAGCCTTTCCTGTACGGACCTCACGGTTCAGAAAAAGTTTCATCCCAAGAACTTTAAACGCACTCAATCAAGTGCTCCTTGTAGAACTGTTTGTACTTATAAGTACAATTACCTCACTGTAAACTTGCACTACAGTTATAGTATTGCACAGCCTGCGCCACTTTATAAAGCGCGTATTTACATATAATGACGATATCAGATGAAATGCAGCAACATATGTTTATTATATTATACAGATAAAACTTTAACTTCATTTAAATAATCTATATTCTTCACTGGGACTGTCGTGAAGGATAGATTAATTAAACATTTAGAAGATATTTCAATGTTCCTTAAACGTTTTAAAGAATCGGCGCTCTGAGCTTACAGATGGCTTAATGTCTATTACAGAGCTGATTGTGTGGCGATCGGTTACTTGGAGAAAGAAAAGCAAGGACTGCAGGAGTGGCTACGCCAATATATATTGAATATAAAACAGAAAGAGAAAATAACAACACAGCTAAAAACGCAGCGACAAATTTCAGCAAAAGTTAAATCCTTGTGTCATGAGCACGAGGTGGCTATGCAGTGTCCACAACAGACGTGGCCATCCACCGTGCATAAGATACCATATTGACATTGGCGGGCGAAAGAGCCACTGATTCTTCCTCTGCCCAGGGCCACCACAAGCCTAGAGCCGCCCATGAGTACTGCTGCAATAAATAATTTCATCGAAGGTCGCACACAATCACTGCGCCGTGAAACCCATGTTTAATAACGTGCTTTAACTATCATCATGAAAATGATATCACGTATACATCTCAGTATTTTAGTTATTCAGATAGATGTAATATCATGAATGTAATGGATTCTGTGTCCTGTCGGAGGAAGAGAGCCGGTTTAAGAAGCAAGTAGTGATTCACACACATAGAGAACATAGAAGATCACATACAAAACAAAAGCATTTAACGTGCTACTTTAATTACGATGTGATTTGAGAAACTGGTTAATTAAACAATTTTAAGATGACGTTTATGATGTTCTACTTTATTGACAAAATAAACTGCATGATTAAAGTGAAAATTTCGAGATTGAAGTTGACATTTCGTGCTTTTTCCCCACTGTGTGCCTTTTTCTTCTCTGTACCCTAATAAGCTTTCATATGACACTCAGACAGTGGGCTACAACTCGCCTTTTCACGGCGACTTTGATATGCGACTTCTTTTTTATTTCCAGCACTGTGCGATTTTGTGAACATGAGCTTTCAAGTTTCTCCAACACGCTATGTCAGTCGATCAACTTCCTTTTGTTGATTATACCACTGTTTAAACCAACAAATAGTATGTTTTTCCTTGCCTCCACTTGGTATTCGCTGAAATTCTTATATTTTCCCCCGTGCTTTTCAGATTGTCTTTTCACAGAAGGCTGAGCTTAAGGGTGATTTATATTGATTTGCATATTCAAAGAGGCGTAGTTCTGGGAGGAGTTGAGGCGTTACATAAAGCGCATGCACGAGCGTTACTTTTCACGCTGACTGGGATTTATGTAGCAGAAGAACGTGGAAGTTGGAGTACGCACAGATTCCTGCATCTGGATTTTTCTGTGCGTAAGCACATTTCGGCTTTTGTGCTTACACCATGTTATAGTGCGAGTTCTACGCACGGCGTTATACATGAGGCCTCAGGTCTTTAGCATCGAGGCTTTATACCCTGCGTCTTCTCATTAAACTTGTATCTCGCGAATATCTTGTGCGATCTTGCGATGTCCACGGCTTTATTTAATTTTAGCTTAGACCCGGCACTTTCGTTGAGGGAGGGTTTCCGCAGTAGCTGCACTTATGAATATGCTAAGCACAGTCCTTCACCCGCAAATATTTACCTTATATGGGCAGGCACTCAATTACGTGGGAGGCGTGATGATGCAAGATGCGACTCCGCCTCACACGGCGATCGAGCTGAAGGCTATTACAGTATATGGACAAAAGTAGGTTCCAGTTATGACCGTTACGCGTAGAATTTCAAAATGAAACCTGCCCAGCTTTTGTAAGTAAGCTGTAAGGAATGAGCCTGCCAAATTTCAGCCTTCTACCTACACGGGAAGTTGGAAAATTAGTGAGTGAGTCAGTCAGTCAGTCAGTCTGTGAGGGCTTTGCCTTTTATTAGTATACATTAGTTAACAGTGTCACACATATGCCCATGGGAGGCAACTAAAGGGCCTGAATGAGAGTAATTCCATGCCAGACCAGGGGATGATGGAGTGGATTAACTCTTTCTTTCACTTCTCTGCAGACCAGTTATGGGAAATTCCCCGATGATGTCACTTCCAGTTCCGGCCTCAATGATGACATCACTTCTGGTCCTGGCCCCAGTAACACCACTTCTGGTTCCGGCCCTACAGATGATGTTAATTCCTCCGCTCTCCCTCCCTCTCCCGAAATCGTTGGTTGTTACGATAAAAAATATCAGTTAAATATATCATATTGGAGACACAACAGTGATATTTGAGAAGTGAAATGAAGTTTATTGGATTTACAAAAAGTGTGCAATAATTGTTCAAACAAAATGAGGCAGGTGCATAAATTTGGGCACTGTTGTCATTTTATTGATTCCAAAACTTTTAGAACTAATTATTGGAACTCAAATTGGCTTGGTAAGCTCAGTGACCCCTGACCTACATACACAGGTGAATCCTATAATGAGAAAGAGTATTTAAGGGGGTTAATTGTAAGTTTCCCTCCTCCTTTAATTTTCTCTGAAGAGTAGCAACATGGGGGTCACAAAACAACTCTCAAATGACCTGAAGACAAAGATTGTTCACCATCATGGTTTAGGGGAAGGATACAGAAAGCTGTCCCAGAGATTTAAGCTCAGTTCAAGTTAAGGCTCGAAGTGGCAGACCAAGAAAGATTTTGGATAGACAGAAGACGAATGGTGAGAACAGTCAGAGTCAACCCACAGACCAGCACCAAAGACCTACAAAATCATCTTGCAGCAGATGGAGTCACACTGTGCATCGTTCAACCATTCGGCGCACTTTACACAAGGAGATGCTGTATGCGAGAGTGATGCAGAGGAAGCCTTTTCTCCGCCCACAGCACAAACAGAGCCGCTTGAGGTATGCTCAAGCACATTTGGACAAGCCAGCTTCATTTTGGAATAAGGTGCTGTGGACTGATGAAACTAAAATTGAGTTATTTGGGCATAACAAGGGGTGTTATGCATGGAGGAAAAAGAACACAGCATTCCAAGAAAAACTCCTGCTACCTACAGTAAAATATGGTGGTGGTTCCATCATGCTGTGGGGCTGTGTGGCCAGTGTAGGGACTGGGAATCTTGTCAAAGTTGAGGGACGCATGGATTCCACTCAGTATGAGCAGATTCTGGAGACCAATGTCCAGGAATCAGTGACAAAGCCGAAGCTGCACCGGGGCTGGATCTTTCAACAAGACAACATGCAGAGGAACAAGTACAACGTTCTGGAATGGCCATCTCAGTCCCCAGACCTGAATATAATTGAAAATCTGTGGTGTGAGTTAAAGAGAGCTGTCCATGTTCGGAAGCCATCAAACCTGAATGAACTAGAGATGTTTTGTAAAGAGGAATGGTCCAAAATACCTTCAACCACAATCCAGACTCTCATTGGAACCTACTGGAGGCGTTTAGAGGCTGTAATTTCTGCAAAATGCGGATCTACTAAATATTGATTTCATTTCTTTTTTGTGGTGCCCAAATTTATGCACCTGCCTGATTTTGTTTGAACAATAAATTGCACACTTTCTGTAAATCCAATAAACTTCATTTCACTTCTCAAATATCACTGTGTGTGTCTCCTATATGATATATTTAACTGACATTTTTTATCATAACAACCAACGATTTAGACAGGAAAATAATGACTATTAACAAGGTTGCCCAAACTTTTGCATCTCACTGTATATAAACCTTTTTGTGGCTCTATTGTCATGTTTATGACAACCGTTAAAACAAGAACTAATTTGTCATGCAATCAATTATATAAAGCTAAGTGTATGTGTGCATGTTTGTGCGTATGTTTGTAATTGTTCTTTATACTGTAGAAATCCATGTCCATGGTTCAATCTCAACAAAATTTTGCACTCAAATCCCACTGTCAGAAAATGACACACAAATTTTGACCCATTTTAATAAAGTTTTAAGGATGCTGCCTTTTCCTGGATTTTGAGCCCTGAAATAAATTAATTTAACTTAATTGTTCTGTTTGGAGGGTACACTTTAAGAAACACCATTTATAGAAGTTAGCTAGTTCTGCCTTAAAAATACTTACCCGGGCAATGCCACGTGCTGCTGCTAGATATTAATACATTTTTGTGTCATTTATGTACATTAACAAAAGCATCCTACAAACTGTATTCTAACACTTGTTACAGCATTTGCTTGCAAAGGAATCTAATCAAACTAATTAAAAAAGACCAAGGTGCAGCCTCTTTATTTGAAGTTACTAAACACTTTGCTTTTTTAATAATGTTTATTCATTTCATTTGCCTGTTTTTTTTTAATGCAGATCAAAGTGAAATTTATTCATTATCTGCTGTAAAGGGGCAAATAGACAAGCGCAAGTGTTAGGTGCTTGCTGGTATTTTTAGTGGCTTCAGATGGAAGACTGTAATCCGATCAACGGTAAACACAATCATGGTAACAGTTTTGCCGCTACTGCTGGCGCTGAGGTATTGATCCTGTACTACCAGGACTGTTTGATGTCACCTTAGAGCATTCAGGCAGGAAAAACAATTATTGACAGATTTCACAGGCATACAGTGTGTGGTGCACTGGGGTGGGGGTGGGGGGGATGTGAAAAAGACTTTCAGAAATTGTCTTTTAAATGGTCTTTTAGTGTTATTTGGGTGTCAGGGAGTAACTTGACACAGGACACAAAGCAGCTTCCTTTATTTAATGTCCTTCCTACTGAAAGAAAAGTGATAAGTGATTCAAAATCTATGCACATCACAAAACAAAAGCTATACATCATACATTGATTGAATGCAAATATTTGTAGACTTTTTGAAATAGTATGGTAAATGAAGAACTTCCTTAAATCTTATTTATCTGTACATCCCTTTAAAACTGATTATGTTTATTGATTGTTTTATTGAATAGCTCTAAAACATACATTAGAAGTTATTGTTTTCTTAAGAGCAGCATTATGTAAGCCTAATCACATCTCATTGCAGACTGGTTCTGTTATTATTATTTTTTTTTTTGCAACTTCAGTTATAATCACAAAATTATATGCCTAATTAAAATGGTCATTATTTGAGATTACACTTGAGGGAGGTGAGCACTGCTTCTGAGGTCACATCTGCATGACTCAGTGTATCTGGCAGCACATACTGTAGCCTGCAGGTGATCCTGCGTAATAAATCTGTAAGAGAAATGGCGAGCTGAACGATGTGCTGTAAATCTGCATAGAACTGATGCCGACAACAGAGCTGACCTTATTGTAATTTTATTCATTTCATTATTAGTCAACATGTGTTCAGGCTCACTAACATAACTCTGAGGCATGGTGGTATGTATGCAGAATCATTATAGCATTTTTCTCCACAAAATACTCTCTCAGCATGAATGCATGAAATAGTTTTAGCAATCAATAGCTGAGTTTGAGCTGTATAATAAATTAGGCTATACACAACAGTGCAACTAATTTAAGGGTAGTCTCAATCGGATGCATTTTCCTAATAACCCAAGCATTGTGCAGAAGTGTGCATTCACTGTAAATTATTGCAGAACAGCTTTTTCAGTACTTTTTAACTCAGCAAAGCTTTTCTTTATAAACTGAATATTGTACTGAACAGAACCTGTAAGAAACTGCATCTAACAGCAACGGAAAAAAACATTTGAATGTATATATTGCTGTTATCCATTTTTATTTATCAGTATACAATATTTACCACTTTGTAAGCAGTAATTAGGTGTGACTAGCTACTTTCCTTTTTGCAATAGTTTTGACAAATTTACTCTTTTCTACTCATAGGTTCTTCTATACACTTGAAGGGAATATCATACTGAAGTAGTTCTAAAAAGCCAATGTGACCATTTTACCTCAATTAATTCGTTAACCGACAACAACAGAGGTCCTGAATTAATATCCTCTTTGAAAGTTTTTTAAAGTTAAAATGTTTCTTTTGAGATTAGTCTTTAGTTGACTAATTGACATTTAGTTATTTTCAGCTATTGTACAGTGCATCCAGAAAGTATTCACAGCGCATCACTTTTTCCACATTTTGTTATGTTACAGTTCAATGCTGAATATGCTAACTTTTTGCCGAAGTCAGTGTTTAAACATTTCACTGCCAAATTTAGTCAATAAATAGTATAAATTCTCTTTCATTTTAAACAAATAACCAAATAAGAAATTACTAAGGTTGATGTGACCTGCAGATTCTTACAATAGGAAATGTGTGGATGATGTGGAGCAGCTTAAGTATATAAAAAAACTTGTACTTTGGCTGCAACTTGCAACAATTTCTCCTACAAATTTTAATCACAGCATTCTTTTAAATATATAAAGGCTGGAGTCAAAAACTTTGCACAACCCGGTGCCCCCTTGGCTACCATAAACATTTCTGGGGCTCATTCATGGAAAAGAACATCCTGGACGTTCTGAAACAAGCTAATGTTTTTCAGCTGTTATTCCAGCAGTAATCTAAGAAAATACAGATATATAAGCTACAAATGTTATTATGATATGTCATTCACTTTAACATTAGTCTCGTCAAAAAGCTAACTGAATTTTTTTTATAAGGGTCCTGTTTGTGTAACAGCAAATCTATAAAGTCACTAAGAAGCCAATTTTCCGCAATCATTATCAGAACTATTATAAAACATAAGCAGGTAGTAACTAATTCATATTACAAGAAACACATTGATTTTCCAATGAAAAATGGAGGTGTGGCTATGCAGTGAGTGGACTGGTGCTGTTTTACAAATACTAAATGCTAGAGGTCAAGCTGCATGAGAAGCTGCAGGTGGACGTGTGGTTCCACTCCGAGTTTACTCTTGTATTTAGCTTTTACTACCACCCATGCAGAAAATGCAGTTTCATTTAAAAAAGGACAAAAAAAAATGCATTATGTTTTGAAATAGATCAAGAAACACTGAAGAAACAAAAATTTAGTGCAGATTTCTGTGAGAAAAACACAGTAAACTTTTTTCACATTGTCATTATGGGGTGTTGTGTGTAGAATGCTGAGGAAAAAAATGAATTTAATCCATTTAGGAATAAGGCTCTAACATAACAAAATGTGGAAAAAGTGATGTGCTGTGAATACTTTCCGAATGCACTGTATGTCTGAAAGATAAGTCACTCAAAATCATAGAAGCCACTTGAGATTCCAAATTTTAGGTCTGATAAGTTTTATGTGCAACTGAAAAAGCAGAGTAAGCACTTTGCCCCGAGAAAGCCATTGTACATAGGTGTGCAAAGCTGAACATGATTACTACCCATTTCTTCACATAGCTCTTGGAATAAACCTGACTGAAGAGGCCAGAGGCCGCATGTATAAACGGTGCGTACGCACACAAATGTTGAGTAAGAACGTTTCCACGTTCAAATCACGAAGTATAAAATCTAAACTTGGCGTAAAGCCACGTACATTTCCACAGTACCTCATACCCTGTCGTACGCAAGTTCTCCGATCGGTTTTGCAGACTGGCCGCACCCAGCATCAAAGCAGTGCTACTGTTCCTGTGTGGTAACCCTTTCTTTCTTAGATGCACATTCCTGATGCGGCTTTATACAGTAAATACACTGAAACTAACTGCATGTTGTTTATTAGTGTAATGCATCTGATTGTAATTAACCTGTCACGATATAATGGTCTCAGGGAATAGCCATAGTATTCAAAATACCATAACTGCTTTAGCATTGTTATTCTCACTGCACCTTCTTTTTCTGCTTTCAGCTGCTCCCGTTAGGGGTTGCCACAGCAGATCATCTTTTTCCATATTACTCTCACTGCACCACTCGGAGTATTTATATCACTGTATCTGAGTGGTGAATCACAGCTTCAGCTGATCAGAAAGAGAATTATCGGGATACAGCATCAAGCACACGCTGCCTCAGCCATGGCAAAACACTTCAGAGTCTTTCCAGTTTCATCCCAAGAACTTTAAACGCAGTTAATCAGTCCATTAAGTGTTCCTTGTAGAACTGTTTGTACTTATAAGTACAATTACCTCACTATAAACTTGCACTTCAGTTATAATATTGCACAACCTGCGCCACTTTATAAAGCGCATATTTACATATGATATCATTTTTAAGATGAAATGCAGCAAAATATGTTGATTATATTATACAGATAAAACTAACTTCATTTAAATAATCTGTATTGTCAATAATTAAACATGTGAGGACACGGTGCCACAGCGCTAGCTAGTTCACAGACTGATCCTGATTGATTGCTGTAGTATGCTGGAAGGATAGATGGATAGAATAATTAAACACGTACTACGAAGATATTTCAGTGTTTCTTAAAAGTTTTGAAGAATCGTCGTTGTAAGCTTACAGATGGCTTAACGTTTATTACAGAGCTGATTGTGTGGCAATTGGGTATTTGGAGAAAGAAAAGTAAGGACAGGAAGTGGGGGTTAGTACGTTTGAAAGAGACAGTACCGCCACCATGTTCCTATGTTTAATAACATGCTTTCATTCCTATCATCATGATAAAGATATCACATATACATCTCAGTATTTTAATTATTCAGACAGCTCTAATATCACGAATGTAATGGATTCTGTGTCCTGTCGAAGGAAGAGAAAGCCGGTTTAAGAACTACGTAGTGATTCACACACAGAGCACAAAGAAGATCAAATACAAAACAAAGCATTTAACGTGTTACTTTAGTTACGATGGGATTTGAGAAACTACTAAATTAATCGATTTTAAAATGAAGTTTATGATGTTCTACTTTAATGACAAAAAGTCTGCGGGAATCCGGGGCACCTCCATGTTGCAGGGAAGACTCCATCTAGCAGACTGGATCTATTGGCCTTAAAGCTTCATTTGATAGCACTGCAGAACACATAACACATAGCGCCCTTGAGTTATTCTCATGTCAGACTTGTAAAGCATAGTGTCATTTGCTCACTGCTGTATTTTCTCTATTTTTTATTTGGGTTTTGGTTTCATCAACATGAGATGCACCTTCTTTGCTTGTAAATGGACCTGCTTTTGTGTCTTTTCTCTTAAGAGAACCAGATGCTATCATAATGCACAGGGTAATTTGGCAGGTACATCAGGTTTATTCTGCATCACCTTTTCTTGCTAAACGGCAGCCACATCAATCGGCAAAGTTGGCATTAAAAAAGTTAATTTGATCAGCTAATTAAAAATGTTTCACCATATACAAATGATTTTTATATTCATGTTATTGTTATTACTAATATTTTTTTAATTTTAAAATTACAATTGCCATTTCACGGCTCCCTTACAGTACTTGAGGGGTCATAGCCCACAGGTTAAAAACCACTGTATAAGAAAATAGGGCTGTACCAGATACCAGGTTTTTATTATTCGACCGAATATGAATATTCAATTCATAGGGATTAATTGTAAATTAATCAAAACAAGAATACGTGCTGACATTAAATTGTGTTTAATATGCCATTTTTATAAATGTCTAGCTATTGTTAATAATAGTAGTTAGGCACTAAATTAAAAATGTAATAACTAAGATATTGTTACATAAGAGTAAAGGAGTAATAGATGCATTTTTGATGTACCAAAACTAACGTGCTACCAAAAATCAAAACAAAATTGAAAAAATGAAAATTTCAAAAATGTTTTAATTATTTCAAAAAACGTTCATCATAACTCGCCAGTCATGCAGTTTAGGTTTGAAAACCCCGTGTTTCTAGCTTCTAATTTCTATTCTGCAAAAATCAAATTTTCTACTTCAGAATTATGAATTGTTCAGCTTGACCTGGAAGAAGACTTTCTGAACAAACATTACTTGCAAAGCTGAGTAATGTTTCACTTGTTGAACTTGCAGCTAGTGTTCCCAAATGGACTTTGGCTGCTCTGCAGAGTAAAGGAAATCTGATTTGATTATCTTTCCACCAAGACAGGAGATCACTGTCACGCTGCAAACAACTCCCTGAAATATAGGTTGAAAATTGATGGTCAAATGATAACAATGCAAAACTGTTGATGTTTTTGTCATCTAAAGAATCTCAGCATGACCATACTCCTACATTGTTTTTTTTAGCTTTTTCGCAGGAGGTTCTTTTGTCACATGTATGCACATATATCAGACTTTTCCACAGCTTGTGAGACATATTGCTTTGTTTCAGCTAACGTAATTACAGAAGTGAAACATTTTATTTTAATACATGTGTTCAGTACAGTTGAAACAATGTGGACTGGATAATCTGTGCCATCCTTGAATTTTTCATGTATGAGGAGCGTTCAAAAAGTTTCCGCACTCTATTTATTAAGAATTTCAAAAAAGAATTACATCACTTTTCTACATAGTCACCTTTCTTTGTGATGCAATTTTCCCAATCGCATGACATTCTCAGACACAAAATATACTCAGATATAAAAGTGTGGAAATTTTTTGAACATCCCTCATATATACAGTGGAACCCCGGTTTGCGAGTAACTTGGTTTACGTTTGTTTTGCAAGACAAACTAAAATTTTTAATAAATTTTGACTTGATAAACGAGTGAGGTCTTCAAGTACAAATAGTATGAATATGCTTTGTCTGCTGAGTGTCATGTGATCACAATGGAGCTGATGGTTCTTCTTGCTCGCGCGTGCGTGTGTGTGTGTCTCTTTCTCTCTCTCGTGTGCGTGTGTGTGTCTGTCTCTCTCCTGCTCGTGCGCGCGCCCATGTCTTTCTCGCGCATGTCTCTCTCTCTCTCTTGTGTGTGTGCATGTGTCTCTCTCTCTCTTGCATGTGAGTGTGTGTGCGTGCGCGCTGTGAAGTGCGAGTCCCCGTCTTGCGTCCCAAAACACGAAGCTGAGTCTTAGTACTTTAACAAAACCAGCTTTATTCAGCTTGAAACAGCAACAGCGTGGTTATTTATTGTAGCAGGATCTGCCACTCTCCTATACACAGACACAGTAGTCAGGCAGAGTCGTAGCCAAGTAGTACTGTGCCCTGCGCATTTATAATGTTCCTTGTATCACCCATCGATGGCAGGCGCTTATAGCATGTCCGCGATCTTTTTGGATTCGCTTTTACGACGAACTGCTACGGCGCTGGGAGACTGCGATTGCTTTGGGACGCTCTTCCATGTGTCATCCTGTTGGGTGGAATCCCACAAGAGTTTAGAAACTCTCTCATACCAGCCATGATTCTTTTCAAAGGTAAAGTGCAGGTTAATTTGTTTTATGTATTTTTACTTTATATTTTGTGTTAATCATTTTTATATGAATAGTTTTGGGTTGTGGAACGAATCATCTGAGTTTCCATTATTTCATATGGGGAAATTCACTTTGATATACGAGTGCTTTGGACTCCGAACACGTTTCCGGAATGAATTATGCTTGCAAACTGAGGTTCCACTGTAATTCAAAAATTCCTGCACTGTTTCTTTTTCTCTATTACTACTTATACTGGGCAACTGATTGGTGAAATCTGAGTGAGGGCCTTAAGTGCTGGAATGACCATAGAAATGGAAGCAGTTAATTCTTCAAATGGCGGTAAAACAGTTAAAAGGATTTGCTTTAATTGTCACTGAGAAAGAGTTTTCCTCCCTCACAAAATAATTCCACACTTCGGTTATAATAATCTTTCAAGCATGTAATATGAAGAATTCCATCTTGTGACAACATCTTGCATCAGTTAATCTTCAGGTAATTTCGGTTCTTTTTGTATTGTATTCCATCTGGTCGTAACATCTGTGGAATGTTTAAAATGACCAACAGCTTTTCTTGCTATGGCAATGAGATTGCTGATAGAATTCTAAATGGACAGGGAGTCACAAATACAAACCTGAAGAGTGTGAGCAAAACAGCTTACTCTTGTCTTAGTTTTCATCTCGCAAAGCATTTTGTATGTTTCTGACAATGTCTCTGATAAACACACATTAATTTGATCTGGTTGTACTGTATACAGTAATCCCTCGTTTATCGCGGGAGATAGGTTCCAAGGCCAGCAGCAATAACTGAATTTCCGCGAAGTAGGGACACCATATTTATTTAATTATTTAATGTGTATTTGGACATTTTTAAACCCTCCCTGTACTGTTTACAACCCACCCTTTACTCTATTATTAACAGGGACCTACCTAACATTTCCATGGGGCACCTCCTCCACAGTTTCTGAAGGTATATCCGTAGTAGTAGTAGGAACTGGCTCTTTTTTGCGAGGCTGCAAAAACATTGTGATCGGCAGTTGCTGCCGCTGCTTCTTTTTCCGGTCGAAGAGCAGCTTGTAGGCGGTTATGACGTCGTCGACCTTGTTGCAAAATTGGAGCGATCGCCACAGCCGCGAACGTTCTCCCTTCCTTCAACATATCCAGAAGTTTCACCTTCTCAGCGATCGTCATCATTCTTCGTTGGCGTTTAGGCTCAGCACCAGCCTTGGAAGAAGGAGCATGTTTGGTAGCCATTGCAGGGGCTGAAAATTGAAGCGAAGTTCAACACAAAGAAACCACAAAAAAATCACACACAGTACAGTGTAAAGTAAACCTCTTGGCGAGAAAGCTTGAAGCGAAATGGCCGCGACAGAGAGACAAGGGGAAATGCTGTGGGATCTGGGCATCAGTCAAAGCACCAATCATGGGCCCGATTAGAAAGCGGGAAGCTGTGATTTTTCGGCTCCCTCCCATGTACCAATCACAGCCCGTGTTACAACGCACTTAGTCACCGAACTTGTTTTGTTGTTCTTAGACTAGGAAATACTACTACTATATTTAAAAACCCGCGAAGTAGTGAATCCGCGAAAAGTGAACCGCGAAGTAGCGAGAGATTACTGTATGCCATAGTTATGTCATTGCAGAAATAGTATTTCTCTTCTGGTTCGTCCTGCTTCCTCTTCAAAACCAGTCCCCCCCACACACAGCCCACACGGCATTTCTAACTTCCTATTGGTTCGTCCTGCTTTCTCTTCAAAACCGGACCCCCCACACGCAGCCTACACGGCATTTCTCGATTCCTATTTCTCCTTCGGACTACCGTGTTCCCTGCTCCTCTCTCATGACCCCATTGGTGTCATATCACCCCCCTATATCTAGCCTGACCGTGTGACCTCTCACTTCAGCCATGTGTGCGCCTGTGAGTCTTTTCCGTAGCCTGCTACAGGAAGGTACTCTCGACCATTGGCATTGTTTTCGCTCCTTGCTATTTTCGTTAAACTGCGACGGTTGTTTCCTAAGCCTTTGTTATAAAATGAACGCCAGTATCTTCTCTGTGAACAGGTTTTTGTACAATGTCATCTCTATTCCGGGATCTGACAACTGCCTGTTCCTATCAGTGGGTTATTTCTTGACACAAACGGTTGACGAAGGCAATGCACTCTTGCTACGACATAGGGCAGTAGATTTTGTTGCATCACATTGGGACAAATTTGGAGACGTTCTTCCTGTTGTTCTTTCCAACGCAAGTTGAGTTATCACAAGTCATGAGTACTATCAATACATGGCAACAGCTGGAGTTTATGGTGGTGAAGCTGAAATGCAAGCTCTTTCTGAGATTCTCCATGCTACCATTGTCATTTACTTCAAACACAACCCCAACATCCCGCCTTGCATTACATTTGCAACGATTTGCGTTAATCTACAACAACCAGTCTTCAGCCACGGTCAGTTTGTACATGACTTTTCTAGGGTTAGATCTTTCGACTCATTATCTGTCGTCTCCAGCAAAACACCTATTCACAACTGTGTCTTTCAAGAAGTATATCTTTCTTCTTGATTTCTGAATTCCTTTCTCAACGTTTTCCGTTCCTATTCTTACACCGCCGTATGCTACGCGGCATCGGCTAGTTTGTAATATTCTGAAATTTTCTTTTTTTCAGATTTTGCTAATCTAAATTTTAAATTTAAACCTCTGGAATTTCAAATAATTTCAAATAATTAAAGTTGAATAAAAACAAATGTTCTAAAACATTTGACGAGTAGTGTGTGTGTGTAAATACTTGGAGTATTACTTATTTTGCTTATTTTGTGTAAAGTGCTTGAATCTATTGATCTTTATCTGTATGACAATTTTCAATTAAACTATATAACACAACTCTATTTAAGATGTTGATCATTTCACGTCTATCTTCAGTGCACATTCTTCATTTAAATTTCCTGTTTCTGTCTTAGCTACATGTAGATGATCCCCTCACACTTCAGCTCATCTTAGATTAGATACTAGCCTGTTACAGGACATTCAGCGCACTAAAACATTCAGCATCATTGGTCAAGCAGGCTTGGTTTTTCAGACAGTAGGCTGGACGGAGAAGTGATCTCATGCTAAAAAAGTTACAATTTTTAGGATAGAAAAACTTAAAGTAACACAAATGGAAATGTAAAAAAAAAAATCTTTTTAAAGTGATTCTAGTGTGCAAGTATTTCAATAGTATGTCTACCAGTTACATCTTCACACTTGCACACAGCAAATATTTAAATTGTCTTCATTCTGGTGTGCAGTTAAGCTCATAAAGGACTGTGTGCTGCACTAACATGTTCATAAGTCTGTTTTGAATAAGAAGCATTTTGCATCATGCAAACAAATTTGAACCTTTTCATAAACATTTTCGTACTTGAAGAAGTTTTTTCAGCAAAATATTTGAGAGATGGTACTTTGCAACAGGCCTGAGGAACTGTAATAAAATATCTAAACCCCATATCCTGAAAAATTGAAATAGGCTTTAAATTTTTGCATATCATATCTGTGCATATCAACTATTGCTTCAAGAACATTTGAAGCTTCAGTACTGCTGATTTCCATTTTGCCTTAATATCATTTTACTATATCAAACAACATAAGTTATCTTTAAGAGGAATGTGTACCTACAAGCTTACTGCTCCCATTGTTCTTCAAGAATGACTGTTCCTGATTTTGCTATTCTAATTTCTATGGGACGATTGAACTTAAGATGGCATAATTAGGGGTGCGATGTCATAAACACTTTAGCCTTTGCTGACAAACCACGTGGAATTGACACATCACAGAGACTGCAAACAGCCTTCAATCCATTAACATCAGAAATTGTGAAAAACTTCCAAACTCCACTGCTCTTTTTCATAGTTTCAGTGATGCGTAGGAATTATGAAATTCTATTGCTGAAAACTTACAATATTCACGCCAGTGGACCCAAATGAAGCATTTGAACACCTGGTAGAGTCTAACTTCCGGGACTGAATAATTAATTTGCCCTGTGCAATTTCACCAAAAATATCATTTTTAAAATACACATCTAAATATTGAAATGTATCTAGTCAATTTTTTTTAAATGAAAATATTCTAATTTTGTCATTATTTCGCAACTGTGATTTTAAGTAGAATATTTGATCTGCTCTAGAAGAAAATAAATGATGACATTTTCCAAAAAGAACAAAAGAAAAGAGAGCAGAAAAAATTTGTAGAGATAAAATAAAGTTGGTCATCTTGTCTGCTTATGCTGTACCAGTACATTTCAATAACTGAGGAGTGTTCATAACTTTTCTATGATTATATAAAGTTTATTGAATATTGTTCATTTAGTTTAGTTATTAAATAGTTAATGATGTTATATAAATTTAATAATGATAGGTTGGTCAGTTTAGTGGTAAAAAGCAAATACCATATTTACGCGTGTACCACACGCACATTTTTTCCTGAAAATTACCATTAGAAAATCAGGTGCGCGTCATACACGAGGAAATGTAATTCTGTAATGTTAATTTCTTCTGCTTGGGCTCGCTCGCTTGCTCTCTCTCTCGCTTGCTCTCGCGCTTTCTCTCTCTCCACTTGCTCGTGCTCTCTCTCTCGTTTGCGTGCTCGCGCACTTGCGCTCTCGCTCGCTCTCTCACTCAACAGCTCTCTCAGTCGCAACGCGTGTCGTACATGGGGCAAAACTTTTTTCGCTATTTTCTTTGTAAAAATTAGGGTGCGCGTCTTACACGAGGGTGCGTGGTACATGAGTAAATACAGTATATAAGCCTATTGAAAACTCAAAAGTATTTGAAACACAAAAAAAGTTGAATATGAAAACACCATGATTTAGACAGAAATACACATACAGTAAAGCTCTGTTTTATTATTTAACATTACATTATTAATATTAAAAAAAAATATGTTTTATTATTAGCATTTATATACATTTCTTAAAATACCATGAAATCAGGTGCTGGATCTTGATATTAGTATAACAAAAAAACAGCCAGACAATGAGTTAGACCCTAAGATCCTGTTGAAATATCATTAGGAATCATTTGAGAAAAATGAAAGGTACTCCAAGTACCACTGCAAGACAACTGGAAGGGAAAAACTAAGTAAAAGTGAACTGTCATCAGGAAAGATCTGCCACATGGAATAGCTATTGCTAATACTTAGTCAGTAATGGCCGAGAATGGTCATTAAAGTCACACATTACGAATTGTATCAGGAGTTAGAAATGTTTTTCAAAACTTCTGGTGTCATCTACCTATATATCTCTTTCAGACAGCACCAGAAATTCCTGCATTCCTAAGCCTTAATTCATAAATAAAAGACCACATAACACTACCAAGTCCTAAGCTGCTAGAACTCAGAAAAGCAGCAAAATCCATTCTGATTGACGTAGTCCTTATTTTCGGCCATTTAATAGTTTGGAGGAGTTTACCTGGCCTCCTTCCTGCATCCACCATGTCTGGTCTGTCACATAAGCACTCACAGAGGAATTACATATGGCCCTGCAAGTAGTCCTCAAACTTGCAGGGAAATCTTGAGGGTTGGTGGAACAATTGGCACTCCAGCCACCGTTAAAACTTCACGTAGCTCCGAAATGACAGACAGGACTCATTTCTGCTTTCTGCAGGAGTAGCTCTATAGGAAGGCCGCTCGCATTATAAACGGGATGGGGGAAAGCTCGCAGGAGCCACATCCCTGGAAGTTAAAACCATCAGAGAGCCAATAGGGTTAGGCCTGTCGGGGATCAGAATGGGCATGGTGCTGAGGTGTCACGGTAGCATTCAGGTCCCAACTTGAGGCAGCCCATCCAGGTAGGGGTGTGTAATGTCTTGCTCTGCAGCATGATAATCATCTTCCTCTGCTGTTGGAGGAGCTTTGTAAACTCTGCATTTCAATAGCAGCACTCTCTGAGGTGCACAGACTTGAGACTGGCCAGAGTTGGGTACACCTTTTATTGGTCTGGTCGCTCCGATGGCTGTCCCTACTAGGGGAGTAGCTGTTGCTGTGGCGGATCAGCTCCTTCCAATGGTGTCCATTGTTGCTCCTTGCAAAGAGCATATTATGAGACTCAGATTAAGGAACTGTTTCTGTGTCTTCTCTGTTGTCTCAGTGTATTCTCTGACTGAGGTAAGTGATTTCTCGGTGAGGGAGACATTTTATTTGCAACTTTGATCGATGGCTGATGGGTGCCTGCGAGGTGACACTCCTCTTATCATGGGTGATTTCAGTGCAACCTCTGGCACTGACAGGGCAGATTATGATGACTGTGTCAGTCCCCATGGGTCTGACGACCGTAGTGAAAGTGGCTCCATGGTCCTTGACTTTGCAAATGGTCAGGGGCTGCGGGTCACTGGATCTTGGTTCCAGCACCCTGACCTGCATCATTGTACAATTGTGACCCGCTGGGCAGCTGTTTAAAGCTGATTCTTTTGGCTAGGACTTTGGACATCTTTGTGTTCATGGTTCTTGAGGCTGATCTTCCAATTAGCTGTGAACCACCCAGTCTCACTGAGATTGCACATGTGGCGAACCAGCTGAGAGCAGGGAAGGCTGCAGGGATCTGTGGTACCCAGAGTGAACTTCTTCAGGCAGGTGATAAGGTTGTCCTCCTTGCACTGCAAGCAATCTTTGTTTCCATTTGGGAGATGGGCATCATCTCAACTGACTAGAAAACATGACTTGTCGTCCCTATCTGGAAAGGGAAGGGTGATCGCCTGGATTGTGGCAACAACAGGGGAATAACACAGCTCTCTGTGCCTGGTAAGGTCCTTGCTAGAGTCATTGTCAATATGATCTGTGATCACTTGCTCACCTGCCAGTGACAAGGGCAGTCTGGTTTTATGCCTAAGACATTGGTCCTCAACCTGTGGGGCAGGACCCCCTAGGGGGGTGCGAAGTAACAAAAAAGAGGGGTGCGAAGATGTGAAAAAAAGAAAACAAGAATTGAAAATATGAAAAACACATCCATTGAAACCAAAACAAATTAACTTAAACTACATTCTGATACTAGAAAAATAAATATAAAATTAGATAAATGTTGATAAAAGTTACGTAGGCGTAATAAAATATGCATCTATGATATACAGTATCATTAATTAAAAAAGAACAACTTGGTATTAGTGGGCGCCTTTCAAAAAAATGTTAGGGGGGCGCGATTAAAACTGTTATGAAAACTTGGGTTGCAAATACTTAAAGGTTGAGAAACGCTGGCCTAAAAAGTCTACCATTGACCATAACCTGGCACTGAGGGTTCTCATAGAGCACAGAGTTTCTTTGCAGCCTTTGTCATTTTTACATAAAGCATTTGACTCAGTTGATCAAGCTGCCCTGTAGGACATCTTGAGAGTTTGTGGGAACTGCCCAAAGCTGCTGAATATCATGGCTGGCCTGTACACTGGTAAGGTTTCAGTGCTTGCATGGACTGGGTGCTGGGCAGGGTCATGGGGTCCAGCGGCTATGGGGCAGCTATTGGTGAAGAAAGAGTCACTGATCTTGACTTTGCCGATGATGCTGTAATCTTCACGGACTCAATGGAGGACCTGATCAGGGCTCTTGAGAGACTAAGTGAGGAGTCTGATTGTCTGGCCTTGCGAGTGTCCTGGATAAAAACCAAGATCCAGACATTTAGTAGCCTCTTGGGCACAGCCATAGGCAGTGTGTCTGTCTGCGAAGAGAATGTCAAGAGGCTTATTTACCTCGGCAGCAACAGTCATGTCTCTGGTAAATCTTCCTAAGAAGTCAGTAGACAGATTGAAAGAGCATGGAGGATCATGAGGTCGCTGTAAAGGGGTGTGTGACATTCTCGATATCTTTGTAAAAGGACGAAGGTCCAAGTCTTTAGAATCTTGGTGCTTCCTGTTCTGCTATATCATTGCAAGACATGGATGCTATCCCGTGACCTGAGATAAAGACTGGACTGTGTCTCTTTGGAGCTTCCTTGGGTACCGCTGGTTTTGTGAGGGAGCATCAGTTATGGCACTAAGGCAATGCGGGTCGATTCCCCGAGTGTGATCTGGCTCACAGTATCCTCATTGTTGGGGACCTAAGCTGCTGGACATCAGGTCAAGGGATGCCCACACAACACCTGGCTGCTAGACAGCATATCTGTCTGGGGGGATGCCAATCAGGATCCCGAGTTGTTTCATCATATGGTGAGTGTGGCAACATGCTGTACCAGTTCACGCTCCCCAAACTGAAACTGATCTGACCTGAAACAATTTTACCAAGTTGGACAGACCATCACTGCATGCTTTGATTTTGCTCACAATAGACAGGTTTTCCACTAGACAGTGTAGGTTTCAACTTAAAGCCAAGAATTCATTGAGGCCCTCCTTTTTTTGTGTGAGTGCATTATCGTTTCTCCATTCTAGTATATAACAGATCAGGCTGGGGAGCATGCACTGAGTGTTGCTGCATGCACCAAATGACAAAATAGCTCGGGATCCTGGCTGGCAACCCCCAAGGCAGACACACGGTCAAGTATATCACCTATTACAATATACAGTGTGCATTTGCAATTGCAGTGACTAATAAAAGTGAGAGTCAGAGCTTTGTAAAAGGCATTATTTTTATTCAAACGCAGGAAGGCAAAAATTATGGTGAGACCTTCCTTATCCTGCCCTCAAGGTTAGCATGGCACTCCTCTAAGTCAAAAGAATTATCGTTTTCCAATTCGTCATTCCCTAACCCTCACTGCACACTTACATTCTCTTTGCACCTGCTCTTGTCCAATTAACTGCCATACTTTCTTATTTTTTTCTTTTTCTGTCACATCCTGCCTTGCCTGTCTTTTCTCTCTCTCCCTCTTTCTCTCCTAAGTGTATATCTCCTTCGTTACATACAGTATACAATGTTTAAACAACTTAGGATTTTGTCTAAAAGATGTACAAGCAAACCTAATTGTTTAATACTCGAGTAATTTTAGTGTTTAGTATCTCAGATCACAAATAGTTCAACTGTAAAATGTCAAAAAATGTATACACTGGTGTGCCACTACACTCCTACTTTGAATGCTTCTTGGTTGGAGTTCTCTCATAATCTTACTGATAAAATGGATGTTTGTGTTTAAAACACCTGGTTGATCACTCTTTGAAAATGGATTTAGTGTCTTGAAAATGTTTCATTATGGTACAGGATAGATAGATAGATAGATAGATAGATAGATAGATAGATAGATAGATAGATAGATAGATAGATAGATAGATAGATAGAAACTGTAGAATGATAAGGTTAATAATAAGCCCCTCTTCCGGAATGAGTGCATTACTCTTTTATTGTTACAGAAGAAGTTAAAAGGGTATGGGGTGTAAAGTGAACCTAGATGAAACGATATGGTATTAAGATCATTGTGCCCTTCTAGTCTGTACTTAACAGCACGAAAGTAACTTTAGAATACAGTGGTAAATCAATAATGAAATTCTCTAATCTCTTTTGTTTCCCATTCTTATCTTACATCATCTAAAATGTTGTATTTGACACAACTTGTAATACGAATGGCTGCCGCATGCCCAAATGGAAAAGCATTATCTTTTAGCAGAAAACACTAAGTAGTTCATATATCCCTATTTAATGGTCATGGAAGAAAGCTGGACATGGCACAATCAGTCAGCCCTCCTCAGTAAGTGCATTACCTCATCAAGCTGTTTGGGCATGTCATAACAAACTACTAACTCAGATTAATGATTGGATTGGTTGATATGTTTATAACTAGTCCCCCAACAGTCGCCTAGAATGGGAAGTAATCCACTTTGACATGACCAATAAATTGTAGGTCATATCTTGCTTTTTACAAGGTTACATTCATGCATAGTAACACTTATTTGGAAAATCAACAGGAGCAAACATACTGTTTAAGTAGGTAATGAAACATTATAGCAGATACAAAAAACACACAATTAAATATCACATACAATAGCCTTGTTTTCAAGTATAAGATTCAGGAGATAGCTGCTTTTGACGAGCTTTAGGACAAAAGTTAACATGATAAATATTTCAGGATCTCAAACATGTAGTTTCAGAAAATAAATGAGCAAATAAATTTAAGGTCCTTATATTTAAACTTTTTTTAATTGAAGCTTTGAATCTTAGTGTATATTGAAATACTATTGTCATTTTATTATATTTGAGACTTCTTACAGTGAATTTCACATGTCAGGAAATCTAAAAATGTTGTCATGCATTTTTTTAGAGAAACAGTATCATATGTGTATTTTCCAGTTCAGGTTCATTTCAAGATATGATGTACTGTCTGAAACATTTAGACAAATATTTTGAATACAATGAGCAGTAATACAATATGTATAAAACCCACTGTCATAATCTACTGTTATTTAGGACTTGGATATTTTTTTTCTTGCAGGAATGCAACTTCCACCCAAACATCAGTCAGTCCAAAATTTTAAGCCCAGACTCCTGGCACTTTGAGACACTTAATATGAATAATTCTCTGTTTAAAAACAATTATTTTATCTTGAATACATTTGAATCATTCTGAAAAATGGACTTATGCATGCCTTGCTTAGCACATTTTTAAAACAACATTGTTAAAACTTTTCTTATGTTTCGCCTACAATATATTAATTATCTTTATTAAGTATTATTTGCTTACCTTCTGAATCCGATTATTCCACTGCAAGAATCATCCCTGTAGTGAATGTCGATCCACTGCAGTGCCAATACGAATTATTTGTTCAGCCCCGCAGGAACAATTTTTAGTCAGCTTCCATGTGTTAATAAAGCTGAAATATGTGCTCTAAAGGGTTTTAATGGATTTTGTGTTTTTATAGGATTTCTTTCAGCTTTTTAAACTGTACAGTATGGCTCATGGAGAAAGTTTCTTGGATCCTTCTAGTTAAACTTATTGCTTCCTTCATCTTAATTGATATTCTGTGGCCCATATAGGATTCTCCACAATGGCCTCTGGTCAAATTTTACACTAACGTCAAACCATATTCAAAATACAGAGGCAGTTAGCCAGCACTGAAACAGTGTCTCTGTCATCTCAGGAAGCTATTTTTATATCTTGAATTCAAACAGTATGCACTTTATTTACAGACCAGGTACTGAGTGTTACTTATCCTTCTTAATACAATTCTGCTGGCTTGGTTTGGAAATCTTAATTTCAGCAGCAAAAATAGGATAAGTAATGTGAAAGTAGAACAATAAGGTCACATCTATCATTAAATAAGCAAGTGTTGTAGGAATCAGAGTGAATTCTCAGACAGAACTTACCTATGACATTTACAATTCCAGTTTTTGGAAACAGGTCACAAGTTTAGATTTCGACAGGTAAAAAGCAGTTCAAGCACTCCTTGAACCCACTCACCTAAAAAGAATTTTTCTTTACTAAACATGCACAGGCGTTTGAGGAAACTGCAAAACTCAGACAAGGAAGTGACTCCAGGGATTAACCTTTATACCCCATGGACGCCATGCATTACCACTTTCATGACCGTTAGCAACTGCCAGACAAAACCAAAATGAGTAATTTATGTTTTAAAAAGATTAGATAAAAACAGAAAAAAAAATCAGAAATGATTAAATAACTCTCAAAAATGTATAAGGAGATGAGCATCATGGCAAAATCACCTTTAATGATGACAGAATGGAATTGAAACCTCTGTTACCGATGCATAATGCAGTTTACTGTAGCACTTCAGAACAACTACCTTGTCTACACTGTTAGCTGAACTCTTCTGATATTGAAATACCAATTCTAATAACTTTGTTATTGACCCACTTTATAACTTTCTTTATTATTTATTTACCCTGATCCTTTATTATTTTTCCTGTTTCATATGTTTCAAGATGAGTGAGCATTACTAATATTCCATGAAACCCCTGCCTACCTAACCTTGAAACTTCTGTTTTCTTTACCTGAAATAAACACCTGACCTCGACAGAATTATATTGTAAGTTAATTTTATTTCTCAAGTGGCCAGGCCTTGTAACTTAAGCTGTCTTTACCAGACATACCACCAAGAATGAGTAAAATTAGACCTTTAGCATCTACATGAGAATTTTGTTCACAGTTTTCTTCACATTCATTCTTTACTATTTATAGTTTCATAATCTAAATGTGCTTGATATTCAAATCTTTATTTATTACTTATTATTAGTATATCAAAACTGCTATGTTCCCTACTTTACAATTTTACAATGGATGCTATTGTTGATGTTTTTTACCTAAGATCCTTAAGGTCTGCTGTAAAAGCTCTTTGTCCGTCTATTTTGTATTTTGTTGTTTTCTTTTAAGTGTGTTTCTCTTCTTGTACTTCATAGTGTATACTGATATCTTGTGAGCCCTGTCAACCACTTTGTGTTAGTGCAGGCTGTTACTGACACTGCATAAAATGACTAATTGATTGTTTAATACTCAAATGACTGAAAAAACATGTTTTAATCTTAAGTGTTCACCATTAAACACAATTTTAAATGGTTGTGTTAGTCATGATGACCATGAATATCTGTCAAATGAATCAAGTAGTCGAAATCATCTTAATGATTAATAAACAACTTAACTTGCCATTGCATTTTGTGAAATATCATTTTTGATATACTTTATTTAAAAAAGCATATACTTTATTTTAAAAAGCAGTTGGTTCTGAGTTAGATTGCTTGAAACATTTTCTCACTTAAGGTCAGGATTCATATGATTAGTTATCTTGGCTTTTCCTTGCTTGACATTCCTAGAAAAATTAGAATGGACTTAACTATATCAACATTAAAGTTCATTTTTAGGGGTCTTTTTTAGTTCCTGTAATGTTTGATAATATTATTACCTCAGTTGGCGTAAATAGTGGAAATATTTATCTGCTGGGTTGCTTTTGAAGTTCTTTGATTTGTACTCTTTAAGGTGATACATTTTTGAGATAACATTTAAACACCTGTCAGGAAAAATAAACACCATATTATGAATGGTGGTGATTATGTTTTATCTGTGAACTTTGAAGGCTTACGTACAAATGGAACAATCTCTTCTTTTTTATTATCGTTTTTGTTGCTCCTTTATACCTGCTGAATTAGACATTGTCCACACAGTTTAGGCCCAATTTACTTTGTTTTCCCAATATCGTCTTATTAGATGTTTGCTGTATGCTGATAGTAACTGACATTGCACATGTCTGTGAGACTCTAGGGGTGAAAGATCAACCAGGCTGGTACAACTATTTCAGATGTGATCTTGCATTTCTCAAAGACATTTTGTCTTTCACAATCTACTTGATTAGAGTGGAAGGCATTCTTTATATGTTTAACAAAATTAAAAAGAGGTTGGAAAATCCTGTGCTAAACCTGATTTTAATACATACGTGTATTTTATGTTAATTCGAAATGTGTTTAAAAGAAATAAAAAACAATTCAAAATCTAAAAGACCACCAGCATAGATTTAAAAAGCAGACTTACGGAATATGAGACACCAGTATTGGCTGCCCATAATAAAAGTAATAGAACAGAAGTTCTCCATCATAGCTATCCACAAAAAAAATAAAAGATTTCAGATTTGTCAGTTGTTTGCAAAAAATATTAGCATGTGTTTAGGCTCCTGCTTTCTTCTGGCATTTGTGTAATTTTACAAAGAGGTTTGATGTTGCCTGTCTTGATTTTATGTTTCTTTCTATGAAGGGATTTGTAAAAGTCATGTATTACTATTATGAGGATCAAAGAAAGCCAGCCCAAAATTGTTAATGAAAGAAGAATTATTAAAGGTTTCCAAAGAAATTTTCAGTGAGAACTGAATGTTAACTCTAAGGATATTATTTGTGACCTTCACATAAAGTAAGAGACAGTGGTATAGTGGTATGTTGTTCTTTACTTACAATTATCTACTGAAGGTAAATAAACAAAAACTATTCAGGTAAAATATTCAGTGTTTGTGTACAAGGTCATCTTGACCTGATCACCGCCCCCCATTCCATGTAGAATAATAATGTAGTGGCAGTTTAGACTCACAATATAAAATTTTAAACAACTCTTCTAAAATTTGAATTCATAAGAAGCAAGTCATAAAGCTCCAAACAAAAATCCAAATCAAATTTTAGTACCAGCCATTTTTGAAAAGCTACTCAATTCATAAGAATTCTGGAAGATTCATGGGAGTATGCCCAACCAGTCTACATGTGTTTTGTGGACTTGTGGAAATGGTGTACAACCAAGTCCCCGAGGGAATCCTGTGTTTCTTAGGAATATGGGGTACCAACCCCTTTGGTTCCAGTGGGTGTGGGACTGCTCTCTGACGTTGATTCTGTTCTTAATTTTTATCAGTCCTGCAGCCAAGGACTGAAGGGTGTCCAGTTTGGTGACCTCAGGATCGCACCTCTGCCTTTTGCAGATGATGTGGTCCTGCTGGCTTCATTGGGCTGTGACCTTAGGTATGCACTAGGATGGTTTGCAGCCGCGCACAGTGGCTAGGAAGAGGGTCAGCAAATTCAAGTCTAAGGTCATGTTTCCCACCTGGAAAAGAGTGGACTTCCCTCTTCAGTTTGGGGATGAGGTCCTGCCTCAAAGGGAGGAGTTCAAGTATGTCGGGGTCTTGTTCACGAGTGTGGTAGATTGACAGGCAGCTAAGAGTAGCGTCAACAGTCATGCAGATGTTGTATCAATCAGTCTTGTAGAAGAAAGAGCTGAACTGAAAGATAAAGTTCTGGATCTAATGGTTGATCTATGTTCCTAACCTCACCAATAGTCACAAGCATTTAGGTAGTGACCAAAAAAAGTACATCGTAGATGCAATCAGCAAAAATAAGCTTACTTTGTATGGTGTCTGGGCTCAGCTTTACAAACAGGGTGAGGAGTGCAGATGTTCTGGAGGAACTCAAAGTAGAATCAGGCTTCTCCACAATGAAAAGAGCCATTTGAGGTAGTTCAAGCAAATGACTAGTATTCCTTCTAGATGTCTCTCTGGGGATGTGTTTTTCGTGCAAGCCCATCTGGGAGGAGACCTCAGGGAAGACCCAGGAACTGCTGGAGAGAATATATTTTCAAGCCGGCCCAAGACTGCCTCAGTAACTGCCTGGAGGAGTTGCAGGATATGCCCAGACTCACAGAAGCAGCAGAAATTGGATGTACAGATGGATAGATACTCAGTTCATATGTATAGGGTTGCTGGTAGCAGAAACCTACCTGAGCAGCAGTGCCAAAAACTGCGTTATCATGTTATCTTTTTGAATATCTGTAGATCATTGACTGAAAAAATTCAATAAGAGCTTTTACTAGCTGGGATGGCTAAGTTGAAATTTTGTTGTTAACAGACTGTCTTTTACACATGTATCCTTTAAAATGAATGTCTATGTGTTTGCATGTGCTAAGAAAATTATAACAAAATTGCTCATCAAAAAATTACAATTTTGTAGACATCTTTATTTTAATTTTGATTAAATATCTCTATCAGCTTTTACATTGATTGCCTTGTTTTGACTACCAGGACCACATGACTAAGAGAATGTGTCGAGTGGCATCATCGGATTCTGTGTTGTAAAAGGGCATTTGTTGCTTTAAAGTATAAGGGCTAAAGGTAAATAGCAACATCTTGAAAATGATTTTAAAACAGACAAAAAGCTAATGCAGCGTTGGCAGTCAGGAGTTTTTACATAGGTGCAGCATTTTCCTGGAATTAAACTCATAAATCAGGTACATATGTTTAGGATCGCTATTAACAAATAAGTAATCTATATCTTTATAACAGTAACTGCACCTGGAATATTAACTTAATTATAATAATAATAACTTTGTATAGCACCTTATCATATATTCAAATGCAACTCAAGGTGACTTGTTTATGAAACAATGACAAAAGCTGTTTCTTTGTATTTCTTGAGTTTATATTTTGTGTGGCGAATTAAATAGTAGTGTATTATATTAATATACTGTTTACTAATAAGCTAATACAAAAACATTCTTTAGTTAATTCTTAGCGAAGTGCACACAAAATTTTCTTAAATTGTTTAGTTTGTAATTCAATTCACAATGTAGATAAATCTGTATAGCGAGTAAGTTTTAAGATTACATGTTATATATGTATCTTATGCAAATTAGGCATATTTAAATAAAAATGTGATAATTGAAAGTTTTTAATGTTAGTAAAAGTTGAGTTTATAACCTGTTTGAAACAGAAATCCAATGAAATGCCCTTCTGCAGCCCAATGAACACTGCTGGAGCCGATAAGGAAAAGAACAGACATTATAAACTCATGAGACAAAAACAAAATAAATACCCCGGCTAAAATTTATCTAAAAGTGTGTAACTCCTTCATGAGACTGTAGAATAGCTGCAATTCTGTCTGGCATGCACGCCACCAGTTTGTGGATGTAGGCAAAATCAATTTTCATCCACTCTTCCAACACCAAATCCCACTGTTTAGTCAGATTGTTCAGATGACTGCACCAGAGTTTCACTCATTGCTTCAAATAGGCCAACAGATTTTCTACAAGATTTTAATCTGGAAGCTTTGCGGGCTAGTTGAGATGATTCAGAATGGTCTTCTTAAACAGTTGTTGTCTTCAAAGACTGGGGTGACCATTCTGTGTTTGCTCTAATGATGAAGCACCAAAGGCAACACATGGTCATCCAGAAGCCCAATGTAGCATTTCTAGTTCAAGTGCATCATCAGCTCAACCAAAAGACTGAAACTGAAACTGAAACACCCCCAGGACATTAAAGGGCCATCTCCCACTTGAACAGCACCTTGCACACCATCCTCATGGATAGCTTCATGCAGTTTAAGATGTACCTGTTGCTTCACATCATTTGAGTACAAGCAGAAACTTGACCCATCAGACCAAATAACACGTTTCCAGCTGACAACTACCCACTTTGTGTTATTCTGCACCCACTGTAACAGTGCAGCTTTGTGAATAGCTACAACAACACCAGCAACGTTTATTTATATAGCACATTTTTATACAAATGATGTAGCTCAAAGTGTTTTACAAGATGAAGAAAGAAAAAATAAAAATAAGATTAGACAATACTAAGTAACAAAGAACAAAGTAAGTTCCGATGGCCGGGAGGGCAGGGAAAAAAAAAAAAATCCAGAGGGCTGGAGAAAAAAAAAATCTGCAGGGGTTCTGAGGCCATGAGACATCCCAGCCCCTCACTGGACATTCTACCTAACATAAATGATCTAAATCAGTCCTCATGGCTTTCAGACTTCATGTGGAAGAATTAGATGATGATGGTGATGTGAACATCTGGTCTTCAATCCATCCATGTATGGACTGCATGGTACTTTAATCAGGGACTGCATGGCGCCTTGATCAGGTGGTGGTGGCGCAGATCGGCAGCACAGAAAACCGGAAAAAGAACAGCAGAGAAAGTAGGAGTTAGTACGGGTTGCCGAACCATGAAGAAACTGATAATTAAATGCATATACTGAATATCAGGGTTACACCAAAATGAAACTATGAGAAAGCCATGATAAAATAATAAGTATTTAGCAGTTTTTAAGGTGCACCAGTGTATTAGCCTGGCAAATTTCTATCGGTAAGCTATTCCAGATTTTAGGTGCATGAAAGCAGAAGGCTGCCTCACCACTTCTTTTAAATTTAGCTTTTAAAGATCTAAGGGTACGATTTGAAGTATAAGGTGAAAGGCGTTCCAAAACATAGGATGGAGCGAGATTATTTAAGGCTTTGTAAACCATAAGCAGTATTTTAAAGCTGTTAGCAAGGCTCTCTTCTGTGGTACTCTGCTCCAGATATCCATGACGTGCAGTTCCCTACTGAGTGTTTATTTGAAAATGGCTTGTTGTAGGGCTGCAATGATTATCTTCAGCAATTCTTGTCCGGTGGAAAAGTGGGTTTGCTGCCACAATGCCTGACACACAGCAACAGTACCTATCTGTGAGCACCATCTTTTGACTGTAATTCTGGTGACAATTAGAGAATGACTGCAATGTATGCAACTGCTGGAAGACCCATTGGACAGTATGCTTATACACACATATGAAATTGGTAACTTCCTTTAAATTATGCCCTTTGGCATGGCCAAGTGCAAAAAAACCTTTTTGCCAATCACTGATGTCTGTTATGCAACCCATTTCTCACAGACAGATCTAAGCACACTTAGAACATCACTACTCCTTGTCACTCTATGAAACCCATGGCACATGACACAGCTATTTGTAGAACTGTATTCATACTGAGGTGCCCTGTGTTGGTGTCTGAAGTATGTATCATCTCTCATATGAGCAGTGACTAATTTTTGTCCAGAGAGCTTATATATAATGTATATATTAAAATGCTAAGAGTTGTATTTTCATCACTGAGGCTGCTTACTTACACTCAATCAGAGTCTGAAATGCTATGTAATTTAAAAGAACTTATTTGCCAAAACTATGAAGAAAAGTATAAGAATTTGAATTGTATGATTAATAAGTTAATTAATAATTTTAAAAAGTCACAAACATGACTCTTTTGACATTTGTGCTCCATTGGCTGTTTAAATAACAATGCATAAAGAATGACTGAGAGCAAGGCTGATGCTGTTTAAAAGGAGGACAGTGGAGCATGTTCCGGGGGAAAAGCGTGGGACGATTTGTGATTACAATACAAATAAAGACCACAAAAGATATGCCTGAGAATGCATAAGCAACAGAACTACAATGCAACACTGCAGGATTACTGTATAGTGTAACAAGCCAAGTGGACTATGTATGGATCAACACATGTAAGGTGGCACCAGTAAGCAAGCTCATGCATGCAGAAAATCAACACATAGCACTGAATATACAGTACAGTTAGGTGCTGCAGAAAATCATTAAGTAAAACAAAATAAAGCAAAGCTTAAAAAATACAGAATATCTTTTCTGCAGCTCAGCCTAAAACTGTATGAGTACTGCAACTTAAAGGTATGTGGTTGGAAATATTGGATTGTTTTCATATAACCCTTATGCTTAACCCTTGGCACCATGCAAAGGACTTATTGATTTTAAAAATTAAATTTGTGTAAAGAAATGACTTTAGGATAGCAAGGAAAAGAACCAACCAGAACACATGGATATTGCTTTCTGTGATATGGTACAATAATCAGTCCTTTATACTGCTCACTATTTGTATTTGTACTGATACCATGTTTGTTGTATTTTTTCTTGCTACTGCATATGTTATGAATGATGTTGAGGCATCACAGATTTTGTTTATGTTCAGTATGTCACGCTGAAAATTTAATATGATTAAGACATATATAAAATGCTGAGCATATTTGTGGGTGCCTTTTCTAATCATGTTTCACACAGGCAACCTTATGATCTCTCTCTGAGGTTTTGTTCAATTGAAGACTTACAAACTTATACAAGGAAATCATTACAATTAAACTAAAAGAGAACAGACTGTCAAATTACACAGTTTATGCTTTTTCATTTGTCGTTATGAGTTAATTTGTAATTGTTTTCCCCTCTATTACATGAGTTACTAAATGGCACAACCATAATGAAAGACTTTCCACTGCTGCATTTTGAGTTGCCTTCTCTCTTGATGTCGTTGGGTAAAACTCGACCACAGGTATTGAGGTACTGAAGAGAAAACATGCAAATATAATGTGTTAGTGCAGATGATATTCAAAGAAGGTCCTATGAACTTTATAGAGCTTGCATAAATGTTAGCTAAACCCTCATCAGGCATCTCAGATATGTCTTAATAAGTGTGATCTTACTTGTATATATTAAGTAATTATCTCCCAGATTAATACTTAAGTTTGATAGCAAAAACAAAATATCAACAGCAAACCAAAAGAGTCAAAAGAACAATCAAGAAAACCAGCTTTGAAGCAAAAAAGCAAATTATCTGAAATTACCAAAACCAGAAAAGTAAGGGAAAGAGGAGTGAAATCCATTTGCAGAATCTAAGTTCAGAAATTTGGAAAAATGTTAAATGCTGTTTAAACTGAAATAGAAAGAAAAAAAACCAAAAAGACAATAAACTTTACTTTTACCAGATTACTAAATTAATAAGTCTACAACAAGCAAGAACATAACATTTGGCTCCAAGACAGTACTTTAAGATTTACTCTAGTCCTTGCTCTCACTTTCACTGAGCTTGCCGTGTCTATCATGGAAATTGCCATATAACTCATCCAAACTGGGTCCGCATGCGGTGATCTGTAGAAGGAGGCATGATCAGCATTAAAAGTCCTTGATACAAAAGGTCAGAAGGAAACTATGAGCAGAACTCATGCCAAACCACAGCAGGAGCCAGTTTCCCCAATTGTAAGTAATTAAATTTTAATGTTATTGTCCTTTTAAGCATACTTTGTCAAAGTTCAGTAACATGCATTTTAGATCATATGGATAATCTGTCAGATCTTTTCTAAAATTGAAGATTATATGCAAATCTGCAAGTCAGTAATAACATAATGTTCTTAAACCCAACAATCTTATTCAGGGTCATAGGGAGAAGGCATGAAACAGCCCTGGACAGGCCGCCAGCCTATTGTATGACTCATAAACATCCTCACACATACTCAATTTGTTAAATTGTTTAAATGTGATTTGTGTTTTTTAATTGAAACCAAGGCTATGAGAAAACATGCTTTAACTTATCTTATTCAATTTAAAGCTCTCACTATACAGAAAACTTGAAAGTACACACTTTTCCAACTATTTTTAAGCTCAGTGGTTATGAGTCCTGCCCACACAGAAAACCCTTACATGTGATTTCTTTTGTTGTTTAAGATCACATTATTTTAAAAGCAAACATTTAGCTAATTCATTGAATCACCTCTTTCTGTTTTTCACTCTAAGAGCTGATCTGATTCTTTTGCTTTTTTATGCCTTTTGGGTTTTCTCTACTTGGGAATAAAATGCATGTATTTCTATGCTATTATTTTTTATTACTGCCAATTTGATTGACAAGGTGGGAATAAGCATATAATTTTGAAAAGACATCAAACACAGTATACTTTAAAGAACAAAACAAGCTTTTAGGCATGATCCCAAGTTTGAAATTTTCAAATTTGGCTGTCCTTTATTGCTTTAAACTTTCTAAGTTAGATGCTCATAATCGGCTGGCATTACATAAACAGCTTGTCTATCTGTCATCTTTTTTCCCCAAACCTTTATATAAGGGTGATAAGATGTAACGTAGTGTACTTTTATGTTCTTGTAAGGTGTCATTTTATTATTTTTAGGGAAATGATAGATGATCAAATGTGACACTTTTATCTACAAATGCTATGACAAAATCAAAGTGCCAATCTAACTTGATAACATCAAAATAAGGGCTCTGTTTTCCTATTTCCTACAGGTATTTCATAAATAATAGTGGCTTGTTATGTAAATACCCTCGTTTTCAAATCACTGTTGCTTAATCAAACTTTCCTGTTTCGTGACCCATACCTCTAAAAAAATGATGTTTATCATCTGTAGCTGGATCTGACAATCTCCTATGAAACCCCCATGAAGAGATGCAAAGAGGAAGCAGATATGGTATTGTGTGAGGGACCACAAGATATTCCAAGGAATTCCTTTTTGTAACATTAAAAGTCTTCACAAGAAACAGTTTTCAGTCTGCAAACAATGTATTATTAGTACCAAATTGAGTTTGCTGTTGCATTTGATATAATCAACAGAAGCAGTGCATTCAATTGACAACGTTGTCATTTTATTAAGTTTAATTATATGAATTATATGATGCAGTGATTCAAAGCTATACTTGCTATTTCCATTTTCTTTACCTTCTATTTCTGTGCTTATTTGTGTCTAGAGTATAAGAAGAGATAAAAGGAAGTGTGCTGTAATTGAACCGTTTTTTTATTACTATAGTAGTTACTCTATTACTGTGGTGGGTTGGCACCCTGCCCAGGATTGGTTCCTGCCTTGTGCCCTGTGTTGGCTGGGATTGGCTCCAGCAGACCCCCGTGACCCTGTATTCGGATTCAGCGGGTTAGAAAATGGATGGATGGATAGTGTGAACGATAGGGGGCGCTCTCGCTCCCTTGAACCCCAGTCCACGACTCCAGACACCAGGTAAAAGTCCTCAAGTTGACTTTATTTTTCTCCCACAGTGTACAAAGCACACTCTCCTCCACAATACTCATTAAATCACAATAATAAACAAATAACCAATCCTCCAGCTCCCAGACGCGTTGCCACCCTTCCACCCAGCTCAGCTCGTTGTCTGGGAGTTCCCATAGTCCTTTTATAATCCCTGACCCGGAAGTGTTTCTACCCAATAGTCCATGAGTCCTTTTCCCTTCCGGGTCAGGGTAAATCGTCCCTTTCTTCAACCCGGAAGCCCGTCGCTCTTCCTGTGACGAACCTCTGGGTCACAGGGCACGAAGAAGCCCTCGGTCCTCCCTGCAGCTCCCTCCTGTGGCCCCCACGGCATCCAGCAGGGCTTTGCATAAAAACTCCAATGTCCATGATGCCCTGCTGGTCTTCTGGGGACCTCCACGCTGCAAGGAGGGCTCCACCTGGTGGCTTGGGGGTATTGGCCAGGATAAATGGCCGGCCATCCATTACAGTATTCCCCCCCCAGCGACGAATTATTATTCGGAGCGGCCTGCCCCGAGAGGGAAGTCTTCCTCCAAGAGGACGTCCTGGTTGAGCCTTGATTAAAATGAACATCTTGGTCCCTGGAGAACCTAGGGGGAATATTATTCCAAATTGACCTCTTGTCCCCCTCTCTCCAAGGACAGTTCCGCCAAATATGGCCCAACCTTCGGCACCCGTAACACTGCCTCTGTCCTCCTGGTATTCTTCCCCTACGGGACTGAAAACAATTAGGAAATGTTAGGTCCGCCCCTTTTGCTGGGAGAGAAACCCCCTGCCGCCTCTAACGGTGCTTTCACTCTCTCTGCTTCTTTTCCTTTCTTGTCAGGAGACCCTCGTTTCATTATCGGGATCTCCTGCTTAATCTGGGGCTTGTCCACAGTCTGAGTCTCTCTACTAGATGAAGAGAGCCCTTTACTGTCTGCACCCCCTTACTTTTGCAAATTACCGGCGGCAGCGTCTTCAGAGCTGCCTCGCTCCGAGTCAGCACTGTCTAGCTGCCCCGGATCGATTAGCCCTTCCGCCGACCACTCGGTTAACGCACCGACCTCTCTTGTAGGGTACGCCGTATTGGCACCCGCTACTTATTAAACGCGGGCCCGGATCACACCGCGTCCCTCTATTATATACGATACGGGTCTCGCTCACCTGTATCACCGCATCATTCATTTCGGGAGGCTCCTCACCAAATCGCCGCACGTAGGCCCTCACCTTCTCCAACGGCTCTCTGGCTGCCGCTCCCAAATCCCCGACGATCTTTTCAATGGTCGTCAGGACCTGCAAGACACTCGCTACGGGCTCGATTAGTTTTCGAGCTCCCGTAAGTTTATATAATTATTCATTTCGACCGGCAGAACACTCACTTCCTTGTTCGTGTTACCTGCCGACCGGGAGCCAATGAGCACGCCCGCTTCAGGCACGTGCTCTGACGGACTCTCGGAGGCTTCTGGGACTTGGAGTTCTCGGAGGGTCGAGTTGCCTTCTTCGGCGAACTGCGGTCTGCCTTTAATATTTTAGCGACATCCCGATCAGCTACTTCCCGACCCTCCTTACCTTCTTGTGGTATGAGCGATGCCTCGCTCGCCTCCCCTTCCCGCCGGAAAGACCAAGTCCGTTTCTTCGGGCTTGAAGGTGCAAACAGCAGGACGCGGAGCTCCTCCTTCCCAGAATGCACCGGGTTTGCTACCGTGTCCCTTGTCGGCTGCCATCATGCGGAAGTCGATTTCTAGGTGCTCTGGCGTCGACAAGAGAAGGCCGTCGTCTTCGGGGCAGTCTCCTTTTCCCCTCGGAGTCTCCAGGTGGTCATCTCCAAGGTACATGCACGGGACAAGGTGAGAAATAATAAAAGGATTTTTAATGTCGTTCCCGGCACGTACCTTAGAGGGATCGCTGCTTCCTGGAGGTTTCTCCGGACTTGTAAGGCCTCTCCTTAACTCCTCCCGAGCGTCGGCCATTGCACCTACGGCACTCCCGCTGGCGTTGTCGCTTTGCTTGCCCTTCTTTTTTCCCATTTTGGACTCGGTTTTTTCGGGTTCTGGCGATGCTGTGGTGATTCCTGATTCCGTAGTCTTCTCGGGGTTTGTTATCCACAGAAATATTTGCTTCAGGTCCTCTGCAAACGACGCTAGAGTATCCTGCCGGCTACGCCACTGTGAACGATAGGGGGCGCTCTCGCTCCCTTGAACCCCAGTCCACGACTCCAGACACCAGGTAAACGTCCTCAAGTTGACTTTATTTTTCTCCCACAGTGTACAAAGCACACTCTCCTCCACAATACTCATTAAATCACAATAATAAACAAATAACCAATCCTCCAGCTCCCAGACGCGTTGCCACCCTTCCACCCAGCTCAGCTCGTTGTCTGGGAGTTCCCATAGTCCTTTTATAATCCCTGACCCGGAAGTGTTTCTACCCAATAGTCCATGAGTCCTTTTCCCTTCCGGGTCAGGGTAAATCGTCCCTTTCTTCAACGCGGAAGCCCGTCGCTCTTCCTGTGACGAACCTCCGGGTCACAGGGCACTGAAGAAGCCCTCGGTCCTCCCTGCAGCTACCTCCTGTGGCCCCACGGCATCCAGCAGGGCTTTGCATAAAACTCCAATGTCCATGATGCCCTGCTGGTCTTCTGGGGACCTCCACGCTGCAAGGAGGGCTCCACCTGGCGGCTTGGGGGTATTGGCCAGGATAAATGGCCGGCCATCCATTACAATAGTTACTCTATTACTATTATAAGATTCACTAAATCTCTGAAACTAATGCTGGAAATCCTTTCTTACCCTATCTGCTTGTGTTTAAATACTCCAGGAATATTGCTTTTTTCTTTGTTTTAATGCTAACAATTACATTTTTTACAAAAACAAAATATACTGTGCAGTATGAAAACTAGCTTAATTCGAGATGGAAAAATGTTATATAAACACACAATATGATATGACAGGCTGGCTCAAAAGGCATTTAAGCGAAAACTTTACTGTGATCTCCACTCATGATACTCTATAGTGCATCTTTTAGTTTGTTTGTGAACACTTGATGTGCTTTATATGTGGTTGATTGCATTTGTATCCAAACACTAACAACATTGAAATTGTTCAAATGTGATTATGAATATTCTTTCTCTTTTTTAGGAGCCACTGCGTAAAATACCCTTACAAGGATGTGATGAATAAACATCAGTTGGAGTATTTTGATCAAAGGCATAGAGGTGTGTGTGTATGTGCAGATAAACACAAAGGATTTCTTCAACTCTGATTACCTTCTTTGAAATCTAACAGGAGGCTCTTCTGTCTGCGATTTTGTCTTATTTTATGAGATGTCAATCACTGTGCCCGTGAGTGGTACATATTTCGGCATCCAACACTGATCAGATAAAGCTCTTGAGTGACAATGGCTGAAGAACTTTGTAAGCATTAACCCTTTTCAGTTGGGTCTGCTGTATGTTTTTACATTTTTGATTGAAAAGCAAATGTGTGATGGTAAACTCCTGAACACTTTTACATTAATGGCTGAAACAATTAAAAATCAGAATGAATTACTACAAAAGCAAGATCACCTAACATAGACAAAGCCTTGTCACACACATGTACAGAATGTTACATGTAAAAGATATAAGAGCTACAAATATTATATGAACATCAGACAAAAACACATAGCCTGTTAAAAATAAAATGTTAATAGGGTTACTTGAAATTTTATAGAGGTTTATCTAAATTATTACAGATTAGGACTTTTTATAAATTGCATATTATAATATACAGTAAATTTTGAAAGTACTCTCCACCCCATAAAGTACTGTATACACAGTATATGTAAACGAATAAGGAGTCTTAGCAATCGCTATATTGTTACTTAATACAAATCAAACTCGTTTAGCCATCAGTGCATTTTCTCAATCTGTTCTTCTCCATTAAATGAGAATAGGAAGCCACCATGGATACGGATAGCAAGTAAAGTAAGACAGCAAACATCCATTCTAGGGGCAAAAGTTGCTCACAGGGGGCGCTCAATTGTCAAATTGAAATCACCAGTTAACCTAACAAGGAGATATTTAGCATGTGGTAGGATTATTCTGAGAAACCCCTTTGGTGAGCTATAAACTCCACACATACAGTGTTCCTTCTTGGAATTGAACCCTGGTTACTTCAGCAATTTTTAAAAAACACATTATAGTGCCATCCTGAATTTCACTAATCTTTACAAAAAAGGTATTTTTCAACTGTATGCAAAATAATTGGATTGGTTTTAAAAACGGAAGTAGATAAAATGATGCTTATATTGTAAACTAAAGATTCAAGTAAAGGAGCTATAAAAGGCAGCAAGTTACATTCTCTAACTAGATTCTCTTAATAATAGAAATTAGCCCTTGAAAAATAAATCATTATCAAATGTTTGTTCTAAACAAAATGCATCATTTAAGATAAGTCAATGAAAATATCCATTTATGATGCCATTTCAAATTGCACTGGGAATTTTTTTAGTATGACAGCTATGCCTTTGTTCTGTTGTCCATGAAAGACGTTTGTCTTTTTGTGTTGTTTTTATTCAAAGACTGACTTAGAATATTCCATAAATGTTTATAAAAATAAGCATTTTGATGATCATCATAAATGTGGTTATATCTTTCATAAAATTGGGCTCAGCTTCAATACTCACTCTTCTCATCAACCTGAATTCTATAACACCAAGTGATTTTCTTCTCCTTTGCCTCATATTCAATTCAAAGTGGATTACATTTAACAGCTAAACATTAAGGTCAACATGTTTTAAACGATGAATTATTTCAAAGTGAATCCTTCACCATTGCAAACATATCACCTTGTCTATACCGATATTGAAGCAGCTTGTTGAAAGCAAGGGCATTGGTTGGCAGGGAAGTGCATTGTTTTGTGGAAAGTGAAAATATTTGAGGGGAACAAATAGCATTTTTTATCTGTGTGTAACAGTTGCAAAGTGAAATCAATTTAAAAAGGGTAAACATAATGATTTAGCTTACCGAAATTTGAAATGCCATTTTATTCAGTAGTTATTGACAAATTTAAAAAGGCTGGCTTTCAGTGATACAATTTGTTTTCCCTTTTCTTTTCTTCAAGTCCTTTCTGATGTGTGCTTAAGTCAACATCATTTGCCAAGGTTTAAAAGTACAGTTCAGAGGGACAGAGTGCAGAAAAAGGTCAAGGACTAAATTGATTCTTTAAAAATAAACTAGTCAAGATGCCTGGTTTTAAACATTTACCTGAAAGCCTCGCCTTCTGGTTTGATGAGTGCCTCCTGTTGGTCACTGTATACAGTAAACAAATATATGCGTAAAGAGATAGATATACAGTTGATTCATGAGCTCGGGTCAATCTGGCATTGGGAGCAATAGAGCAGACTCCCTTGGTTGGGAATGAATCCAGCTCAGAGCAAGCTCATACACCCAAGGCCAATTTTGAGCTTACAGCTAACCTGATATGTACATCTTTGGAGTGTACAAGAAAACCAAAGTATCCAAAGAAGAACCATATGTCACGACTGTATACAGGATTTAAAACCAGGATGCTAGATCTGAAAGGCAAAAGCTTTAACTGTCCCACCATACTGTCCTATGTATACTGCTCAAAAAAATTAAAGGAACACTTTGAAAATGCATCAAATCTCAATGAAAAAAAAAAATCATGCTGGATAGCTATACAGATATGGACTGGGTAATGATTTAGGAACGAAGGGATGCCACATCATTTGATGGAAATGAAAATTATCAACCTACAGAGGGCTGAATTCAAAGACACCCTGAGAATCAAAGTAAAAAAATGATGTGGCAGGCTAGTCCATTTTGCCGAAATTTCATTGCAGCAATTCAAAATCGTACTCACTAGTTTGTATGGCCCCTACGTGTTTGTATGCATGCCTGACAATATCAGGGCATGCTCCTAATGAGATGATGGATGGTGTCCTGGGAGATCTCCTCCCAGATCTAGACCAGGGCATCACTGAGCTCCTGGGCAGTCTGAGGTGCAACTTGGCAGCGTCGGATGGATCAAAACATAATGTCCTAGAGGTGTTCTATTGGATTTCTATGGCCCTCTCCAGCTCTCCTAGAGTAACTGCTTGTCTCCTAGAATCTCCTCCATGCCCTTGAGACTGTGCAGGGAGACACAGCAAACCTTCTGGCAATGACACGTATTGATGTGCCATCCTGGAGAAGTTGGACTACCTGTGCAACCTCTGTAGGGTCCAGGTTTCACCTCGTGCTACCAGTAGTGACACTGACTGTAACCAAATGCAAAACTAGTGAAGAAACAGTCAGAAAAGATGAGGAGGGAAAAATGTCAGTGGCCTCCACCTGTTAAACCATTCCTGTTTTGGGGGTCATCTCATTGTTGCCCCTCTAGTGCAACTGTTGTTAATTTCATTAACACCACAGCAGCTGAAACTGATTAACAACCCTCTCTGTTACTTAACTGACCAGATTAATATCCCATAAGTTTCATTGACTTTATGCTATACTCTGATTAAAAAGTGTTCCTTTAATTCTTTTGAGCAGTATATAATACTGTAGCTGGGAAGGGGCACTCCTGAGCAGGCCTCTGACCCAAAAAAGCCAAAGGGACCAAAAATAAGATTATCTAAAAGAAAAAGGTTTATTATTACTAAATACAATTACAATAAAAGCCTATGACTTCAGAGGTAACAAAACATGAATTATGAGAGGCAATGAGCATGCTGGCTCTCTGGACTACACAAGTGTTATCCAGTCTGCTTGGTAGAATAACTGTCGCACTTCCCTATCTTTTCATACCTCTTCCTTACTTCCTCTGCCTTCTCATTGTTTCTCTCATTTACTTGGCCTTTGGCCCACCAAGTGAGCTTTTGTCAATACCACTCCTTACAACTTTCAGGTCACTTTTTTCTGGTCTGGAAGTGCCTTTTAAATACTGCATGGGTAGTCCTTCTGAAGTAGGCACTTGTACCACCACCAGGTCAAAACAGACTAGAAGAACTCTTAGGGCCTCCTATTTACAGCTTCATCTTCCAAAGCCCAGGGTGTTCGTGCTGTCCCACATATGTGTTAAGAGGTGGCCATAGATAGACTATTGGACCACTCTCCAATATCTAGATGGTGAGTTCCTACCAACTCTCCTCAATAATAATTTGTGTCCCTAGATGAAATAGCTGCAAGATGAATGCACAAGCAAGGATAACATCCCTAATTGGTTGTCTGTTAATTTCAAGAAGGGAATTTATATCCTGACTCCCACCCTGCAGATTGCTTTGTCAATGCATTGCCAGAATCTCTTCACAAGCTTGACCAGAGACAGTGCTGGAAAACCATGGAGGAGCTTGAAGTTACTTCCATCTTGAGACTCCGACAGTATAGAAGATCGACACTGAGAGAACATTCAGCTGCTACACATCAGCAAGAAAATACTTCATACTAACATTCGTCCACAGTTTCAGATTTGGTGAATTGGATCAAACTATCAATAATTGCTAATACAGTTGAGATTCAAATGTAATGAGTGTGGGCCTACAGAAGAAGAATGGCACATAGGCACACAGAATAATATTTATTGTATTGCTTCCTGCTTGGTCTTGCCATGGTAGTTTATTAAACAGGAGGTCTCAATTACTTGTATTCACTACAGAATGGTGATATTAATGGGAATCACACAAATGGTCAGAATATTGGTTCTTCGTGAGCTTCCTTATAAGGCTGTTTTAAGACATGGCTCACCTGAAGTAAATGCTGTTACACCAATTTTTCTCAAAGCCCTTCTGTACGTAATTCTTTTCTGATGATGGAGCATCCATTTAATAATCAGTTCACTGTTGATTGCATACTGATAGGTATGTGGAACAACTGCCATGGATATTGTTGGCCCCTTGACACACTGATTTGTGGTCACAAATATATTCTAGAGACTGACCACTATGCTACTGTCATTCCACTTTGGACAGCAAATTTAACAACAAATTGCCCAGGAGTTAATGGGGATGTTTGCATGTGTAAGAACCCCTGCATAAATTCTCAAGGATCCAGGAACTTATATCAGAAATTGTTAAAAGGACCAACAGACTGTTAAGAATTAAGTATTTTAAAATGTCTGTCTAGAATCTGCATATGGATAGCTTGATTTAACCAAATGCTAAAGCCAATGTTAAAGAGGCTCGTGACAACAAATGGAAATGACTGGGATCAACTACTTCCTCTTGGACTGTATACATACAGGGAGGTGCCACAAGCCTCTACAGGGTTTTCACTCTTTGAGCTGCTATACTGGAAAGAACCTTGAGGGGTTCTCACCCTATGTAAGGAAAGTTGGGAATTGCAACTTGACAACAAATCCAAGATTCTGGAGATAGACATGAAAGGCTGTAAGCCCCTGGTGTGTGAACACTTAAAAATACTAAATGATCGCAGTCACAACTTAAAAACTGTGAGGATTCCCTGGTAAGATTGACTTATGGTGGTCATGTCCACCTCCCACTCCAAGTTCTTGGCACACTGGTAAGGACCATATGAAATTAACAAAAGTTTTTTTGGATTATACAGTAACTTAAACAGTGACTTAAACAGCAAACATTTATGTCAACTTGCTTGCCCTCAAGTTTATCTCTTCATAAATTCACCCAATTGTTAAACTTAGTGTGTGGCTTACTTAATTTTGTATGATATGCACACTGACCCAGGATTCATCTGTAACCTTATTATATCCCTTAGGCAAAACATGCAAAAATCAAAATACAGATTCAAAACATGCTCAGTCTGGTCATGATTGAGGGCTGTAAACAAAACCCAAAATTGGCAGAGCCCAATTTTTTTCATTACCAAAACATCTGAAATGATGTTAGGCAATTGAATCAGCTCTCTTGCTTTGATGTCTAATAAAATACCAATGGATGACAACCTTATCGAGGAGCTTAGCTCTGTGGATCTCTATAGCATAATAGACAGGGAAAATGCAGCTAGTAAATACCTTTCACAGAATCTGGAAATAAAAAATACATTCAGCATTTCTCGTGGATGCTGCCAATGATGTGTCCATCCTTTTGGGCTACAAAGGGTTCCAGCTGGTTTTCAGCCTCTAGTGGCCAGACTGTTTAAGTCAGTGATTCTTTACTTTTTTTGAGTCATGGACCCCTTTAAGAATCTTATGAAAGCTATGGCCCCCTTCCCCAGAAATATTCACATAAACACAACTTTGCATGCAATGAATATAATGTATTTTATTTATCATGATTTGATTGTCTCATACTTATGTGGTATACACAAAGTATTATTAAACTCTAAAGCAAACAATTTAAAAAAACACTCCTTTTTATGCAAAAAGCAATCATTTTGAAATACAATCCTCTTGTGCAAAGTAAAACAGACCTACTACTACGTTTTCTACTACCATTACTTCTACTACTACTATCCATCCATCCACTTTCCAACCCACTGAATCCGAACACAGGGTCACCTGGAGCCAATCCCAGCCAACATAGGGCACAAGGCAGGAACCAATCCTGGGCAGGGTGCCAACCCACCGCAGGACACACAAACACAGCACACACTAGGGCCAATTTTGAATCGCCAATCCACCAAACCTGCATGTCTTTGGACTGTGGGAGGAAACCGGGGCGCCCGGAAGAAACCCACGCAGACACGGGGAGAACATGCAAACTCCACGCAGGGAGGACCCGGGAAGCGAACCCAGATCTCCTAACTGCGAGGCAGCAGCGCTACCACTGCGCCACCCCTACTACTACTACCTCTACACTAAATCAACAGTACAGGGCTGTGTAGTGAATATAAATGTTAATTTTTATCTGAGCCTCACAGACCCCCTGAAACCCATCCATGGACCCACTAGGGACAATGAACCTCAGGTTAAGAATCACTGGTTTAAGCCTTAAAATGCCTAAAGTGCCAACTACCTAGGTAACATAATCATGGATTCTGGCTCCTGGGAAGAGCACAGATGCCCATCTGGAAACAGTATTACAGAATTTCAAAAGCGCTGGACTACACATTACCCCAAATATTCAGGTTATGTTGTTAAACATGATAATGTCAAGCCCCAGGAGTCCAAAATAGAAGTCATTCTGAACTGTCCCTGGCCGCAAACAAAATGAAGGTATAGACATTTCACTTTCAGTCTAGAATCTACAGTATAGTCTGTTAAAACAGCAGCTTTTTTCCAAGTCCACATAGATTTTTTTTCAGGTAATCTGATTTCTCCTCACATCCTAAACACACACAGGGTAGGTTACTTGACAGCCTCTAAATTGTCGTTATACAAGTATATCTGCATGAGTGCACACTGCTAAAGACTGGTGTTCTAACCGTGGCTTATTCTTTCCCTTTGCTGCTGGGATAAGCTCTGTTCCTCTTGACCTTGAATTGACTTGGTCTAGTTTAGGGGATGGAATAACACAAGAAAATGACATTTTTAAAAGGGGAGAGCAGATAAATTATACTATTGTGTTTATGATTAACATTTGGTTGATACACTGAATTGCAAATTGTGCCACAATTGTAGCTAAACAACTTAGTTAAATGTAAGAAGTGATTCATCCATCCACGTTTTGCCAAATTTAGGGTCACAGCAGTGCAGAGCCTATCCAACCATTATGGGCACAAGATATAAACTCCACACTGAGAAAACATGAAGTTGTATTTAAACAGAAGACAGTTCTGCCATTTTTAATACATAACAGAAATTGAATATGTTTTGAACAAGTCTTCACAAAATTAGCTTAAAAATCAAAAATCTATAAATGCTCATATTTGACAAAATTCTTGTTTTGAATTAAACTTGGAGGTCCTTTAATGGAGCTGCCAAAACCCACATATTAAATTCTGATATTGTATACTGTAGTCATTTATTAGCTGTGTGCAGGTACAGTAGCATGTGCTCAGAGATTTGTAAGATAAGGAGTCTGTCAAGAATGAGGCTGTCAAGATTATTTCCTTTAACTTGAAAGGTTGATCTTGTTTTATTGTTTAAAGTACAATCTGTGTGGATATCGTGTTTGTTTAGTTTGTTTGAGTTTTTGCTTTAGTTTCTTTTCATTTGTACAGTGGTGCCAGTGACTAAAGAAAAAAAGTCAAAGAGTCTAGATTGTCCTCTACCCCAATACTCTAAATGTACAAAATAACAAATAAATTAAAAAATATATAAAGAAAAAGTGCCCCAGTGTGGAAGCAAGCAAGAAAGTTTTTTCAATGGAAAATAATAAAAAACATTCATCTCTAGTGTGTTGCAAAAATTGAAAAATATTGGTACCCCAATTCATCTTCATAGTATAGAAATAGCAGTTTAGCACATGATTCTTAAAGCCATTTAATTAATTTCATGGCAATTCTAGTATAATATTTCTTAATATATATTTTTCTTTTCAAAAAACATTTGGATTTAAATGTCAACTTGCAGATTATCTTGTTTGCATTGGGTTTATTGTTTTTTTCTGGAGTTTTTGGCTTTGTTTAATTTCAATCTGGTAACTTAAATTGTAGATATTACACTTTGCAATAATGTATATTGAGTTATAATACTCACAAACTGCTTAGTACCTAAATAAGCTGCGAAACAAAGAGTGTATGTGTGTGTGTGTGTGTGTGTGTGTGTGTGTAAGACATTTAACTCAGAAGCAGTGATTTTCTAAACATGCCAGTACTGATATGTGCTAAACCATAACATAGCTTCTAGGTATGAACCATAAATTGTGTTCACCATTTTATCACCACTCAGTAAATGAGCATGGTAGCATAATTGTTTCATAATTACCACTTGTCGGTAGTCATTGTTCAACACCTTATAGTCCATGGATGCTAATTACCAATATCAATTACAAAGGAATATGTTGTTATGGAATCCAGCCTTAAGAGTGTTTGGGAGATGCTGGCAGTAGCTGTTGAAATACGTGAAGCCCAATAGGGACGGCCACACCGGTCATACCAGATAATTTGCTTCTGCCTTTGGCTGATTGTCTTAACTTGCAAAAAGGGCAGACTTGACATTTTGAAGGTGCTGTGACTGTCTAGCAGTCCCTTTAAACTTGAGGAAGATTAATAAGAAAATAGATATTACCTTGGTTCTCTAAAAAAAGTCAAATGCTTCAAGCAATTACTATAATGTAGTGTTTCTTAATTTTTTTTAAATTTCTTTTAATCTCTAATCAAAGAAGAATGCTTTTTGTTCTTTGTTTTATGCTGAAAGCTAGGAGAGATTAAGCATGTGATATAAATGGTCAGTGCTACAAAACCCAAGCCATTTTCAAACAAAGAAGAAAATAGCATTTCTAAAATCAAGTGGTTTGCCATGAGTAAGTTAGCAATACAAAAATGTAAAAAAATACTTAAAAATACACCTGATTATTTCAGGATTTTTATGTCACTAATCAGTAATAAGAAGGGTTACAAAGAAACTTAAATACAGTATGTTACGGAAAGGGGAATGCATTTTTTTAATTGAAATTGTTTGTATAGCATTAATAATAGATCAGTTCAAAATCAAATATATCAGTTAGGTTTAATAACATTTACTATAAAAGCTTGACAAAAACTTGTAATGGAAAATTAATATCTTCTTATATAATACGCTACCGTGGCTGTCTGTTTATGCCCAGGATTTTAAATCACCTGTAGCTCACAAACCGTTTGACCTACTGACCTGACATTTTATACACATATACTACGTGATGTCTACTATCCACTTTCGGGGTGATGATTGACCTTCAAGGTTATTCCTCTTTTTATTTTTATTTTATTGTAGAATCAACTCTTGGCAGCAGGGTGGCTATGCGGCGCATGTATACTGGCACCATTCTAATCCCAACCGCCTTCGCCGTCACTTGCTCTACATCTTCATATCTTAAATCATTCTTCAGGCAGATTGAACACTTAAGTGCCAGCTTAAGTAAAAAATTAAGGAAAACGTACTAAGTAATTGCAAAACAAACACCGACTTAATCAGTTTTAACGCAAAAAGGAAGCAGCAAGCGCATCAACCTCTGAGCAAACGAATGTTAAACGTACAGAGAAAGAGTATGAAAACTATAAGTCAAGTGTATTCACTGCAGTGCGTTGTTACTGGTTATTATATAATTACCGTAGGTAATGCCTTTTTATCTAAGTTGACTTGCAAAATAAGGACACATTAATTTTTTATAGATGTTTTTTGCAGTCAGAGCACAGGCAGATTAGATATCTTCTTCAGGGTCACTCTGGGAGGCACAGTTAGAAATTGGTACCCCTTTGGTTTTAATTTACCGTGTCCCATCTACTATCTGAGACTATTAGATAAAGGGACAAACTAGACGAGGTAGATTTGTCGGCACAGATCATTTAGAGACAGAAAAAAAATTATCCAATTGATTTTGTAACCAGAAAATACTTTAAAAGATGTGAACAAATCTAACACATGAGGGATATCAGACAATGCATTAACTAAATTGAGACGGACATTGCCTGTGTATTAGGATATTACATGACTGGAATTTAAAACTGTAATGGGTGCTACAAACTAAGTTTTGTATGGCAATAGGAAGTAGTCAGAGAGAGAAATTTGAAAAAAATTGCTACTCTACTAATGGAGATGGGTTTGAAATATTTAAATTTGAGAGAAGAGAGAAAATAAAGTCTTAATCACATTTTCAAAACCCACTCAATACCTGACTTGCCACATGAAATGCCAATTTATAAAGCTGAAATACTTCTCCATATGAAAGGAAAACTGAGCAGTGGGTCTAGAAAGAGAATGAGTAGAATTGATAACATGCTAAAGACTCTGATCATATTTTAATTTTGTGGTGATTTTCTGTAAGTGACAGGCCAGAACATCAACTAATAGCTTTGCATCTGTGTTCCAAAGAGAGAGGGGTCTTTAACTCACAGGTTACAGCCATTACCTTATGTTAAGAATAAAGTGTGATCTGCCATATCAGTCCTTGGCCAAATGAGGTGGTGTGAAGATAATCATTTCCAAAATGAGGAAACTAGCTCAGAAAGGGGTCAATTTAACCTAGGAGTCTTTCCAGAGCTCATAGTCCAAAGCTTCTGTTTAGCCAAATAAATGGAAGGATCTAAAAGAGAGGACTCCTTATCTCTGAGACAGGGAAGGAGGGGTTACTGAGGAATGACTTGATATAAGAGGGAGGAGCACTAGAGGATTCTGTCAGTTCTTTAGTGTAGAAATTTAAAAATTCATTATTGCTTTTCTGATTGTCATTTGCAGACCAGCTTTAGTATGAATACAAGTTAGAGAGGCAAATGGGGCATTCTTCTTGGTTCTTAGAGAAGATAGCCTTCTCACTTTAGCCCCAGATAAACAATAGACATACATATACATATTAAGCTAGTTCAAACGTATCCCATTTATACTTACAGTATATGAGATAACAAATTTAGCATATACAACCCCAATTCCAATGAAGTTGGGACGTTGTGTAAAATGTAAATAAAAACAGAATACAATGATTTGCAAATCCTTTTCAACCTATATTCAATTGAATACACTACAAAGACGAGATATCGAATGTTCAAACTGATAAACTTTATTGTTGTTTTGCAAATCTTGACTCATTTTGAATTTGATGCCTGCAACACGTTCCAAAAAATCTGGGACAGGGGCATGTTTACCACTGTGTTATATCACCTTTCCTTTTAACAACACTCAATAAGCATTTGGGAACTGAGGACACTAATTGTTGAAGCTGTGTAGGTAGAATTCTTTCCCATTCTTGCTTGATGTACAACTTCATTTGCTCAACAGTCCGGGGTCTCCGTTGTCGTATTTTGCGCTTCATAATGCGCCACACATTTTCAATGGGAGACAGGTCTGGACTGCAGGCAGGCTGGTCTAGTACCCACCCTCTTTTACTACGAAGCCACACTGTTGTAACACATGCAGAATATGGCTTTGCATTGTCCTGCTGAAATAAGCAGGGACGTCCCTGAAAAAGGCGTCGCTTGGATGGCAGCATATGTTGTTCCAAAACCTGTATGTACCTTTCAGCATTAATGGTGCCTTCACAGATGTGCAAGTTACCCATGCCATGGGCACTAACACACCATACCATCACAGATGCTGGCTTTTGAACTTTGTGCTGATAACAATCCGGATGTTCCTTTTCCTCTTTGACCCGGAAGACACAACGTCCATGATTTCCAAAAACAATTTGAAATGTGGACTCATCAGACCACAGCACACTTTTCCACTTTGCCTCAGTCCATTTAAGATGAGCTTGGGCCCAGAGAAGCCGGTGGCGTTTCTGGGTATTGTTGATATATGGCTTTCGCTTTGCATGGTAGAGTTTTAACTTGCACTTGTAGATGTAGCGACAAACTGTGTTAACTGATAATGGTTTTATGAAGTATTCTTGAGCCCATGTGGTAATATCCTTTACAGAATGATTTTGGTTTTTAATGCACTGCCTCCTGAGGGATCGAAGGTCATGGGCATCCAGTGTTGGTATTGGGCCTTGCCGCTTACGTGCAGAGATTTCTCCAGATTCTCTGAATCTTTGGATGATATCATGGACAGTAGATGATGAAATCCCTAGATTCCTTGCAATTGTATGTTGAGAAATGTTGTTCTTAAACTGCTCGACTATTTGCCCACGCAGTTGTTCACAAAGTGGTGAACCTCGCCCCATCCTTGTTTGTGAACGACTGAGCATTTTGGGGATGCTCCTTTTATACCCAATCATGACAAACACCTGTTTCCAATTAACCTGTTCACCAGTGGAATGTTGAAAACAGGGGTTTTTTGAACATTCCTCAACTTTCCCAGTCTTTTGCTGCCACTGTCCCAGCTTTTTTGGAACGTGTTGCAGGCATCAAATTTAAAATGAGTGAAGATTTGCAAAACAACAATAAAGTTTTATCAGTTTGAACATTCAATATCTTATCATCGTAGTGTATTCAATTGAATATAGGTTGAAAGGGATTTGCAAATCATTGTATTCTGTTTTTATTTACGTTTTCCACAACATCCCAACTTCACTGGAATTGGGGTTGTACTTCACAAAATCAATTCTGCTGCTTTTGTCATTCCACATGAGTAAATTGAATTATTTGTTATTTTTTCTCATGAAAATACAGTGATTGTACAAGTTACTTTTACTGATTGGCAAAGAAAGAAGTAACATTCAAAAGTTGTGATCCAAATCAGCTATCAAAACCAGTTAACCAGTTAAAAGTAAATTTTTATAATGCCATCATAAAATGCTCAGCCAACTTGTTACATCTGCAGTAAAATAATCACTATCACAAAAGAGTACAATATGAGGTGCCACTTCCTTCAAAAGCATGGCACTTTGAATGAATGTTATCCACCACAGTCTGAGACCCAGCACAGGAACAGAGAGGATTTGAAAGCAAGCTACAATTACCTTGCCAGCCCTTCATCACTGCATCATATTTTTTTGATAAAACTAAACTTTCCTTTTTCCCTTTTCTCTGATATACAGATCTCTTGGATGTTTTCGTGTGAATGGGTGACCACCACCATGGAATAAACTGCCGCTTTTCATCTCCTTGTGATTGAGTTCATTCTAGGACAGTCAAGACTCCAGTGCTATCCTCATGTTATTAAAACATGTTTCATCAGTAACTTGCTTTTGCAATTTCTTATTCTAAAATATTCAGTGCATCAGTCCATACCTAGTTACACCTTCAACTCATTCTTGACCCAATGCTGGTATTTTATCAGCTGTGCTCTTATAACTACCTCCTCACAGTACTCCTGGACTTTGCCATCAGATTGCTTTATCAGAGACATAAAGCTACAGACCATTTACTTTACAAGCGTTTGTCATTTGCTCAATTTACACCATTCATTTGCAACCAACAGCAGACAGAAAACCATGTTTTTATACTTTCTATGCCCTGTGTACCTCCAGGCTATGGTCACATCATATGTACAGCAGAAATCTGTGCAGTTGGCCTCAGATGTGCGATGGCGATGATATATGGGTGCACTCAGCAACTCTCAACCCTCATCCTTGAGCACTCTTTATAGTTTTTTTTTTTTTTGTATATATATATTTATTATACAGTATATGCCTACTAAGTAATTAGTTGGTTGAATCAGTTGATGATACATTATTATTATGAGTTTGATCATTTTATGAGATGTTGCAGTTGTATTAAAACTGAATTGGATTGAGCAGGTTAGATATTGTTATGTTATGATGCATTTTTTAATTCTTAAAAAGCTGTTGCCAACAACTTCAGAGAATTTCATATTTCTGAAGTCTAAAATACTAACATCTTATATTATAACTGCTGAGATTTTTTTTCCTTGCCCTTTTTGTAATTCCTACACTAAATGTGATACTATTTGTTTTCCTTTAATCTCTTGTCAATTGTATTTTTTATGTTTTTAGGTTTGCTGCATTTAAAGAAATAACTTATCATAGTATCTATGGTCTGGTGCATTTATGGTTATGTTATACGCAAATGAATGCACTAATCAAATCATTAATTAAGTACATCACTTGAGGATGACAGGAGAAAGATGTCAATTAAATTAATAAATAAATATAACTATATGCAGTTTTTGTAAACAGCATATTGCATTCACACCTACCTTCTTTTTATTAGTTAGGATTCATTTTTGCTACCCTCTGTGCTAAGAAAAATACACATACTGTAAATATTAAACTAAATGGGTATTTACTTACTTGTAAAATAATATAATATTCTGAAGCCCACTTAAACTAATCCAGATTATTCCAACAGCATCAAGCACAAAGCTGACCCCACCTTGGGGCCTCTGGCCATTACAAGACATACTGTACACATATACTGTATGCCCTAATTCATAGTCAGACAGGGTCCAATTAGATTCACCAATTAACAAGCACTTGTTTGGGATGTGGGAGCGAAGCAGAATTTTAGAGAAAAACTCAGACACAGGGAAATTGAGCAAATTCCAAACAGACTTACAACTGGATGCCAGACTAAAGAAAACAGCAGCAATGAGCACTGTACAACCATGCAACCCTCCTGCAACAGATATACACAGATATATACAGTAGACTTTTCTGTTCTATAATTAAAGAGAATATACAAACATCACACATAAAGTGACTGGATGCAAGATACTGGAGGCATTAATTCAAATAATATTGTGCTATTAATTCATTTGTGTGCTACTCTAAGATGCTATTCAAACATTGCCACTGTTGGACTTTGATTTTTTTTCAAAATACAGTATGGAATGAAGCATCAAAACATGTTGCACATTCTAAGATTCAATTCCATTGGTAGTACAGATTGGGCATCTGCTATATTAATCTCAGGCATATTTTTGTGGGTTTTTATTAATTAAAAATAAAGCATACAAGCTAAACCCACATATTTATATCTCCAAATCAGGTTAGGAGGACAGCCTCAATGTATATACAGAGAGTCCAAGCTCATTCACACCCATCTCCAACCCTGAGTTACCCCCTACTCAGCTCTTCAAATTATAATACCAAAAATTCTATATTAGCAAATCAACTTCAGTGCCAAATGAGAACCATACATCAAGCATTATCCAAGAAGAATTATTGATTTGCATCTAAGGACATTCCAATAAGGACAAGTTGAAGAGCTTAATTAATCAGTTGTGGTGAGAAAGAGAATCTGGCATTTCCATCTAGATGCCAATATGATCTTTTGCAACTATGGAATCTAATAAAAGGACTCTCTTCTGGGTGAGTCATCACCCAAGAATAAAAAAAACATGGACTGTTTGGAATTGATGCCTTAACATGGAGAATAAAGAATAAGAAATCAATAGTAAGACAAATGGAGGCCAAAACTGGAACATGCAGAATATAAATGATAAAGTGAAATGTGTATTAATGATGTTAATTGTTTTAGTTTATAGTTAATTTTTGTGGATGAACAGTGGGTGGCACATTCCAGACTGCAGAACTTCAAATCAGAGAACTAAATTTTGGCAGGGAAAGTTTTACAGTTAAGAAAGAGGCTGAACAGATGAGCTACCCAGCAGCAGAAAAACTTCAGGGTAGAAAGGTAGTTAATACTTTGCAACCTGTTTGACTTCACTGACAAATGTTAAGGCAACAGCTCTTCTAATGTCATGCAGGTGTTAAAAAGAAATGTTAATTTGGAAAATGTGTACACATTCACAACCCAAAAAAAACGATTTCCACATATAGACATGGAATAATTAGCTAGAGCTATTAACAAAAAATTAGAATGTGAATCAAAAAATCAGAATCAGGTACAACACATGCTAAAATGGGATTCATATAGATGAAAAGTGACAGACAGTTGTCACCACAAGGAATGAACAATCAGCTTTTATTTTGCACTGCTGGTCACAACCCTCCTACGCTGGGCCTTTGAAGTTGTTTTCCGGTGAATCATTTATTGATAAAACTTTAACCAGAACTCATTAGTTTTACAGATAGAATGCCAAAAAACTTGGTGAGGTCTAAAGCTTATTCACTATCTTTATGTTTTAGATATTCCATGTGTACAGTATATAATGAAACTCTGGTGAATTTTCTAGCTTTTACAAAATGGTACAATGGAACATTAGGTTGCAGTTACTCCATATTTCTAAACAAAATAGAATAGTGTCCCTTTAAGAATAAGTATAGTACATGATTTAAGTCAGATTTTTAAATCATTGGTAGCAGTGACTGGGAATCCAATAATTATTTTTTACATGAATGTAATTTGTTGTATGTGAATTGAAAGTGAATTATCTAAATGACAGATTCCGGGCACGGCAACCACCTGAAAGTCATAGAATAATTGCAAAGGGCAGACCTGGAGTATGGTAGTATCATCCATTAATCCTGAGTGGCTATTGGGGGACATCACGCTCCTTGGCACTACCTAATCTTTCTGTGATACTGGGTTATATGGGTTAATGAGGAGATGCTGTGTTCAATTACATGCTCAGATTTAAAGGTAATGCTAAGCAATTAAGTTTAAATTCTCTCAAAATTAAAAAACTTTTGTGCATCTTACATACTCAGGCCAGATACATTCCAGGTTACAAAAAAATAATATATTAATATTACAAAACACAAAAGAAGATAGGAAAGTAATATGATTTATGTGCAAGTAATTGATATTTTCACCAGCAAGGAACATGGGAAGGTGTCATTACTGTGTGTATGCACTGGAGTTCTTTTGTTTTGAAATTTGGGAGTTACAACACTTCTGTCAGATGAACACGAGTCCCTTACTCTCATGTGTTCTTTATCCTTTTTCTTCCATCTGATTGTGTTGCTTGACAATAATGATCACGCTCAATCACATAATGGTGGAGGAAGAGGATTAAAAAAGGCAGCTTGTCTTCCCTCCAGTGCTCTAACATTATGCATTTGAAACTTTTTTAATAGCCATCCAGTTAAATTCTTTGCCAAGCCCAGACTTTTGACCTTTTGCCTTCCATTTTGGATTTTATCTTTTATCTGCTTCTAGCTGGGCTATGTAGGGGATCATTCAAACTTCTTAAATCCTGATGTTTCCACTAAAGCCAGTGGAGTAAGTGTGCTGAGAGAAGGCATGGTGGATTGGTGTGAACAAGAAAGTTTTTATACATTTTTTTTCTTTCTGGGAAGTTATTTTGGGATCACAACTTTATGATTCTGGATTAAAATATTAACCACAATGGGAGTAAAATAATTTCTAATTCTGTTGTTCTTAAAATATTAGCTCTTTAACCCATCTGAAACTAGCAGGATTGATATTATCTAATAGGAAGACCATAAGGGCAAAAAAATAAAGGACCGGGAGATAAAAACTTAATCTCACATGAGTCTAAATGATTGCGTGATAAAGCCAAATATACAAACCAAAAATGGAAGTCTTTGAGAACCTAGCCAAGAATACAGTATATATTCACGTGTAAGTCGGGTCTTGAAACCCGAAAAATCAATTATAAAGTCAGATGCCGAGTTATACACCCGTTCAAAAATGCAACACTTAATTTTTTTGCCTCCTCCAATCTTGCATCAGTTTCTCAGATGCATTGAATTTTGTTGCAACAGTGCAGTTACTAATTTCTTTTGCTACTTCAACAGCATTTAATTTAAAACCAGATTCATATTTTGTTTTGATCGAACGCCCCATCGTAGATAAGGGATGCTCTTACGATAAAGGTGTATGAGGGTGTGAGATACAAAAAACAGAAATCAGTGCAAACGTCGCTTCAAAATAGTTCGGGCATTACTATGTGGTCACGTAGGCACAATACATAGAAAAAAAAGGCAGTGTGCTCCGAGTTTACTCTCTCAGGTGGACGTTAGCACTTTGAGCACTTTGAACTACATTATTTGTATGAAAATGTGCTATATAAATAAATGTTGTTGTTGTTGTTAGAATATCATAATCCCTTGTACCAATAGTGTGATTTTTCCGCATTCGACCTATACGACCGACATTATAAAATACCGGAAATTATACAGTAAAATTAAGTCCTGACTTATCCGCGGTAGAATTTATCCGCGAGTTATATACGGTATGTCATAACCTTAAAAATCTAGAACCAACAGTGAAAGGTTTTAGATTATATTAACACACTTGGACAAAAAGAGAGACATGTGGCTTGTTTTCTGGGACCTTAACAACAGGCTGGTGTATCATGGCAATAGCTACCCAAAAGATTAAAACAAGGAAAGGGAAGTAATTGAGTACTATCTCTTTCTCAGGTCATCCAGGCCCTCTCCCAAATTCAACAATAAAAGAAAAATAATAAATGATCTTTTTGGGGTTTTTTTTTTTCATTTGGCTTATCAATAAATGAAGCAGGGTTCGTCTGATGGCACCCTACAGGTTTGGTGGTCTCCCCAGAACTAAAGACACATCGTCTAGCCTTCTCACTGGTACTGGCAGAGTTCACCTCTTCTCTTTATTTTTTTATTCCTCCACTATTCATTTCAGTGCAATCCATAGGCTTTTTTTTTTCCTAAACAGACATTCTTTATTATTATCGGAAACATTAAAATGTACAAACAGACACTGACCACAAAATACACTTGACAACTGTTACAATATACTGTATAGATACTGTCAAAGTTAAGCAGACACAGAAATTGTGTTTTATGTACTCTCTTTTCTTTTTCTTTTTGTCTTAATCTTGTATGACACATGGATGGAAGTTAAAAGACAGCAAAATGCTGAACACAGCACCTGTGACTGAGATGCAATAAAAAGTCGACAACTTTATGTCAGACTCTCTCAGACTTCTTTAATCACAATGAGTGGTAGAGAAGACAGACTTTGATTAAGACCAGTAAGCCGATCAATAAAGTCCTTGAACTTGCATAAGTCACTCTTGGCTACTTTCAATAATACTGATAGCCTATGTTTTATTCACAGAGGTCTTAAGGCATATGCCCTTTATAATACATGGACCAGTGTGAATTTTAAGATGATAGATAGATCTATCTGACCCTTTTTATAGGAGGAATGTAATTCTTAAAATACTGAAGTGTTCTAATTTACCCTTTTTCTCTTTTGATCTAACAATGTCAATACAATACAGCTCTTTGGTCACATTCATCCTGTAATGACTTATACTACTAAGATATTTGTCTCATGAAGGTCCAAAAATTCATGTTTCAGTGCCACGCTATTGATAAAATATATGGGGCTCAGTTCAATGGAAAAGGGGAGGTCAGGGTGTTGGGGGCATTATTTCAAAGTCCTCAGCATACTTCAGCTATGAGACTTAAACAAACAAGAAATTACTTTCATTGATTAAATGTATACTGAATTGGAAGAAAAAAATGACATGTCCTGCTAAGGTTATGTCTTTCTGTCATTGTTTAACTCAGCTTGACAGATTCAATCTGCTGAGCCCAAAGGAAGGCCAGGGATGTCACTCATAGGCTGTACACAATACAGGCGCCTTAGAGGAGCAAGATCGAAAAGTTGCACTTTATCAACTCACAGCCTGAAGCCACTGCTCTAATTTGATCCTATGTTACCAGAACAACCCTCCTACAGCAGGCACAGGGCCACTTCGAATAATAATTATAAGTATCCCACAGGCATTGCTATTGTTGCCTTTGAGATTTGACAGAATTCGTCTTGTCGACACAGCCAAGCAGATGGGGGCTGTTTCCTTTCATCTCTTCGAAAGGCCATCTAGAACTAACATATAAAGCACCTTGATGAGGGATATTTTTTGTGCCTGTAGGGGTTGGCTGATTAGTAGAGGCTGCCCTCTGTTTTTGTTAAACTCCATAACAGTTGCCGATGCCTTCATACGAATAAACTAAAGTGTTGACTCAGTGTTACCAAGTGGCAGGAGATAAAGCTTTTGCACTGTCTCACTAATTTGTATCACACACTGTACAGTGCTGTGTATGGATGGTAGAGAAAAATGAAGCAGAAAATTGAGCCTGAAAGGGGTTTTGTCCTGCTGTCAGTTTATGTGCAGAGGAAGAGGCGCTGAGTCTTTTGTTACATAAAGTTCTTTTATATTGTTTCATATTATTACTGCCTGATCAGGAACTATAGTTGGCCAAATCAATACTCTTTGCCAAAGACCTTAAACTATGTATAGTAGCCGTTCCTCCTTCTCATATACTAATTAAAGTTATTTATAACAGTTCTTTATTGAATAGGCTGTTTAATTAGCTTGAAGTTAATTTTTAATACTCTGATAATGTTAAAAACTGACTGATAGCCAGTTGAATTAAAATGTAAACTCACATTTCTTACCTGCCCTATATTTGGATTAAGTGGATTTAGACAATGCATGGACCGATGGAAAAAAATCTATAGTCTAATATATCATAAAGGAAGGAGAATATACTAAATTTGTGAATGCTTCAGTCAAGTACAAAATTCATTTCTGTCACAAATACCCACATTTATGCCTGACTCAATGCATGTGTTCTACAAAATAAAACAAGATCAGCAATAGTTAAACTTGGTGCTGGTACTCAATGCAAAAAGCTTTCAGCAGTGAAAACGAACATTCTTAATTATTATTGTCTGATGTTTTGCCACCTACAAATAGATTTTCTGCTTTTTTGTGCTTGAGGACCAGCAGTTTTTACTCACTTAGTGTTTAAACTTAAAAAGGTTATAATTAAAGACTGCAAAAGAACTGTATGTCGGAAGTATGTAGTTTGGGCAGGGATACGAGGGTAATAATGAGTTTTAAGCTATCGGGATGTCAGGAGTCATTGTGTGGAGCTCTGGCCTGGTGTCTCTGCTCTGATTATTGGCTAACCTCTGACCCAGAAGTAATTCAGGACAGCACTAAAAGTGACCCTGAAGGAAACTTACAGGTCGGGATATAAAAGGATCTTTTGGAGTTAGGAGGGTTAAGTTTGGCGACAGTTCTCCTGGCAGGAGAAAGAGAGATGACAAAAAGAACAAAGGAGGACAAGCAACCAACAAAAGGAGGTTACAACAAGGATGATGAGTAGGCCAGCCATTCTACCAGACAGGCAAGGTCAACTACTGTGGGCTGTAGGTTTATTATTTTTCCAATTGCAATATTTACTATGTCTTTGTTATAACAAATAATTATTTTCATATATTTTGGCTTTTTTTGGGTTTAGATCTGCTTTGGAGAACACCCTTGAGACTGCAGGACACTATAGGTGAAAACAACATTACATCAAGAAACAAGATTAGGTTTTACATACAGCATACTGTGTAGAATATGTATTTCTGGGTATTACTTTGTCAAATGTTTTTCTAAACGTAATATGTTATTCTGCTGCATCTGTTAATTTTAATAGTCTCTTTATTGTATGTAAAATTAAGGTTAATTTTGCATGTTTATTTAGCTTTTGGAATAGTAATTGTTGTTTATTATCTGATTTAAATTTTGCGTGATGCCATTTTGTTTCTTTATTGATGTGTAACCATTTTGAGTCTTGCTGCTATGATGCAATAGCCCATTGGTAGGAGCAGGACCCTGTGACATCATCGGCACAACAGTGTTTAAGCCAGTGCCACACTTTAGAAGGTATCCAAGATTCCGGATTGCTAACAGAAACCTTTGTGTGATGAAATTTAACTTTTGATTGACTTGATAGTTTGACTGTTTTTACTTTCATTACCAGATTGTGATTTGTCTAAGTTAATTAATGCGTAACGCTTTTTGCCATGGACCTTTGCTTCCCATTCAGCTATGATTTTGTCTCTTTCACCATTCTTCTGTCATTAACAGATACAGCCACTCAATGAATACAAACTATAAAAAAGAAAGAAAAAAGCAAATTAAACAAGGTCAAACTCCCACCCAAGAGGAAAATAAGAGAGACAATAGCAAAAAAATGGCAGATGAATTATTTTATAGTAAGCCAGGAGGTGAAAGACAAAGAAATTTAAGATGAATGGGAAGCAAAGGTCAAGGCCAAAAAAGAAATCACATTTGTAGATGGAAGGGTAAGACTTACAGAGAAACCATGGAGCTGAGGTGAGGCTAGTTGAATCCAAAACCAAGCTAATGCTGCTGAACTGGAAGGGTGACATAGTTAAAGCATTTTCAGTAGTTCTAACAAAGACATTTTAAAATTTAAGGCAGAACACATATCATATGTTTTCAAATAAGATATCCAAAAGGTAATATATTGAGAGAAAATAGTACTGGTCCCATTCCTGACCCGTAATAAACAATGTATTTTATTTACAGAACCTACAGAATATAATGAAGTAGTATTTCTATACATACTGAAAATAATTAGATAAATATGAATTAAACCATGCTTGAACTATCCCTAAAAGCCACACATAATTGTCACATCTGAATATGAGAGACGTGTAATATAAAGTACATTTAAAGTAATATTCCTCCTAAAAATTATATATTTTTTCTTCATCACTAACCTAGTACTGCGGTGGGCTGGTGCCCTGCCCGGGGTTTGTTTCCTGCCTTGCTCCCTGTGTTGGCTGGGTTTGGCTTCAGCAGACCCCCATGACCCTGTAGTTAGGATATAGCGGGTTGGTTAATGGATGGATGGATACTAACTTAGTATTTTGTAGTGATGACTGAGAATTTTTTTAATATGTTTATAGACAAATCAGAGAGAAAAATGTTTATGATGTAATAGAAGGTAATAAATGTACAACAGCAAACGATGTGAAAAACATCAATGGGGAAAAACATTACTTGTGATGCATAATCCACGGGTCAGTTATTCAGTCATATACCCAAAATGTGCAAAATGCATGTGTTTTTGCTAAAATATTGTTAAATAGTAACTTCCTAAATTATTAGTGTGCTTATAAATCGGGAAACCTAAAGCCTCATGTGAGTCACTTTTTGAGTTGAAGGCCAGACTTTTAACTAACAGATAAGGAGGAGAGCTGGGTTTTCAGGTCCTTCCCATGCAGTTTTAGGTTTCTTGGATTTGTGCATACTGAAAATTTTGCAAGTAAATCGTTAACAATATTTGTACTTTTTGGTGGCATATTTCTTTAAGTCTAACAGCATCATAACCTGAAAAAAATCAAAGTAAAGCCTTTTTTTGGCATTTAGTTACCCTCCTTATAACCAGTAATAATAACTGAAGTATCGCCACTAGCAGAAGATAATTTAATGTTCTCACAACCTAATTAAAGGCTGTTTCTGTACAGTGACCAGTGCAAAAGCTAGACTTGAACCTTTTATACAGAGTGTGGGGACTAAGTTGAAACTTACGCTGTGCTGCTACTATTTTTTTATTCAAAATAGATTTATGATTACTTAGTTTATTTGGGGTTACATTTATTTTTTCCATACAGAACTGATATGAGCCATTTTTAATGTGTCAAGAACCCTTAACAAGAATATTTTAGTGATTCCAGTTTTTTTCAACTTTTGATTTATTTGTAATATTGTCATGCAAATTTGTTTGGTTTTTCTGTATTTTTTTATATTTATTACAATGACACTATCATAGAACCATTTTAGCTTATGTTTTTTATCACGGGCACCTAACATTTTACACTTGTTCTGTATGTCCATTGGTATGTTGTATAAGAACAATGCCCTTTGCCATCATTGCATGATCTCTATAAACGGTTAATCCGCAGTAACACACATAGCCAAGATTTTTAGATATTCTAAAAAACCTGATAGTGAACTTCATTGTGTTTTGTATGAACTTCACTAACAGTATTGTTTTGACCTCTACTTCAACCTTGTTTTGTCTAATGATATTTGTGGTCTTCATTTTGATTTTGCTGTTAGAATAATTTTTTTCTGTTTTGTCATGATTACCCCCTGCTTATTGTCTGTCCTGTTTCTTTGTTGCTTCATCTTCTGGTCCATCTCTCTTTAATAAATATAAAGTGAAAACTACTTTTATAATTTATAATGTTGACATCAGATATACGGCGTTCATATGGTGCTGCAAATTAGGGAATTTGTTAGCTTTTGAACTTCTTTTTGTTATTATTTATCACTTTATTAGCAAAATTGGATTTGTCTATCAATTTGCTACAATGCCTTTTTGTGTTATTTATTCCACTGTTAAGGTCATGACATTTATGATTACAGCTTTATGGCACTTAGTTGGCTTTAAGTTGTGTGGCATTATGGTCCTAATCATATTTAAGTGCTCATGTTTCAAGTTTTTGAATAATTAACAAAACTCTTCATAAAGAGCTGCACAATTACTATTGTTTGGGAACGGATTTTTTGTCTTTTTCTCCTCATTTAGACTAACAATGTTTTGGTTTTACTTCCTGGTAATTTTGACTTTTTTGTCTATGACCTGCTCTTTTTATATGATTTTTTTTTTGGGTTACATCTTCATCTCCTGGTTGAAAAACAGCATATTATGTTTATTTTTTAACTGACCATTTCCATCTAACAAGTACAGTAACTGAGTATGTCACATGTTCTGAATATTACACAAGGGCTGTTTTGGTTATTTTCTGTTAATCTGTGACAGTAGGCCAGATAATAAACATTCTTATAATATGAATTATGTAAAACAACTTTCTTTAGCACACATTTTTGAAATATTAATTCATTTAGATGTTATAATTAAACCGTTTAGATGTTATAATTTAACTAGGATGAGTTGCTTTGTACACAGACTATTCAGTGTTGAAGAAAGTCACTATGTCTTAGTCCTGCTTCAGGGACAATAAACTATCATGACATGTTAAAGCCGATCAAGCACAGATCAAAAATTACTAGACAGGAAAAAATGAATTGGAAATTGTAACCCAAGTGCTTGAACAGAAGGATTCTGGTGCACTGAGTTTGGGTCAGGAAGATATACGACAGGGGTATCACCCTTGTTGGTGGCCTGAAAGTTTGTCATTTGTCCATTTGAAGAGGAACTGAACAAATATTAAGCATACCTTCTGACATTTTAAAAAGATAATTTGACATGTGACTTTAAATCGAATCAAAATAGTTTCTCTTAGTGTTGACTGGGGACTAAGAAAACTGCAAAATCCTCATAGTAGAACTTGAGGCATCAAAATTGCATGCACTCATTATAACAACTCATTATAACTCATTATATCATACTCATTATAACAACTTTCTAATAAGAAAAATTGTATTTATATTGACTCAGCAAGTGCCAGTTTTTCGCCTTTATTGTTTATTTTGTATCCCACAAATACTTTTAACCACTTAAGGGTCATTTTCAGCAGCATAACTATAAGTAGTACGTGCAGAGTGGTTGTGCAGGGGTCCGTGGGGCCCATGGTAACTGAATGGTTGTTGTTTTTCTCTCAATATGCTTGCCTACTTGACATTTAAGTGAAAAACTTAATGATGTTATCATTCCCACAACTTCATAATGTTTATTTATGTCTTTTGACTTTTAATGTAGTTTATATGCTTGATGTATCTCATTGATGGTGGTCATTTTAAAATTAGATTTTATTTTTTTATATAGTGTCTTAGTGTCAGTGTTTTTTTGTAGCAAACATACATAACAGAATTAAAAGTGATAACACCTGATAATTTATGATAAAGCAACACAGCCTTTTGAAATGTTATGGTAAAAATAGAAATCCACTTTATTTAGAAAAGTTTTCTCCCATCATGCACAAAATCAAAGAATAGTAGTCGTTAAACAATCCATCATTATGAAACCTGCTTAGGAAATAATCATGGACTGGGTGCCAGTAGTATTAAACTAAATTTAACAATTTATAGTTAACTTGATAAACACGCAGTATGTAAGGAGAAAAAGAATATTTACTAATCATTGAAAATGTAATTTTTCAAAAAGGCACCTCAAATAAATGCACATAAATTACGTTGCATACTTGATTCCTTACATTGCACAAGTCACACCCTTACTTGCCTTTAAATATACTTGATGTTAATAGATTATGAACTAGAATAAATATTACAAAAATGTAAAAATAAGCATTTTCTGCTGATAATATTTAGCCTTTCCAAATCAGCTCACAGGTTCAAATCCAATGTGTTGACAGACTGAGTTTTATACACAGGTCAAAAAAATAAAAATGATTTGGTTTTTTAGTGTGAGTGACTGCATCTGGAAAGACTCCTGATGAATTGAAAGGCGTCCTTCAAAAATTACGGTAGCACTCCCTGCTGTAAATGCACAAATGGAAAGAAGCCGCCTGACCTGAATCCTTATAGGACAAAAGTACCGTATATTCAGCCATGAAGCATTTTTAATTGACCATTACAAATTATTGGGGACAATAGAAAAAAAATCTTCCTAATGATTTTAAGTAGCTTTTCTCTGCTTAAATGAATATCTTAGAATAGCAAATAATTCCAGATTGTAAATAAAGACGTTTTTCTAGTGAAAACACTGAATGTGAATTTAATGTACTGGAAGATAAGATACACTCTTTGTATACGGTAAGGGTTTAGTCCAATCTAGGCCACCTAACATTTATTCTTTCTCAAGTATACTCATTTAAGCCATAATTGACTGCCCCAGCAATTATTTTGAATAGCAGCTGTCTGCTAGTATAGAACAGCACATATATAATGAGGAGGACTAGAGATCAAATCAGAGCATAAGTGCAAAGAACAAAGCAAAAACAATAACTAAATAGGCTTTTTTCCATTTGCATTTAATAATCCAAAAGCACCAGACCTCTAAGACATTTCCAATTAAGAGCTGCCACTAGCATTTGAATAAAGGTGTTGTTTTATTGGACTACAAGCCGCAGTGGATATTTAAGATATGAAATTCAGTTTATCATCTGTGAAGATATCAAACCTTGTTGATTTATGTATGTTTGCTATTCTCCTATTTTTCATAAATGTATTTCTATAGTGTGACTGAACAACAAGAACAATAATAATATAGTATGTATAATATGTACAAATTAATTAATAATAATTTTTGTGATGTGCTAATCAAGTTTGGATTATGTGCCCAGGACTGCATTGGAATAAGCTAGGAATAAACCCAGGATGGGGTGCCAGTTCATAAAAAGGCACTTACACAGGGCACATTTGTGATTGGCAATTCACCTAACTTGCATATCGTTGTACATGTTGGAGAAAAACGAGAATGCTTGGTGGAAAAACCACACAGACATGGGAAGAAAATGCAGACTCCATATAGACAGCAACCAGGCAGAAACTGTAAATATACAGGACACTGAGCCTGTGAGACAGCAGCTAACCCTTGTGCCATTTGTAAACAGCTTGTGTAGAGATATTATTTCACACACTCATATATATGCATACAACATGCTTGTATAAAGGTAAAACATAGTCAGTCCTGAAAAAAACATGTCTAATACACATTTGTGTTATAGAAAAAATGCTTAACATTAACTATTTACTTCAGTGCAGCTTTTCTATGCAATAAAGATGCACCAGCTCATAAATTGGCTTAACAAGAACTTCCTAAATATATACAGAATGATTACAAATCTGCCTGTTTATATACTGTATGTATGTAGGTATGCCATGTAGAAAGCAGAGGAACACAAGAGTGTTTTCCAATTCACAATTTCCAGTGTACGTGGCTCCCGTTGGAAAGCTGATTTTACTCATACAATTGATCTGTGATTCAACTGGCTGCTTCAGAGAGTGAAAAAGAAAACCAGAAAAATTGAGGAGGAAAAGAAAACAGGAACTGTTCGGATAAAGCGAAACTATAAGGAAAATAATTTTAAGTGATAATAGTTGCAATTAAAGGAATTTTAATAAATTTAAAAGGTGATGTCTGAAAGCTCTTTGACTACCTCCTCCAACATTCTGTACTTATTATGTTGGAGTTTCAGTATTAGCCCTCTTTATCTAATTGATTGTCTCATCACAGAGATGAGAAAATCAATGATGATCAATAAGACTGTCCTCCCAAATCCCTCTTGCAGATAGATGGCCCTCTTAATTGGCTACACAGGAGGCTCCACTATCCTTTGTGTGTTTGTAGGAGTCCACAGTAATGTCATAGACCTTGTAAACTATTTTACTATGTGCAATAGTTATTGATTTTATAATGAAATCTTACAAAAATCAATAGCAATCAGGGATATAGATCAAGACTGGTAAGGTATGTCAAAGTGGAGGGCAACCTCACTTTGCTAGCCTTTTTAGCTGTAATGTGATTACATACATTACTTAAAATATTGTCTTTTTTACAACACACTCCTGTTAACACCAAATGGCTTCTTCAGAAAAAAGACAGGTTTTACTCAGGATCAAGGTGCCTTTCAGAAGAAGTGCAGACGACAACTTCCAATTAAACTTTCAAGATAAAAAGGAACATTGTTTTCTGAATATTAGTTATCAACACATTTATTGTGTCTATCTATTTGTCGATTTATTCATTTATAGAATATATTTTTATTTAAGTGCTTTGTAATAATGTCTTGTTTTTTAATTGCTAAACAGCATACCCAAATAACAATTTTGGAAAGTCTCATAAATAAATGACATTATCAGTATACAAACCTTAGGCATTACATATATATATATATATATATATATATATATATATACATAGTAGAAACAAACCTGAGGAACAAATATTTAGTGTCATTGGAAAAATGGGAAACAATTTGCATAGTCCATCCATCCATTATCCAACCCACTATATCCTATCTACGGGGTCACTGGGGTCTGCTGGAGGCAATCCCAGCCAGCACAGGGTGCAAGGCAGGAAACAAACCCGGGCAGGTCACCAGCCAACCGAAGCAATTTGCATAGTGAGCTTTACAAATTTGCTCTTTAATTTCTTTTACTTTATTAAAAAGTTTGTCATTTCTTTCTGCATCGCTTTTTCATTAGCCAACCCATCATTTTATCTAACTTTTCTCATACAGTGTATAACATATATCAATAGTACATACTGTACAAATATGAGATTTATGAAGATATTATATAGATGATGTATTGTGATACCTGTTTCAAATACAGGAGCTATGGCACTTTTATGCTTACAAATGGAAAGCACACAGGATACACTTTTATAGGAGCACTTACATGATTTGAGGAGGTCACTCTAGTAATGATTACTCCCTAGGCAGCTATCTTTAACAGCCTAAGTGATGGACAGCATTGCAATAACCATCTGGGTGCAATAATGGCATTTAAGATAACAGATTTCACATCAGAATATTCTCTTTTAATGCATTTTCATGTTGCTTTCTTTTTTGCTTTCCCTCTGTATCACTTTCAATTTTAACTGGTAATTTCTCTCTCTGTTAGTCTTATATACTACACTATACATATGATGTCTATGTGAAATATTGGCACACACACACATATTTCCAAATTGATTCAATGTGATTATCTGTACATTGACAGCTGAGATGTTTAGACACACTCACTTGTTAAACTGCATAATTTGTTGAAAAAAAAATCTAAACAATTATTTTTTCTTAATGTGACTCATCAAATATTCCTTAAAGTCTGAAAACATAATTTGTGAAAGCTATCTGTTTCTTGTGGAGAAAGACAGGAAATGGGTAGTATTAATACAAAACAACACATAATCCAATTTCAGATACCAGTTCTTGTCCTTAGTTAAACAAAGGCCCTTCCACATAAGTGTCTGTAGTAAAAGGAATCCTCCTCATTGTCTTCCCCAACCCTTTGAGAATCAGCATCAAAGCTGGTAACATTTGTTGTTGAAATAATATGGGGATGAACAAAGGGAGAAAAAAATAATAATGGCAACAAATCAAGAATAAGACTTTTTGCTGCCCCACTAAGCCTTTTAAATGGTTTATGTATCCCTGTCTTTCAGTTGTTGCAGCATCTCCACTCTACTGTCTTCTGATACCTCACAAAAGAAATCTCCCCCTCGCCCCTGTTCTTCTTCTTCTTTCTGCTGCTCTCATTAGGGGTTGCCACAGCAGAACCATCTTCTTCCATATCTTTCTATGTCCTCTCTCACCACATCCATAAACCTTCTCTTAGCCCTTCCTCTTGTTCTCTTCCCTGGCAGCTCTGTCTTTAGCATTCTTCTCCCAATGTACTCAGCATCTCTCCTCTGCACATGTCCAAACCAAACATGTCCTCCTCATCCCTCTGTTCCCTGCTAAAAGCTCTTCACTCCATCTCACCTCATCTATGCAGACATGTTCATGCGCAGGCTTTTAATATTACCTGGAGATCACATCTAGGGTTAGCAGAGAGTTTTGAGTTTTTGGGGTTGTCAGATATGAATGCTCATTTAAACATCCCAAGGCCTTTGAAGCACCGCAATATGAATTCTCCAAGAAGACCTCCAAGGAGGCTTTTAAACTACCTTCTCTTTCTCGTACGGTACAAGGTCTTAGCTTGTCTCTGCTGTTTATCTGTGCTGCCACTGGGTTGGTCTCCGGCATGTTATCGAAGGTCTTATCTTATTTTCTGACATTCCTGGAGGATTCATCTCTGTTATACCATTCGCAGTGACAGAGTGTTTGACCCCCTGGCCCTCTGGGAAGAGGCACATTTCTTCTTCCTGTTCTCTCTCATTTTTAGGTGTTTGATGGTTCTGTGCCAATTATAATAGTTACCATATAACATTTATTTAACATCTATTTCTGGAATCACACAGAAGAGTTATATTGCCCTGTTTCTTGACTATATGGAACTTCAAAGTACTCTAGCTTAATTTTAAATTATTACAGTAATCATTCAATGTGAAAAGATAATGACACACCTATTGCATACATGTGCTAGTGTTTATAGTGTAGTTTGCAATGGTGATAAATACTTGCTTTTAAAATACTAAAGAAATAACATAAAAACAAAATATAATTGTTTCTTTAGCAAAAATAAGTAATTAATGCTGCTTATACTTTATATGTAAAATATTTTAAAAGACCTTAGTTACCTATGACTTTGGTATTTTTAGTCATTAGTTTCACTCTAATAATAAAGACGATCAGTTCCTGTACTTAACTATTCGCTATTATTTATTATTATGTTTTTAATAATAAACAGGTAGCTTTATTTACAAAAAACTAAAACCCCCTTATCAAAAAGACCAGATGCCTCCTCAAAACAATGAGAGTGTCTGGATCAGCCAGGATTCTGTTCTTCACACAGGACACAGGGAAACCCATGAGAAATTTCTCCCCTGATGACAGAGAAGGATCTCAGTGTCCTGAAAGGAAACAGACAGTCTTGAGTCAGGATTTTGTCATGGTACCTTGGCATAACTATGTCCTAAAAAAGAACAACATATCTGGTGGATTGGCACTGTGAAATGAGGACCATAACTTCCTTTATTTGTTTGGAGACACTTCAACACTTTTGGTTGATAAAACAGATAAGTCCCTGGGATTTTGTTTCACAGTGATTGGTATTTCCCTGTTTGTTTATGTCAGCAATGAATGACATGTTAACAAAGGTGACGTGGCGTAGGGGGGTCGGGAGTAGCAACATTCAGTGCAGAACACAATGAACCACAATAATTCAAATGGTTATATAGAGAGAGAATTTGAATACTGTGCAATAATATTTTGTTTGTGAAAACATAACGTAAATTAAAAACAATAAGAATGAATTTGCAAGATTTTATAATCATATTGCAGAAATAGCAAATGACTACATTAGAAAAAAGTCACAGCATATTAAGTTTTTGTCTGTTTAATTCTCTTTATGGGATTTTGCCTAGTGTGATTTTATAACAATTAGACTAATGCAACAGCCCTTTTAGATAAAAGACGTTAATGTAAATTTTAAGGAACACATAAGTCTCGCTCATATTTCTTCAATTTGTTCAATTTGATGTAGGCTTCATTAGAATATTTTTGTACTACATAATTAACACTGCATTTAACCTTCTTTCAATTAACATCACTTAAGACAATGAAATGTACTATATGATAGGTACTGAAATGAACAAATATTGTCTAGTACAGCTGTTAGCATTAACATATGAAAAACGTGCACATATGTATTATATATTTAAGAAAAAGTTAATGTACTGGTTGCCATTTATTTACTTTCATTATCAGATTTGCTGTTTATTTTTCCTGCAACTTTTGTTTGAATAGATTGTGGCACTACACGATATTATAAGGTCACCATAAGGTTAGGTTTACAAACCATTTCATTACATTTTGTTGTTGGGAATATCTGCAGAGAAATGTTGAACATATGTGCAATAAAAAAACACAGTGGTACCCAAAAAGGACCAAATGGTGCCCAGAATTGGTACAGGATATTACAAGGTTTAGATCATCAGTGTAAAAATATGCTGGGTACAGTGCCTTTGAGATGTTTATGACAGGGTGGGATAAGAAGGGTTGAGTTCTTATCTGTCTTACAATTGTTTATTGTTTGTCTCCTATAATTTTGTTTTTACTTAATAAAAAGTTGATCAAAAAAAAAAACTGCTGACAAAGCCCATCCATTATCCAACCCGCTATATCCTAACGACAGGGTCACGGGGGTCTGCTGGAGCCAATCCCAGCCAACACAGGGTGCAAGGCAGGAAACAAACTCCCACCGCAGTATATATATATATTTTTTTTACTTACTTCATATTTTTAAAGGAAAGAATCAATAAATTTAAGACACTACAGTAGGGAACTACTGAGGAGCACACTCAGTAGTTGAATGTATAGCTGTATAGAAGAATACATGTCATATGTCCAAGTTGCTGTATGTGTCTACGTGTCTCCATTACTGAGATCCCTCTGTTTAAATTATGCACCATTTTTTTCTACAGTACCTCATAATTTAAACCTGCTTAATCCAGTTCCTGAGGCACTGGGCACAAAACAGAAACACAAAACAGAAACCAGCAATTGAAGAGGTGCGGGTACATTACAGGGCTGAGGCACACACACATCCAAACTGAAATGGGGCCAATTTTGAATCATCAGTTAATCGAATCTCTATGTCTTTAGTGATATGATAAGAAAAATGGAGTACCCAGGGGAACACCTACACAGAAACAGAAAAAGCATGAAAACCTCACATAGACAATGGCCAGGTCCAGAGCTGTAACCCAGGGTAATAAATCTGTGAGGCTGCAGCGCTAAACCCTGTAACTCTTGGTATTTGAAATACAGCAAAACCTGACATAAATATTCCACCATTGATAAACAACTGATAAAACACAATTATATATAATATAATGGTCAGATTTATACATATACTGTGAGGTCATTGATATGAATAATTCATTTTGTAAACAGCACATTCTGCTTAGGTATTTTGTTTTTAACAGATGCAGTCAGTCCTTACTTACCCAGGGAGACCACAGCAGTTGTTGCGCTTTCTTTTACTCTACTCCTGGTTGGAGTCATTTACCAAATAAGACACAGGCTGTTGTAGAAAACTTCATTTACAATGGATGATCAAACTCAGAGCTGAGCACCTTGTCCTATAAACAGAAAACATAGAAAAAGGCCTGAAACTGATGATGAAGAATATTGTCTACATTATGGTAAGCCACAGCAAACACAAATATGTAATGCAAGTGCTTCTGGTTTTAGAGGAACACATTTGTTATTGTTGGCACTTTACAGTAGCACAAAAACTATGTTTCCAGTAGCATTAAGGAAGCATGGTGGTGCAGTGTGTGGAGTTTGCACATTCCCTTTGTGTTTGAGTGGAGTTAATTTCAGGTGATTGAGTTTACCTCCCACATCTCAAAGATATATTTGTATTTAAGGTAAATAGCAATTATACATTGGCCCTGCAATGGACTTGTCCGCACTCCAAGACAACTGAGCAGCAAATACTATATCAGGTGTGTCCGGCTCCAATCCTGGTGGGCCGCAATGCCTGCAAGTTTTCCTTACAGTCACTTTTTTAATCAGTGTCTAATTTTTGCAGTTAAATTACTTCTTTTCCCTTCATTTAATTGCCTTTTTTAAGACTTGGTCCTCTGCATTGCTTCTTTTTTCTGTAAATGGCAGCCAAACAAAAATTAGATTTGAAGTGAGCCACAGATGACCAGCTAAGTTGGGAACTCAAACGTCAACCAATTTGATTCTGGGCAGTTTCTTAATTAAAATTAATTAATTCTTGTTACTAATTAAACCCATTATTTAATCCCATGGGTTGTTGGTTCTCTAATATTTTATTTTTTCTAAGAACACCATCAAAATGTCTTGTAGACCTGAAGAGATCAACATTACTGAGACTGTCACCTTTTTTGATTTTGAGATATTGTATGATGGAGACATGTTAGCTGGTTATGTGTTGTCTCATCTTGTATCTCATTATTATTTGGCTACTAATTAAAGAAAAAAAAGAAACAGTTAAGACTTCTGAGTCTTTAATACAAGTCAATGAAAATGAAGACATAATAATATTAACAAGTTAATTAGCAACAAAAACTGGTCACTAATTAAGAAATGTGTTAGAATGAAAACCTGCAGCCACAGTAGCGCTCCAGCTCCGGAGTCAGAGACCTATATGCTATATAAGCAAAAATTACTCCTTCATTGGGATTTATGATTTAAACAAGTACTGTATGCAAATATGGATTTGATCTTCAGCTGTACTTTGCTTACATTTTTTACATATAGATTTTCCCCACATATAAAATTATTGTAATCTGCACAAGAAATATTACATGCTAAATGAACAGAAAGGTACTGAAAGGAGACAAGCTTCAAAACAGAATTTACAGTAGCTGTAACTTACCAGGATATTCTGGCCAAAGACAGAAAGAGAGAGAGAGACAGAGAGGAAAAGAAGGTGGTATTATTAAGGCTATTTGACACCTTTTATTAATGATTGGCAGAGATGAAAAGAGGCCTTTCATTAGGGCCCAATAAAAGGATTGTCATGGTCATTAGCCAAGGTCTAAACACAAGTCATCTGAATATTCACCCTACTTTTATATACAAAACAAAGTCAAAGCTGAAACAAAACAATTAATCAATGAAACAAAAGTTAAAACAAGTTTGTTAGTTTCCTCGTTAGCAATCTCTTTTAAATGCTTAAAATGGCAGTGCCCATGAAATCCAGAAACACAGAATTGTGTATCCTTGCAAACAAATGCACAAATACAGGAAATGGAGATAAGATGACATCACCAAACTGATGACACAGAATATAAAGAATCAAAAATAAAAGTAATGGCATGAACTAAATGTTGCAAATAGTTATTGATGTGATCCTAACAAAGTCATTTTCACCCAAGAGAGTGCTATAAGAGTCCCACTTTGTCTGTCTTTGTGTGTGTGTGCATGTGTTATGTGTTTTCATACATGCAGAAGTTTTAGGCCACTGATGAAAATTATTTTTAAAGCTGTAGTTATCTGTGATGTGTTTATTTTCTCATGAACACATTAAGAACAAGAAGAAACAGAATAAACACAAAAACATTAATGCAATAACAAGTAACAAGAATGTCTTGGGTTTATTTTGTGTGGTGTCCCTTACATTGGAAGAGTGAAGAAATTCACTGATTCAATGCTGTAGATTTTTCAGGTATTCCTGTAGTAAACTGTTTAAAGTCTCTTGCAGAATCTGCTTTTGCTCTTGTCTTGACTTTGATTGCTTAGTTTTCCAAAAATATATTTTTCCAGCATTGCGGAGACTTTTGTTCAATACTATATATTTACTGTATACAACCATTTACTTTCATGAGGATATTTTACAGTTGTCAGTTTAATTAATCTGTACTTCTTTGGGATGTGGGAAAAGAAAAAAATAGTACACCCCTGTGGCGGACGGCTAGGGCTCTTGCCCGGCTGGAATGCCTTTATTATGGAAGGACCAGGAGAGAAGCAATATCTCCTCCGATGCACGCTGCCCTCTCGTGTTCCAGGGGTTAGGTATGGCTTCTCAAACGGTCCTTCCATAATAAGGGCCAAGGTCCCCAGCCATCCCCCACAACCCTTAAAAAACCCATACATACAGTATCTGGAATATGATTATAACCCAGTTTTTGGAGCTGTGAGGACGCTAGTAAACATTAAGATATTATCTTAGTAATGGAGCCTGGCCCTCTTTTCTGGCTTATTTTATTAGGGTGTACATTGACTTGTGTATGTTTAGTTTTCTCTTTAACTTTGTGTATCACTAAAGTTTTAAACATTCTAAAATGCAGATCTCTCCCAGATACCATTTTCATTTTATTGTGAGTTCAAATTTGTTTTAACTGTCTTGCGAGTGTTTGTTCCTGTGTGTGATTTTAACAGTCCTTCCGTATTACAGATACTTAAGGTGAAAACAACTAAGGAAGAGTATCTTTACCTAAATTGTAGGTAAGACTTATCACTTAGCCTCAGAAACAAATTTCTCTCAGACAAATATGGAAGATGAGCAAAGCAAGGTTATCCACTACTCTTTTAAAAAGGATATTAGGAACATTAAAAGAACGTTGGAAAAAAATATTGCAGAAAAGTTGAAAGATGACCCAAAGCTAATTCTTTTCAGCGTTTTATTGCTAAAAGAACGGTCAAGGAAGAGATGAAGTATATTAGGAACACTAAGGGCAAATTAAAATTTCCAGAAAATGAAATAGTAAATACTCTACTCTGCTAAGGAGATGCAGAGCAAATTTGGATTGCAGAGAGTGATCGGGCAGTTCCAAGATACTGTAGGCCAGTAAGTTTAACATGCATTAAACCATGGGCTTGACATCAGTCCTTGGACCGGCCTTCACCTTAGCTGAGAAAATGAACAGAAGTTAGTATTGTAGAAAGTGTAAAACCCTTTTCAGTCCCTGATGTGTTCTTTTAAATTGATCTCCATAGGGCAAAGCTCATGTGTCTCTGGATCTGGAAATTTTTATACAGAGTTAGGGAGATGGGTCCGGACCCTACTATATACTGGTTGCATTAAGTGCAGGGCAGGAACAAACCCTGAACTGGGCACCAGTTTCAAGCAAGAGACATTCATTTGATCCACCCACACGTAGTGGCACCTGGCTCATTAGCAGTATACATATCTATGCATCCATTCATCTGTTTTGTGCATACACTTGTTTATTAAAAAGTCATAGAATGTTGTAGCCTAATGCTGCAGCAAGTCAGATGATAGGCAGGATGGTACTGAAGGGCACACATTATGACACATATACTCTTCACATAAGGTGTAGTAAGAGTCACCAATTAATCTAATACACATATCTTTGGACTGTGGGGAAATACTTTGAGAAAGCTTATGCAAACAAGGGTACAACATATAAAATCCAAACAGACTGTAAAGAAGCAAGGGATCAATCCAAAATTATTGTACCCTAATGCATTCTTTTATGCAAATATAAGTGTGCATTATGATACGCTGCTGTTTTATCCCTTAAATATAACTCAGTCATGACAGGCACTGCACAGATGGCTGTGATACCCGGTAAAGTTGAATTTTAAGAAGACGATAGAACACCGCGTTTTTGTGTACGACTGTTTTGTCAAGAACAACCAGTCTATTACCGCAGTTCAGCGTGAGTTTCATTGCCATTTCAATATCCACAGAAATAAAGCTGTTCCCGCTCGTAACACTATCCCACGTTGGGTTAAAGCCCTTCGTACACGAGGTACACAAATGAACAAAAGACCGCCGGGGGCACGTATCCCTGAAAATGTGAAAAGTGTATGACCAGCCCTGCTGCGCTGTCCAAGCTGATCTGCCCGGAAGCAATCTTCTGAACTTGGCCTCAGTAATCGTTTGGTAAGGCGTATTTTGCATTTAGACCTGCATTTCCATCCCTACAAATTGTCAAATGCTATTTCAATATGATCTCAAATCTTTCAATAAATTTCTTTGTAAGAAAAAATTAACAATTTTGTGATTTTGTAAAAAACGTCCATCCTTTCATGCCACACCCTGTATAAATACATTGAAAATATTACCATTAATCCATATGCTCACCCTCTGACTAGAGTAATTACTTTGAAAACTGTTTTTTCTTCAAACTAAAGATCTTGTAAATGTGGAAGAAAAACTACTCAGTTCTGTAGAGCATCCTGGTGGCATTGAGGAGGCACATTGATGAGATGCTTATATACAGGGTGAACTTGGAGGGCTGAGTGTTTTCATCTTACACAATGCATTTTGCTTTAATTAAGGCTTATTTTATTATTAATTATTTGGAAGACACCTTTATCCATGACAATATGAATATACATTGCCACACACATGCGCATAGGAGGTAGCTAAAGGGCCTGAATGAGAGTAATTCCACAACAGACCAGGGGGTGGCGGGGTGTACTGATCTTTTCTCTCTTTCCACTGCAGACCAATTGCAGGACATTCTGCCTGGTCCCGAGGATGTCACTTCTGGTTCTGGGCCCAATGACATAACTTCTGGTTCCAGCCCTGATGAGTGCCATCTTTGCCTCATCATGACAGTTCTGTTTTGGTCTCGAACCTGTATACAACCGTACTTTTAATTCAACTATTTTGCTGCAGGGAATAATTATACAAATCTTTTTGTGACTCTGTGTCTCATCTCTGACAACATATAAAACATTTGAATAATTAAGGTTACAAGGTAAACAAGAAATAGAGAAGATGTTTTAAAGCAGAGCAGAAGAAGCTAAAAGTTATATTTTGTTTTAGTTGAGCCTTCAGACTAACAGCCTAACAAAAACACAGCTGTTGGATGGTTCAGTGAGTCAGTACATCTGCAGACATCTAGGAGAAGAGAAAAGGGATAGAAAGGCAAAGCAGTACCAGAATGGTTATTAAAGAGGTGTTTTTTCAAGAGGTACCTGAACATTAGAAGAGTGGTAGCTCTTCAGATGATAATGGGAAGCTCATTCATCAGCTTTACAAATAGGAGGAAAACTGACTGAAACAAAGCAGAGACTGAAAACCATATGGAAAGAGAGCAGAAACTGGAAAAATTAAGGAGTGACCCTGTGCTGGGGTCTGTAGGTCTTGTGCATTTGTTTTCCAATTGGACACCAGGGGAGAGAGTGAGTGTAGAAGAAGAGAAGTGTGGGTAAAACAAGGAACAAAATATACTAGTCAGTCAGTAGTGTTCTCAATGAGGGAGCTCTTTTAGATGAGCTGAAGTGGTCCTGAAAAGGGAAAATAACAAGATTTCCAGTGGCATGGATAGCAAGAGATGATTAGTCTTGTTGGATATTGTTTCTTCAAAATAATTTTATATGACTACCTGCCATACAGTCGTCGAAAAATTGTGTAAAAGGAGAAGTGAATTTCTCCTGTGAAGTGAATGTGTTATCAACCAGCTAGTAATGTTTGCAAAATTTTACCTTTCACTTTCTAAGATTTTTTTTTTATCATTACACATATTTATGGATATAAAACAATATTCTCATATCAATTTATCCAATTCAATGTCTCATAGAGCCAGAGTCTATCTCAGTGTTACTAATTGCAAAGCAAGAAGTAGCTCTGGACAAGATAAGAGTCCATCACAGTATACGCTTCTGAATGCAATGAAAAACTAATTGCAAGCAAGTTATGTCTGTACTGGCTCAAGTCTCCCTACTTGTGTTTGGTTTTTTAGAAAGACAGGAGATGTCTGCCTTAGATGTCAATAATGAGTGAAAGTTTTTTTTTTCTTTCTGAGTGAGTGAAACATGAGAGAAGGTTAAATGAGGCTATATGCTGTGATTTTGATTGTACTCTCAAGGCCCGAGCTGTTGGGCGATGGTGGAGACCATAGCAAGAAAGCAAAATAAACCAAGGTGCCTCCAGGAATACCTTGTAAATACAGTGGTCACATCTTTAATTAATTTGCCTGTCCAGGCAGCAGTAAGGGCATACTTGGGCACACACCTATACTAACTCACATTCGGTTAATTTAGAGACCAGTTAACTTAATATTATATACTTATGTTTAAAAAAATAGAGGAAAAGACATAGTAGATGCAGTTAAAAAAACAAGGCAAACACAGAGAGAACATGCTAAAATCTATAAAGATGAGAGATAGGCCTAGATCCCTAGGATATTAGCTGCTCCCTTATGGATACATTTTCATTTAATATTCATTCGTTTCTTTAGATTATTGTCTACCTGGCCCCTGCCCACCCAGACCAAAACATGCTGTCTTACTTGTGTACATTTGTACCCACCAAGACATCCAATCCTCTTCTCTAGTAGATCCCACCCATCCATCTCTGGAAAATATTTTTGGCAAAAGAAGTGCCACTGTCTGGGAAAACTAAACGTTTCTTTTTTACCCCATGGCTTAATGCAATTAAGCTCTGAAGGTGTAACTTCATTCCCAGAGCTGACGACAGCCTCACAGCTCCAAAGACCTGTGTTTGAACATCTGTTCTGGCACTGTCTATATGGAGATTGCGTGTTTTCCCTGTGTTAAAGTGTGTTTAAGTGGGTTTTCTCCCCATCCTAAAGACTTACATGTTAACTCAATTGACCTGAAGAAAGTATACCCTGCGACTGACTGCTGTGCCTGTCAAGACTTTTTGGGATGAGCATACAAGGACTGGCTCCACTATTGAAATGGGATCTCCGAAACCATAAGGGAGTAGTGATAACTACTGCTCCACTATTCAATGAATGTATTTTGTATTAAAAATACTGATTTATTTAAAGAGAATCATAAAAGAGCATATATAAATTTATGATTCTATCCATCCATATTAAGTTCATTCATGTATAATGCAAACACCACCTTAAATGATCAATACAGTATGTCTCTCCCTCTGTCTGTACACATTAAACAATTTGGCTCCCAGTGCGCCAGTTTTATAGAAATTTGGCTCAACTATTCTTCAAAAAAATCTGTCTGGAAAATTCCATCTTTGTTGATATATCTCAAATACAGGACATTGTATAAGTTTGTGAAATTTCAGCATCACCCATTGAACAGCATGGCAATTAGCACAGGAAGTTTGTCTTAACACATAGCAACATTTTGTGCAACTTCAAATAAGGATTAGTTTACTGATTCAAGTTTATTTTGAGACAGGTTACCTCAAGATGTATGTACAGGGTGAGGCAGAAAGGACGGACGTATTGTCATATTGAAATAGCATTTGACAATTTATAGGGATGGAAATGCAGGTCTAAATGCAAAATATGCCTTACTGAACGATTACTGAGGCCAAGTTCAGAAGAATGCTTCCGAGCAGATCGACTTTTCACATTTTCAGGAGTACATGCCGTTCGTGTAGCCCCCGGCGGTCTTTTGTTCATTTGTGTACCTCGTGTACGAAGTGCTTTAACCCAACGTAGGATATGCGTTACGAGCGGGAACAGCTTTATTTCTGTGGATGTGGAAATGACAATGAAACTCACGCTAAACTGCAGTAGTAGATTGGTTGTTCTTGAAAAAACATTTGTAATCAAAAATGCGGTGTTCTATCGTCCACGGCGCCATGGCTTCAACTAAATAGAAAAAAAAATAATGCTAAAACTTCGCGAACCTATCACCACCTACCGCACATCTGTCGCTCCACCTAGTGGTGAGTTCTAGCCATTTCAAAGACGTCCATCCTTTCTGCCTCACCCTGTATTGCATATTTATTGAACTGCGGTAGTAGATTCATTGCTCTTGAAAAAACATTTGTAATGAAAAATGCGGTGTTCTATTGTCCATGGCGCCATGGCTTCAACTAAATAGAAAATAAAAAAATGCTAAGACTTCGTGAACCTAACACCACCTACCGCACATCTGTCGCTCCACCTAGTGGTGAGTTCTAGCCATTTCAAAGACGTCCATCCTTTCTGCCTCACCCTGTATTGCATATTTCTTCTTTTATTCATCCAACAGCTGCTCTTAGATGCATAATACAGGTTAGTCGAGCACCAGGTGAGGTGTACACATGCAGGCCACACTTCTGGTACACCAACTCATTTCTCCTGCTGTTTAAGGTAAGCTAACCATAAAATGGCACTCATCTAGAAATGAATATAAGATGAAACAAATTATGCAAGCATTACTCTCCAGGCACAGAGTAAAGGAATATGTACTCAGTATATGCATTATGTTACACCAAAAACAACTTCACAGTTGCATTGTGCCCATGTTATAATGTCCTGGTTTAAAGATTATCACTGTTGCAACACTGTTCCAGGCACATGGGTTCAATTACACAGTATATGGTGAACATTATGTGTCATAGTGAGTTCAACTTGGGGATTCTGGCTTTCTGCCATGGCTCATTAGCTAAGTTTCCTCCTTTGTGAGGGTATGCATCATTCTGTGCTATGATGAATTATGTGAACGTTGTACTTGCTTTTCATGGAAGCTCACAAAATGGATGGATGAGTGTTTTATTTTTAAAAAAATATACTATACATGCAAAGATACGTTAAATATATGGCTGTAGTCTTTCGCTAAGATTATTTCAGTCTTCCAATATGATTGTTTTCAGATTTACATAGGTTTAACAGGCTGTGCATGTCATCAACCTATTTATAAGTATTGATAGTATTCATGTCTACTCTAATAATTTAAAAAAAGAGTGATGTGGAACATATTTATTATTGTTCAGGCGCAGACTGTACTAAAATCCTTTGGAGTCATATACGTCATGACAGATGGGCCATTATCAATCACATTCTGCAAATTAAGAAAATTACACAAAGCAGAAACTAAACGCGTTTTCAAAGAAAGATCTAAAAACTCTAAGAAAAATTATATGGGTGGGATTAACATGAAAATGTCCATTATTTATTTAAAGCAATAGTGTTACATAAATCAATTAAATTACACAAGGAGTAGCCCTGAAGAAGGATGAATTGAAAATGAACCATTTGCTCCTATTTAATATATTGGAAAGAACTTTTTTTTTTGCTCTGATGTGATTTGTTTACTTTATATTAATCTGCTTTCTACTTTATTCTGAAGAAAGAGAGAGTGCTGTGACTTTGGTAACAGACGTGACCAGAGGGCGGACCGTAATAACAGACCCTAACTCTATTACTGAAGCAAGGTCAAAAGAAGCAGGGTGAAGTGCTGTCTGTGATGCTGCCAGTGTTTAATTGAAATGTTGTGATAAATTTCACTGCCAGGTCAGATGTTGCTTTCTGCCTAAGTTAAGGTCAGAAAGGTCTTCTGAAGAGACCATTCCTGATCTTTATAGTGTCCACTAATTTGCTCAGAGCAGTTGATTTGCCTCAGAAACTACTTGATCTTCCGATGACCTCAAAACTCACAGAGCTGGAAATGGCTAAGTTCATTGGTAGAAAGAGCTTTATTAAACCCACTTCCATTTTATTACTGGCAGAAAGGATCAATGAAACAAAATCATTCACCTTGTTGTTTAAGACGTTTGACTTTGGGTCAATATATGAAAAGAGAAGTGCTCCAAAGTACAGCGACAATAAATAAACAAGGTGCTAGATTAAAAATACTGCTCAGGGGGCAAGATTATTTACATTGGGTTTTATGGGTCACCCCTGGCTTCCCTAAATAAAAGAAATCCTTCATTTTTATGAGCTTTAAATTTAAAGAAGTCATAAAGATAAAGTGAAGCTCTTCTTTTTTGCTTGTCTGCATTTACTGTAAGAATGATAGTTAAATAATGAAAGAGGCCTTTATTTTGTGTAAGAGTATTACTGTTGTGCTCTGTACAATGAAAACAGATCAAATGCAGTACAGAAAACTGTTTTAAAAGCCATGTTCTGTAGAGATTAAGTGCATCTATACATATACATACAGCATCTTTATATAAATATAGGGCAGCATAGGGTCAAGTGGCTACTGGTACTGCAAGAGAATGGCTTTGAAACCTGGCCACCAACTGTGTAAAGTATGCTGATGTTTGCGTGGATTTTTCTCCTGATAATCCTGTTTTCCTACAACATTCCACAAGCACTCTGTTAGGTTGATTAACAACTCTATACTGGTCATGCCTGAGAAAATACTGGTATTCTGTTGAGTCTAAATGAGGTTTTTATTAGATAAATAATATCTCTCTCTCTATCTCTTTCTCTCTCCCTCTCGCTCTATCTATCTATCTATCTATCTATCTATTATATATATATATATATATATATATATACAGTATATATGTAAAATCCAACATCTGTCTGTCCCCTTTAAATAAGAGGGACTACTTAACGAACTTAGATCAGGTTTTATCTAGCGGATAAATTGGGGTTTAATTGAGTTTAGCTGGATTTAGCTACATTTCGGACTGTTTCCGGAATGCAGCAGCTAGCGAGCTGATTGGAGACCGTAAGAGCCAATCAGAATTTTTGAAACCAAGTCTGTGATTGGTTGGTTTTGTGGCACACTTATAACGAAGTACAGAGAGTTGAGCGTTGCAGCAGAGAATGTTGTGAGCTTAGCAACACATTGCAGCAAGCGCAAATGAAAAACTGAGCGAGAGGGGTGCTATTGTGTGTGTGTATATGGATAAGCGCAAACACTGAAATACATTTTTTGCACGCAGCAATGAATTTTGTTCACTCAAATTCAGCTTTTGTACGCTCAAAATAAATTTCTCTTCAAAATGCAACACTTGCACTTGCAATCTTTTTTTACGTGCGCTCAAAATTTTTTTACGTGTGCTCAGAATAGTGGCACTGAAATAACGCCATACTCTTCCTCCTGACTCTGGCTCCTCAAGTGAAGTGAGGAAGGCTTCTGAATCCTAAATTAGGGCTCTGCAGCTCCCCCTGGTGGCTGTTGTGGAACCTTGCAGGGCTGTGTTAGAGCCCTGCGGGGATTTGAAGTGCTGCTGCAAACCAGGATTGCTGCTCTGTGTACATCTGTTCCCCGGGTCCTTCCACTATAATGGCCTCCTGGCTGGACAAGGGTGCTGGCCTTATATACACACACATGTGTATGAGTTACAGTTAGTTCTAGTTCTGGCTGATGCATGGCATTGCTTTGGATGCAAGCCATCAGGTCATGAATGTTACATGTAACTGTATTATTGCTTATTTGTATGTCCATTTGTTTGGTTGCTCACACGTGTTGAAAAACTCTGCAGTGAGGTTTAAAGTAAGGCGCAAAAAAGTCCACCTTTGAGCAATGAATCGACATCAAATCAACATTAGCATCTCACTAAATCAACATCCAAATTGATAAAAATATTATAGCATGTACTCTGTCACCAAGGACTTAGCTCACGCAGGCAGCCATGTGGGTCTCATATAAGATCTTATCACATTGTTTTGTTCTCTGTTCTGGATTTTTGTCATCTCGTAATTACAACACCTTGTCTTCTGTAGATTTTTAGCACAATCTCATGCGCAGTCCAGTTGTAGGTTTTCCGGTGGCTAGTGCCTATCTGAGCAGCACTGAACATGAAATAGGAACCAATTTTAAGCATGGTGCCAGTACATCACTAATGCATAGACACCTACTATTACAAGGACAATTTAGTTCTTATACTGTTTCTGACATGTGGGAGAAAAAAAATGAAGGAAGAAAAACTCCTGCAAATAGAAGAGGAAGGTGCAGACTCTTTATAGAGAGTGATCCGGCCCAGCCTCCTAAACAATGAAGCACCCACATTAACTACTGCACCACAATGCCTCCCTATATCAATACCTCTTGGTTATAGAGTATCTTTCAGTTTAGGCTTTACTAAAAAATTATTAATTACCTACAGACTCAACAGCATAGTTTACTCATCTAATAAGGGAGTGGTAACAAGTTGCATGTTGAGTAGAACATGCATTAAGAACTATACTTTACTCTGTACACATGACAGTAATGCCCCTATAAACCATATAAATCCTACAATGTAGAGAGTAGTTTCCTTAGCATTTTCAGTTTGAGTGCTCCTTTACTCCAGCTGAAAATCACAGTAGGGGAAGACTGCCACAGCCCCAGCAGAGTTGATAGACCCCCTCCCCCAGTCCTAAACAACAGGATACTGATTCAGTGAACTAGAAAGAAATCATTCACACAACTGCACATCCATAATTCCTCAAAATCTAAACCTAATATTTGATCACATTTTAAGGACACTTTAGTGTATTATCAAGTTAAGGTTAATGGTTATCTTCCTCTGCTGGATGTTCATCCTCTTTGGAACAGTTACTGTTTACTTTCAGCTTTGGCATCCAGGTTTTAGTTACAGAGGAGGCCTTGTGCCAGCATGAGGAGGTAAGAGTTGCTAGTGGCATTATTTGAAACTTGATTCCAAACCTGAAGTTGGGCAGCAAGAGAACATGGTCGTGCAAACAAAGGGAAGTAAACTGATCGGCCAAAACAGGAACCAAAGGGAAAATGAAGACATGGTGAAAGATTGTAGTAGAAGTCTAAGGAAAACAAAGGACAGGGGTAAGGCAAAGGCTTTAATAAAAAGCAATCAAAAGACAAGAGATTCTGCGGCTTTAGAAAAAAATGATAAATAATAGAATACCTAGATGAAGTCGATTGTAATTTGCCAGGAACACATCTATGAATGAGAAGAATGATATTTATATACTTCCACGCAAACACACAGATATCACCTTTATAGTCAAATACTCAAATTCAACAACTTGTCTTGCTTTACCAGACCCCTTTTTTCACAAAAAATATATAGACAAAACTTTACATTTGTGAGCAGATGTACACTTTTGAAGACTAATAATAATATCTTTGACAAGGCTGAATGGATAAAACAAATACAAAAAACTACACACTGTAGCTCAGATACAGTAGATAATTATTTTTCCATGCCCATATCGCTTTTCTGGATGCATATTGATCTACACTCCTAATTGGAATTTCCCTTTGACATTTCTCGCTTTTTTGTCCTTCAATAAATCTACCATTAATGGCATGCTGTTCTAAAAATGGTACAGCTTTGCTTTCTTTTAATCATTCTTATACAGTTTCCAGAAAATTAGTTGGGTTACGGAAAATTACTGAGTAATTGAATTGAATTGGATTGAACTGAAAAAAATTCATTGCTATGCAATGTAGTTTCTTGGAATTTGTTTTTACTGTTACAGCCATAAATAAAAGACTAATATCAATACCAGACTCAATGCACAATAAACAACATCTCACAACACCAACAAACAGAAATATTTGTATATTAGTAAAGTACATCGTACAGTTGAGTGTTGAAGGCACTTATGGAATTACGGATGAGACAAATGCATCTAAGTGATGATGCTTTAAGGATGAAACTCCTGAAATCCACATTCACCATTGCACCATGTTGTTGTCTAGAGTATGAAAAACAACATAAATGAATGTCAACCTATCAGTTATGAAGGTAGACTTTTAACTTTTTGCATGTTGCTGTCATTCTGAAAGTGAAAAATTGGGGTTCAGTTCAAATATATATAACTATCATGGCATGAAGTGCAAGTAAAATGTAAAGATTAGAAAAATATTAACATCAGATAAAAATATATATATATTTTACAACTTTAGCAGAACGAAGTTCAAAGCATAGTTTAAAAAAATTATTTATTATATTAAGTTAGGGATAATTGAATAAAATTGCCATGCATCCATACATTAATTAATAACCCCAATTAATCCACTTCAAGCCAATGGGTGCAAACTCTTTTTTTCCAGACATACAAGATATAAACCAAACCTGAATATAGTGCCATCCCACCACAAGGGACTCTTATCTCGCTTATCATCTAATCACACGGGGCCTGTTTAAAGTTGCCAATTAACCTAATGCACGTCTTTGAAGAGACTAATAAAATATATGTAAAAGGTGCACTCAAATCACAAATCTGTTACCATTTTTTTAAATTGTTTGCCTTATGTGCACATTGTTTAATTGAGCCGTTTCTTTTGTTATTTCAACAGATGTCTGGAGTTTTCTGCAAGCAGGTTTTTCATTGTGAAACGACTATTTCTCATATGCAAATAGCCTTTCATAGTGTGATTACACGAGTTTTTAAAATTTCAAGCCAAAAGGCCTGTTACTTCAGTTGAAAAGCAGAATAAGACCAACTGCCCTTTATGGCATCAGCTGCACCATGGATTTTTCTTCATGCTGTTTACAACAAGTCTTTTTTAAAGGGCAATTAACAGTAATGAAGTCTTGCTGAATTGCCTTGTTTTAGTGTTTGTGCTTATTTGTTAGAAATCTGGGCGGGAACAAAGAAAATGACACAGTAGGTAAAGTTGTATGTACAAGCCTGGTGGCCCAGACATCAGATGGGTCAGCCTGTAATTCTGCACTTAATGGCCTCCCCTTTGGTTTTAAATCAGGCAATAATCATGTTGTTGTAATGCGTATGAAGGAGACCCTTCTGACTGCTGTTTGCTGTAGAGCTGGACTTTCCTATAAGCACTTCAAATTTAAGGCTTTTGCAACAATGAGATGAGATAAAATTTACACAGAGGGTCAGAAGCAAAAAATAAATGAGTAACAACTTAGGTGGGATTATCAAACTATGTGGAGCCATGAAAGGGGAAATTTACAAATGTATTTTATTCATGGCACTCTGTATGCAGAGATCAAAAAATAAAGTGGATAAAAAATAAAATTAATGACTGAATGATAAATTCTGCTAGAAAGGCCAGGAATTATACAATAAACAATTAAACAGTCTTAAAGTAAATGTGATATGTTTATTTATTTATAAAGCACTTTAAAAACAACATCAAGGCTAACCAAAGTGCTGTACAATAAAACCCAACATATAAGACACACAATAACCAAAGGGTAAAAGAAACAGAAACACTTAAGAGCTTAAGCTCAGCTGAATAAATTCATAATAAAAAAATACAAAGATATTCAACATCTCATCTTGGGTGAAAGGCCAGGGAGTAAAAGTGTGTCTTTAAGTAAGATTTGAAGACAGCAATTGAAGGAGCCTTCGTAACTAACGTGCAACAGCAAATCATTCCAGAGATTCGGAGCTACAACTGAAAAAGCCCGATTACCTCTAAGTTTGCATCGTGCCTTAGGAACAAGTAAAAGCATCTGGTCTGCTGAGCTGACATATGGGTGCAGCAGTTCCGACAAATAAAATGTGGCACAACCATTAAAGGATTTAAAAACAAATGCAAGAATCTTAAAATGGATTTGAAAACGAACTGGAAGCCAGTGAAGTGACAATGACAATAAAGATCTATCTATCAAAATTGGGGTAACGTGCTTATGCTTACTTGTACCAGTTAAAAATCAAGCAGCAGCAGTTTGCACCAGCTGCAGGCGAGCAATGGAGGCCTGGCTAATTCCAAAAAGAAGCACATCGCAGTAGTCTAGACGAGAGGTTATAAAAGCATGTATCACTGTTTCAAAGTTGCGTTTAGACAAAAACATTATATAGTATAAATCAACTTCAAAGGATGTCCAAGTGATCTAATGGTGCCACAGTGGTTAGTGTGGTGCCTCATGGCTCTAAACAACTGAGCTTAAATACTGGGACCTGTGTCTGTGTGAATTTTTCTCTGGGTTGTCCAGTTCTCCTCCTGCATTCCAAGATGAGCATGTTAGACTAATTGGCACATTATGGCCTTGCCCTGTGATGGACTGACATCCTATCCAGATTGTACCCAGTCAGTCCAAATAGTTACAGGCTCCCTGCAACCCCAAACTGGATGGATTAGAGCATTAGAAGATGGATGCAGAAGTACTTTATTCATTTATAGTCACAAACATGATTCTGGACTAAGGAGGTTTAGATATGTTTCCTTATGCTACGTTATAGATGTTGTTTGCTACATTTTTGGCTGCAGAGTTCTGTATATATTTTAAGCACATTCCCTTCAATGCAGACAACCTATCACTTTTATGTCTTTTTCATGGGAGGCTATTGGCTGCTAAACATAATCCCTGAATACCTTGTGCTAGCTGCTATCTACTCCCAAACTCAGTTCTTATTGTCTGTTATTTGTTAACACTGGGAAAAAAAGCTCAAGCAACTATCCTCTCTTCCATTCTATTTTACATTCAACACAACAGACACAACCAGTACAATACCAGCACCTGCCACCTACAGACATTTTCAGATGACTCCTCCATCATAGGCTGCATTAATAATGGAGACAAGGTGGAGTACAGAAAGCTTGTGGAGGACTTTGTCTTGTGGTACAGGACAACAACCTGCAACTCAACATCAGCAACACAAAAGAACTGGCGGTGCAGCTTTGATGTGGAAGTGGTACAGAGCTACACGTACCTGGAGGTTCACATAAACAGCAAACTCGAGTGGTCTGACAACACAATTGTGCTGTACAAGAAGGACCAGGGCACACTGTACTTCCTGAGGAGACCCAAGTTTTTTAATGTGTGGAGCAAGCTTCTGGAAATGTTCTACCAGTCCATAGTGGCCACTGTGGTGTTCTATGCTGTGCTCTCCTGGGAAGCAACTTGAGCTCAAAAGATGCAAAATGGAGGAACAAACTTACCAAGAAATTATGCACCACAACAGGGAAAACCATTGACACAATGGAAGCTTTTGTGGAAAAGAGGTTGATGGCAAAATTGGACATCATAATGAAATCCCCTCGATTCCCTCCAGGTGGTGCACTCTTGAAAAACTTTTAGACACAGGCTCATTCCACAATGGTGTGCTAAGAAGCGCCTCTGGGGGTCTTTTCTGCCCACTGCTATCAGACAATTCAAGGCTTCCTCCAGACATATTCAAAATTCATTTTGAAATTTCTACATAATACATTTATGTATTTACTTATTAATTGACTGATTAATCGATTGGCTGTATTATTTGTCCTTTGAGTCTGTATCCTTGTTTTTTATTGTATTTTTCTTCTTCTGTGTGCCTGTGAATTTCCCTTTGAGATTAATAAAGTTTATCTAATCTATCCATCCTATAACTACAGGATCACGGGGGTCTGCTGGAGCCAATCCCAGCCAACACAGGGTGCAAGGCAGGAAACAAACCCTGGGCACTGCAGGGCATGCACACACACAAAGCACAATTTAGAATTGCCAATCCACCTAACCTGCATGTCTTTGGACTATGGGAGGAAACCCATGCAAACACAGGGAGAACATGCAAACTCCATGCAGGGAGGACCCGGGAAGTGAACCCGGGTCTCCTAACTGCAAGGCAGCAGTGCTACCCACTACGCCACCGTGCCACCTTATCTAATCTAACCTAATCTAATATGTCTTATAATAAGCAATTAATACGTCTCCATTACTTTCTATTTTAGGAGTATTTTTAGTGCTACAAGTTTGCATTTTACTTGTATGTTGCTTGTAAAGTCTTGGCATAATTCTTGTGCTATTTTAGTCTGAATGGCATGGCTTCTTAAAGCATAGTATTTTATATTTTCTAATAAATACTGGAAATTGTAAGTGGGCAGTAAAGCAGATTGTTATTCACTATTGGCAATTTCAAAGTAGTTTTTAAAGATCATTTACACTAAATAATTATATTTACAAGATTGCCTTATGAATGGCCTCCAAGCAGTAAAATAACACCTGAACAGTTTATTATCAGCTATAGAATGGACATTATCTGTTTTATCATCCTTCTAAGAAAATACAAGTAGATACCTACTGAGCTTAATATAGGTTCATTATCAGTGAATGGATGCATAATTCCCACAAGCATTAAGTGTAAGTAAGCATTTGTGAAAGTATAAATGACAGTGCCGTAATTTTCATTATTACTCTTACACTGCAATAAGTAATGAAATAGTGTGAACTAATCATTCACTATTACTGAGCCAACTTGATCCAGATCAGGGTCATAATCACTGGAGTTTATCATAACAACACTGGGGGCAAGGCAGGAACCAAACCTGGATGGAGTGCCAGTCCATTGCAGTGCACACACATATATCTCCACTGATTCCTACTGGGCTGATTAGCCTGACGCCTACGTAGAAAAAACATACAACACCTGTTGGAAAGTTCATAGAGACACAAGGAAAATGAGCAAATCCCACAGACGGCGTCAAAGCCATGATTTAAATTCAGGACTCTGGAGCTGCAAGGCAGCAATAATAACTCCTGAGCAACTATGCCATTTGGATTAAGCACATCTTGCAAGATTGCACTGTGTTTAGGAAAAACATTCTGGGGAAGCAAAAATCTGTGGTTTTGGCATATGTGATGTTGTTAAAATGTTTCCAAAATGAGATCTACGCAATGAATAATGAATAACGCTTTAGCATGTGCTTATGTCAGCACCCTGGCAGTTGGAAATGTTAATGGAGCTTGGAGCTAAGCCTTATTGTCACTCATAATGTTGCTTATGATAAACCTCCTAAAATATCTAGTAGCCTCAGTATGTACCTAATTTCTGTTTTGATTTGGAAAGATAACACACTTTACAAATGAAACAATGAAAAAATTGTGGAAAAGTTTAAAAAGAAATGACATATTCTATACCTTAAAATGTTCATTTTATTCAAATCATTGTATAATCAATTTAAATTAACATTATTTTTGACAGACTGGTACTCGTTTCATGGTTGCTTCCTTATCTGTCCAGTATTTTGTAGGGAAAGGCTCTGGCTTCCTTTCTACAACTTTGATAATTGGGTTAAGCAAATTTCAAAATAGATGGGTGAGTTAAATACATTAAGAAGGCATAAAAAGCTTGGAAAGTGTGTTTACATTAGCAGTGTGTTTGCCATCCTCCATACAGTACATAATACAGTACTTTACTGTATAAAGTGTTTACTTTATACTTTATACTTATCTGGGAGACTAATAGTTCAATTTTGATTTTTCTCTATTAAGTACAATTGTGGAGAAGAATTACATTTCAATAGATTGACATTTTGTTGACAATCAAGTTGGTCGAATGGCTCCCATGAACATTAATGATTTTGTCCTGCAATATTATTCATCTTTCAATTCAATCATTTTTTATTTTATAAATAATGATGCTGTTCTGCTAGTACCAGGTAAACTCAAGAAAAAGAACCAGGAGTTAAAACTAAACTTGTAACTTGATTTCCAGTGTTTTTCCATTACAAGCAAAAACACAAATGGTTACTTATATATTCAACGCATTTGCAAGCACACACAAAACCACAATAAAGATGAGTAACCCAGTTTTGACAGAAACCTGTTTTATTTTTAAAGACCATTTATATGTGTGAGTCTATGTATACAATTCTCCTTTGGCAAAATACTCAGATGTCATTAAACTGTACAAAAATAGAGTTCAACCTCATCATTTTTCATGTAGTGGGAAAACTTTCCTCTTTTTTCAAAGAAGTCATTCACGTAGACCAGATGAAAATGCAGAACAATTCATTATTTGTACATAGGTATGCACAAATGTCTCAGTCCAAGAAGTGAGCAGTCAATAAAACAATTCATCTGCTTTATGCTTTTCTGTTACATTACCTCATCTAATACGTCACATCATCTGACTCTTAATATGCATAATATGCATAGCTTCCTCCAATCAGCGAGTGCCACCAGTGTTTTCTGACTCCTTTTGACTCTCCCATTGATCTGAATATTGCCTTGTAATAGGGGTGATCTGTGGACTCTGCTATTGATTTCAGCACCGCTTCATAGGAGGGGTGTTTGGGCTTTCCCATTAGTTTATTCCCACTTTCTAGAGGGGAGTTTGATACTCAACTGCCTTGGTGGCTCCTCTTAGATGAGGCAAAAGCCTCATGTGCCTAGGCTTAAAACAACATACCTTTAGTTTCATTCAATTCTTATTCTTATGTTTAATAATTCATTGTTATAGCTAACTATATATTTGTATTAAATTGTAAAGATATAACATGGATGTATTAAAAATATTGATTAAAGTTCTATATTCACTGTGAATCTGAAAACAAGCATTGAGCCTGTGATAACTGTCTTGTGTTTTATGCATACAGTACATTTAGTTGTTCATATGCCCTGAAGTAAATAACATCCATCCCCTTTATACATCCCCTATATTAGCCCCCAAAAATTCAACATTTGGTCACTGCGATTCTGGGTTGCATAGAAGATGCATATGTGTTCTTCTCGTCTCATGTTCTTACACTCAGTACTGCTAGAATAATAATAATGTGGGTATTTTTACTCAAATAAAAAAGTATTGTATTACATTACTTGTTATTTTGAAAAGTAATCAGACTATGTAATGGATATTAAACACGTTACCTTCAACACTGTTCCTGACGTTGTGCTGCTAAGCATAGTATTGTATGTTGAGGTCATCAACAAAACACCAGGTCCATCTTAGCAGCATAATAGTCCCCCGGGCAAAGCAGTGTGCTGGGGTCCCTGTTTTGATAGCAAAACAGAAACATGCATAGGCATCAGAAACGTTGTGGGGCCCTGTGCTCCCATCCAGTACACATTGTGCCCATACGTTAAGACAGCCCTGAGAGACAGATTATTTCAACATGCATAAGGAAAAATACGATCACCCGAGCATTTGGCTGAGAAAATTTGCCTTGTGGACACTTCTGTTTCCTACCCATGGCTGCTGAATTCATATACAAAGCTGACATATGTGCAGGCAGAGTGCAACGGACATACACAGATTACTAAATTCTTAACTGTAACCCAGTCAAGGGTTTACATGGCCAGATAATAAGGTTACTTGCAGAAAACTCTATGTGTATTTTAGAAACCAGATTAATGTGAATAACCAGGTTATTAAAGCACATGTGTGCATTAAGTTTTAGCATTTGCAAATTTACACACTATGAAATTATGAATGAAATTACTGTGATTCAAAATGATTTCTTGCTGATTTTGCTTGAGTTTTTGTTTTACTTTTCTCTATACTGTTTTACCCTCTGTAGGAATGCTAGTCCATTTCTACCCATCTCTTTGATTTTTGCCTATATAAAGCACTTTGTTATGGATCAAAATTGCCAAGAGCCAGTAAGTGTTTGATCTTTGTCAAAGCCAAACAAATCCAAACAGCTAAAATAAAATGGTAGGCAGAGAAATAAAGCTTAAAGTACAAATTGAAAACCAATCGGTAACTGTGAGGTAACCATGGCTTAGTAGGGTCGTTGCTGGGCTGTCATGGGTTCCACCTATGGAGCAGGAATAAACCATGCAGAGAAACTTCACTGGACTATAATAAGAAAGTGATTGAATCAAAACAGGAGCCAGTCATATAACAGCTGGCCTCAACATTGCCATATGTTACCAGTTGTAGTTTATTTGCTTTAAACAATTGAAAAACACAGTGGTGAATTTTACTCTTTACTTACATTTTAAATAAGCCATTAATTAGGAAAGTTCTTCAAATTACCAAGCCAACATAACTTTGAATTAAAACATAAAAGCAGTTGATGACAGTAAATATCAGGAAAACAGAAGCTATCACATAACTGAAAAAAAACTTTCTTTTTCTCACACAGGTCAAAATGCTGCTGCTAAAGTTATGAGACAAACCAAACATTTTAACCATATTAAACTGCAAATAGCAGTGAACATCACAACCCTATCTTTTTGTTTATAAACTATCTGTACAATTCTCCTATAATAGATGGATATATAGATACTGTAGATAATCTATATGACAAACAATTGAGATCATCAGATGCCAACCTTCCAGTTGCCTTAAAGTTGTTAATTTATAACTTGGAAATATATGTATGGAAAAAATTTTCCCTGGTACACATTAATTTAATGTTGTTAAGCGTTAATTTAACACTGGCAATTTTGCTATGCAGTGCAATTCTCAATGAATGTTTTCTCAACCTCATGTTACTCAATCAATAAACACTCTTTGTCTAGGTTGTTCATTTGATTTTAACAATAAAATAAAGACCACCATTACTCATTATTTTATAAACCGCTTTTCCTATATTTGAGCTATGCCACCTTGTTTGGTGTGTTACTGGACATTTGCACTTTTGCTGTGACATTGTGGTTTACTGTTGCACTTAGTTTGGTATTTTCAGCTTTTACTCTGCCCTGATCACTTTTAATGTTGTTTATGTGAATGAATGTTGGAGTTGGGAAGGTTCTTAATTTATATTTTGTTCTTTTCACTTTTAGGTAATGATAACACTTTCAGAACTAAATATTGTGGAACATGTCATTGTTTTAATACATTAATAACTATGGAATTCACGGGTAGGGCTGAAAGTTGCTTTATTTTCTGGAGTTTTGTTTGCCTTCTATCGCTGGCCACCGGACCATTTTGTGTATTTGTGAAATTGGACAGTAACTATCCCAATTCTAAACATTAAAGATTCAAAAACAGTTTAAATTAAGGTATAATTTAATTTACCCTCACTTCTGTGAGAGGTTTTTCTATTTTTTCTTCTACTTAGTTTTTTAATAATTTGTCTTTTGCTAATTGTAATGAACTTTTACCTACACTCTTTAAGTGAAAATGTGCTATATAAATAAATCTTATTGTTATTCTTGTAGTTTTACTGTATTTTCCAGTAACATTAGATTGATTCCCAGGCAAGGAGCAGATACAAATGCTGTTTGTTTAGTTCTGGATTTGTCAAGGTATTTCACTTAATAAAACAATTACAAACGCCAAGAGGACTGATCTTTTAAAATATCACAAATTTTAAGAGGACTGCAACTAAAAAGCTAAATGAACAGGGTTTAAGAAAAGCACCAACAATGCCATTCAAGCAATCCCATTGTCGTAAACCTTAATGTTTACCTAAGCAGGCACCGATTTTTTCTGTTGGAATTAAATGCACAAATATCCTGAACTCTAAACCAATCAATTAATAATTAACAAAATGTGTAATGCATCTTAATAATAATAATAATAATAATAATAATACATTTTATTTGAAAGCGCCTTTCAAAACACTCAAGGACACTGTACACAGTAAAAAATAATAATAAAAGTAAGAAAATAAAAAGCAGGCAAAAGAGCAGGTAATTTACAAGATCATAAAACATAAAACATAAAAAAGTTCCAAGATAGGAAAATGGAGAAAGTTATGTGGGATAAGCTATTTTGAATAGGTGAGTTTTTAGTCTAGACTTAAAAAGAGAGAAAGAGGTGATGTTTCTTATTTCAGGAGGTAGGGAATTCCAAAGTCGAGGAGCAGAGCAACTGAAAGCCCTGCTCCCCATAGTGGCAAGACGGGGGACAGGGACAGAGAGAGAAAGAGAAGAAGAGGATCTGAGACACCGAGATGGGATGATGATCTGTACCAAATCAGAGAGATATGGAGGAGAGAGATGATGAATAGCCTTAAATGTATACAGAAGTATTTTAAAATTAATGCGATATTTGACCGGAAGCCAATGGAGCTGCTGGAGAACAGGGGTGATGTGGTGAATAGAAGGGGTCTGCATTATGGGTGTCAACAAGAAAATGTATTAAAAAGGGAAGTGTTAGTAGGTGCCCTATGGAAACCTATAAAGGTGCAGACAATGAATATTGTTAAATGGTAAAAGTGTACTGGTTTTATTAGGGATACTTAAAATATGCCAGAGTCTGTCAGTTTAATCCATAGTGACACAGATGCATAAAGCAATGTCTTTATCTTGAGCTTAAGTTATTCCTTTTTTTTTACATTTTATTAATTTTATTAGAATTAAACAACAATCCATACAAGCAGTCAAGTTTAACAAAACTATGTTTGAAAACAATCAACTCCCATAGTCTTTCTGGTAAAGCAAAACAAATTACCATAAAATCTAGTAATTAAGGGGCCCTGCATAGAAATGTGTTTTTGTTCAGAAGCATTAATACAGTACATTTTATTTTATTTGAGTACATTTTGGGAAAATTAAAATGATAAAATATTCAAAAATAACAGATAAGCAAGTTGAAATTAAGAAGTTTCATGGTAAGTTTCATATTTGGTTAGTAATATTTGATGGTCTTGCCGTCAGAGAATTGCAACATACTGCATGTTGGTCAGACATGCAAGTCAGAATTTCACTGTACTCTTATAGTGCAACATTAATCTTGACTAATTCATTAAATATATTAATTAAACATTAAATATATACTTTTAAAAAATATTATTTCAGTTATTTAAACCTTGTGAAAATGTTCTTTAACTATGTTACATCATTTCATATTTATTTCACACTAGCTGAAGTACCTGGCTTTGAATGGATATATTTTTAGAATGGGTTAAGGAAAGAAAGCAATGGTTTATGTGTTTCTAAAATGGTGAACCTGTTGTTATTGCTAGCTGTCCCATCTATCATTCACACTGCCACTCTATTAATGTCTCTGCTCTTGTGAGTCGAGAATTTGATCTTTTAGGTTACGATAAGATTCAATGAATGTTGTTATGTCTGACTTGTCCTCTTAGTTCAAGGTGGACAGTGCTTAAACTATGGATGAAATCCGACAAAGCTGAAGTTAAACAATTGTGTTGCTCCTCAAACAACACCCAATGAAAAAGCACAAGATACTCCATTTTATATTAAAATAGATAGAAGCAGCATGCAGCATTGCCCACTTAAGTAATTTTATTCTCTGGTCATTTAATCTGCAAGTCTGTCTTCAAAAAAAAAAAACAAAACACTGGGAGGCCCAGGGTCAAAATCTTGGGTTCCAAAGTAGTCAATCCTGTTCATATGGTCCTAGAGAACAACTATGCAACATTTTGACCAGATCAGTCAAAGGACATAGGACTTTATAGGGAACATGAAGACAGACAGACATTGTATTTTATATACAGTTTAATATAAAAACTATACTTTAAGAATACATTTTTTAAGTCCAAAATTTTGGGTTTGAATTGCAAATTATAATTTACCTAATAAAAATTATGACACGATTTGAGTTCATTACTTAAAATAGAGTTATACAGTTTGTATTGTAGAATATTGCCACATTGAATAACTTATTGGTCATTACATTTTCACAATAAGAAACACTATAGTTTAATTACATTGATAACTTTACAATTGCATTTGCATTTTAAATATATGTAATTGCCACTGCTGTATAAACTCAAATGTTACCTGTTTTATTAAGATTTTTAATTTTTCCACTCACTGGCTAATACATTTTAGAGTGTAATTACATTTACAATGCTTAATTTGATGGTTAATAAAATGCAGAAGAAAATAAGATAGTAATAAAGCTGTCCATTTGATAATATATATATACTCAGCAAAAAAAGAAACGTCCTCTGACTTTCAACTGTTTTTACTTTCAGTAAACTTAATGTGTAAATATTTGTATGAACACTAAAAGAGTCAACACCATAAGACATAAACTAAAAATGTTTCACAATGTGTCCCTGAATGAAGGGAGGCTCAAAATCAAAAGTACCAGTCAGTATCTGGTGTGGCCACCAGCTGCTTGAAGTACTGCAGTTCATCTCCTCTTCATGGACTGGACCAGATTTGTCAGTTCTTGCTGTGAGATGTTACCCCACTCTTCCACCAAGGCACCTGCAAGTTTCTGGACATTTCTGGGGGGAATGGCCCTAGCCATCAATCCAAATCGATCCCGCTCCACGGTACAGGCCTCGGTGTAACGCTCATTTCTTCGACGATAAACACAAATCCGTCCATCACCCCTGGTGAGACAAAACCGTGACTCATCAGTGAAGAGCACTTTTTGTCACTCCTGTCTGGTCCAGCGAAGGTGGGTTTGTGCCCATAGGCGGCGTTGTTGCTGGTGATGTCTGGTAAGGACCTGCCTTACAACAGGCCTACAAGCCCTCAGTCCAGCCTCTCTCAGCCTATTGCGGACAGTCTGAGCACTGATGGAGGGATTGTGTGTTCCTGGTGTGATTCGGGCAGTTGTTGTGGCCATCCTGTACCTGTCACACAGGTGTGATATTCGGATGTACCATTCCTGTGCAGGTGTTGTTACACGTGGTCTTCCACTGCGAGGATGATCAGCTGTCCTTCCTGTCTCCCTGTAGCGCTGTCTTAGGCGTCTCACAGTGTGGACATGGCAAGTTATTGCCCTAGCCACATCAGCAGTCCTAATGCCTCCCTGCAGCATGCCTAATGCACGTTCACGCAGATGAGCAGGGACCCTGGGCATCTTTCTTTGGGTGTTTTTCACAGTCGGTAGACAAGTCTCTTTAGTGTCCTGCGTTTTTAGAACTGTGACCTTAAATGCCTACTTTCTGTAAGCTGTTAAGGGCTTAACGACCATTCCACAGGTGCATGTTAATTAATTGATTATGGTTAATTGAACATGCATTGAAAACATTGTTTAAGCCCTTTACAATGAAGATCTGTAATGTTATTTGGATTTTTAAAACATTATTGTTGAAATACACAGTCCTGAAAAAGGGACGTTTCTTTTTTTGCTGAGTATAATTTTAGCCTTAGCTCAGTATGCTGTGAAACCTTCAGATGAAAACATGTTTTCATCTCAATATCATCATTTGCTGCATTTAAGCCTTTTAACTAGGGATAGTAGTAACATCTTATGTACATTAATGTCACCCCTTGTTTTTCTATATATACTGGCATGTCCATTTTCTACTAATACTATTGCATTAACAGTTTTCACTGACCTCAAAGAAAGCTGAATGAGTAAGGACATCATGTATTTCTTGGTGACCTGCAGCAAGCTGCTGTAATCATAAGTTGATATGGATATTTCTGTAACATTTAAGATTATGTTATATTAAAGATTAATATTTAGGGTATCCTGACAATGGCACTCATTTTATATACATTCATTCTTGAAATTATATGATTAAAGTCTCTATTCAGATAACTATGTATAGGCCACACTTATACAATGACTTGTATATCATTGTTATTAAAGAAAGGAATTTCTGCTGGAGCAAAGGGCGCCATGGTTCATTAAATAACAGTACAATGGAAGAATAAATGAAAGAAGGCCATTTGGTGATCAGACACCATGAATTTCATTTGTGTGTTATTGTTACACAACAATACGAAGAGAACATTACATTCATCTGTCAATTTAGCTCTGTGAATTATTTATTGCTTAATTGCCATGTTGTTTATGAACAGAATATTTGATCAATCATTAAACATTTGTGGTTTTCCATTCTGATATTTTCTATTTATGAAAAAACATTAACATCTACATAAAATCTAGTAGAGAAGAAAAATACCAAAACAGATTAAAATACACATAATAACACCATCATATTTTCATTTCAAATGAAATAGGGAGTTGAATGTTTTCTCACATTGAAACATCTGTATATGAGTGCCCCTTTTCTTTGTCATGATAATGTATTTTACAAGAGTAATAAAAATAAATTATTAGATACAATACAATACACAATACAATATACACAAAACACTACAGCGCTTCCTTCAGTGTATTCATAGAAAAGTAGTGAGTATAAAATAATACATACCTGACTATAGTGACAAAATGATAAATTTTCATGACATGATAAATCTGAAAATAGTTTAACAGGAAGTCAAATTATTAGTGTTGCTGGCACATGTTCTTCAATTTCTGGTACAAAATCTTCAATTAATAAAATACCCAATGCAGTCATAAATATCTATTTTGGATTTTTTACATCATAAATAACAAAACTGATAGAAAATCAAAATGTTTAAGATAATTAACAGGTACTGTATTATTAACTCCCCAATATACTGTATATAACATCTACCTTATCAAAATCTTTCTGAAAACAAAAGATAACTAATACCATGTGCAGCTCCCTGATCAGACGTTTTTGTTACTTCCTCAAAAGAACTTCAGCATTTTAGTGAAACCCAATCTTTGCCTTCTAAGCCCATGTTGACTGTTCACTTGTACATCTTTTTCTGAAGTATTGTCTCCGTTAATTTGCCTGTGACACGTCACTAACTTGGATCAACTCAATCGGCTTTTCATATAACAGGATAACATTTTCTAGCCTCCCCATATTAGAAGAAAGACACAAGTCTAATAATAAACTTCAGTTTTCCAGTAAGGAAAGAAGGACTGTACCTTCATGTCATTTTAGGTCTCCATATCACTTCTCTGCCTCTGCACTAGCTTTTGATGATGTTTTCTTATGAATACTTCTCTTTTCATTTCACTCTCACACAAATAAAGACTACTTTCCATCTGACAACATAGATAGATTGGAAATTATTTGTGTCCAATATTTGAAAAGCAAACATGGTAGTTGTGACTGATTTTTTAATTTCTAATGCTTAAAATAAGAGAGCACCTATTTCTCTTTAATTTAAATTTCTTTTGAAATTAAACATTTTATCTACTGGAAACTTTTTCAACCTGTAGCTACTATAGTAGTTTTAATCATACGTTTACAAAAAGCAAGTCATCTGATAGTTAGGGAAGCAAAGACAGATGCGTACTTGAAATCCTGATGTTCAGTGTGTCTTCTTTTATGAAGGAAAAAAAAACTATTTTGGTGCACCTGGAAAACAAATCACAATACTAACAATTTTGGATTTTTTTTGTTGAAGTTTAAATATAGTTGTGCTTTAAACCAGCTTGATGTGTTTACGTATTTTGTATGTATTACAACAAATGTAATTTTTAGAAAACTCAAAGAGGAAAAACATTTAATGTGCTGTCACGTATTGGTCAACAATTAGCATTTAACTTTATTCTTCCTGTAACTCCTTTCTGAATTTTTCCTTTTTATATAGGAATGGACACATACATAATAAAGAAATAAAAACAAGTTGACACTTAATATTTGCTTGTTAAACCCTTTTATTAAAAACTAGCCAACCCGCGGCATACCATACGCCACATAACCAGGCCGGTTTTTTAATGATTTCTAAGCACAGGGAGAAAATTAACATTTGAAAAATCGGTAATGTAATAAATCAGCAAGAAAAGCAACATTGTAACCATGCACTGAACGAACCAACACACAATCGTCCGTGACTGAAAACTGGCGGACCGCCATCGCTCATGTGCCCACCTCCAACTCGTCACTTGAGTCGTTGTCGTCTTTGCACAGTCCAGATGCACCTGTGACTCACGTAGACTTTCCGTGTTCCTGCAGGAGCATCTAAGAATACACATGTCTGTCGCGGATGCGAATTGCTCTATGTAGCGTGTAAAACAGTTTGCTATGGTGCACGCGGTTGTGCGTTGTAACCGAAAACTCGGTTTTTAAAGACTGCTTACTTCATTGTGTTTTAACCTCAGTTGTAAAGGATTGTTTTAAGGATCCCATGGGATACTCCTCGCAAACCGTTTTACACGCTGCATATGGCGATTCACCTTGCCTTAGTGAATTATATATATAGATATTCTTCTGTTGATGAAAAAGTAAAATGTTTGATCTTAGGCAACATAATTCATAATTCTTAGTTGAAAAACTGCTAGAAGTGTTCCTTGAACTCCTTGTATTTTGCTGGGCTGATTTAGCCAATATAAGAATTTACAATGCACAAAATACTTTGCCCTGAATGAGTAAGGGGAGTACATTTTGTTTTAAATAACACTGATATGCTATGATTACTGTAAGTATTTGTTGTTTAACCAAAGTGATGCAAATTACCATGACCTAACATTATGCCTATGTCACCAACACTGCATGCCAAACAAAAACCAAACTTGTACAGGGTGCCAGTCCATCATATGGCCATCTCAGTTGAGACCATGTAACCTAGGAGGAGGTTGAGAAAAACTCATGCTGACAAGGGAAGAACAGAATCCCTGCATCCAGTAGTAGTGCATGAAATTTGAACCCAGGATGCTACAGTGTTACCCAATGTGTTGTCTACAACTTAATATAATGAAATGAACCAAGGCTGTAACAATTCATATGTTATTAAAAGCTTATATTGTCTTGTTGTTACTTGTTGTGCCTGATACGATTAATACTTGTATCAGAAATTAAATTTTCTTAGTTTCTTAAATGTTGCACATTTATTGATATTAATTTCGAGATTAGTATCTTGTCTACAGAGCTTTGTTTTTGTGAAATTTGTTGCTTTTTGTAATTCATAGAATTCATTATGTCATAAGGTACAATGACAATACATTCAACTGAAATTTTAATGATCGTTTGCATAATTCTGATGTGTTATAACTTGAAAATGTAAATAAAAAATTCTGAAAGTTAATAGGAACCATCATTAAAAGTACAACCTATAACATCTGTAGTAAATTTTTGTAGATACTGCAGGTCGTGTCTTTCTGCCTCTGCCATGAATCTCTTGAGATGTGATTTCTGCATAATTTCCCTCATCCTTATGGAATACATGATGATCTACATTGGCAAAGACAGTTGACTGCAAGAGACATTTGGTTTGGCAATCTCCAATAAACAAGATTTCAAATGTCACATATGAGCCATTGCTCCACTTCTGGAAGTGATGTGGTTAATACAAAATTACTCCTAAATAACATATTAACAATTTTATGAAGTTATACATGAATATTGATATTTAGAAATGAATATTGTAGTGAATATGTCCATGTTGTACGTTTTTATTACATTCAAGTTAATGCTGTTTGCTTTTACTGAAGGTAAAGTAAAATAAAACTTCCTTTGTCCCTATGATATACTCAAGAAACTAAGATTACTTTAGGATTTACTTTGCAATATCTAATAAATGGGAAAGTCAGTGGAAGGGACAAGCTTTTGTCATAAAGAATTTCAGTCATCCTTTATCTCAAAGAAGCATTGTATCTCTTACCCTACCTTGAGGGAACCTCTCTGTCCTTCCGTCTATCAAATGTTCTTTTCTAAACCTGCTTATTCCATTGCATTCATTGGGACCAGAACCTGTCCTGTCAACAACAGGTGCAAGGCAGAAACTGACACTGTGCTGGGCACCATTCTATCACAAAGTAAACTTATACACTTGCACTTTCTCACTCAGGGCAAAGTTAGACATATGACATCAACAGAACAGCCATAAGAGCAATGGGAGAGTCTGTGCACCTAGTGATTGAGCTATTAATCAAATGCTGGTCTTTAAAGCTGAAAGGTAGAGGATGAAAGTCAAGTCAAGTCAGTATAGTGCCCTTCAATGATTACAGGCACAGACTGTACAATAACTTTATACTTAAAGGACAAATTAAAAATTTTCAAATTAGATGATGGACACACACCAAAATACAAATTAGGATAAACGTACAGTAAAAGGTAGTGATGGGCATTTGATTCATTTTATTGAGTCGATTGTTTTAACTACCCATTTAAGTAAATCGATTCTTTTGATTCCTGTGGTGGGCTGGCGCCCTGCCCGGGGTTGGTTTCCTGCCTTGCGCCCTATGTTGGCTGGGATTGGCTCCAGCAGACCCCCATGACTCTGTAGTTACGATATAGCAGGTTGGATAATGGATGGATGGATTCTTTTGATTCATTTGATTTGTTCCATTCATTTAAAGTCTGCGTTATTTGGGAAGTCTAGGGTGTGTGTTAGTCCCCTCAGATCTTATCACAAATATATACAGTAATTTTATAATTTGTACATTATTTTGATACATATATACTGTATATGAGTGCACATAAATATTGTTTTATAAATAAATAATTAAATATAAATATGCAAATAAGTATATATAATTTATATTAATACATAATTAGGTATTTCAAATGAGAGTTTACATATCATTATCCTGTTTCCGAACACAAAGCATGATAAGACATTTAACATGCATAATTAGGATAAGAGGTTTCATTAGAGAATCACAAGTGAATGAGAACTGTGCAATGCGTAATATTCAATCGTAAATCAGAGAAATGAGAATCATTAAGCTGGTTTTTGGGAAAGTGACATGTTTGCGAATCAAAATAGCAAAAATAATTAGACTGATTCAAAGGTAGCGACTCATTCACAAATAAAATCAGTCAAGATTCATGATTCAGGTGGATCTTGCACATGCGTTTTAAACATTTACCAGTGAAATTACATCATGTAGGAAGGACATGCATGCTCTGTAGCAGACCCATTGAGGTCCACAGAATGTATTCCTTCATGCTCACAAATCTGTTCATATGATTTACTGAGTGGGGAGTGTAGACTAGGGTGTTGTGGCCCACATCAAGAAAGGATGTCATCGGTAACCAGCATCTTTGGACTAAACCTAGAGATCAAGGGGACCCTTTGGAATTGTCAGCACCTTTTGGTAAGTCATTCAGAAAGAAAAGCATTTGTGAATTTGTGAATCACCCATCACTAGTAAAAGGGAACAATATCCAAAAGATTAACATAACCAGATTAAGACAGTATGAGTTCATTAATAGTGTAGTGGAAATATGGATAGTTGACAATAGAGGAGACAAAAACTACGAGTAAAACTCCAATCAGTAGCATCTCTGGAGAAGGAAACCTCTGCGGGGTCCGTGGTTGGTTACAATATTTATTTAATTATTGAGCTTCTGTAAAAAGCAAAATTTCCCCCTTTGGACAAGTATGTATGTATATATGTATGTATCTATCTATCTATCTATCTAACAGAAAGTAATAGAGAAGATCACATACAAGTCACAGTCACAAACTTCATCCTCATCCTGGGCATTTTACAGTGTATTGTATGTTTTTTCTGTAAAATCTAATATGAAGAGTGGATCTTTTTACTCTTGGATTCCAATGCTACCATTTTTACTTTTCAGGGGCAAAAGTAAAGGCTTGGAAGTAAAGAAGTGAAAGAGGATAGGGAAGGGTCAGTGATAGTTTAGAAATATTGTGTATAGTTCAGAAATATATGTGTATAACTCTAAGAATTGTAATACCAAGCCATTCCACTTTTGGGTCCATTTGTATAAACTGCTCAATATATATTTATGTATTCAAAGTCCGTCCATGCATCTATTATTACACTCACTTAATCGAATTTGTGGTCTAGATCCTACTCCAACAGCAATGGACACATAGCAGAAGCCGACTCTAAACATGGTACCTGAACACTGTAGAGCAGAAGGCACTCATGCACATACTGAAATAATTTAGATTGACCAAATTCCCCAAGCTGCATGACTTTTGAATTTGGGAGATAAAACAGGAATACTCAGGGAAACAAATCCTTGCAGATACATAATAATACAAACTTCACAAAGTGCTTGGGATTCAAACCAAAGACCCTGGAACTGTGAGAAAGGAATAAACCACTGCACTATCGTGTTGACCTATATTCTATTAAAATAACTAGAATCACAAAGTGATAGAGTATCATGTTCTGCTCAACTGAAAATGTAATAAAAATGAAAAGTTTTGCTTTCATGTAAATCTTTTTTTTTACCTTAGTGTGATAAAGTGTGTTTTACTGAAAATTCCCACTTTATTACACACATTCTGGATAATTTTATGTTTAACAATGCTACCCAAAACCAGAAATTATAATACCAGCTAAGCAGTATTTACATATTTTCTTTACTGTTAAATAAAGGGAGCCTTAGTAAATGAGGATGAAGGCACACATCACCAATAAACAACCATTAGCTTCAAATGCCTGCTTTTACAGGTGATGGTGCTCCTACTAACTGCTGTTGGAAATTGATATTAGAACTATGTTGCCTGCATTGGAGATTCAAGCCAAGGATTCAATTTAATTAATGTACCACATACAGTACTCAGAATGGTTAATGGTCTAAACAAACTTATTTGATTTGTGCAGGGAGTTCCAGAGTAGTATCTGGATAGGCAGTTTCCATTTGGTATGGCTACCTAAATGTAAAACCACAAGGTGCTGACAATTCCAAAGGGTCCCATTGATCTCTTGGTTTAGTCCAAATATCCTGGTTACTGATGACATCCTTTCTTGATGTGGGCCACAGCACCCTGGTCTGCACTCCCCTATGTGTTAACGTTTGGAATTTCACATTCACATCCCCGTTATCTGTCTAGAGTGGAACAACTTGTGACAGTAACTATGTATATGCGTTTGTGTCTGTGTGTTATCCTTTTAAAATGCTTTGGGAAGGGATTTCAGATCTGGCATTAGACAAAAAAAAAAAAAATAAAAGTGCATCTGTCACAAGGGAACATGGATAAGAGATCAACAATTTACATGGTGAACGAGGTTCATATGGTGGCAACGCATGTCATCTTGTACACAACAATAGATTTAACACTCCCTTAAGGCCCATATTTAGGCATGAGCCATGTGGCACTAGAAAAGAAAACATCTCACTTGACTCTGCCTCGTTGGTGGTGTATTGTTAGTTCACAGCAAGGGTCTGACTTTATGTTCTGATCCCTCTCGGAGGAAGTGTAGCTAACCTTAATTTGCATTTCTTTGCTTTTCTGAGCAGTCAGCAAGCTTGAGCACAACCTCCGTATAACGCAGAACAGATGGACCCATTTTAGTCAGATTAGTTCCACTGCAAAATGATACCATTTCAGTTTTCATGTAATAGAGGATTTTTTTTTTAATGTATTTAGCACCTGATCCTTGGTGCATAAGACAAAGCAAGTAATCAATTTTTTAAATAATCAACATGAAAATAATGGAAATTATAAAACAGATGTTTTAATGTTCCATACTATTTTACTTATAGCATGCTGTCTTATATTTTTGAAGAAATGTTAAAAAACTTTTTAATTATTTTGTGTATTTAAAAACTATGCAAGCTTTACCAATTTATATAGACAACTCGTATTCTTTCTGTAACCTGAATGTGTGCACTTAAATGATAATTGCAAGGAAGTTCTTCAGCTAACAGACAGTAAAGCTTATAATACTATTACTTCATGTTCTAAGTTTAGCACAAGTAGGTGTATGACAAAATCCAACCCTAATAACTTTTTAAGTTTCATTACATATCTTTGCATAGTTATGAAGCAATGGTAAAGTCTTGAGGCAGATTGATTTCACTGCAGTTTCCAGGACAGATGGTAGTTAGCCTTAGCATTCTGGATTAACACAATACAGACAACACTTATATCATCCTGAACAGTTCTATATGAACACTGATAAATGGCTGCCTTTGTGTAAAATGAGTGAGGTGTGTCTGTTGCCCTTTGATGAACCAGAAAATAAAATCATTACTATTGGACTCTATCGACTCGACGGGTTAGAGCACTGTTGCTTCTTCTGAAAGGTTAATTGGACTTGAACCCAGAAAATCAAGAGGTTAAGAAGGGTCATCGTGACAGCAGGTCCCCTTTTTTTTCATAAATTCTTGCTAATAAGATTTGGCAGAGGCTGGCAGGGTTTCAGATACTTCAACTGAGATTCAGTTTATGTCTTTATCGTATTTCTGCTGTGCACTATTGATTTTAAATAACAACATTATTCCAGCTGACTCTGAAAAACACAAAAAATATCTCTAGAACAATTTGAATGGATGAGTAAGCATTTCAAATTGACCAGATTTTAAGTAACAGATTCCCCAGCATTTCTATGAAAGAAATATTCTTGTGACCCTCTGTCAATTTTGAATCTTTGTGTACAATTTTTAATTAGCACAACATAGTTGTACTCAGACTATGCTAAAATTTTGAAGAAATATATTCTACAGATGTATTCTATGGTTTTTGCTGTACTATTCTGTTTAATGTCAAACTTTATAAATGTGCTATTTTTTACGTTATGAGGATCACATAGGTGGCACAGTGGGTAGTGCTGCTGCCTCACAGTTAGGAGACCCCGGTTCGCTTCCCAAGTCCTCCCTGCGTGGAGTTTGCATGTTCTCCCCGTGTCTGCGTGGGTTTCCTCCCACAGTCCAAAGACATGCAGGTTATGTGCATTGGAGATTCTAAATTGTCCCTAGTATGTGTGCTTGGTGTGTGGGTGTGTGTGTGTGTGTGTGCCCTGCGGTGGGCTGGCACCCTGCCCGGGGCTTATTTCCTACCTTGCGCCCTGTGTTGGCTGGGATTGGCTCCAGCGTGACCCTGTAGTTAGGATATAGCGTGTTGGATAATGGATGGAGTATCACACATCTATACATTATTTTCTAGTACATTTTTGTTTTTAACACAGAATTTGCAGCAGTCACCCCCACTATTCTTCACCATTTACATAATACAATGCTTTGAAAACCAATCATAAATATTACATTACATCCATTTAATCAATTCATGCTTACAGGGAGCTGGTGCTTATCCTGGCAGCACTGGGTACAAGGGAGATATCATCCTTTGAATGGTTAGCAGTCCAACACAGGGCACAGCCGTACCTACTCAGTCCATTAAGAGATGCCGATTAACCTAATCTCCATGACTGTGGAATGTGGGAGATCCTGGACATATGGGAAGAAAGTGAAAAATCCACACTGGGCCAGATTTACAACTGATGCAAGGTGCAAGTGATAACCACTACATCACCATGCACTCCTTTTTCTTCTTTAATGTTAATGTTTGTACTTTTCATTCAATCCTTGATTCCTGTACTGGGTTTCAGTATCAGATGCAAGGCAGGGACCAGCCTATACTGAGATACCAGTCCATCAATAGGCATGCTCATCATCACACCCACTTAGGGCAAAACAAGATTTACAAGTCCACCTAACCTGAACATCTATGGGAGGAAACCTGGAGTATGTGGTGAAAAATTTTATGTGGGCACTTTCATTCTCCTGTTTTTAACACTTGAGTGAGGTTCATTTCAGAACTGCATGTAAACCCAACAGTGAAAGCAGTGAGGGTGATATTATTTAATATCTGTCACCTCATAGTACACAATTTACTAGGTGATACCCTTAAAGTATCTTTGAACTCACACACTATTCATTTAGCACTTGAATAAACAGCAATAAACAAAATTATTAAAAATTCTGAATATTTTTAATTAGTTAACAAAAGAATGTGGTGCTTTGTTATGTGTGCCACTTATTAAAATGAGACCAAAAATGTACTAGTAGCAAGAGAATAAGCTTATCAAGATATGTAATAAAAATATCCTTTATTTAATCTAATTTTGGGTCATGGGGTGTTTGTGCCTATCTCTGTAGCCAATGGCTTAACTTCCTTAGAGGTACATTTTTTCTCCTAAAAACATGTAGAAAGCGCATTTTTCTGGCTTGGTAAACAACATTTTTATTAAAACTCATCTTTCTATTGTAAACGCTAAACATACAAAGTCAGAAGTGTAGAAGGTATAATAATGATGCAAATAATAATATTGATTAATAACAATAATAATGATATAAACACCACACTGCACATTTTCGGATTCATCAGAATTACTTTTGGTTTCACTGGCAATTTCAATTGCACTGCTGAGGAGAAGCATTTCTTATGAGATGCCATTACAAGGCTAGAAGAAGACACATCTACACCATTGCCTGGGTAACACTTGGGCCTGACGCTTACGCTTGGCACTAATGCTGTTGGCACTTTTACAGCCCGAGTAATCCTCAGGTTTTAAGCAAGATGCATCTATACCATTGCCGGAGAGACACTCGGGGCTAATGCTTTTAGCACTGTTTTTACAGCCTGAGTGCCACTCGGATCAAACACTAAGACAGGATATAGCCCTAGACAGAGAGCCACTCCATCACAGAGCCCTCTCTAGCACACATTCGCACTCACATTTTGGCCAATTTAGAAACTGAACCAGACCTTCATGCCTTTTGGAACATGGATGAAAAACCAGGGTACATAGAGGACAACCCACAAAGAGATGGGGAAGATCCAGGAGCAAAACTTGAACCCAAGACTAACAAGCAGCAGCACTAACCTTTATGCTAAACTAAAAGCAAATAATAAAGCAAAATGAAATAGTATGGCAAATATAAGCTGTGAATGCCAGCTCAGGCATTTCCATACACCATCTAGTGCAGCATGGACACATCATCAGTGATGTTATCCAGGGGTGTTTTGGGTCTTTTGAACATCATACACCCTCTCCCAGGCAAACCAACCGGAGTTAATCAGATAAGCCTCCAGGAAGAGAAAATTATTATTGGCTTATTATATTTCAAATTATACATACCACATATGCAAGAGTGGTTCCAGCAAATCCCCTGTTGCTCATAGGAGAGGTGCAGGCCCAATACAAGCCTTAAATTGTATTAAGCAGGGTTCAAAAATGGATAAAGGAATTGATGGACTTCTTTATGTGTCACCCACACAGAAAAAAGAAAGAAAATTTTGTCATCCAATTTATTCCACTACAGGATTACACCACTGAAAACAAGGTAAGAAGGAAAACTGCAGGAATGATGCTAGTCCACTGGTGGGCGCACTCATGTCTAGCCAATTTAGAATCCCAGCTGCCACCACATAAATATTTTTCAGATGTGGTAGGAAGTTAGAGTTCACTGAGAAAATCCTCAAGGGCAGAGAGAACAAGCCATTTAGATATACTGTGAATACTGTATGGATTAAGATCTGGACTCTGGAGTGGTGTGAGGCAATAACTCTTCTCACTGTGCACCCCATTTTTCACCCATGTACTTCAGCACATATAAAGCAACAGCCATGCCACCCCACGCCACTTCATGCAAATGTTATTCTTAAATTCTGGCCAGTCTTTACCCTGTAATAAAAATAATGTAAAAAAAAAATAAGGGGTTCTAAGTTGAGAACTGATTTGAACCCAGGGTTCCAGAACTAACAGTCTGCAGTGCTAATTACTATTGTACAAACCTTCATTAAATTATCATTGCTCAGAACAACTTAATTACATAAAAATTACACAAAGTAGTTATACTTGTAAATAAGCTGATCTTCTCTAAGGTCATCAAATTTTTATTTTTGACTTTTTTATATTGTGCAGTCATCTTCGTAATAACTTTACAGCTATAATAACAAACTATTTCACATTACAATGAGCCAAGATAATCAATCCCCATAATGTCAGTACAGCAGGAAATAGTCCAAACTATACATTATGTACCTGTACAGTAGACATTCAAGCAAGTATTGTTCTTCCCATTTCATGTTACTGAATAGTATCTTTTTTTTATCTGATATTTTTGTTATTAAATGTTAATGTCAGTCAGTCAGTCAGTCATTTTCCAACCTGCTATATCCTAACACAGGGTCATGGGGTTCTGCTGGAGCCAATCCCAGCCAGCACAGGGCGCAAGGCAGGAACAAACCCGGGCAGGGCGCCAGCCCACCGTAGACACACACACACACCAAGCACACACTAGGGACAATTTAGGATCGCCAATGCACCTAACCTGCATGTCTTTGGACTGTGGGAGGAAACTGGAGTACCCGGAGGAAACCCACGCAGACACGGGGAGAACATGCAAACTCCACGCAGGGAGGACCCGGGAAGCGAACCTAGGTCTCCTAACTGCGAGGCAGCAGCACTACCATTGCGTAAATGTTAATGTGTATGGCCAATTAAGCTGTCAATTCTGATAATAATAATCACTTTGACCTTGGCAAGGGAAGCAGTGCTGGCAATCATGGTGCCATCTAGCATTTGCTAACATTGACAAAGCCTCCTTCCACAGCTGTATCTACTCCATCCAGAAGCTTTGTATTATTTGTGTAAATATTAGAAATTAACACTTATCATGTAGAAAATTAATGCAGCCTATCCAAATTGACAAGTAAGGAAGAAATATAAAGAATTATATGTTTTTATATAAGAGGGATGATAGCCAAGAGCTATACCTTTCACAAAGAAATGTCAAGCCTCATCTGTCATATTTATTATTAGGCATAAAACACTTGGCCTGTGAAAAGATATTATTGTTCCAGCCCCTTCCAGATTTCTTTTAATTCCCCGAAAATTTAATTTAGTTACTTGTTTCCAGAGCATCTTGCTCCCTTCTCAGCTCATGCGTTGCTTATCTCCTTACCTTGTAATTGTTCACTAACACATGACACTGTGATTTGGTTTAAATCACTAAATCCTGTCTGTAAGAAGTCCATTGTGCGCAAGTCAGTCAAAATCGAAGCTTTGCTCCCTGTGTAGGAAAATCAGGGCTGGGGGGTTTAATAAAACATTAATTATAAATGACTAATAATAAGCATTTTTGGAAGGTTTGAAACAGATACCTTCCTCAGTTGCTCGAAGATAAAACTGAGTAATCCACCAGAGCAGAATATGTTTATTTTTACAAAGCAGGAAAGAAGTTATGCACATTAAATATTTATAAATTTGTGGAATCTGACATTATTTCATTTTTCAATCTTTATGGAACTGAAATTGAAAAGGTTTGTGCAGAAACTAAGGAGTGACTAAATTAGTCCATAGACAGTGCTGTTTGGCAGCGCTTATCACAGTTAGCTAGGCTGTGTTTTACTGTTGTAGCTAAAAAGAGAAACCTTACAAACCTAGAAATGATTGGAAATGCTTCAAACAAAGCATCAGGAGCCAAAATGCTTTTGCCAGAGTCATGAACACTTTTTTCCTTATTCAGTTCAGTCTACTTTGGCTTTCATTTTGCTATCTGGCACCAACCTTACAATTCTTACTTTCTTGACTATAACATGGCACCAACCCTTTCTAACAGAGTCAACTTCATTTTACTTGATCAGGGAGGAAACTGTGCAGTCTTCTGTGTATAAATAATCTGTCTCCTGTCCTGTATTTTCTAAGACCAGATACTTTGTACATTGACAACTATATGTGCATAGAATATTTTACGCAGTGTAATTTGACTATTTAAAAAGTAATGATTGGGAAAGAAATCTACTGTTGAAAATTCACAAACTGAATAGGTTATTGTGTGCATCCCCTTACCTTTACTCATTTGCTTGCTTGGTTTGATGTATTTTGACATTGTTTTGTGTTTCTAAATACCCCAATTTGATCTTGTTTTTGTAATTGCCATTTTTATTTCTATTTCAAATTGCCATTTTCTTTTTTTCTGCAATTTTTCCATTGTATTATTATAGATGTAGCCATATTCTGTATTCCTGTTGCTGGCATTGTTCTGCCTCTTTTTAAGATTTCAGTGTGCATTTTGTCAAAGTTTTGGGATTTAAAAATTTAAAAGTAATTTGCTTATTAATATTTGGTTTAGGAAAATTTCTGTTCTAATGTAATTTCTGACTTCCAGTGCTACACTTCTCGATCCAGATTTTAATTATAAATTTTAGTTTTGACTGCTTGAGTTTACATTTCTCTGGTTACTGGTCTCCTGACTATTATTTTAGCCAGCTGTTTGCCTCTTTCTTAATACCTTATTTATTTTTCAATCCTGCTCCTTAATTTTTAATGTCTAAGTGGAAAGTGCTTTATTGCCATCTTGCCACAATTGGTATTTGTTTTCTTTTAATATTTTTGCTGGCAATCACCGAACTTTTACAGGGCTTCAAGATGGCAACCGTGTCATGAAATAATGGGGTGTGGTCATATAGTGCTGTGTGTGTGGCCATGTGCTCAACACGAAACATCTGGGCACTGTTATGTGCTCATCTTGTCCTTTTAAAGACCACTATATACAGTAAGCATGGTCAGATCAACAATGGTTTTGATTTATTTAAAAAAAAACCTGAATTTTGTGACCTTCCATTGATAAATATCTTAATGTAATTTTCTGTTATGAATTGGTTTCTATGTTTCTGCACCAATTTCAGAAATTTGACATGGTTTAGGGGTTTGGGGGTCAACAATTATGATTCTGACATTTATTTTTGATATCCTCATTTACTTTAAGTTTTTCTTTCTATTTTGATTTCAGCTGCCACTCCATTTTTTGTAATTGTCGCTTCAAGTCTATAGGGCAGCAGCCTGCATTTACAGGAGCATTCCTTCTGGAGATGTGACCTTTGAATAACCACGCAAAGTGTTAAAAGGATGGCCAAGTGATCTTTTTTTTTTGGAGCTGCAGATAACTAACCTATTTTTCAAAGTACTTGCTATGATCTCTTTTTGATTACAAGTTTCTTCTGTTTTTGACTTTTACTCATGTTATTTTTAACTATGTATTTTGTCTCTCGTTTTGGCTTTGACACATATTTTTGATCTCCTGGTTTTGACATTTTTCTGTCCAGACATCTGTTTTCCAGTTGCCTCTCAAATCCTCTTCAGTTTGCTAACATAATGTTTTCATTCTCTGGTTCTGTTTTTGAGCTTCTTTAGATGTTTTGAACTGGTTTTGTTATTTTATAGTCCTGTTTGCTTTGTTTGTTTAAAACTAATCTAAAATGATTGGCTTTTCAATGCTTTCAACTCTAAAGTGGTTAAATACTCATTTAGGAGCTAGTTAAAGTAGGTAGGTGCCAACTCTGACTGTGCAAAGTATAGGTTGATGCAAGATCTTTGTAGTTCTGCCCTTTAACATTCAGTTATTCCGATTCATGATAATACCTGCTGGGATCTATTTTCAGTATCGTGTTCCACTGTAACTGTTAAAAACTTGACAAATCAGCAGGACATCTTATTTATAATGGGGAGAGTTTGAGTGAAGATGTTCATAGGGTTAAAGTCATCAAACTGGTTAAAGGAGACTTGTGCTGTCCTACAGAAGATGATATGCCGTTGACAGTTGATTAACATAAAGTGACAAGGAAGATCCAAGCAGGGATAGTATAATGGCATGGCCAGCTCTGTACGCTGTAACATTCCAGAATTACACTTGTATACGAAATATACTAAATTTAGTATAATTTACTAAATTCCTACCGTCACTTGCCATACTTGGTCCATTTTGTTTTACTGGGGACTTTTTAGTGCTTTAAAACAAAAATATCTACAATAATGCATATAGGTACCGAGCAGACTATTGGCACCACAAATTTCTTTAGATCTCTGCTCTGCTTTAACCAGATTTAAAGTAAACATTCACAGGGCGATATTCTTCTGGAAAACAGAAAGAGAAGGCTGCTCATAAAGGAAGCATCTAGCTTACAGCATATATAAAACAACTGAGCCTGACACTGCTAATTAAGAAAGAGCAACAAAATGGGGAACAAATCAAACTAAAATTCAATAAAACACTCTTAATACACGAGGACAATAAAAGTGAGTAGCAAACCTTTATAAACGGGCAGAAAATAAGGAAATAACCAATCATCAAACTGCTACCGGCTCCATTAACGTGTCTGTAATTTCTTTACCCTGTCGTTGACAAATCTACAATTACTTTTATCTGTATTATGTGTATAGATGTATTGGCTTTTTAAAGTAACAGACTTTAAGTAATAAAAAGGTATTCAGATCCACTTTATAAAAAGTGTCAAGACGGACAAAGAAAAACTGTGAAAGGAAAGACCTTGTTGAGACAATTTAAAGGTATTACATTACTTAATATCAGGACGTACAAGACTTCTGTCAGAGTTTTAACTTGCTGTACACTGGTTGGTCTAACCTTATATCATATTGGAAATTGTAGGTCTCTTAGTTATTTTGGGCAATGGCTGTGATTATCTACTGCAAAAGGAGTATGCAATAAATCTGAAAAGAGAAAAAAATGAACATGGGAAAGAAGTCAGTTTTCTAATCCCACTTAATCTAATTTATGAGTGGAGCCTATTTTAGCAGCAATGCAGAAACCAGCCCTGGTTGAGAAATCAGCATACTGCAAAGCACATTGATGCCTAAACCCACTCTTACTCATACAGGTTTAAAGTTGCAATCAATCTAACTTGCACATCTTTGGACTATGGGTGCGGACTAACATATCTGCCGAAAAAGCTTTAGTGATGCAGAAGAACAAGAAATCTCAAACCCAACTGTGACTGAGTGAAATTCAAAATGAGTCTCCTGGAACTGTAAAGCAGCAAAATTGACCACTGCATCATGCTATCCATTTTTAAAAACACTAAAAAAATTATTCCAGCTTTGTTTTTTGGGCCAATATCACATAGTAGTTTTATGAAACGTTATGGAAATTTTAGATTATAATTTCCTTCCTATATGGCATGCATATCCAAAAGATGTACATTCAATATATGCCATATTAATTTACAAATTCCTGTATGAATGCACTTGGATCCTTGTGTATGTCCCACAATGAACTAGTGTCTTGTCTGTATTGTGGTAAAGCAATTTTCTTGTGTTTAAACTTGCTGGGACAGTCTTCAACACTGTTTGAAGCTGAAAAAATATTTAAAGTATGCATAATATAAAAAAAGATCTTTTAGCTCAAGCTTGAGTTCTGTGGTGTTATGTCATTACTTTCAAAGAATTAATGTAAAATTGTTACCTTAGGTTGTCTTATTGCTTAAAACAGGGGTTCTAACTGGGGACCCACTGTGGCTGCAAGTTTTTTCTCCAACCAGCTTCTGTTTTTAATTGTACTCCTGGGCTAATTAAGTGAACTGTTATTGCCCAGATTCTGTGTTATGGAAACAATATAGAAATTAGAAAACTAGGTTTGGTAAAAAAAAAAAAAAAAATATTAAAATGTACTAAGCAGTTATATGGGAATGATGTATTTTTATTCTTTTTAACAACAGTGTCATCTTCATTGTCAGTGTATTTTTCCAGGTGTTCTAATTGTTTAATTAATCTATTATTTACTAATCAGTGGGTCTGTCGCTAAAGTAGTTGCAGCCTTTCGTGATTCAGTGTTGTTTGCCTGGGTGTCTGCTTAGCTTGTTTTTAATTGTCATTAATAAGAAACAACAAAAGGGGAAAACTGCACAGAAAAAGGGCAAAATATAATGAAATCAACAAAAGCGAGTTAAACATTTAAATCTATAGCAAAAGCAGAAATATTTCTAAATGTCTTATAAATGTAAGAATCATGCTGCTGTGCTTTTCTGAATGTAGAATAAATGAAGAGGAAATAAAATACCAGCTAATTAAAGGAGATCAGTGTTATCAAGTGTTGGCACTCATTAGGAATCTGGCTTGAACAAAATCCTGCCGCTACAGGGGGTCACCAGGCATGAGTTTGAAAACCATCCATCCATCCATCCATCCAGCCCAGCCCAGCCCATCCACTATATCCTAACGTCAGGGTCACGGGGGAGTTTGAAAATCCCTGGCTTAAAACATTCATCAATTTTTTTTTTTAATTCTCTGTTGTTCTAACAACTGTATACTAATGCTAATGGCAACGTCTGCCACCTTTAATTACTTTTTTTTTTTTTTATATTTATATTTCCTGTGAATTTCCCTTTATTTGTAACTAGCTGTGTAAGCCCGAGCTGTAAAAAGCATGGGGTCCTAGAAACTATTGAAATTATCAGAAAGAAAAAATGAAATGCAGCAATGTCAGGTAATTGAAAGGAACTACTCTGGGCATGTCTCTCCTAGGAGGTTTCGTGTTGCTGACGTGGTCGCATCGTTTGTGCATTAGCGGCTAAGCGTCTGTCTTTCTTCAGAGGTTTCATTTTGCCGATGTGCTCACCTTGCTTCTGTATTAGCTGCTGAGCAAGTGACTCATTCTTCAGAGGTTTCGCTTTGCCGACGTGCTGGTCTCATTTGTGTATCCTCAGAGGTGGAGCCCTTAGCCCGACTTCACCTCTCACTTCCGGGCCGGACAGACAGACACACACACTTCCACACATAGACGTTTATATATAAGATTACTTATTCTCTGCAATTGATTGGTGCTGTGTCCAGAGATTTCTCCCCTTTAGTAAATGTTGTCACAGGTTTAAATGAGTTTGGATAATGGATGGTTTGTTTACATACTATAAAAAATCTAATTTGTTACACATGGATCTTTCTTCGCTTGTTGCAGAAAAGCAAACAAAATGGAAAAAGGTTTTACATTGTATTAAGCATTTAACAATCTTGAATTTTATTACTTTCTTTACTACAGGGGTTTCCAACTCTGGTACTGGAGCGCTACTGTCGGTGCCGATTTTCATTCAAACAATTTCTTCATTAGTGACCAGTTTTGATGCTAATTAACTTCTTCTCCCTTCATTTTAATTCACTTGTTTTTTAATATTCAGTCCTCTGAGTTGCTTCAGTTCTTCCTTGAACAGCACCCAAACAGAAATGACAAGTTAAATAAGCTGAGATGACCAGCTACCACTCACTCCAACCAATTTCACTCCAACCAGTTTCTTAATAAGCAGCCAATTCTCATTGTTAATTAAAGCCGTTATTTAATTTCATTGCTTGCTGGTGCTATCAATCTTCCACAGCAGACATTTCCAAAATTGTTGATTTACTAACATCAAAATGTTTTGTTGGCTTTAGAAGATCAACATTACCAAGACCTTCACTTTCCATTATATTCATATATTGTGTGATGGAGACAGGTTCATGTGTTGGTTCATTTTGTATCTCATTATTGTTTGGCTGCTAATTAAGGAAGAAATAATTAAGGTGTCTGTGTCTTACATAGCAAGTAAATTAAACTTAATGCAAAAGAGTTAATTACCAGTAAGGAACTGATCACCAATTAGTAAAAGGGTTAGAATAAAAGCCTCCAGCCACAGTAGCACTCCAGGACCGGAGTTGGAGATCCCTGCAATGTAGTTTTCATGAAAAAAAAAAATCAACTTCCAGTTTGTAAAGGAAAAACACATTGTGGTATCCCCAGAATATATATGAGCAGTTTTGAACAACTGTGGTAAACAAAATACAAAATTTGGACACCAAGTTGAGAATGATGTAATGATTCCTAAATAATTTAATGAAAATCTAATAGTTGTAAGAGATACAGTAATTGGGTTTGAGTGAACTCCAACTATTTAGCTTTGAGCTATTAAAGTTCAAAGTGTTAAAAGCTATTGGTAGCTACAACTAAGCCACTCCTTAGAGTTACAAAAAATTTGTCATATACATTTAGGACTTTGAAATCAAAACAAATGTAAATTTTGAGTTCATTCCAAAGTTTCAACTATCGTGAGAACAGACTGCATTAAAATCTTTCATATATTTTACCAAGATATTCTATTTGCCTGGAATATCCACTTTCAGCAAAAAAACACTGTTTCTCTTTTTACCTTCTCGTATATGAATTATAGGGAAAAGATTGTAATCGTCCAAAAATTCGACCTCGAGATTTTGATGAATCTCAGCGTTTTAGACCCCCAGTCCAATTTACTTTTTCGTAGGGAATATATTGTAATCGTCCAAAAATTCAGTTTCAAGGTTTTGATGAATCTTAATGTTTTAGACTTCCCTGAGTCCGAAAATACCATTTTTGTATGTCTGTTTGTATGTGTGTGTGTATGTAAACACAGTAACTTCAGTATAGAGTTTCGATTTATTCAAGTTTACTTTTATAATAATTGTTCAATGTATTATTAATTTGATTTGATTTGTTGTTGATGGTTCTTTAATGTACATAACATAAAAATATAATCATTGTCTTGTGGTTTACTCTTCAAATATTCATCCCCATATCTGAGTTTACAAGAAAGTCTAGGGGAGACCACTCCTGAGTTTTCCCTTGGACTGCATTATTAGGGTTACTGTGTATTAGAATGCCCAACTTATGTTGTTTAGTATCTTCGCGGGACTTATTTATTCCATTTTTCACATATTAAAAGTCCACCTGGATTCACTAGTGACTAATATACAAATTATGACATTTACCTTACTGCATGGTAGTTGCATTTGTTGCTACGGGTTTCTTGCCAAGTTTTTTCACCATTATTTATACAAAATGAGAAGAATGCTGAAAAAATAGGCAAACCTGAACCAAGGTAGGACATCTATGCCTTGAAAAGCCTTTCTTTTAAGTGAGGTGAAAAAAAAAGAATCAAGGTATGGAATAGTTAAGACCTGACATCCCAATATACAACAGTTCTCAAGGCTGGATGAAAATAAAAAATACATGATATTCAATTAAACTTAGTAGCTTCATTTTCAGAAACACACATTAAGAATGCTATCTATTGATAGATAAGTAACAATTGAATATGTGACAAGGTTTATAAAATTCAACAACTTAAAAAAAGTTAAACTAATACTGAGTCATAAAAGAATGGGCTCAGGGAGCATTGGTCAAATGGAGATTGTGAAGCATGTGTGTTTTTTTAGACACCAAAACCAAAAAAGCAATCCTAAAAGAATTTTTTGTGTTTATCTAAGTCAATGAAGTTATATTCATCAGACTGTTCATGTATTTCAAAACCGTCCGTAACTTCTTGGAGCAATGTTGTGCACTATGCAAGCTTGCAATGATAAAGCTGACACAATTTCACGGCACATGCTGCAGAGCAAGTTGGTTATCTTATTTATCTGTTCATGCGACTCCATTCACAGACTACATTCCTTTTTCATTTTTCCTAACCTGATTTCTAAGCAGCACCTGAGGTTTCAAGAATCAATCTTTGACAGGATATCAGTCCATTTCATTGCACAATGGCACACCCTTATAAATATATTTTTCCACTTTAATTAGTACTTTTTACAAGATGGCTTTTAAAATTTCATTGTCAAGTAGTCTCTCAAACATTCATGTATTTTTTGTTTAATGTACAGGTAACACTTTAGCTTAGGCACTGCAAAAATGCATCTATTACTCATTTATCTTGTGTAACAAGACCTTAACGCTGGTTTCTAATGTTTTTAGTTACACTTACAAAGCATCAGTAATCCTGTGCGATGTGGCCTACTAAAATAACGTCACCTTGGAACAGTGAGACGTAAGTGAGACAAATTCCACTTGATTTTACTTACTTTAATATACAACCTGTAAATCCTACATATTCATAACAAATTTTTCCAGCATATCAAATTCCAACACTGCACAGAGATAACGACCTATCTATTGATGCTCTGTGTCATTAACAGCAAAGGAAGTCTTAATTAAGATTTTGTTACATTAGAGTAAATGAGTAATAAATGATTAATAGATGCATTTTTGTAGTACCCAGTGTTACCAATGTATATTCCATGCTAAAAAAATACAACCCAACTTAAAAATATTTAGCTGTACCTTTGTTTCGGAGACTGGTTTGGTTTGTTTTTCTTCTGTCACTTCCTATTGTCCTATTTCTTTTTTGCACTTTTGCGTCAGACATTTTTTGTTTTCTGCCACGATGAGAATCATATTGAGCCATGTGTGCATTTGTGATATGATCATTTCTGTGGCACTGACAGAATATGCCTATGAAATTTACACAAGCTCTTGTCACTCGTGTAAAGCTGTTCTTAGTGGTGTAGCACATTATGGAAAGTCACCATGTATTTCACTTAATAATTTCTTCTCATTCTTGCAGTGCTTGCAAAATATCAGTTGTATTTATATGTAACTTATATTAAACAATAATTACTATTATTATATAATTTATGTGAAAGTATTATTATTCAATTCATATAAAATATTATTCCACCTATTAACTAAGTATTCTAAAGGTTAATGAAGTATCTTTTCATTATAAAATTTGTCTTGCTGTTAGTGTTATTTTGTTATCTGATCTGATAGAACTTCTTTAACACTCATCTTCCTTCCTGGCCAATTAACAAGCTACAACAAGTTCAGGAGGCCAGTCTTCTAGTATTGACCTGCACCGGTCTACTTCAGTTCCCTTTCTTGCCTTTTTACTAATCTGTGCTATCAGTGCCACTTAAGATTTCCTTCAACTGCTGATCATCATCCACATAGCATTTTGGAAAATAATGTATGTGTTGTTCAGAAAAGCCTGCAGTCCACACTCATGATGTTCTTAACAATGCAAAAACTAATTAGACAAAAACTGCAATCTTTTGGCCTGATAAGAATCCGTATTTAAATAAATACTATGCATAAGTGATGTGTTCTTAGCTTAGATGTCTGTTACTCACTAAGAGCTGATTGTACTATTCCCATGTATGTTTCATTAAAGCAAAAATAAAGAACTCTTATCATTTTTATTCATCAGAGAGCTTTCTATCTACTTTTTAACCTGCTTATCCAGTTTGATAGTGACTCTTATGCTGTGGAGTACCAGTACTAACGACTGCACCACCAAAGCAGAAAGTTTGATAATAATTTTTTTTATACGAATTGTACAGGAAAATCCTTTCCTCACAGGTTATTTTTGAAACTGTGCAAAAGAAAGCAACATCTTAAGTACCTTCTTTTATTTGCTAACTACCCCCTGAGGTTTATGTTGCTGTTGATGCATGCTGAGCGTGACATTCTGATTTCACACTTCTGTTGAACCCACCAAAGCCTAGCAAGCCGTGAGACAAACCAGTGCTAATTACTCTGTCATCCTGCAAACCTGTCTTGTTTGGTTGCAATTATATGCTCATTTTAAATATCATAACTGAAGGAAAAAAGTGAAATGCAATGTTCCATTAATTAGAGTTTTTTGTTTGTTTATTTTTGTCAGTTCATTATGCATTTTGTTTAGTGGCTAATTTTTTATTAGATATCTTGTATCTTCACTGTTTGGCTTTCACATAGTATCACAAGCTTCTCTTTGTGTTTCTCTTTCTCTGAGCGAGGGACTTCAGAATGGCTTTGTGTTTACTGAAAATGTATTGAAGCTTTATAGTGTTTTGTATCTTAGTGTTGTAAATAAATTAAATACAATTAATCAATTATTTTGTAGTGCTAGATTGTAAACTACAGTTGTTGCATAGAGTGTTGAACTATAAACTACAGATTTTCCAATTCAATTGCATCCCAACTTACTGCTTGAAATTGTCCAGGTCGCTGCATCTGTCTGTGTTCTATTTGTAAAAAATATATAGTATGTCAACTTTAAACTACGTAATGTAAAGGCCTCCCTGTACAAAATAAAGGGATTCTCTTTCACGCTATCATTTAGATACTTTAACATCCTAATTAGTAATTAGTAATCTGAGGGCATGTGTATATTTCTTTGTGAATATTCATAATATTTTTGTCTTTATCATTGTATATTTTGTTAATGTAATTATGTGTTTAATATTTAAGAACATATTACTGGAACTGCTTTATAACAATGTAAAAATAATTTTTATTTAAGATAGATAGATAGATAGAAGAAATGTAACCAATTATATCTTAACTGTTGTAAGCTGCCTTGGATAACGGTGTACATTAAGAATATATTCAGATATTCATATGGAGTGAGAAGAGATGGAATGCACGGGAGGAGAGAGAAGCACTACAACATAACTCCTCACTGTACCACAGCAAAATCAGGTAGTACCTGCAACAAGTTATGTGCCTTTCTTCTCAAAATCATTATAGTATAGGGTGGTCCAGATGTAATTATGCAATTTTCATTACACTATAACTTATTAAGTTTATTGCACAGAAAATCACCCAAAAAATCCCGGACCATCGAGAAATGTGCAAACTGACGACATGAAGAACTGTCTTTGCGCCGAACTGGAATCGTCACCACATAAATCAAAGTCATCCAGACGATCTGGATCTGCATAATTAGATCTGGACCACCCTGTATAAGCGTATTGCTACAGTTTCGTGTTTTGTAAAAAGAAAAGATGAATTGTGCTAGGAAGAAGAAATGTTAACAACTTTAAATTTCCAAAATAATTAAAGAGTGCATTGTTTCAGTCCACCATTAAGAGACACGCCTATGAAATGTGTTCAGTTGGACGATTGTTAAATTGGAGCAATTTCTAATAGAAATCTCAATCTTTTGTGGACTGGAAACTCCATTACAGATGAAAAATAAAACAGAATTTTTACAGACTTTCATTTTAGGCAGAAAATTATTTTTCTATTTAAGATGAAAAGCTCTACATTTTAATTGTGTTTGTAGTCAATTATTTTGGATCAGTACAAAATTAGCTAGCTTAGAGGTAAAGGTTAAATCTTTATTCCACAGCAGTCTCACAGTCTTCACAGCTTTCTCACTGCTATTTTTGTTTCCTCAAATCACTTATGCATAAATGCATAGAGTTGTGCCAAAGATGATAGCTAAATATATATTTTGTCACTAATGAAGGAGTTTGTCTTCACCATTGAAGAGGGAGTCACTTACCATGTAAGCAAAGGTCACTCAAAAAAGAAGTTATCAGTTCCTCAACAGCTCTTGTACACTGAATTAAACATGTTTTAAATATGTAATAGATTTATGAATATTTATAAACAAATTACAATTTATTGGAATTATATTTATATAGGTTATGTTGTTATTAAACATGCCACATTGAAATGCAGTACTAATTCATTTAAAAATGAAAAAATCTTGACAGTCATTCTTTTAAAATTGAATAGATATATATATTTTCTCCCTTTGTGGATTTCCAACTACAAATATGCAAACCATATCAGAGACCTTCCCTTCCATATATATATATATATATATATATATACATTATATTCAATAGCAGTAACAGTATCCTATTTGTAGTAAAATAATAATTATTCACATTTTGTGTTTTCAAACATCCTTTATATTTCTGTATCACCTTTCTATGGGGAATGTCATCCCTGAGCACTTCACAAGTTAATGAATTATTTAACACTGGAAGCACAGGGTATCTTAAATCATTTACTTAGGAACATGCATTGAACCGACAACACCTTTTTCACTTGGCTACACTGCCTTGTTTACTGCAGTCTACAAATGTTATTAGCAGGATGTTGTCCTGATGCCACCTTTTTGGTGGTCCTCCTCTTCTCCACTGAGCACCACTCTACTCCCCCTGTGCTTTTAACCATGTTATTGCACACGTTGCACACTTGCTAATCCTGCTAAAAGCATTGCCTGACTTGCCAGCAAATCTAATAATCTTTTTCTGATCACTTTTATTTGTTTAATGCTTTGCTAAGTACACCAAGCAGCTCTGATTAAAGCTACTGAATGAGAGAATCAGCTCATGCATGTCCTGGAAAAACATCTCCATTGTACATTATTTTGTATTTTCATGTTGCATTTCTTTTCTGTTCATATAGATTTTTTGTGTTACTTTTGTCGTCATCAGTGAAATAAAGAAGGACATACATGCACTTTAGATATTAATTATTAGTTGAGAAGAACTGCAGTTAATAAAACATGTCACACCTTTAAGATTCAATGGATGGAAAACAGCATATAGCAGGTTGGACAATGACTGACTGACTGACATGATTGGATGGAAAACATACCAGTAATCGTTAAACCAGCACTAAAACTTCATTTATTAGTCAAACAAAAACCTTCAGGATGTAAATTAGTTTAATAATAGTGTTGTTAAAGTAAAATTATCTCACAACAGGTCCCTTTAAATGAAAACATTGCAATAACCAGATTTGTTTTCATTTTTTATTTTTATTTCCATAATATTCTTTTAAATCTGTATTTCACATATTTATTATGAATTACTATTTACCGTACATCTGTGAATAGAATAGAAAAAAGACATACAATCAGATTATCCTCACCTTGTATAGGATATTTATTTTTGTTGTTTTATTTTTAAAAATGAAGCATTTTAAATAAATCTTTGCAAAATTTAATAACAATGAAAAAAGCATTTAGAAATGATCATGATCTGTAATCTTATGGCATGTGTGGGCTTGGGCCATTTTAAAGTTAATGTAATAAGCAATGGATTTTTGCAGCTCTTGCTGAGCTTTTTGAATAGAATTGATTTTCGTTTTCATGTAAGCAAAGAACATCTTTGGAAACTGAAACAGTCAAAGGCGGTATGGAAAGAAAGAAAGAAAGAAAGAAAGAAAGAAAGAAAGAAAGAAAGAAAGAAAGAAAGAAAGAATTTGTCAAATATGAACACCACAATGACCTCATGGAAATAAAGCACTAAAACTGGCCCACTTCAGAGTATTTCTTTAATCATTTTTGTTTGTATCTGTGCTTTAAAACAAATTTCTAAAACAAACAATGCAGGAGAATCTTACAGTAAATATGATATGTGGACAAGACAAAAACATTTCTGCCTGACATAACATTTTCTAGCCAACTAGGAAATGCATTATATTGTTCTGCTTTAATGTAAACTTTAAATTGTTGCAAAGATTTTCAATTTTATTTTTAATATTTTTGATAAAAAGTATATTCAGTCATAGGGAACAGAAAGACACTTTTAAAATACGAATTTCTACCTTAATAAATAAAATAATTTGTTGCACTCTTTTATGCTTTTTCTAGCATACTCTTATTTTAATTTGATCATTATGATCCCATACATATCTATCTATCTATCTATCTATCTATCTATCTATCTATCTATCTATCTATCTATCTATCTATCTATCTATCTATCTATCTATCTATCTAAGAACCACAGCCATTGGAGCTATTTCTGAGCTGCTTGGTGAATAGAAAGGTGACAGAAGGGTCAGGAGATGTTTCTTTGCTCTGTGAGTCTCCTTCCACTGCCATCTGCAATCAGATTGTTAGCCCGTCAGCTCAATCTGTTAGAATCCCTCGAGCGTTGCTCATTCAGCCATGGGGAAGCACCTTGTGTATTGGCGACGGATGTCCTTTAACAATACCCAGTCACTCACTCACTCAGTCTAAACAGGGAGGCTGACAATACCTTTACACTACAGCATGTTAGCAGAGCTATTCACTGGCATGCCTTGACCTACTATCAAATGGGCAAGGTTGAAGGGCCTGTTTGTTACTGACCCGACCTGTGTCTCAATAGCAGCAAAAAGAAAATGAAAACAAAAAAAGGCTTGCAGTGTCCACTGAGTTAGAACAAAAAAAAATATTTCCCTTTTAAAATGACAAAAGACACTTTTATTTGTAGTATGATGATGTGACCACTAGATGACACCAACACCTAGGCCCTTGTGTTATTGATTTATTATCACAACCCATGATATCAGCTGGTGGGCAAGGAGGTTATTATTGCTTAGATCATAGTTAAGATCACTGAGGTAAGCAAATGAAGTGATCTGGCATAAATTAGCAGCATCTTTATTCTAATACCAGCTATTACTGTCTGTGAGTGTGAAGAGATGAGAATTTATGAGTATGTGGGACAGTGGATCTGATCCCCCACCCACTTTCTCGAGGACTATGTACTTAATTAGGTTATTATCTTAATGGATTTTCTTGCATTATTAATCTCTTCTGTGATAGAGTACCCACCTTCTGGAGATACAGACAAAAATTAAATTAGCAGAACCATTTGGATGTTTTTAACAGAGTTTTTACCCTACATCTTATTTTAGATTGCAGGTACCAAATTAGAGAGCATATGCACTCACTATATTATTGGTGCACTTAGCTGGAGTGTTCCAAAGCATATAATTACTGTGTAGGCTTATGGCCCTGAAGTATATGTGGAAAGTGGTGCTGTGTATTCATGAGTTGAAGGATACACTGCAGTGGCTTCAGAGGCAGCACTCTCTGCATCCATTCTAGGTCTTTTGTGTTTTGCTGGTTGCCATGGCAAATAATTGAATAGAATTTCAGCCATTGTTGTCCAGGTGGGAAATTCATAATTCTACCCTTTGCCTAATTTTGTATATTTAAAGAAGCTACCAGTCTCTGAAGGAATTACATTCTGCTTGTAATAAAAAAGTAGGTCCTCCTGTGAAATGATTCTGAACAGGTAATGCCTCTAAGCTACTATTAGGAACCAGCTACTGAATAATTTTCCACTGATTACATGAAGCTGTATTAGTGCTAAAATTATTTACTCGTGAAAGACCATTGTGTACAAAATGAATTAATTTAATAAGAGACAGCATAAAACAGGGATATATATATATATATATATATATATATATATATATATATATATATATATATATATATATATATATATATATACAGTATATATATGTGTGTGTGTCATTTTTACTAATACAAACATTCTATTAAACTATTGCTATTTTATTTAGAAGAATAACAGCCAGAAACTTATCTGCACTGTTTTTATTAGCTAAACATCAGTCATCTGCTAGTCTGTTGAATTTAACACTTTGCAACTTTTATTATGTAACAGTCAAACTTTATTTCTTATTTCATCCATTTTCTGAAACTGCTTTTATTCCTTTGTAGGACTGTAAGGAGTCACAGTTTATCCCAGCCTGAATGAGTACAAAACAATAACCAATTTTATATGTGCTTTCTTACACAGCCACATTCATTCATACTGATGAATTTAAATAAAAAGAGTGACCTGCTGGCACTTGAACCCAAGACCCTGGATCCAGTGAAACATGAACCATAACTACATTAACATTAAAGCAATTGATACTTTTGCATTTGTTAAAAACTAGCTGTAAAAAGCACAGAGTCATAGAGACTATTAAAATCGTCAAAAAAAAATTGTAAATGTAGGGATGTCAGGTAATTGAAATGAACTAATCTAGGCATCTCTCTCCTAGGAGGTTTTGTGTTGCCGACGTGCTCGCATCGTTTGTGCATTAGCGGCTAAGCGACTTTGTCTTTCTTTGGAGGTTTCATTTTGCTGGCGTGCTTGCCTCGCTTGTGTATTAAAGGTTTGAGGAAAAGTAAAAGGGATACCATTTTGCCGACGTGCTGGCCTCGCTTCTGTATTAGCCACTAAGTGAGTGACTCTTTCTTCGGAGGTTTTATTTTGCCGACGTGCTGGCCTTGGTTGTGTTTCCTCGGAGGTTGAGCCTTTACCCCAACTACACCTCAGCACTTCCGGGATGGACAGATATACACACTTCCACACGTTGACTTTTATATATAAGATATGTACAATTTTTAGAAACTTATTTTTCAGAACTGAGCTGCCTATTAACAATACCTAGCCTCACTCTCATTTTAAAAAGAAATAGTTTGTTGGTTGATTTAAGTCTTAAATGCATTGTGTAAATTGAAAACAATATTTCACCCAGAGCAATGCTACCAAAGCAGGACATCTGCCAATAAAAACTCACTACAAAGGCTGCTACAAATTTGCTCTAGTTCTACCCACTCAAAAATAAATACAGTAAATGACTATACAGTACCTATCTGGTCAATGAAAGAAAATTTACATAAAGAACTTAGGTGGAATGTCTATCTAAAATCTAAATATTTTACAATGTTGCAATGAGTATAAAGATAAAAACAGGAGTGCAACATAGAAGTCCTAGTTGAACTCTTCCATTAATGTGTGCATTCATTATGAGTTCAAAAATCAGACTGCTCCATATACTCCAAACTGTGAAGTACACTCTCCCAAAGTTAAGACCATGTGGAACACCTCTAAAATAGCAAATACAAACTCTCCTGAACTGAACTTACTTCACCCTACACATGCTGTATTCTTGTGTTGCAATCTTACGTGTGTGCTGTCTCTGTATTGTATTTCTGGCTCATTGCTGTCTAGTACTGTATGTTGTCAGCTGTCTAACATGTATTATAGTCTTTGCCCACAATCTCTTCTGTTTGTCCAAGTACCTCCATTGTTTATTGCCAACTCATTTAGAAGTCTCCCCGATATATCCCAGAAGTGCTTGAACCCTGGAAACGAATATTCCAGACGCTTAACACAGTCCTAATTCCAGAGAATCACTGTAGCTGCTGGCAAACACTTCCATCTAGCCCAAGTAGTACTACAATATGATTAAATCTCTCATTCTGTAAAACACATTTTGCATTTATTTGTTCTTTATGCACAAATTTGATTTTCAAGCTAAAGACTCAATTTTATACCAAGATACTTCTTACCATTAGTTAGGTTTTGATGCATAAGTTTTGGCTTTGCCCACTGGCACAGTAGGGGTGAGTATAAAGAAATAACTGTTATGTCACATATCCTGGAAGTGGTATGTAAGGAGGCTAACACAGTAATAAATAGGACCAGATATATAATGTATTCAAAAGGTAAAATCTTAGGTCAAAAAAGAAGGAGACAAAAGGTTTATCAACCAAACAAAAAGCCAGGAATTCTTTATACAAGACTTGAGGCTCAAAAAAAAAAACGGTCCATCCAATATTTATGTTGGCACAGATATTTAAATGTTATACACTGTTGCATTTTTGATGTAACCTCACACAGTCACGGAAACCATGCCCTTAACAATGGGTGATCACTTCATGGCTTCAGGAGCTCAGAATGGCAACACCCTTGAAAAAACAAAATAGCAATGCAGATAAAATTGAAAATAAAAGTGAACTTTTGAAAACTCCACTAAATTCAATTTAGTGAGAAGCCCACAGTACCATTAACAAAAGTGGAGAGAAATTTTTATTTGAGGATAAAATCACATTTTTAAATTAGCTTACATCATACCAATACCACAGTGTAATTGACCAACAGAGAAACAATGACATGCTGTTTCTGATGGTGCTGTGATAGTTAGCATCCTGTCCTTTCAACCAAGAAATCTACATTCGATTCCTGTGATTTGCATTTCACTTTTTCTTTAGTCAATCATTTTTCTTACTATTTTTTCATGGCTCAAAGGCACCTCAGGTGGGGCCATGTTGACCTGAGGCTATACTCATATATATCGCAATTTGGGGCTGAAATTGTAATCTGTCACTATTTCACCATCATTGCATTCTTCCTAGCACTGTTTCTCTGTCATAGTAGTTGTAGTTGTAGTAATAATTTAATCTCATAACAAATTGGGATCGCCAATTGTGATTAGTATAACAATTTCTGCCCTTTAAATTACAACAGATTTTTGAAATAATGCTAAGGTGAGGTCAGGCGACACAACTATATCTCTGTAAATAAAGTGTCTTGTAGTCTGTTTGTATTTATTGTATGTGTGTCCTTATATTTGTTCTGGAAATGTTTTTTCTCAGTGTAGATCTAGAATCATTTTAGCCCAGTTTATCCATTATCAGCTGAAGTTTTATTTGAAACAGGGCAATTTATGGATATCAGCCCATAAACTATTTAATATGGATATTTTGGACAATATTCTCTTCTCTTTGTCTCTCCCTCTGGTTTTTTTCTTCTTTTTTTCATTCTCAGTCTCTCTTCCTCTCTTTTCTTTATTCTGTTGTTTTAGCTAATGATTGCTTCTCTATGGGTGACATTTTCTTTATATTGCAAAGAAAGTAAACCCCCATTGCACTGTACACCATATGTGAAAAAGTGCATCAATTTACAATATTCTACCATGTAATCGCCACAAGTTTACACTTGCTGCTTAGAACTACAGTCAAAAATTGTAACATACCAGTAACGGAGTACTGCATGATAATGTGCAGAGAATACACTTGACTTACAGTTTTCATACTCTTTCTCTGTACGTTTAGCATTCATTTGCTCAGAGGCTGATGTGCTTGCTGCTTCATGAGCAGCTCGTTTCTCAATTCTAGCGACCCACTTCTTCTCTTCTTTCATAGGCATTTTTTTGCATTAAAACTAATTAAGTCAGTTTTTGTGTTGCAATTACTTAGTATGTTTTTCTTCATTTTTCACTTAAGCTGGCACTTAAGTGTTCAATCTGCCTCAAGAATGATTTAAGATATGAAGAGGTAAAAGAAGTGACAGCAAAGGTGGTAGGGATGAGAACGGCGCCCATATGCATGCACTGCACAGCTGCCCTGCTGGCCACTGCATTGATTCTACAATAAAACAGAAATAAAACGTATGAAGAGGTAGGGGAAGTGATGGCGAAGGTGGTAGGGATGAGAACGGCACCCATATGCATGCACCGCATGGCCACAACTGAGAGTTGATTCTACAATAAAATTAAATAAAAATAAAACGTGGAATAACCTTGGAGGTCAATCATCACCCCGAAAGCGAATAGTAGATATCACGTAGTATATGTTTACCAAGTTTCAGGTCAATAGGTCAAATGGTTTGCAAGCTACAGGTGATTTAAAATCCTGGACAGACAAACAGACAGCCGCGGTACCATATTATATATAAAGATTAGAAAATGTGAACAAAGAAACAGCCTGAGATTGCAGAGTTTAACACAATGAAAAGGAGAACGGAATCTAAGTACTTCAGTAGGGGAGAACCTGGAGGAGAGCTTTTGTCTCCAAGGGTCACAAATATTACACATTTGATTCAGGATTGAGCTGGGGCTCCAGCCAAGACAATTTTCTGTGCGGTTTACCTTGGCTACTTGCATTTTTATCTGTTGCAGGGCCTCACTAATCATGCTGGAGTCACATGATGGGATGGGCAGTAGAAATACATTTGGGAACATTGTTCTACCTGTAGCATTTTACTTATGTACTATTGCAAAAATTTTTCATCTTTGTATTTACATGTATGTATTTATTTTTTTACATTTGTGCTCTCTTTTATTCCTGCCTTTGGTTTTTGCCTACTCCTCCTGCTTAATTACAGATTTTAATATAATACACACACACAGACACATTTATTTATTTTTCCACATGCTGGTGGCTTTTAAGTTCTCTTCATCTTGCATAGCCTATAGGGCCAGGGATTGGGGACTGCATTGCTCTCTGTCCTTACATCTTGCTTTTCTAACCTGGTAAGCCACAGCTGGAGAGTTAAGGTAAGAAGCAGTCATCTCTGAATGTGCATTAAGTATGTTTACACCTGACAAATTCCAGCTACAACTGGTGGCATATTACATGACTTCTAGTCTGAGGGGATGTCAAACTTGATGGCTGTAGTCGCTTATCCCAGTGGTTGTACTGACAGACTAAATGACTGGCGATCATGTGAGCTTGTTACTAAGATATAGTAAATGAAATCTGTGACTGAAAATCGCTGGAAAGGCTCATAATGTTACAGGGCCTTAACTAGCGTCATTATGACTAAGCTGTTTTCGATGTGAGTATATGTATGTTCAATGATTCCTAAAGAGAGTGCATTAAAACAGTGGAATGAACTGTGGCTTGAAATGCCTCAATGAAATGCTTCTTGAGAGAGGGAATTAAAAACAAATTATAGTTATTTTTATTGTGGAAAAAATTAAATGGAAGGACTAATATAACTCAAATGGCAGATGAACATTCCAGCCTTTTAAAGGCCATTATAGACTAAAACAGGAATGGTCCCAGGCACATTTTAGGGAAAGGAAGTCTGGAAAAGGTCCATTATGCCTGGGCCTATACAGGTCATGTCTATCACTAAAACAGCATTGAATCTGACCCTTACTCTAGTGATAGAGAATGACTACAAGGGTACTTCAAAGAGACTCTCACAAATCATTTGCCAACTTAAAAATTTTCAAAGAAATGTCATGGGGCAATGGGAGTTAACAAAGGCTTTTGGTTATGTACCCTCTGGTCTCTTGTTTGAGATGCTACACGAAAATGGGGCTCTGAAGCAAATGATGCATGCTACCCAATCCCTGTGGTTTTGGAATAAGAGTTGTGTTTTCATACTTGGTATTACAGTAAGTCAAGACCATTCAATTATGTGTGTTAAAATTTGTCTGATCATACAAGTGAGGGAAGATATAATTTTAAGATTAACCAATGAATCAATGCAGCAGGACTATTTTTATGGACAATGTACTGAATGAACAGTGGGGATTGGAGTTACAGTATGTCTATAAACAATGCTTTGGATTTTATTGGTCAGACCACGTTGGTCACAAGCCCTGAACAGTGACTGAAAGAAAGAGAGAGGTACAACTCCAGACACCTTCTATGAGAGGGTATAAAACACAGTTCGCTGGGAGAGAAACAATGGCCAGGCATGCTGAAGGAACTGTATCTCTTGATTATCCTAGGAGTGCCTAGGTATTCTCCAGGAAGTTCTGGAAGATGTTTCTGTGAAAAGTTAGGCCTAGACAGCCCAGCTCACCATGTTACTACAGTGATCTACACCAGTAAAAGCATAGAGAAAACCCTCCTTCAGGGCTTTGGTGGAGGAGAAATGTTCATGTCAAAGTAGAACAGTAACAGGTATATTTTCAAATGCTTTGTAGTTTGTTTAACTGAGTAAATTACGAGAGACATTCAAAAAATTTCCACATTTTTGTTGGAAACGGTGAAGGTGGGAGGAGGAGTAGTAAATAGGTATTGAAAAGTTGGCACGACGCTGGGAAAATTGCATCGCAAAGGAAGTTGACTATGTAGAAAAGTGATGCAATTTGTTTTTGAAATCTCTATATATGTAAAATCCAACATCTGTATGTCTGTTCGCTTTTCATGAGAGAACTACTTAACGGATTTAGATTGGGTTTTTTTCTAGAATTTTTTGGAACATTCTGGTTGATCTTGTGACTTCTCTCATAGTTCGCTTGCAGTACGAATTTATTTGCGCGAATCCGAGAGACACGCAGTGGGCTTCAGGGAGTATACCTTACCTCCACTTAGCTAGTGAATGAGAGAAAACTACTTAACAGATTTAGATCAGGTTTTTTTCTATAATTTGCTTGAACAGTCCAGTTGATTTTGTGACTTCTGTCATCCAAGACAGGCTGAGGGGAGGTGAAAGAGTGACGTCAGGAGTGGGGAGCCAGGCAGGGTCCTCTTCACTGTCCTATTTCACTATTATGCAGGCAGAGCCGCAGGGGACAGCTAGGTCTTAATAAGTAGAGTTAAAAAACATGTGGAAACTTTTGTAATGTCCCTCGTATATCTGATTTGTAGCATTATTTTTGTGATTATTAGAAAAACATTCTTAGACACCATAGAAGCAGTAAATACATTATGGTGCTTTATGCATTCATTTTTATCTGTAGAGAATCAAGAAAGCAGGGATTAGAAAAAACAAATGTAGATCATTTTAGATACTCACAAGAACTGAACTCTAGTATTGGGCAACATGGTCAGACAGGGAGCAGCTTTATTGTAGAAGACAGGCACTATGAATTGAACGTGAAGAGTGGAGTACTAGAAATATGTCCATATCAGGTTTTATTAGTAGGTGGAGGCTGCTATTTCTTTTTGTGAACATTATTTATAAAAATGGGAAGAATTCTAAAATTTTGAATGTTTTGAAATACTTTGTTGTGACACTTCTATAACATTTAAGGATACCCTGCCTATTAAAACTCTTGAGCAAGATTATTATTGTTCATAAAAACTGTAGCTAAATGACTAAAAATACATTTTGTTGGGAGAAATACAAAACATAACTAAATGCTAATTGAAAACCCTTAAGCTATCCCCTATATGCACCCGTGCGTGACAATAGATATATATTGTTAGCATCCATTTATGTTAATCAGTTTAATATTGCTTGCTTTACAATATGTCTCACATAAATTGTTTGTACATTATACACATTATAAAATGTATAATATGTGTTTTATTTGTAAACTTGTTAGTGTGCACAAGGTGTCAAATCCTTGAAGAGCACTTTACAAAAAAATACATTAAATGTAATTCAATTAAATTAGCTTAATATGATAACAGGTGAAAAACCTTACAATTGACATTTAGGATTCTGTTTTCAAGAGTGTTCACTGCAAGAAAGTTAAATAAACTTTTAACAAAAATTACTTAATACAGTGGTACTATACAAGGAAGCTCAGATAGAAATCAGTCTTTGATGTAATGTTTTATTGATATCTCTTACATATAACAGTATCCTTGGAAGAGAAGATTAATCAGTCTTCAGAAAATGTTAATAAAAAACTGTAAGTAAACAGACATTAGAAAGCTGAACTATATTTCTCTATCCTGTAAATAGTCTGATATGTAGTTTCAAAGGACACTGCTATTTTCTATTAGAAGTTGTTTGGCTTTTCAAATTGACAGCATCATTTGTTTACTTGGCAAATTGTGACATAAGGCCAAGAATGGAAACCATATTAGCTCTGAGACATTGCAAACATAAATCTTTAAAACTCTGCTGGTTATTTTTTGCTACAGACCCCTTGTCTTTAGATACAATACAAGTAATTTGCAACAGTGAGCTTCACATAAACGTGATTAGGACTCTGAAAGCAGTCTCAAGCAGACCTTCCAGTGAAACATTTTTCAGAATTAGTTATAATACAAAATTGAAGGATAACATGACACTAAATATGATACTTTGTGTTGTTAGTATCACATTTAGGAATGACAAATCTTATGCTCCTTTTAAAGACAGAATGAGAAGAAATAGTATATCAGAAACTGTCCTTTAATATGTCCTTGCGATAATTCCAATTATGATTTTGAATTTTATTTTTTAGGGTCCTCCCAGTGTGTAGAGAGATTTGAGTATTTACAAAAGCGCTATATAAATGTAAAGAATTACTGTTATTATTATTATTATTATTATTGTTGTTAAGGGAATTAAAAAAAACAAGATAACGAGACTTGCAATTTTTAAAATGTCCATATTTTGCAAGTCTTTTTTTTATTATTATTTCAATGACAAAATATTATCTGATTGATTTGTATAGAGAAGGGTTTCTTGTCCATGTTGCTTGGACTGCCATCCAGAAAAAGTAGACGTATTAGTAAAGGAGTAAAGTAATAAGTCGCAACTGATTAATCTTACAGACAAAAAAATTACAGTTTAATTGAGACATGTAATTAATCTTCCTTAAAGATAGGGTGACAAGCTCAGTCATCCGGGAGGGGCTCAGAGTAGAGCCGCTGCTCCTCCGCATCGAGAGGAGTCAGATGAGGTGGCTCGGGCATCTGATCAGGATGCCTCCTGGACGCCTCCCTGGTGAGGTGTTCCGGCATGTCCAACCGGGAGAAGGCCCCGGGGAAGACCTAGGACACACTGGAGGGACTATGTCTCCCGGCTGGCCTGGGAACGCCTTGGGATTCTCCCGGAAGAGCTGGAAGAAGTGGCCGGGGAGAGGGGTCTGGGCCTCTCTGCTTAAGCTGCTATCCCCGCGACCCGACCTCGGATAAGCGGAAGAGGATGGATGGATGGATGGATGGATTCATCTTCTCTATTGTGAATGGATTTTCTTTTAAAAACAGCTGGAAGTGAAAGGGCGACAATATTCCTACATAATCTTGATAGCTAGAAATTCACAAAGAGAGAAAAACAGAATCATATATCTTAGAATAGTTTTTTATTCCTGAGCTTACAACACCTACCAGGTGTCATCATCAGAGAAAAATGATTAGACATATAGGAATGGTATGTATATGTTGTATGCGCATTGCAAGTGTTTTAGATGTTTGCTCCACGTATATAGCTGGGCAAGTATACAAGAGCATCACAATTCTGTTGAAAGGAAAGACCCACGGTCTTTGATTTATACACATACAAATTCAACCGGTTACACATTTAACTGGGACACGATGCAAGTAAGATTCAGGGTTAATACTAAAAGTGCTGGAGAGCTGGCTGAATCATGGCTATCAAAATCTAACCCGACACAGACAGGCAGAGACACAATTGTTACACAGTACACGTTTTCATTTCTGTGGGGAAGTGCTTATCTCTCGCACCCCACAGCAACACAGTCCAAAGAACCAAGCACAAAACACACTCTTCTTCTTACTTTCTCTTCTTTTCTCTCGCCTTCACTCCTCCTTCAGTAAGCTTCATCCTCTTCCACCCGACTTTGGCTTCCTGAATGGAGTAAGGCGGCTCCTTTTAAGCTGGTCCTGGGAGTGTTTTACTCCCAGGTATTTACAGGTCAGAGAAATTACGACAGAAAAAAACAATTAGATAAGGTGCATGGAAAACCATTTTCCTTTCATCCATTTTGTTGTGGTACATAAATAATGAGACATTGGACAGAAAAATCTCTCTTCTGTTTGTAAAGTTCAAAATACTCACTTTCCTTATTCCTCTTATTTGTATCATATTATGCTGTTCACTTTAAAAATATATTTCTCTGAAAATAAATTTTTCTAAGCAAAAGTACATGTAGGAATATGGGTTTCTTTACTCTGGAACATTTCTTATGGTTACTTTAAATGTATAATGTTTCTAGAACATAAGGATTATTTATTATGAAATTTGGGGTGCCTTGATGCTAGTTTGTTTTATATATGGGTACTACTATGTTATGATACCGGCTGGTGGGACGCAGCTCCTGGTTGCTGTGAAACATGGTTTTGGAAGTCACCACACCTTACATTATGTGTGCAATGCCTTAAATGCCAGTATGATGGTTCATTCAGTGTGCTTGATTTGGAATAACCAAAATCAAATATACTAAGAAGTTCTTTCTTGAGTTTCTGTTTTTTGTATTCCCTGTGACTTTGATGCAAAAGTAATGTCTTATAGGTTTGAACCTGTTTCTGGTTTTGACTAAGGTTCATCTCCTGGTCTTTTTTTTAGACTTCAGGCAGCATTTATTTTATGTATTGTACAAGGTACATTCAAAAAGTTTCCGCAATTCTATATTTTTAATTGGAAACGGTAAGGGTGGGAGGAGTAGTAATTGGGCATTAAAAAGTTGGTACAACTCTGGGAAAATTGCATCGCAAACGAAGGTGACTATGTGGAATAGTGATTTGTTTTTGAAATTCTTATTAAATAGAGAAACATTTTTGAACGTCCCTTGTAGTTCCAGCCGTGCTGATTGGTTCTGAACTCTCACAGAGACAAAATTGAGAAAAGTTGCAGACCGATTGAACTGAGTTATGAGCAGGAGATGCCAAACTACATCACAGGCAGTCATGAGAGTGCTCCACAACTGCCACTTTTTTTTCATTTTGTAAATGAAGTCCGCATCTAAAAATCGGTGGAAAGGTCACATAATGTGATGGCGCCTTTATTAAATATGCTAAGCATCTTTGATTTAGTCTTCTTAGTTTTTGATTTCCAGTCTGTTTATTCTCCCCTACATTTTTATCTTTTTTGGTACCATGGTCTGCCAATTTTTCACTCATGGTTTAACAGTAGCTATTTTTTTTTCTGTTATAATTTATTTCTAGAATGTCTAATAAACAAAATAATAAACTTTTACTTCTTTGGTCACTTCTGGACAAAGGGTAAATGCTGTAATATTATAAAAAAATGAATACTTGTTATTATTCAGTTCTGTATTGTCTGAAACTGATTTTGAATACTTACCCTTTTTTCTGCTCATCTTGACTTACAAATCAAATGGTCAATTAAGTAACCGATTACATAAATAAATCAGCTTAGTAGCAGAGGGGTTCCCAGAATGTGTTTGTGTGCTTGGCAGTGTAAGCACTTCAAATAATATGAAAAGAGCAACCACTATTGTTGCTTTTTTTTAACACAACCATCTGGTCACCCAATTAAAAATAAAAATAGCTGCTACATATAAATAAAATTGTGTATTGATACTCAGAATGAAAAATCTTCTCACTAGATAATCATTTAGTAAGAAAGGAAAAATAAAAAACACAGCCATTTAGTTTGGGAGGTTGGTTTATTATGTGTGCCACCTTTGTAAACCAGAGCTCTTTAGATGGAAATCAAACTCCATGTGTTACAGAGCCCAACAAGAGCCTGCTAATTGGTGTAAAAGGTCAGAGATAAAAAGAAAGGCCTGTGTGGAGGAGGTGCTGTTTATGTTTATTTGTAACCATTAACACTCTTTTTAAAATAACATCTCACACCATTGATAGCCAGTAGAACAAAAGGAAAATGATCCACCGAGTTTAAAATATGATAAAATTTTAAATTAAAAACAAAACCGTTTAAAGAGTGTTAGTAAAGGGGTCTTCAGCTCATAAAGCTGCAAAAAATTAATTACCTTTTACAACGAACTAAAGAATTAAATAAGCTAGCCAGGTTGTTCACCATATTAATGTGTTGCCTTCAGGATATTATTTAGTTATTCTGAAAGAGTTTGCAGATAAACAAAATTGGTGAGTATTTGTATCATATAATTAAACCTAAACATTTGTTACTGGCAAATAGTGCATTGTCCTTAGATTAGAAAGTTATCCAGCAATTATTGAATCATTCAAACATTTGACATACTGAAATAACATTGCTTCTTTTTTATGTGGATTTAAAAAACACAGACTAAAGTACAGTATGTTGATTTCACCTTGTAATGTTCAAGTCATCCACACATGGATAGAATTAATTGGAAACATGCCCATTTATATTATATATAAATATATGACATTTGTATTTTATTTATTTATTTATTTATTTTTTTTAATCAGAATAGCCTCTTATCCAAAGAGCATGTTCTAGCAATGGACTACAATTACTAAGATCAAATGAAATAAATGGCTTGTTTTGTTCCTTTGAACAAATGTTTTCTTCTTGAAACTTGATTGTGATCTAAATCTGCCAAATATGCATTTCTTTAAAAATAAAAAGGTGTAGTTTTCCATTCATTAATTCTATTCAGTTGTATTACATTCATGATACCTCTTGAGCCAGTGGTTTAATTTAGATTTTAATTTAGGGGGGTTGTGGGTAAAAAGAATAATTTTAACCCTTGATACTCTTCTAATTCCTGTTCCAGTCATGGTGGCTAAAGGATGAATCTTGCTGCTAATGCTACATTACAGTTTCAGGATAAGGAAAATATGAGAAAAAAGGAAATGTGTCACTGTGTTAGTCTGCAATGGTAAGTTGATTTATTTACATTATTTTGACACATGAGGAAGTAATCACTGAGTGTGTTTACATGCACACACCAAACTGGGATAACGTAAGTAACCCCGTTAAGGCAGAAGCCTGGTATCTTGAAAAACCAATATACATGTGTAAGTCCACTTATGAAGTTCTCCTTTGGCAAAATGTTCTGATTTTATAAAAATACCCTAAAAAACATTAAAAATCAACACCTGCCATGGATACTAAACCAAGCATGGACCTTGGGTCTCCAGTGAGGGGAACAATACTTTTAAAAGTAACTTTGTTACATTACAAATTGCTTACAAAAAGGTAAAAACTAAAAACAGTATGTTATACAGTTACTTATTGTAAATTGTGATGTGTTACAAAAATGCATTATGTTTGCTTTCTATAGCGTTTTTGTCTTTTGGTTGAAAAATCCTACACATCCTAACCAAAAGTCATATTTTAGTGACACCATTGAAACATTTCTTTGGATTTCTTTTGGTCCATGTGGATATGTTAGCATCACACAGTTCCTGCATGTTTTACTGCATACATTCATGCTGTGAATTTCCCGTTCCACCTCAGTCAACAAGGGTTCCATTATATCCAGTCTGGGGATTTTTCAAGACACTGGAATAAACCAAAATTACTGCCATATTTATGAAACTTACTTCTCAAGGTTCTCAAAGTGACACTCTCCACTTGGGAACTGACTAACTTTATGTGATTTTACATTTATATTGGCATCTATGAAGTCCAACTAATATACACAGCATCAATGTAGTTTTACACTCACAAAGCAAAGTATTCTTTCATATTTTATTTATTTATTTATTTTTCTCCAGCCATCTGGAGTTTTTTTTTTTCTGTCCACCCTGGCCATCGGACCTTACTTATTCTATGTTAATTAATGTTGACTTATTTTATTTTCTTACTGTGTCTTTTATTTTTCTATTCTTCATTTTGTAAAGCACTTTGAGCTACATTTTTTTGTATGAAAATGTACTATATAAATAAATGTTGTTCTTGTTTCATGCACCACAAATATATATATATATATATATATATATATATATATATATATATATATATATATATATAAAACAAAGAATAATAGAGTAGGTATGAAGGTTTGGGGACCATCAAGGTAAACCCTTTTAATGTAGTAAAACAAAACTCATAAAACTGTCAGTGAATTAGTCGGTTACTACAACAATGGGCTCCACAACATCCTTGAGACCCAAGCAATGTTAAATCATTAGTGGTCTCTTTCGTAAAATCTGCCCCGTGGTTTACAAGTGAGCTTCGACAAATGAAAATAGCTGGGCGAGCCCTCGAGCGGCGTTTTGTTGCAATCAGTTCAACAGTCCACAAATTAGCTACTCCAGGGCACTGACCACTGCTAGATCTCAATACTTTTCAAATTTAATCAACAACAGTCCTAGAAATTCCAAACAACTTTTTTCTGTAATAAACCATTTACTCAATCCTCACACCTATGCCTGTAATAATTTCACAGAGGAGCAGTGCAACAATTGTATTGAATATTTCACCTCTAAAGTGGACAGCATCCGCTCATTGTCTGCCTCCAGCCCTCCATTGCTGGATGTTTCTACATCAGAACCAATGGGCTGCCTCTCCCAGTTCCTCTCTACCACAGTTAAAGAAGTTGAGGACATCATACAGAGGATGCGACCTTCAACGTGTTCATTGGACACTTTTCCTACTCCTCTGGTAAAAGCTAATGTATCAGATATAAGCCCTATATTGCTGACATCATTAATCACTCTCTCCAGAGTGGCTTAGTCCCACTGGCCTTGAAAACAACAAAAATCAGACCTCTTTTAAAAAAATCCTCTTTGGATCCTAAAGTGATAGCAAACTATCGTCCGATCTCCAACCTTCCATTTTTGTCTAAGGTTTTGGAAAAGGTTGTTTTGGTTCAGCTTCAGGATCACCTCAAAGAATTCAATCTGTTTGAAAAATTTCAGTCTGGTTTCCGAACTTCTCACAGCACAGAGACAGCCCTGATTAGAGCCACCAATGACCTCCTGATGGCTGTGGCCCATGGCTCTCCATCGCTCCTTATCCTCCTGGACCTTACAGCGGCATTTGATACGGTAGATCATAATATTCTCCTTCATCATCTTCACTATACAATTGGACTTTCTGGCATTACTTTCAAGTGGTTCAAGTCCTATCTTACAGACAGGATTGAGTATGTGGCCTTAGGGAATGCTAAATCTCATACCCACACTGTCACCCATGGAGTTCCACAAGGATCAGTCCTTGGGCCGACCCTCTTTAATATCTATATGCTACCCCTGGGTCACATCATCCGCAAGCATGGAGTTTCATTCCACTGCTATGCCGATGATACGCAGCTCTATGTGAGACTGGATTCAACTTCTCTTACACCTCCATCAACTTTTTCCTCTTGCTTGGATGAGATTGAGGCCTGGATGTCCAATAACTTCCTCAAGTTAAACAACACTAAAACTGAAGCTCTTTTAATTGTTAATTGTTCCTCTGTAAATTGTATTTCCTTTTCTGACCATGCTATTACCCTCTCCCCTTCTGTTACAAATCTGGATGTCAAGTTAGACTCCCATCTGTCATTTGATATACATATCCATCACCTTTGTAAAATTGCATTCCTTCATCTCCAAAATATAGCCAAACTCCATCCCTACCTCTCCCTCTGTGATGCTGAAAAACTGGTTCATGCCTTTGTCTCATCCAGACTGGACTATTGTAATGCACTCCTCATCGGGATACCCAACAAGAGCCTTCAAAAACTCCAACAAATTCAAAATAGTGCTGCAAGAATCCTGATGAGGGTGCGGAAATATGAACATATCTCACCAATCCTTCGGTCACTTCATTGGCTCCCTATCTATCTCCGCATTGAATAAAAACTCTGTTTGTTTACTCACCAATGTATCCATGGAAATGCTCCACAATATCTCAAAGAGCTCCTTATATTACAATCAACTACAAGAAACCTCAGTTTTACTAATACCTACCGTCTTCGCCCCCCTGTGACCAAACTTCATACAATGGGAGACCGAGCCTTGGCAGCCACTGCTCCACGGCTCTGGAATGCCCTACCAGAGAGCCTAAGAACACAGCAAATTGTGGGCTGTTTTAAAAAAGGGCTAAAGACTTTTCTATTTAGGAAAGCTTATTAACAAGAATGCTATAATTATTGTTATTTTATCTCTGTTTTTATCTTGCCTTGCCTTTGTTTAATCCTTTTATGTGGCACTTTGAGATGTACTGCTAATGTAAAGTGCCCTATAAATAAAATGCATTATTATTATTAAAAAAGGTATTTGAATAATAGATTTTTTTTCTCAATATTCCTAGTCAGTGGGATGTTTCTAAATGTGAGATCCATCCCTTTCAGATGACAATGAACACCAACTTCCAGTCTGACAATTTTTTAAATTTTTGATGGGACAGAAGCGTGTGGGACTTCCATGACGGAACTGGTCAGCACTCTTTCAGTAAACTGGCTTCTGTTCTGAGGATAAAAAGTGAGAAACCACCCAAGCCTACCTACACTCTGATTTTGGAGATCTTACCTGGACAGAGTCCTGAAGATGCTCACTAGACAAGCATGTCTTATATGAAATTATATATACTGTATACTATTTGTAGCTATTATTATGTTACATTACTTTCTTTTCCTTTTTCTTATGGGCCATTATTTTTTTTTTCACTACTATCAGGTCAGGGATTGTACTGGGCCTCAGCGTATGGGGCAGTAAACGGTTGTCCGCCTGTTGTATGAATATCACACTGATCTAAACTCCCTGCCCCCCTATAATTTATATCAATGGAAACTCCAAGGAAAAAAAAACAAAAACCCCATCTCCAATAAACAGAATGTCTTTCATTTTCTGTAGTCTCTGGTTGTCTGAACGATGCTAGTGTTCTTTTTGTATTTTTAACATTAAGGAATTAATTTTCAAAGTTAATTAATTTCTTTCTGTTACCATTTAAAAGCTGATTATTTATCATTTTTATTTGATTATATATTATTATTATTTATTTTTGTTGTTACTCAAGCCATTTTGTTTTCACATTTTACCAAATTAATTTCTTTGGCAGTCCTTCCCATGCTCCACTGGTGTTGTACGACCTTTAACGTTATCAACACAACAGTATTTGGGGTGTCATATCTTAACAAGTCTCATCCAATATTGGATCAAATAGAACTTTCCCATGTGACTTCTTTGTGTTTTTCTGGCTTTTAGATCATCTACTTTGTCATTTAAAAATTTGAATTTTTAGACAATGATTAGGGTTTTGGTTAAAGAACGCTTTTCTATGTCTCCTTTTCCTGATTCTTTATTAATTTTTTTTTTGTCTTCCAAAACTAGTGAAACTCGTAGTTGTAACTGATTGGTTTACTGCAAAAACGCAGTATTATGTTAAAGTTACAAGAAGTGTGACATTTGAGACCTCACAACTAATGAACCTCAGACATTCTGGGGCATCACAACAGTTGACAAGATTAACCCTGGGTGTTTTGAATTTTAGCCTTCCATAAACTGCAATCCTCCAAACTTCTGTATGCTGTGATGGCATCTGGAGAAATTAACAGTCAGAGCACAGAGAGCACCCCAGCTAACTGGGTCTCCCAGGAGAACCTGATTAAGGATTGTGTAGAAAGTTTCTTTAATAAAAGCAGTGAAAAGTCAAGCAAAATGACACCTTTTATTGGCTAACTTAAAAGATTACAATATGCAAGCTTTCGAGGCAACCCAGGCCCCTGCTTCAGGCAAGATTTAATAAAAGCTAAATATAAAATTATTATTTGTTTCATGATAGGCTTTTATTGCAGTTCTTGGGCCATTGTGGCTTCAAGGAGGCATTGTAAGCAGAACTACTTTCCCAAACCTCATTGCCCAGAATTGAACCTGATCTATACATTGTGCTAATGTTGTTGAGCACAATTTCAATGTATGTGAGTAATTTCGCAAGGGTCTCCAACACGTCACTCGCGAGCTACCAGTAGCTCACAAACCCTTTCCAAGTAGCTCGCCAAAATGTTAAAGAATATTACATAAATTTGAAAAATTGATTAGTCAAATAAGGGGTGGGCAATCTTTCCAAAAAATCATATCACAATCCTTTTAACACAAAATCACGATCCACAAACTGAATTGCAATCTATCTTTTCAATATGGCATACATTTAAGAGAATACCTGGACTCAAACTCATCAATACCTAAGTAACACTTTATTATTAATATCAAACAAAGTTGAATTCAATTGTTCTCTTGTTCGCTGGCTGAGCGGAGTTAAGGAACATGCCCCAAAGCTGGCGAGTGAGTAAGGAAGGCCACTACCCCTGGCCCATTGCGTGGATGTCGGATTTGCGCAAATTAATCAGTATCGCAAGCAAACTATGATACATAGTGAAATTAGAGAAAGTCGCAAAATCAACCGGAATGTTCAAGCAAATTATAGAAAAAAACATACTCATGTTTTAATTCAATAGTGTGAGATACACTAGAAAATGCATACATACAAAATGCACTTGCAGGGGAACTAAATATTTTTTTGTGATGTTTTAATGCAAAATGTGAGTTGTGGACACCAACATTTTGTAAATGTTCAGGCAAAACAAGCTTATTCAGTTTGTTTGGGTTGAAATAAGCTATGAGAATAAAGGTTAGAAAACATGAGTAGCTCTCAGTCATTTTCATTTTGTAAATGGGGAAAAAAGGGGAAAAAAGGTTGGAGACCCCTGCCATAATATCTCTTAATTCAGGACTTCCTGAACAATGCAAAATTTGCTGTTCTTTTTTTTTTTTTTTACTGTGATTTTCACACTGAAGGCAATGAGAACCAAGCATTCACTCTGGTTGTACAGGAACCGAATAGCATGCAACGGCCTGGCAGTAAGTGGGACTCATTAAGAGTGGGTGTGGTACTCCACAAGGGCTGTCCCCTGTTGCTGATTCTGTTCCTACTTTTTATGGACAGAATTTTAGGCACAGCCAAGGAATGCAGGGTGTCCAGTTTGCTGCTTTTTGCTCCTATTACTTTCATCGAGCTGTGTGACCTTAGACACAAACTAGTTTTCAAATGAGTATGAAGCATCTGGGGTACAGATCAGCATCTCTAAGCCTGAGGTCATGGTGGAGTACCCTTTTCAGGTTGGAGATGAAGTGCTGCCTCATGCAAGGAGTTTAAGCATCTCGGAGTCTTGTTCTTGAGTGAAAGAAAATGGAAGTGGGAGATCAACAGGCAGAATGAAGCTGCATCCACCGTAATGTAGATGTTATAATGGTCAATCAGGGGGAAAAGAGAGCTGATCTGGAAGGCAGAGCTCTTGATTTATGGGTCGTTCTATATTCCTGTCCTCAACTATGGCCACAAGCTTTGGGTAATGAACAAAAGAATTACAGTTACAAGCTCCAGAAATGATCTCCCTGTGCTTAGCCTTAGAGATATGTTAAGGAGGGCAGATATTTGGGAAGAGCCCAAAGTAGCCACTGCTCCTTCGAATCGAAAACAGCAAATAGAAAACAGTTGACGTGGTTTAACCATTAGCATAGGATTCCTGCTGGATGCCTCCCTGGTGAAGAGTTTCAAGCATATTCAAGAGGATACCTCAGGGCAGACTCAGAACATGCTGGAGAGATTATATCTTTTAGCTGGCCCAAGAATTCCTCTTCATGCTGTGGAGTTGTAGGAGGATGGGAAAAGGGATGTTGGGACATCTTTACTCAGACTGCTGTGACCTGCATCCAAATAAGCAGCAGAAAATGAATGGATGAATAATTTGCAGTTTTAAAAATGCTTGGTAACAAATCACTGACAGAAATATGGAATGTTCTTGTTATGGAAACAGTTGTTCTACTGTATTTGAAATTTTAAATGCTGAATTTCTGCACATTTGATTTTTATAATGCAATATTGTTGTCCTATGTTGATAACAGTAAAGAAAAGATGTTCAGAAATCCCAGTCATGTATTTTGCTTCCTCACAAATACTGCTACAAAGTGGCACTCTATGCATTCTTCATACATCAGGTTAATCTGTGAAAAGCAGGCAGTCATATATTTGTAGTACCGGCTTGTGTGTTGGAGATTTAGGGATGAGGCCAGAGTCAATCATCCAACATACACTGGCAAGCAAACAATTTAAGACACCCATGCTGCAGCAATTTTAATAGCAAATCAAGCAATCCATTCTACTTTACCCAATCGCACCGTGTTAGCCATTATGAATGTAGAAAAAAGCCAAGCAAAATGACACCTTTTATTGGCTAACTAAAAAGATTACAATACACAAGCTTTCGAGGCAACTCGGGCCCGTTCTTCAGGCAAGATGTAATCTTGTAAACTGGCCATCGGACCTTACTTATTCTATGTTAATTAATGTTGACTTATTTTATTCTTCATTTTGTAAAGCACGTTGAGCTACATTTTTTTGTATGAAAATGTGCTATATAAGAAAATATTGTTGTTGTTGTTTCAGCCATCTATATGACACCAAACTAATATAAAAACAGTAAATTTAAATATGAAACATTGCAACAGTTTTTACTTGGCTTGGTCTCACATATTGAATCTTCCTCTAAATTCCTGCCGTACTTTGACCAGAAATTCTGAATTGCTGGACATATTTCAAATAGATATAAGCAATATTGATAGATTTTATTTGTGTGTGTGAAAGTGATTGTGGAAACTGGATGAAAGAAATCTGTATTATTTAAAAGTGAACAGCTTACCTTTTCATCTCCTAAGACCCAAGTGGGATAATTGCTGTTATGCAAAATTGTGCCATTCGATATTGTATTGCATTTTTGCATTTTTGCATTTTTATGCTGAATGTTTCAATTTACTGTACAACTACAACAGTTATGGTAAATTCTATAGTTGGGATTCATTTGGTAAAAATATCGTATGATTCTGATTTTGTTTCTTTGCTACTTTTTTCATGTGAAGTGTATGTCCCATTAAAGCTTTTCACCAATGGCTTTAGTATTGTTCATATAGATTAAAAGGAGGCAGACAGAAGCAACACAATTTCACTTAAAGTATTATGTACTCTTGATAAGTGATTTTGTATATGACCTGTTAATTTTCAGATGATGGTTAATGCTTTCGTCTTTGACTTGGTTTAACTCTGAAATAATTGCACATTGTGAGAAATGAAGAATTTAAAAGCTGATCTTCTACCTAGAACATAAATAATGTTATCCTGAGCACCTTCTTACATGGTTCTTCAGCTTTGACAGGGATAATCCCGTTATCAAGAGGAAAGAACACAGTAGACAGTTTGAGCTCCCTCTGACACTAACTTCTGATATAATGACTGGTTATTTGTCTCACACTGACAAATGGTGCTCTTGCCTGTGTACAAAAGGTAGCATTATGCCCTTCATTTTGTATACTGCACAAAATAAAAAGGCTATAAAATGGGGAGATCTTCAGCTGAATATACTGCATAACAACAGTTAATGTGTTATACTATAAAAAGAATTGATCTGGTATTTGACAATTCTGCAGTAGCTGAAACAATGCAACAAATGTGACACCTTTATGAACACTTTAGTGATTCAGCATTTCAAGTCACTTTTTTCTTGTGACTAAAATACTTATATACAATACAATACAATACAATTTATTTTTGCATAGCCCAAAATCACACAAGAAGTGCCGCAATGGGCTTTAACAGGCCCTGCTTCTTGACAGCCCCCCAGCCTTGACTCTCTAAGAAGACAAGAAAAAACTCCCCAAAAAAACCCTTGTAGGGAAAAAATGGAAAAAACCTTTGGCAAGGCAGTTCAAAGAGAGACCCCTTTCCAGGTAGGTTGGGCGTGCAGTGGGTGTCAAAAAGAAGGGGGTCAATACAATACAATACAATACAATACAATACACAGAACAGAACAAATCCTCAATACAATATAAAGATAAAAATTTTAGTAGTACAGAGCTGAATTTAATAGTAGATGATATCACATAATATGATTTTGATTTGTTTAGAGTCCTGGAGACCTCATCCATCAAGCTGCCTCCCCCATTTGGCCATTCCACAGCTTAAATAGCACTAATCCGATGAAAGGACCCCTCTTTCCCACGATTCCTGCGATCCTCCATCAGGGATGACTTTACCTTATGCAGGCAAAACAACTTGGCAGGTGGGCTGCGGCACCAAGTGCCACATTTGAGTACTGAGAAGAGAAACAGAATAGGTGAGGGTTAGTATCCAATTCTACCTATCATGTTACTTATGTTTTGGTGCTAATAACTAACAACAGAGATGCAGTCTGTACAGTTAATCAGCAGCTCTAGTCAGGATATGCTAAACTGAAGTATTGAGTCTTCAGCCAGGATTTAGAAGCTGAGACCAAAGAGGCATCTCTTATAGTAGCAGGCAGACCATTCCACAGTTTATGTGCCCTGTAACTAAATATATCTAACAGCAGTAGGCATTAGTATTGTTTCACTGTAGCTTAGTTGCATTTTTCCAGAGAATTACAAATGCATTAGCTTTCTGGACTGAAGCATTATGAAATCATGGCATATCTTAATAACATTTGTTGAAATTGAAACTACCACATGCAACAAATTGTAGGGTTTGGTAACTTTTGCCCATACCCCTTTTTACATTTGTAAATAAAGCCTTATCTTATTAGCATTGATTTTTCAGATCTTAGCAGTATTACTCCTCCTTAAATATACTTATAGGTCAATGATTTGTCATATTTCTAAGCATCAGGTCAATTCGGCTGTTTTCTTTAATTTTGGTAACCTTCCCTGACTGTCTCTGCAAATGTTTGTGAAATGGGTGGCTAATTTGTCATAATCTGGGATAACTCAAAAACAAGAAAATATAGATCCTCTTTCTATTTTATTTATATCCAGTATCTTATTAAAATATATCATGCAGTTCAAAAGTGTATTTAATGTGCTAGAGGGACTACATTTGTCTGAAGCCCTAAGGAAAGGAAGCAACATAAGTCAAGTCAAATGTATTGTCATGTGTACTTAAAATGATGAAATTCTTTGCTGCATTCATCCTCAGAACAGCCTGGCATATGTATATATATATATATATATATATTGTGGACATGTTGGCCCTGGACACCGACAAACTGACACAGAAAGTCTTCAATAACACGCGTTTATTATAATTCGCACCCCCCAAGACAAAATACAGTGCACAATCACCTAAACACAGTCTCTTAGGACTCTTCTCTACTTCTTCGGCCGCCTCCAACTCCTCACTGGCAAGCTCCGTACTTCCCCCACCCGACTCCGGCTCCCTGATTGGAGTGAGGCAGCTCCTTTTAATCAGTTCCCGGATGTGTCACAGGTGGCCCCTTGATTAACATCTGGCAGCACTTTCGGGTGTGTTGGAAGTGCTGCAAGGGAATTCAGTCCTCCTTCCGGCAGCACTCCCAAGTGTGACGGAAGTGCTGCATTTTCAAGTCCAGGGGAAATCCAGGTGTCCCCTGACGGTGACCATGGTGGAGCATTGGTTTTGATCTCCCATCTCAGTGGCCCCTGTACAACCCAGGGGCGCTGGCACCTTCTGGCCCAGGGAAAACACTGCCTTCCTTCCAGTATTTCTGTACGTCCAGCATCCCGCATATATATATATATATATATATATATATATATATATATATATATATATATATATATATATATATATATATATATAAACGTCTATGCGTGGAAGTGTGTTTGTATGTCTGTCCAATCTGGAAGTAAGAGGTGGAGTAGGGGTAAGGGCTCCGCCCCCGAAGAGACAGGAACTTGTTTAGTCGCTAATAGACAAGCGAGGCGAGCATGTCGGCAAACCTCCGAAAAAATATAGCGCCGATAAAAGGTATTCACCTCCTTGGAGCTTTTCATATTTTATTGCTGTTCAACATTGAATCATAGTGGATTTCATTTGGATTTTTTGACACTGATCAACAGAAAAAGATTCTTTAATGACAAAGTAAAAACAGATCTCCGCAAATCGGTCTAAGGTAATTACAAATATAAAACATAAAATAGATGATTGCATACAAAGTCATTAATATGACACAATTAAATCATCACTAGTGCATCCAAATTTATTTTAGAAGTCTCAGAATTAGTTCAATGGAGATCACCTGTTCTTCTTCTTCTTTTGGCTGCTCCTGTTAGGAGTCGACACAGCGGATCATCCTCTTCCATATCTTTCTGTCTTTTTTTTTCTTTTTGCTCTTGTTCTGTTACACCCATCACCTGCATGTCCTCTCTCAAACATCCATAAACCTTCTCTTAAGCCTTCCTTCTTTTCTCTTGCCTGGCAGCTCTATCCTTAGCATCCTTCTCCCAGTATACTCAGCATCTCTCCTCTGCACATGTCCAAACCAATGCAATCTCGCCTCTCTGACTTTGTCTCCCAACCATCCAACCTGAGTTGACCCTCTAATGTACTCATTTCTAATCCTATCCATTCTTGTCACACCCAATGCAAATCTTAGCATGTTTAACCCTGCTACCTGTAGCTCTGTCTTCTGCTTTCTGGTCAGTGCCACCGTCTCCAACCCATATAACATAGATGGTCTCACTACCGTCCTGTAGACCTTCCCTTTTACTCTTGCTGATATCTGTCTGTTACAAATCACTCCTGACACTCTTCTCCACCCATTCCACCCTGCCTGCACTCTCTATTTCACCTCTCTTCTGCAATCCCCCTTACTCTGTACTTTTGATCCCTAGTATTTAAACTCATCCACATTTGCCAACTCTGCTCCTTCCATCCTCACCATTCCACTGACCTCCCTCTCATTTACACACATGTATTCTGTCTTGTTCCTACTGACCTTCATTGCTCTCCTCTCTAGAGCATATCTCCACCTCTCCAGGGTCTCCTCAACCTGCTCCCTACTATCGCTACAGATCACAATGTCACAAGCAAACATCATAGTCCACGGGGACTCCTGTCTAATCTCGTCTGTCAACCTGTCCATCACCACTGCAAAAAGAAAGGGCTCAGAGCCGATCACTGATGTAATCCCACATCCACCTTGAATGCATCCGTCACTCCTACTGCAGACCTCACCACGGTCACAGTTCCCTCATACATATCCTGTACAACTCTTACATACTTCTCTGCCACTCCTGACTTCCTCATACAATACCACAACTCCTCTCGAGGAATCCTGTCATATGCTTTCTCCAGGTCCACATAGACACAATGCAACACCTTCTGGCCTCTAAACTTCTCCATCAATACCCTCAGAGCAAACATCGCATCTGTGGTGCTCTTTCTTGTCATGAAACCATACTGCTGCTCATCAATCGTCACCTCACTTCTTAACCTAGCTTCTACTACTGTTTCCAATAACTTCATGCTGTGGCTCATCAATTTTATCTCCCTGTAGTTACTACAGTCCTGCACATCCCCCTTATTCTTAAATATCAGCACCAGTACACTTCTTTTCCACTCCTCAGGCGTCCTCTTACTTTCCAAGATTCCATTAAACAATCTGGTTAAAAACTCCCCTGCCAAACACCTCCATGCTTCCACAGGTATGTCATCTGGACCAACGGCTTTTCCCATTCTTCATCCACTTCACAGCTGTCCTTACTTCCTCTTTGCTAAGCCGTTGCACTTCCTGATTCACTATCTCCACATCATCCAACCTCTTCTCTCTCTCGTTCTCTTCATTCATCAGCCTGTCAAAGTACTCTTTCCATCTGCTCAACACACACTCCTCTCTTGTGAGTACATTTCCATCTTTATCCTTTATTACCCTAACCCAGCTCGGTCCCTCTGTCTGTCCAGTCTGTACAGGTCCTTTTCTCCCTCCTTAGAGTCCAACCTCTCATACAACTCTTCATAAGCCTTTTCTTTAGCCTTCGCACATCTCTCTTCACCTTGCACCTCATCTCCTTGTACTGTTGTCTACTTTCTGCATCTCTCTGACTATCCCACTTCTTCTTTGCCATCTTCTTCCTCTGTATACTCTCCTGTACTTCCCCATTCCACCACCAGGTTTCCTTTTCCTCCTTCCTCTGTCCAGATGTCACACCAAGCACCCTTCTTGCTGTCACCATTACTACATCTGCTGTAGTTTCCCAACTGTCTGGTAATTCTTCACTACCTTCCAGTTCCTGTCTCACCTTCTCCCTTAACTCAACCTTGCAGTCTTCCTTTTTCAACTTCCACCATTTGATCCTTGGCTCTGCCCTCACTCTCCTCCTCTTCTTGATCTCCAACGTCATCCTACAGACCACCATCCTATGCTGCTTAACTACACTTTCCCCTGCCACCACTTTGCAGTCGTCAATCTCCTTCAGATTAACTCTTCTGTATAGGATGTAATCTACTTGTGTGCATCTTCCTCCACTCTTGTACATAACTGTATGTTCCTCCCTCTTCTTAAAATAAGTATTCACCAAAGTCATGTCCATCCTTTTGGCAAAATCCACTATCCTCTGACTTTCTTCATTCCTCTCCTTGACACTATACCTACCCATCATCTCCTCATTTCCTCTGTTCCCTTCACCAACATGTCCATTGAAATCTGCTCCAATTACCACTTTCTGTCCCTTGGGTACACTGTTCATCACTTTATCCAACTCACTCCAAAAATCTTCTTTCTCAATAATCGCACACCCAACTTGCGGGGCATATGCATTAATAACATTCATCACACCTCCAGTTTCCAGCTTCATTATCATTACTCTGTCTGATGCTCTTTTCACCTCCAATACACTCTTGACATACTGTTCCTTCAGAATAACTCATACTCCATTTCTCCTATCCACACCATGATGGAATAATTTGAATCTACCTCCGATCTACCTGGGCTTACTCTCCTTCCATTTAGTCTCTTGCATGCACAATATGCCAACCTTCCTTCTCGCCATCATATCTGCTAACTCTCTCCCCTTACCAGTCATACTGCCAACATTCAAAGTTCCTACCCTCAGTTCCACTCTCTTTACCTTCCTCCTCTCCTCCTGCCTCCGGACACATTTCCCCCCTCTTCTTCTCCTTTTTATTCTTCTTCTTCGGCAAACAGTAGCCCAATTTCTGCTAGCACCCTGTTGGCTAACAGTACTGGTGGCAGTCATTGTTAACCCGGGGCTTGACCAATGCGGTATGGAAATTTGTATTGTTGTCCGCGTATTGACTTGGCAAAATTTTACACAGGATACCCTTCCTGACGTAACCCTCCCCATTTATCTGGGCTTGGGGCTGGCACAAACAAACACACTGGTTTGTGCATCCCCTGTGGCTGGGTTTAGTTCAATGGAGATCACCTGTGTGGGGTATTAATTGACTGCAGTATACAGTAAATGCTCCACATCTGAAAGCCAGTGTGATGGCTTAACTTACACAATGAAGAAAAAAAAAACACTTCATGCAACTCCATCAAAAGATGATTGAAAACTCAGGGGAAAGAAACTGAATATTTCTTGGATTTCGGTTACATGAATCATTAAGAAATGGAAAGAGTATGGCACAGATCTAAATCTGCTTAGAGCAGGCTGTCCAAAAAAACTGAACATTCATACAAGAAGAAGATGAATGAGGGAATCCACCAAGAGGCCACCAAGTGCATCCCAGGACTTAAGGACATGTCCTACTCTGACAGACTCGAAAAATTAAACCTTTTCAGTCTCTAGCTGAGGAGACTATGTGGGGACCTAATCCAGGTATTTAAAAGGAATTGATAAAGTAGATCCAGCAACTAACTTACAGTTTAAGGGTGAATTACACACTCAAAAACATCAGTAAAAACTAACGGGAAGTGCATTTAAGACTGAATGCAGGAAGTACTTCTTTCCACAGAGTTGTGGGAATCTGGAACAAACTACCAAGACTTGTAGTTGAAGCAGATACCTTAACAACCTTTAAGTAAGAATCTGGATGAGATATTGGGACAGCTTAGCTAATAGCTAAACTAAAAGACTTGATGGACCAAATGGTCTCCTTGTGTTTGTAAAGTTTCTTAACTTTATTAAGAGACCTGTGAGAATTCAGAAGGAGTTACAAGCTACACTGAATTAGACTGGAGAGACTGTGCAGACAACAACTGTTGCAAAGGTGCATCATTAGTCACAGCTTTATATGAGAATGCCAAAGAGAATCCCATGAAATGTACATGTTATCTTGGCTAAGAGTTTACCAGAAGGCATATAGGAAACTCTGAATTCAGATGGAAGAAAGTTCTATGGACATTCAAGGTAAACACCAAATTTGGCATAGGCCAAACAAAAAAAAAAAACTATGTAAGCATCATCCTGTGGGATAGGCTCATAAGGTTGGCGGGTAAAATGAATGCTGCAAAATACAGGGAAATCCTAGGGGAATACCTGATGTCTACAAGAAACCTTATCGCAAGACAAGAACCTCAAAAATAAGGCTAAAGCTACACAGGAATGACTTAAAAAGAACAGCGTTAATGTCCTGGAGTGGCTGTCCAGATCTCAGACCAATTAAGAATTTGTAGGTGGACTGGAAAAAGGCTGATTACTCAAAATCCCCATGCAACCTGACAGAGCTTCCTCAGGACTTACAATACACACTGACAAACTTCATTATTTAAAACACCAGGGATTCTACACTGTCACTTTTCTTCCTTGTCCATTCTAGTAAACATTATAGGACCATTAGCACTCACACCACTAGAGTCAAGGGGGAGTTTTTGCCCATGGTTCTTAGAAATGCTCAATAACAATTCATACTAACAAATCTTTATATATAATACGCTACCATGGCTGTTCATTTGTCTGTCCAGGATTTTAAATCACCCTTAGCTTTCAAACCATTTCACCTATTGACCTGCAATTTGGTACACATATACTATGTCACGTCACATATACTACTGTCCGCATTTGGGGTGATGATTGACCTCCAAGGTTATTCCTCTTTTCATTGTTATTTCAGTTTTTTGTACAATGAACTCTTGGCAGTGGCCAGCAGGGCGGCTGTGCAGCATATGCATACAGGCGTCGTTCTTATCCCTACCACCTTTGCCATCACTTCTTCTACCTCTTCATATCTTAAATCATTCTTGAGGCAGATTGAAGACTTAAGTGTCAGCTTAAATGAAAAATGAAAGAAAACGTACTAATTAATTACAACATAAACACCGACTTAATCAGTTTTTAAGTGAAAAGATGGCACCGAAAGAAGAGAAGAAGCTGGCCACTAGGGTTGAAAAAAGAAGAGCTGCTCAGGAAGCAGAAAGCGCATCAACCTCTGAGCAAACGAATGTTAAACGTACAGAGAAAGAGGATGAAAACTAAGAATGCCCAAGTCAAGGGCTTTCATGTTATTGTGTAGTGCGCCATTACTGGTACAGTATATGTTCTTATGTAAGAACAATTTACTATTGCTTAGTGAATAAATCTCTGTCTGTATGAACAAACCTTTAGTTGAGGTTCACTTCAAAAAGTTTCCTAAAGATGTATTTGAAATTTCCTATTTTCACTTTGTTAAAAGACTATTCCTGTTGATATTGCTGATAAGGTCATTGTCAATCTGATTTCTGTGATTTTTCCGGTAATAACACTGTCTCCTCCCGACTTCTCTTTCCCTGCCTCCTCCTGATTATTTTCCACAAGAATTCTTAGGTGCTTGTACATACTCTTAAAAATGCAAAGAATAAGAGGCTCCAGCATTCCAACCCCATTACTAAACTGAATAATTCAGGTTGTACATACTCAGGCACACCCAAAGGAAACCCGTAAAAATGCAGAAACAATAGAACTATCTGTCATAAAGATGTTTGGAGCACCTTACACAAAGACCATTTCACATACTACAAAAAGCAAAGTCTTTGAAGATAAGAAATTACATTGAGTATATCATGGAAAATTGGAAAATATTGCATAAGTAGACAAAGTTAAGCTATTAATATTTTTAAAAGTTAACTGAGGGAAGCGTATTACTTTTTTTTGCACAACATTCCTGGCCTTTAATTGAAAAATGCCACTCACTATATTAATAAAATATTCAATGTCCTGTTGCAAATGTAAATCACCCTGTCTCACATTAATTATCTAAACCTCTCCAATGTCCTTTATTTGTATAGCATGGCATTTGGATGCACACATCTTCTAATCAAGATCCATCCCATCATTATTAAAACAAGAAAAATAGAACAATAAAACTGCATTAGGAAAAAAAGTTTAATCTTATTTTAATGACAGCTAACTGTTTATATCCTTGCGTACAACATACTTCTAAGACCAACTTTATGCCTATATCATGCAAAGGAAGAGACAGGCTATTGAGTTTGTCTTACTTTACTTGAGTCCTCTGTATATTCTGGTTAAAACACAGTGGTAGTTTACATCAGTGTATTGTGGTGTTTTGCTCTTTTGTGTTGAGCAAGCGGTTTCTGTAATACTCCTCCTCTTTTGCAGTACAGACATGACAAGATTGCTCATTGTCATCTAGCTGTATGACAGCAAATAATTTCCAGTGGTCTTATTTCTGATCTCTGTACTGAAGTGGTTTAGCTAATCTGTCACAGTATCTCTTCTAATGACATTTTGTCTTTTTTTCACTTTGCCCATACTTCCTTAAAGCTGCTTGTTTGCAAAAGGAAGGATTTAGGAAAGTGTCCAGTTAATCAACAGTTGGAGTGGGTCCTTGAAACTGTCAAGCACAATGTTAGAGTATTTTCCGATAGTAAGCTATCCTTTTCTCTGACCTGCCTGGACATTTTACAACAATGGCTTTCTTTTTTTATTTGTACTGATTTCTCAAAATCATTGTTGCTTTAAGGTTTAATGTAGTTTTGTTGAAGTAAGGCTTAAGTGACCATTCGCTTGGAAGAAGTCTTAAAAGAACTTTTAAGAGTATTTTGGCCCATCATCATTTTAGGCAATGGTTGTTTCTCCATGTGTAACAGTTGAGGGTATAATGCCTAAAATACTCAGTATCATCATAGTGCACACTATGGTGATGAAGTTTATGCTTTCCAAGGGGAACAGATCAGTTTTGACAATCTGCCACAACTTAACTATAATGTCCATTTTATCATTGGCCCTTTGGTGTTTGAGGATCAGTAGTCAAGTCGATAGAACAATTTACTGCTATTTCTTCAATTTGCTTATATTTTCCACGCTAAAAGCTAATATTACAGGCTGTCAACCTATAGTACACTTTCACATTGCCAAATGAATGGCATGAACACATGACATTATGTTTTCTGAGAGTGGGTGGACAGAGTGAATTTATTACCTTGTTACAGTAAACAATGATGTATTACAGCCCTACACTAATATCTGGCATGCCCTAAACCAAGGCCTTCTTTTCTCTATTCCACTGCATTATGGAATAGATTATCATTCTGTTCATTAGTTATGTTCACCGTTTGTGCTTTCTTTTTAATGAAATGACGTACCCTTACAAAAAGGTAACTCTCCTTAATTTCAAGTACCCTTTGCATTTGACAACATCAATATATATATATATATATATATATAAAAGTCTTGGGTAGTGCAGTGGTACAATAACTACTGCTGCTGCCTCACATCTCCAAGGGTCCTGGCTTAAATGCTAGCTTATCACTGTCGATGTGAAGATTGACAATTGTCCAACTGCTGGAATGGGTTCTCTTCAGATGCTCGAATTTCACATTATACAGTACCACCTAGACATTACCACATTAGGACAATTGTGATGAGAGCATGTGATTTAGCCCAACAAGCTTGTCCATCTTATTCAACTAGACTGTCCAAAATAACATCAAAATGGTATTTAAAGGTCCCTAAAGTGCTACTCTCCATCACAATACCTGATAATTTATTCCATTTGTCTATGATACTTTGTGTGAAGAAAAACCTCCTTTGTAAGAAATATGATCTTAACATGTTTCCAATCATGTCCTTGTTGCAGAATATATTTTAAAGTGATAACTGGGAATTACTGTATTAATTCCTTTCATAATCACTTCAGTCACGTCTCACCTTATTCCCCATTTTCTTAAAACTGAAAAGTTTCTACTCCTTCGAACTCTTCTCATAGCTCATACCTCTTAAACCCAGAATCAGCCTAGTTGCTCTTCTCTAGGGTGTTCTCTAGTGCTACTATGTCTGTTTTGTAGTATGGAGGCCAAAATGGAACATAGTACTCAGTAGATGGTAAGGTAAGGTTGACTGACATTGCTAAAATAGAAATGTATAAGTGAATGGGTACATAATGTGTGTGCAAGTGAGCGCTATGGTATACAGTAATCCCTCGCTATATCGCGCTTTGACTTTCGCGGCTTCACTCTATCGCGGATTTTATATTTAATATATAACGCAAATTTTTTGCTGTTTTGCGGGTTCTGTGGACAATGGGTCTTTTTACTTCCTGTACATGCTTCCTTAGTTGGTTTGCCCAGTTGATTTCATACAAGGGATGCTATTGGCGGATGACTGATAAGCTAACCAATCAGAGCACGCAGTTAAGTTCCTGTGTGCTGAATGCGGTGTTAACCAGGAAGTCTCGTCTCGCTCATTCACCATCAACGTGTTTCGCTGTGTAAAGAGTTAACTTTTGTGCTCTTTTGTGTTTATCTTTGTGCATAGTCAAGCCCTTCATTATGGTTCCAAAACAATCTGCTCCTGCTTCAGGGGCCGTGCCCAAGCACCAACGGAAGATGTTAACGATTGCCGAAAAGGTAAACGTTTTGGATTTGTTGAAGGAAGGGAAAAACTACACCTGCTGTTGGACGCCATTACAGCATCAATGAGGCTACGATTCTTTTTATTTAAAAAGTAGGAAAGGAATATAAGATCTACGGCCGCAGTGTCTTTTTAACCAGGGTGCAAAACGAGTTGTAAGTGGATGTAATAAGGCAGTAGTCTGGATGGAATCCGCTTTAGGGATTTGGATTGAAGACTGCCAGAAGAAGAACAACGGCAGTGCTACACAATCGCCTGAAGAGGCTCCTTTAGAAGGGCTGTAACGCTCTCCTTTGTTGTGCAGTAAACTAAAATCATTGTTATTGGACAAGTCATCGTGTCATTGTTGGTAAGTAACCATAATTAATTTTCTACTTACAGTACTTAGTACATGTACGTACGTTTAGTGTCACTGTACACACATTTACTGTATACAATTTTTCTTGTACTGTACGTATTTATTGCTGGTGGCCTGTCTATCGTAATGGTTGTAACATATGTGATATCTGAGACACTCGATATCTTTAAAATAATATTTAGGCGTTACTGTTTATAAACAGTGTGTTTACATACATAATTTCAATGAATCTTACCTAATATCTAAGAGAATACAAAGGGATTATGCTGTATAACTGTGCGGGGAATATTTATAAACAGTGTGGGAGAGTTTATAAGGGCTTAAAATAACCATACAAACATATCGTTTCTACTTCACAGATTTTCTGGAACACAACCCCCGCAATCGAGGAGGGATTATTGTATTCCTGTTCCCATCCAGGATCAGCTTCTGTTGATGTTTTGAGAACATGCTGTGTAATTGTTGATAAATGTGTTAAACACTGTTATGAACATTGTTTCTATACGTTAGTCGTATTTGTTTAAGCTTTTATTATCTTAGTCTGGTTTGGTCTCATTTGCTCCCTGAGCATTTATATCTATTTGTATTATGTATTGTTTCAATTGCCTGCTTTGTTGCTTTCTGACTCACTTTATAGACCACTAGGTGGAGTGGACTACTCAAGCTCCTATATACACTAATGCCTTAAGTTCTTCTTGAGGCATTTTGTGAGACCTGGAAATATTTAGTCATTTGAACAGCACTAGTTGAGACCCAGAAACATAAGAGTTTAGGTGTCTACCCAAGAAAGGATATTCTCTCAACATTACCACTCTGTTATCATAATTGTTAGCTCAGTCACACGGTAATCATACAGTGTTCAGTTTACATAATGAAAACCTTACCTTTATGCAAGACACATACAACAAAATTGTCATAATACGTTTTCATATCTAACCCTTCTTTCACTCTTTTGTAAATGTTTCTCACTGTTTTTCTAAACCACAGAAGAAGTGCAATTCTTGTGATCAAAATTTACATTAAAAGGATACAAAGCACTGCAGTGGGCTGGCACCCTGCCTGGGGTTTGTTTCCTGCCTTGCACCCTGTGTTGGCTGGGATTGGCTCCAGCAGACCCCGTGGCCCTATAGTTAGGATATAGCAGGTTGGATAATAGATGGATGGAGGTATACAAAGCACGATGTCAGAGGGGGACATTTTTTGTACACTGAGTCAATCCATTTCTCTCTTAGGAAAAGAAACATGTCAATATTACATTTAAAGCCTAGCAGATGAACAGGCAATAGGCACCCATTGTTTGGACCTAGGCGAGAAGTTAAAGGCAAATTTCCTGGGTTATCCTGTAACTGATTATTGTGATGGCTGTCTGCAGGATATCGGTATTTACTGTCTTGCAAAAGAGTCACCACTTTTTGGCTGGTTGATATTACAAAGAATACAAAATTGTGATAACAGAACTGCTCCTTCCTTGGAGGATGTCTGTATTAACCTGACTTGGCATTTAACATGTTGGACAATATTAGTTTCTAAACAGCACATCTGTACTAATTAATGGTTGGTAACAATACATTTTGTTAACTTGTATTTTCATTTATTGTTAAACCCAGGAAATTTAGATGTGCCATTGTTTAATCAGTTTGTCCAGAACTGATAATGGCAGGGACTTGAAGGAGATTTAAGCTTCTGGGCAGGAGAAGGCAAAAGAGGGACAGTCCACTGAAAACACTGCCAAGACACTGAGACAGAGCACAGGGGCTCGCAGGCTGACAAGGCGTAGTCTATGTCTATTCTACACTCTTAAAAATAAACATGCAATGCCGTAGGGGAACCATTTTTGCTTTTTAAAAGACCGCTCCATGTGAAGATCCCAGATTAACCTTTATTTATTTAGATCTGTAACAGGCTTCATAATTAAACATGTGCAGGTGATAACAGATTTGTGAAATATCAGTGGATCATGATTTTAAAAGGACTCTCGCTGCCTACAATAACACAGGTAGTAAGTATAGGTATTCTTATTCTGTTATTTTCCTGCTAGGTTGCCTTCAACACATTCAAATTTTCAGGTTTTAATATTTATTAGGAAGTTTTCAAAGCACAAAGAGCCAACTTAATATGCAAAGAGCTCTTCCCAAAATTAAAGGGTTCTTCGTCAGGTAATGGCTCTATGACGATCCACACAACCCAGTAAAGAACCATATAGTGCCTTTAAAGATCCAGTATTTTTAAGAGTGTAGGAGTGCTTATGACTGCTGGAGTTATGAATCTTCCCACTTTGGTGAACAGGCCAATGTGACTATGTGTTGAAGACTTTCTTGACCAGCACACACACTATTTTTCCATCTCCTGAAAGTAGGAATTCCTACAGTACACACTGTAAAGAGTTTTCTAATAGGGTATTCAAAGTGCTAGGTCCAATCCACAGTTAGTGGGATTTTATAAAAATATCCATATTTTATTATGTTTTCCTGGAGCATCACCATACTTTTTCTTCTTTTTTAAGCCCTGTTTAATCAACGGTTAGGACCCTCTATAGTAAATATGTTTTCATTCATACCCAGGCAGAGTTATTGTCTACCTTGAAGTGACAAATAAACCGATACCTTTCTGTCTCACTTTGCTAATTATCATAGTCTGGCATCAGCTAACCAGAAGAGGTGGTTCACTCCATCATGGCAATCCACAATGCCAGGCAATCTCTCTAGTATTCTGGTGACTTTCCGGAACATGCCTTCTTTTTGATATTTGCAGTATTCCCATGAAACGAGAGAACAACACACTTGAAGGTATTTGGAGTTCCTCACCATTAGACTGACAGTTCTTGCTGTGTTTCTGGATCTTGCTGTAGTGTTTGGTAGGACAACTTGAATTCCTACAGAACAGAGGTTGTATTAAATGATTATAAGGTCAGAGCACAGTCAGATATAAGCAGGGTTTGATATACAGCAGTTATTTTGTCTTTCCAAATATTAATAGAGCAAAAAAAGTCCAAAACTTGTTCCCAAAGTGATTATTTGTTCATTTGAGCGTCAAGTCTCTCATTGAGGTTTCCACAAATTCATGTATGTATGTACCTGAACCTTTCCTCATGGGGAGGCATGGCAAACTGTGACAATATGTTAAAAATAAAGGACCTTCTTCAACAAGGTTCACTCAGCCATTTTGTCCCTTATCAGTGTACAGTTGCCTCTTACTAGTTGTTTCTATTTTTTGATTGGGAATTGGGAAAATGCTAATTTTAAAGTTAATAATTGTGTATTCTAAAAACAAGTATACAAGTCCAAAGCTGAATACAGGCACAATATAGAAGATAAACGTACTCTGCTCACAGGCTATGTGACTATAAAGACCTTCAACTAGTCAGTTGTTAGTAGTCACTAACAGGTGAAATGTTTAGCTTACAAACAATCTAAACCAATCCCACTACAGCTTTAACGTATCATCCACATAATACAAGGAACATAGAAGAGACAGATATACACAGTACATAATTTCTAAATATTATTTAAATAAAACAATATTAACTAAATGTACATATTAACAAAAAACACATAGAAAATAATAATTAAAAAATAACAGAAATAGCAACAGGAAAGAAAAGAAACATAAGCTAGGGTACAAGCCTTGGCTGTAAAATAACAATTATTTCTTTATTTTTATTCTGACATAAAGCTTGTAGTGAAGCTAAAGTACCCTATCTTTAGTTTGGACATCTTGCAGTGTTGTGCCACTGCTCATTTATTCATTCATTGTATTCAAATGATCAATTTTCACATTGAGATACAGTAAAAATATTGAAATTCACAGGTGAGAGCACTCTTGTAAGGCTGATCTTAAATTATGTTGGATATGTGTAAAGGAATGAAGTAACCAAAACTTTCAAATAATGTAGCCTAAATTTCCAGGGACAAAAGACATGTAAAACAAATAAAATTAACTTTATGTGAAGGGGAAGAACACCCCCCATTTTATACTTTCAGTTTCAGAGGAGGTAGTCAATTTCAAGTTCTTCGTTGTTCCTCTTTTCAACACTTTATCATGGAGGTCTAACAACAACAACAACAACATTTATTTATATAGCACATTTTCATACAAACAGTAGCTCAAAGTGCTTTACATAATAAAGAATAGAAAAATAAAAGACACAGTAAGAAAATAAAATAAGTCAACATTAATTAACATCGAATAAGAGTAAGGTTCAATGGCCAGGGGGGACAGAAAAAACAAAAAAAAAACTCCAGACGGCTGGAGAAAAAAATAAACAAATATAAAAAAAAATAATAAAATCTGTAGGGAACTAAGCTTGTCCAGCCTACCCATTATAGTCAAGAAATCCCACAGGAGTGAACTGATCACTCACTACAGTGATTTATCAATTTTTAATTATTATAAACCTGTTAACTGAAAGATTATATGTCAAGCTGTGATCATAACTATTGATGTGGACACTGCTAAAATTTGCTCAGCATTCATTGGCTTTAAAGAAGCAGACGTGACAGAGATGCCCCTTCATGACATTCATTCCAGAAGGTCATTGATGAACTATTCTATAGATCGACCAGCTTGCATTCTAAATTTCACCTGATAGACAATTAATGAAAGAAATGTTCTGACCAAAAAGAATCTGAAATGAAATTCATCTGAAACTTTTACTTTTTTAGTCTGATGGACATATGGAACTATAGACAGACAATGAAATATGTCTTGGAGTAAGCTACAATCTAACTAACAGAAGCTACACTGTCCCTTAAAAACTAGCTGCACGCATGTATTTCTTCTTGGGAAATTGAGATTGAAAGAACTCTATCCTTATAGCTATTGGGTGTGAATATTCTGGGATCTTTATGAATACCGTGAGGTGGGAGCAATAAGGTCCTCTTCTTTGAGTTTTAGCTATGTGTCATTTACTAAGTCCAATATTTGAGAAGAGTCTGAATTTCAAGAAGGTGATCTCAACTTCTGTGCCGGAAAAAGTCACACTTTTCCCAAAAAGGTTGCAGAAGACACAATAAGGGGTCTAACAGAAAATGTGAGCTGATTAAGAGAGCACAGCACCATGGACATGGAAGAAGGACCATATGACAGATAATGAGTGTATTCCAGAGCAAATAAAATTCTTAATAATGGCATTGGACATCTCAGATTAGTCTTCTGTGAATTTACTTTATTTGTGCTAAGATAAATTGGCTTGTAAACAGTCAGCCAAAGGCAAGCTTTCTCGCGTGTAATAATTACTATGTAATAAGGTCATGATCAACACTGTCAGGCAAACGTCTAGCATTATTAGAAGTAATGACTAATTGGAAACTAAAGCTCCTTGACAAATGTCTTAGACCTTTCTCATTCATGACTGGGCATTAGAACAAAGTAAAACTACAACAAAACATCTAAACAAACCAAGAATTATTTGTTGGTCTGTTTAAACTGTCTTGCTAATCAATTATCCTATTTCTATAATCCTTTTGTTCATCAGTATTTTGTGTTATTCTGTTTCTGTTACTTTAACATGGCCTTTTTATAACTTCACTTTAACTTAATCCTGATACTCTGTATGTTCAATTCTTCATAATAACTATTCACAGTGGCTCCAAAATCCATACTGCACCACCACCACCTACTCAAAGCATCATGATGCACCAACATTGATGGACTGAAAGCCAGAAGTCTACGTGACCATCATCATCAGGTCCTTCCATGAAAACCCTAAATAAAAAGAGAACTGTTTGATTTATGTTAGGTAGATTGCCCAGAGGGGACTGGGCGATCTCTTGGTCTGGAATCCCTACAGATTTTATTTTTTTCTCCAGCCTTTGGAGTTTTTTTTTTGTTTTTTCTGTCCACCCTGGCCATCGGACCTTACTTATTCAATGTTAATTAATGTTGACTTATGTTTATTTTTTATTGTGTCTTCTATTTTTCTATTCATTTTGTAAAGCACTTTGAGCTACATTTTTTTGTATGAATATGGGCTATATAAATAAATGTTGATTGATTGATTGATTGATTCTAAAATCGATTGCTTCCAATACCTTGATATAGGTTTAATGACAGGACCCAACAATCTATATAAGTAAGTAAATGTAAGTAAAATGTAAGTAAATGTAAGTAATGTAAGTAAAATCTTAAAAATGTTCCATTAATTGTTTATCACTGCCAAAAGCAAAACAGATAAATGATTGATTACAGTCAATCAGTCCATTTCTTAACTCACCATCATTTTTGGTGTCCCTGGGTGGGATCAAACTAGAAATTCAGTTGAAGTAGTTTTACTTGTTACAGAAAACACATTTTTGTATACATCTGTGAAGAGTATTTTGCTTCCTGGTATTGCAATATTATTGTTAAAGACATGATGTAGCAACCGAGTACAGTGTACTGCTTCTAAAATCAGAGGATGTCCCCCCTTTTTTTTCCACTGTATAATAACTATACTATTTAAAACTAAAATGTAAAGGTGTTAAAATCTTACCTGACCCATCACATTTCAACCACTCACTTTCTTGCAAAGGTTATGTGAGGCTTTCATATCAGTAGTTATCTGCAAGTTGTAAGATGCATTAGCCTTACAGCCTGAATTGATTAATATTGAAATGGTGGTTTGCAAGCTTGGTGTGAATAATAATTAATAATAAAAAAGGCATGCTGAAAGGCTTTTACTTATATTTTATTTATATGCACTTCACCAAGTTAAAATACCTGCACCTGGCATTGTTATGGCAATTCAGTAAAGTAACCTACACACTTGGAGCTCAGAAACCATGGTTTTGGATAAGCTCCTGGATTTGCTGAAGGACAACATTGTTTCAATCTTGTTTTGTCCAGACAACTGTTGTTGCTCATTTTTGCTGGAATATATTCTGCACTCATGCTTGATATAGTTTCTGTAATGAGCTAATCAGATTTTGATTGTAAATTTTCCAATATTGTATTTTACTATTATAAACCACTCTTCAGTGACATAGGACAGGACTTTGTCTGGGGAATTCTCTCCTTATTGTTGTCTAACTTCCACTTCTGCAGTTAGGGTTGAAGCTCTATGTTTCTTTGCCATGTTCCCAAGCTTCTGTTTATTTTCCAATCTCTGCAAAATTGACCTTGGGTCCCGATTCATTATCTCATGTGCTACTTTTTTAGTAAGTTAGCCCATGAAGAAATGCATTGGTTATGATTTGATTTGCAGGTTTGGCTCCACTCCAGAGCCATATTGTGTGCTTGGGAAGGGCCAGAACTGTGTACTCAATCCACCTGAAAATTGGAAGTCTGCTAGATATGGGTGGTTACATGACTCATCCAGAGATAGTAACAATAACCGGCGTAGCTGGAAATAGCATGCAGGTCATTTTGTGCTCAATTAAAGCATTCAGTGCCCTTGATTCAGGCAATGGATATTTTTGTTTGTACAAATGTCTTTTGCAGATGTAATACTAGGAAAATCCTCTTTTCTATCATGTTGTTGAAAGGTTAATATTACCTGCAGCCAAGCAGAGGGGCTACAATAGCATCTAATTCTTCTGGATCCGTTTTATGTTCACCATTGCTTTTATCTTTTTATTTACTACCATGAACAATATAATGTATTTTTTACTGCTGTAAACAGTTGAGTCTATCTCTTTTTAAGTTATAAACAGCTGGGTTTTCCTGCTATTAAGAACAGTTGAATCTCTCTTTTCTTTTTATGCTTTGTTTGTTAAGCTATTGGCTTAAAATTTATTGTGCCCATAAAAGTACTGACACACTTGACTACACTGATATGTGCAAGACAGGCACAAGATACAATGTCTTAGTGTAAGAGAGAAGTTCATGTACTGTGCCTCATGACATCCTTGCAATTTATTTTTTGGAATTCCCAAAATTGCTTCACCTTTGAAGACTCATCTCACACAGCAGACAAACTAAATCCTTTTATTTTATTACAGTCTTATTTTCTCTGCGGTGGGCTGGCACCCTGCTTGGGGTTTGTTTCCTGCCTTGCGCCCTGTGTTGGCTGGGATTGGCTCCAGCAGACCCCTGTGACCCTGTAGTTAGTATATAGTGGATTGGATAATGGATGGATGGACGGAATTATTTTCTTTAGTGATACACTGTGATTTAAGTCCAACAGTACTAATCAAACGTTTATATGGTATAAACGCAAGTCACTGGCGAATGAACAATGGCACAAATTTGTGTATACATGCTGCAGGCTCCAGATGATGGAGAGCAAAAGGCCATTCAACACAGTCTGTCAAAGTCACTGCATGGTAGTAACCTTTTAAAAACATTTGTCAGTACCTGGAGCCTACAAGCAAACAACTACATTTTAAATGAACATCCCACCCACTAGGATGATACATTTTTACTTTCTTAAATTGTAAGTTATGATCCTTCAGTCCATTACTTTCAAATCTGCTTATTCTGTTTAACTACAAAAGAGCGCACTCATTCACACACCCAAACCCAGTTGGTCCCAATAGAGTTTCCCATTAACTTAATCATACATACATGTGAGTTTATACCCTTAGGAATTGTCTAAGGGCATAGAGTTTATGCCTAAATTACTGTATATTTAGAATTTATTATATAATGTCATGTTTAGCATACTGTGAGTAAATTAAATGGCTGGTTTTCACAGTTACATTTGTAAATCTCTTTCTCATGAAGAAACTGAAACCTAGTGATGAAGTTCTCCAACTGCTTATTGTATTGCAATTGGCGAACATTTAATTCTAAAAATGCAACAAAGGCCATGACTTATAAAACATCCATGTATATACATTGACATGACAAATAAACATATAAATACAATATAGTAGCTACTTACAGTATGCTGTTCTGGAGCCTATTTTTTATCTATTTCCCCATCAGTCTATCAAACTTTATCAAGATGTTCATTATACACCCAGTGTTCAGCAATCATTTGATAATCACTACGGGAACTTAGTTGATAGTACACTGATGACTTTAATTGGAAAGTTATCTGAGCAAGGGTGTAAAAACTAGAAAGCATTTTATAATTAAATTGAAATGGAGAATTGACTAATATAGAAGATTAAGTTATAGAAGATCTTCCAAAATGAAATTCTTATAACATGAGTATGATAATTTAGGCATTAAGAGAGGTTGGGAGCATGCGCTGATTACAATGCATTGCTGCACCCACCACACAGCAAACTACCCGTATTGAGATCCGAGCACAGCAAATCTAGGCGCAGATTCATACAACCCCTTTCTACTGGGTGTGTGAGGCACCAGCGCTACAAACTGTACCTCTGTGGTTCACTGAAAAGTGATTTTGAAGGAAATTTTAATCAAAAGATAGATAGATAGATAGATAGATAGATAGATAGATAGATAGATAGATAGATAGATAGATAGATAGATAGATAGATAGATAGATAGATAGATAGATGTGTAACAGGCACCAATGGAGGGCCTGATGGCTCTACACAAATAGTTGGGTAACAGTGAGTTGTGTGTCAGAGTTGTTAACAACTTTTCCATCTTTACCCCTAGAATAGAAGGAAAAGTTTAGAAAGACCACTTCTACATCGGTTCAGGAAGTCCCACCCCTTCTACCTCATCAGCTATATAAGAAAAAAACAGACCAGAACTGATGTTCATTTGTAAATCTGTGTTTTAAGAGTGAAAACCCACACTCAGAATGTGACAGCCCTTTCGTGCTTTTATTTCAGATCTCAATGATCAACACTTTGAGGTTTTCTCCAACTCTTTATCTCTGTGTCCTTTCTGTTTTTACAATGGATAAAAGCAGGAACCGAGAATATAAATTTGTTGTGCAAAACAATAAAATCAAAGTACAAACTAATACATATATAGAAGGTCTAGAGATATACACACAATATAATATCAATAATTATATAATAATGTAAGAAATATTTACTCATAAAGCAGTGTCACTCTTGCAATCAGCTAGCGTAACAACAGCCGTGATGTGAGAAAGCAGTACACAGTCTGAAGACTATAGGCAAAAAAGACACCCAGCAGTGCTTCTTAACAAACCACAGGGAACAAGATGGTGCTCAAGTTGCTCCAGGCCAACAGGTGTGTGTGTGCCCCTTAGGGGGTTTGGTTTCTGCCATGTGCCCATTGCTGCCAGGATAGTCACCAGCTTCTTGTAAACCTGAACCGAATAAACAGATTAGAAAATAGATATATAGATAGATAGATAGATACTTTATTATGAAGGCATAGATAGATTATTCTTATTATGCCATTATTTGAATTTGCTTTTTCCAATATGAATGTGAAAGCATTGGTTCCAGAGTCCAAGCTGTGTGTCGAGGTGAGCCCAACTATATCTAGCCAGAACCTCTCGACCTCGCGCACTAGCTCAGGCTCCTTCCAATTCAGAGAGGTGATATTCCATGTCCTAAGAGCCAGCTTCTGTAGCCGAGGATCGGACCGCCAAGGTCCCTGCCTTCGGCTACCACCCAACTCACACTGCACCCGACCTCCTTGGCCCCTCCTACAGGTGGTGAGCCCATGAGAAGAGGGACGGACCCATGTTGCCTCTTCATGCTGTGCCCGGCCGAGCTCCATGGGTGCAGGCCCGGCCACCAGGCGCTCGCCATTGAGCCCCAACTCCAGGCCTGGCTCCAGAGGGGGGCCTCAGTGACCCACATCCGGGTGAGGGAAAACGTCGTCCAAGGTTTTTGTTCTATATAGGAGGTTTCGTTGAACTGCTCTTTGTCTCATCCCTTACCTAGGACCAGTTTGCCTTGGGTGACCCTACCAGGGGCATAAAGCCACAGACAACAGAGCTCCTAGGATCATTGGGACACGCAAACCCCTCCACCACAATAAGGTGGAGGTTCGAGGAGGAGTACCTACTGGACCCTTTTGTCCTGTGGGACTCTAAAGACAGCTAATAGGTACCGGCAGGCCAAGCGAAATGCGGCTTCGGTGGTTGCTGAGGCAAATACTGGGGCGTGGGAGGAGTTTGGGATTGCCACGGAGAATGAACTTCTGATGGCTTCAAGGAGATTCTGGTCGACCGTCCAGCGTCTCAGGAGGGGGAAGCAGTGCAGTTTCAACACTGTATATGGTGGGGATGGTGCGCTGCTGACCTCAACTCAGGACGTTGTGGCTCGGTGGGGGGAGTACTTCGAAGACCTCCTCAATCCCACTAACATGCCTTCCAATGAAGAAGCAGAGCCTGGGGACTCAGAGGTGGGCTCCCCCATCTCTGGCACTGAGGTCACCGAGGTGATCAAAAAACTCCTTGGTGGCAGGGCCCCGGGGGTGGATGAGATACGCCCGGAGTTCCTCAAGGCTCTAGGTGTTGTAGGACTGTCCTGGTTGACACGTCTCTGCAATATCACATGGACATCGGGAACAGTGCCTCTGGATTGGCAGACCAGGGTGGTTGTCCCCCTCTTTAAGAAGGGTTACCGAAGGGTGTGTTCCAGCTACAGAGTGATCACACTCCTCAGCCTCCCTGGGAAAGTCTATTCAGGGGTTCTGGAGAGGACGGTCCGTCGGACAGTTGAACATCGGATTCAGGAGGAACAGTGTGGTTTTCGCCCTGTTCGCAGGGTCCTGGAGGTTGCATGGGAGTTTGCCCAACCAGTCTACATGTGTTTTGTGGACTTGAAAAAGGCATTCGACTGTGTCCCTCGGGGAATCCTGTGGGGGGTGCTCCGGGAGTATGGGGTACCGGACCCCCTGATAAGGGCTGTTTGGTCTCTGTACAACTGGTGCCAGAGCTTGGTCCGCATTGCTGGCAGTAAGTCGAAGCCGTTTCCAGTGAGAGTTGGACTCCGCCAGGGCTGCCCTTTCTCACCGATTCTGTTCATAACTTTTATGGACAAAATTTCTAGGCGCAGCCAGGGTGTTGAGGGGCTCTGGTTTGGTGTACTCAGGATTGGATCACTGCTTTTTGCAGATGAAGTTGTACTGTTTACTTCTTCAGGCAATGATCTTCAGCTCTCCCTGAATCGGTTCGCAGCCGAGTGTGAAGCGGCTGGGATGGGAATCAGCATCTCCAGATCCGAGACCATGATCCTCAGCCAGAAAAGGGTGGCGTGCCCTCTCAGGGTTGGGAGCGAGATCCTGCCCCAAGTGGACGAGTTCAAGTATCTCGTGGTCTTTTTCACGAGTGAGGGAAGAATGGAGCGTGAGATTGACAGGCGGGTTGGTGCGGCGTCCGCAGTGATGCGGGCTCTGCATCAGTCTGTTATGGTGAAAAAGGAGCTGAGCCGTAAGCTCTCAATTTACCAGTCGATCTACGTTCCTACCCTCACCTGTGGTCATGAGCTATGGGTAGTTTCCTCCGAAGGGTGTCTGGGCTTTCCCTTAAAGATAGGGTGAGAAGCTCAGTCATCCGGGAGGGGCTCAGAGTAGAGCCGCTGCTGCCCCCGTGACCCAACATTAGATAAGTGGAAGAGGATGGATGGATGGATGTGAAGGCATTAGTCATACTTTGTCTGCCATCATTCTCTTTTTTTGCCAGAGACTCCAAAGAGTCAAGAGTCAGTCCTATAATTCAAACCAGAATAAACTGTTCATGTTGCTCTAATTAAAAAAAAAGCATTCAGGTAATCTGCCTAATTTTTGCTTTATACTGTTTTGCATTAAATAATATAGTCATATTTCCATCTTTATGTCTACCTAAGAAGTGCATATGAAACACAAAAATAAAATTAAATATAGAAGTTACTTCTAAAGTGTTGTTGTGTAAATATCTACAGTTTATTTACCTTCAATGAAGCTGGCTATTTGTAATGTATTAATATCTTTATTTTGAATTGTATTACACTGTGTTTCACTGTGATGTGGTTACTGCTGCTTTCTCACAGTTCCCAATTTGGCTTCAAATCCTGTGTTGATTTTCCTACAGGTATTTTGCTTCTCATCCCCCCTTTCCAGAAACGGTGAGTGATAAGCTAAGTGACATCTCCAAATTGCCATGATTGTGTGTGTGCGCCCCTTGGGGGGCTGGTTTGTGCCTACTGCCATTTTTGCCACGATAGTCACCAGCTTCTTGTAAACCTGAACTGGATCAGCAGATTAGAAAATGAATGCATACATAGATTAGTCGACAGATATATGCTTCTGGGTGGCACGGTGGCACAGTGGATAGCGCTGTTGCCTTGCAGTTAGGAGACCTGGGTTCACTTCCCTGGTCCTCCCTGCCTGGAGTTTGCATGTTGTCCCCGTGTCTGCGTGGGTTTTCTCTGGGTACTCTGGTTTCCTCCCACAGTCCAAAGACATGCAGGTTAGGTGCATTGGCGATTCTAAATTGTCCCTAGTGTGTATGTGTGCTGCACGGTGGGCTGGCACCCTGCCCAGGGTTTGTTTCCTGCCTTGCACCCTGTGTTGGCTGGGATTGGCTCCAGCAGACTCCCGTGACCCTGTAGTTAGGATATAGCGGGATGGATAAATACAGTATATGTTTCTGTTTCCATTTTTCTCCAATAAGAATGTGATAAATAGAAGTGAAAACTGAGCATCTTGCAAATATTATTCCAGTCTATAGTACAGTTTAACTATCTGTCTCCTGCAAAGTATAAACTATACATTCACTTACTATCAATGTCAGAGTCAAGGGTAGCCAGAGCCTATCCTGGCTGCATTATGATCATAGCATGAAGAAAGTGAGGTTGGTATGATAGTTTCTCACAAGGCACATTCTCAGATCTCTCCAAAGTTAATCATTTAGACTCAATATTTTTTCCTATTGTGTGTAGTTTATAGGTATAGAAAAGTTATCTGGGGAAACTTACTTGGAGAGCTAGTCTTCAACCAAGCTTACTTAAACTGTAAACAGTAGGACCAGCCAATGTATAACCTTTTAAAAAAAGTTACTATTATTAAGAAAATGCTCAAAGGTTGCTGACCAGGAGTATCAGTCACTATTTGAGCGCTGTGTGTAAACTTTAGAAATCAAAGCTGATGTGTATTGGCACCACTACAGTTCACAATAATAATGATAGCCAAGTCTAGTTCTATAATACTTGATTATTTACTGGCCATAAATGTTTGATTTTCCTGCATAAAGGAGCTATTTTAACAGCTCTTTTTGAGTAAGTGTAGAAAGCAAACTGAGGAAAATGCTTTTAAACATGAAGACCCATGGTGGCTAACAGTAACCAACCAGATTACAATTCTGCACTTGTGATTGGAGCCTTTCAGTAACAAGTACCCGTTTATAAAGAGGTACCTTGATTTGCGACAAAGAGGCCCATCGTGTGGAGCACACAGCTTCATTTGTTAAAACGGAGACGTTTAGAGTTACAGGTTTAGAAAGTGGCGACTTTAATGCCTATTTACTCTTGGTACATTCACAAAAGTCGTTGTAATGAAAATGCAACAAATCACAGCAGACCTCTCCCTTTTTTTTCAAAGTACCTCATGTGACATTTTAGTCCTAAAGGATGGAAAAGGAGCAGTTTGTAAGGTGTGCAGAATTGCATTTTTTTTCTTTGTGCATGTAGTAGCACTTAAGTGTCATGTTAAGCCCAAGGCAGAAGAGACTCTAAATGACCTGTTCTGACTGGATTTTGTGTTTACTGTACTATGCTTAGAAAAGCAGTGCAGGATCCCATCTCTTATCAGTGCATGGAGTCTAACAGATTGCAGACTCAAATTTCCCCTTCTAGGCAGTGTTGGTTTTGTCTATTGTTTACTCTGACAAAGGTTTTACGTATCCTACAGCTTGAGTTTCTGACTTATTTCTTTCCACATATCACCCTCTAGGCCAGCAAAGAGCATTTTCAGCTTAGAGGAACTGCCCAAAAGGCCCCCAGAAGCAGTAGCATGCTGAGAATCCAGGTCTGACATACATTTTTGCTTGTCTGCCTTTAGGAGTGTCATTATATAGTTGTTCAGGCAGAAAGCCTCGGTTTGTAAAGAAAACAAAAACAATTAATATCTCTTAAAGGCAAGGATTGGCTCTGTCTGGCATATTATACACAGTTTTGCTAACTGCTCTATTAATGCTGTGGGATTATTTTAAATCCTATTTATTTTGTCAATCAATCTTATTCTTGATTGACACCTTTAAAAAAAAAAGAAGTTATTTTACATGCTTTATTGTTACTAGGTGCTGGAATGTGGCTCAAGTAAACAGAACAACATGCCTTCCAGTGTCAAGTATAAAAATTAACCAAATGTGTTAATCTACCTGAAAATATGGTGCTAGAAAAGAAAGAGAAACAATACAGCAGCCAGATTAAAATAGCAAAATGAGATGGCACTGTAATACAAGCAGAAGTTTGCCTGAAGTTTTGTATAATAATAGCACATACAGTGTTTTACCTTTAGGGATTCGTGTTCAATTCCCAGCTCAGTCATACTTGACAGTTGCAGATCTATTTCAAGTTATTCTAAAGCCTTTGTGTTTCTTAAAGACTGTTCTTTTTAACCATTTACTTTTATAACATAATGCCACAAGTGACTGCATGTTTAACTTTTCTATATTCATTATTTTGATTCACAGTATGCTGTGTAGACAGATCGATATAGAAACGCCATATTGAAGAGTGCCTTTTGATTAATGTAATGTACATTCAGAGGTCTCCCTGCCACTGAATATTCAGCCTTGGGCACTTTCTGCATCAATGAGCAGATGCAAGAACATATCTCGAGGGCAGAAACCTTTATTTCATCTTTTTTTTACACTTCTTGTTTGCAGTGAGTATCTTTTTCTTTGGCCAGCTGGCTTGACTTTTCAATTGTGTGCTGTCCATGAAAAGTGCAATCTATTTTCACATAACTTTATTTCAACAGTTAGTTGTACATACACAAAATAAAAAGATGTATATCTAGGTAACCAACATTTTATTATTAAATGGGCATATTCTTTTCACCTCAGAAGCTGCATACAAGTAAAATGAAATCAGCACAATAAGACTTTTTTTACAACATAAGTCATCTGTAATTAGACAGAAACTGTTTATAACATAAAAAAGAGTATATTTATATTTTAATTTGTTTTTGGAAGGTGTTGTATTAGGTAGGTTTACATTAAAAAAAATCCACTGGTTCAAATATTTGCAAACCATTTTATTCAGATTAGTGTGCAATAATGTGACAGGGTAGTGCAGTTACTGGCACTGCTGTTTCATGGATCCAGTGCCCAGGGTTTGAATCCTGCTGATGCTATAAGCACTAACTGAGCAAATTCTGTTAATCCTGGGTAGGGCCTTCTTTTACTCTCAAACAGTCTCAATGTTGAAAACATTCCTTTGAGATTCTGATCTATGTTGACATGACTGCATCACACACTTTCTGTAGATTTGTCAGCTGCACATTCATCAGAATCAGAATCAAAAAAACTTAATTAATCCCAAAGGAAATTACTTATGTTACAACTTAATAACAGAAAAGGGACATGTTACACTAAGAGCAAGTATAAAGTAATCATGCAAATATAAATAAAGTATAATAAATGTAAGTATCAAACTAAAGCACAGAGTGTTGCATCTTAAGTTAATATTGCACATTTTGAGAACAAATAAGGTTATTCTCATGTGAAGAGCAGACAATTTATTGCACAAGAACAGGTAGTATGTTGCCCATTTCAAGTACTTGAAAAAATGTACCTGGATATCCAATAAAGAAAAAGGGTAATAGCTTAAAGTGTGGGTGAGTGACCAGAAAAGGAGTTATAGAGTCTGATGGCTGCAGGGAGGAAGGATTTCCTGTGACGTTCAGTGGAACACTTGATGCTAGTCAGTCAACTGCTGAAAATGCTCCTCTGCCCAACCACAACACTATAAAGTGGGTGATTAGCATTTTCAATAATAGACCGAACCCTAGACAACATTCTCTGATCTGCCAAGCTGTCCAGTTTCTCTCCTACCACAGAGGCAGCCTTTTGAATTAGTTTGTTTAGTCTCCTGATGTCTGCCACTTTCATGCTGCTCCCCCACCATGCCACTGTGAAGAAAATGGCACTGGCAACCACGCTGTTATAGAACATCCGCAACATAGTGTTGCTGACACTAAAAGATCTGAGCTTGCATAGGAAATACAGCCTACTTTGACCCTTCTTGTATATGGCCAGCGAGTTCCTGGACCAGTCTAGCTTATTGCTCATATGCACCCCTAGATACTTGTACTCCACAACGATCTCCACCTCCACACCCCTGATAGACAGGGGAGTGGCTGGAGATCGTGATCTTCTTAAATCAGCTACCAGTTCTTTAGTTTTATTGGTGTTGATCTGCAGTTGATTCAGCTCACACCACTCAACAAAACTGTCCACTACCTTCATGTATTCCATCTCCTCTCCATGTCTGATACTACCAACTATTACAGAGTCATCAGAGAATTTCTGCAGATGGCAGACCTCTGTGTTGTAACTAAAATCTGTAGTGTACAGGGTGAAGAGAAATGGTGACAGAACTGCCCCTTGTGGAGCACCAGTGCCACACAGCACGGTGTCAGACACAGAGCCCTGTAGCCACACAAACTGTGGCCTTCCTATCAGATAGTCCATGATCCACAAAACTAAGGGAGCATCCACCTGCTGTGTGTCTCCAGTTCTACTACCTTCAAAGGTGTTCTTATTGGATTTAGAGGCAGTGACTGGGAAGTCCACCAAAAAATACTGAACTCACCGTCATATTCATGAAACCATTTTGAGACAGCTTTTGGTTGATGCATTATAATGTTGAAAGTAGTCATTAGAAGATTTAATTGTGGCCATGATGAGATGTACATGGTCAGCAACAATACAGTAATCCCTCGCTATATCGCGCTTTGACTTTCACGGTTTCGCTCTGTCGCGGATTTTATATGAAACTATAACTAAATATATAACGCAGATTTTTCGCTGCTTCGCGGGTTCTGCGGACAATGTGTCTTTTTACTTCCTGTACATGCTTCTTCAGTTGGTTTGCCCAGTTGATTTCATACAAGGGACGCTATTGGCGGATGACTGAGAAGCTCACCAATCAGAGCACGCAGTTAAGTTCTCCTGACTGAGAAGCTAACCAATCAGAGCACGCAGTTAAGTTCCTGCTTGCTGAATGCAGTGTTAACCAGGAAGTCTCGTCTCGCTCATTCAGCATCAACGTGTTTCGCTGTGTAAAGAGTTGTGCTCTTTTGTGTTTATCTTTGTGCATAGTCAAGCCCTTCATTATGGCTCCAAAACGATCTGCTACTGCTTCAGGGGCCGTGCCCAAGCGCAAACGGAAGATGTTAACGATTGCCGAAAAGGTAAACGTTTTGGATTTGTTGAAGGCTACGATTCTTTTTATTTAAAAAGTAGAAAAGAAATATAAGATCTACGGCCGCAGTGTCCTTTTAACCAGGGTGCAAAACAAGTTGTAAGTGGATGTAATAAGGCAGTAGTCTGGATGGAATCTGCTTTAGGGATTTGGATTGAAGACTGCCAGAAGAAGAACAACGGCAGTGCTACACAATCGCCTGAAGTGGCTCCTTTAAGGGCTGTAACGCTCTCCTTTGTTGTGCAGTAAAATTAAACTCATTGTTATCAGACAAGTCATTGTGTCATTGTTGGTGAGTAACCATAATTAATTTTCTACTTACAGTACTTAGTACATGCACGTACGTTTAGTGTCACTGTACACACACATTTACTGTATACTATTTTTGTTGCATTGTACGTATTTATTGCTGGTGGCATGTCTATCGTAATGGCTGTAACATGTGATATCGGAGACACTCAATATCTTTAAAATAATATTTAGGTTTTACTGTATATAAACAGTGTGTTTATATACATAATTTCAATGAATCTTACCTAACATCTAAGAGAATACAAAGGGATTATGCTGTATAACTCTGCGGGGAATATTTATAAACAGTGTGGGAGAGTTTATAAGGGCTTAAAATATATAAAAATAACCATACAAACATATGGTTTCTACTTCGCGGATTTTCACCTATCGCGGGGGAGTCTGGAACGCAACCCCCGCGATCGAGGAGGGATTACTGTACTCAGATAGGCAGTGGCATTCCTGCAAACACACGTTTTTGGATGTGACAGAAAAACTCAAGAACATACTCCACACAGAGTGTGAATTGATGGGATTTGAATCCAGTCACCTGAAGCTGTCAAGTGTAACAGCTAACCACTGCCCTAACATGCTACCTATAAACAGTGATGATGGCATGATTTGCTTTGGTATGGGATACATGAAGGGATTTATTGTTAGGGAGTTTCCTTGTAAATAACAGCTGAGATTATGCCTGTAATTATTCCAATGGACATTTTCAATTGAACAGATCTGAGGTATTGCAAAATAATAAGACAACATGTCATAAAAGAGTTAGGTTGCCACAGACTACCCCATTTAATGAAGAAGTGGAAAATAAAGAAATTGCATACGTAGACTTTATAATGACACTAATACTAGGGTGTTGTACCATGTTAGCCATTGTGAATGTAGTGAGAAGTCAAGCAAAATGACATCTTTTATTAACTAACTAAAAAGATTACAATAGCAAGCTTTCTTCAGGCAAGATGTAATACAGAAACTGGAGTTGCCTGTGTTTATATAGACACTAGGACCGATACAGCAATGGAAAACCTTTAAGTGAGATGTCTAAAATGTAAAAAATTAATAGACCTCTTCAAGGTAAGATTCATTAAGCAAGAGAGGAGAATAATGTATAGTCAAGATCTTTGGATAAGATAACTGTCCAAAAAAGTCTTGAAGTTTCTGATGAGTTTGTCAATACAATGTGGGTCTGTAGACAGGGCGTCTGCGTCAGTCCAAGAGATGCAAACAATCCTCATATCTGGCCATAAAACTCTTGTCTTTATTCAAACCATGTTGTAATGTGTTAAATTTTAGCATGAAATTAACTTCCCATTCGCTTCTCTCTGACTGTATTCTGAAGTTGCCCATAAGCACTATGACTTTAAAGTCCCCCTCACAGTGTCCATGGCTGTTGAAGTGGGCCGATACAGGAACATCTCTGTTGCCATGCTTGATGTGGAGCCTGTGTAAGTTAATTCTTTGGCGGAGAGTTTGTCCATGTTCTCCCACATACAGTACAGTGTGAGGACATACGGGGAATTAGGTAGACCACATTAGATGATGGGTGGCACATTGGTAGCGCTGCTGCCTCGCAGTAAGAAGACCCGGGTTCGCTTCCTGGGTTCTCCCTGCGTGGAGTTTGCATGTTTTCCCCGTGTCTACTTGGGTTTCCTCTGGGTGCTCTGGTTTCCTCCCACAGTCCAAAGACATGTAGGTTAGGTGCATTGGCGATCCTAAATTGTCCATAGTGTGTGTGTGTGCCCTGCTGTGGGCCCGGGATTTGTTCCTGCCTTGCGCGCTGAGATTGGCTCCCGTGACCCAGTGTTAAGATATAGCAGGTTAGACAATGACTGGCTGACATTAGATGATCTGCAGGAAAATTATCCCTTTATGCGATGTTCTAGTCGGCAGTAAGGTATAACTATACAGTCTGTATTATAAACGTGAGCACAAGTTTTACATCTTTTCTGTAGGCAGGGAATTGTGTCACTTTCTGTTGGTTCACTTAGGGACCTTCGGACAATTAATTGCTAATGACACTAATACTTCTTGTCCCTAAATTGGTTCACAAATGACAAGGACTACTTGTTTGAGTTGTGGTTAATGGACAAGGCTTTTAAGGAAATCATAGGACTTCCAAATGGTTGGCTTCTTTTTTACAGAAGATAGAGGAGGAAAATAGGTAAGCTGTGGCGCAACCTTCAAATCCTTGCCACGTGTACATTTCAAAATTGACCTTATAAGAAAGTCAGAAAATCTGGCATGAGACATCTGTGTTGATATTTTGGTTTTATTCCAAACTGTAATAAACCAAAACACAGATGAAAAATGAGTAGAGCCGAGTGGCACATGTCTAATCAAGTGAAATGACATTGGTGTGGGAGTTTCTTGCTGGGCTTATCATCTGTGATCCACTATTATACAGTCTGAATACTTTTTATACACACCCAATGGATGGTACTTCTGGTTCCAACACAATAAAAAGAGTGTCTTACTTTTTACTATAATGTTCACCCTGATTTGTATTCATCAATATGCAGGCAGTAAATGGCCTGGTACTAGAGAAGACTTTCCAAGCAGTTTGACATAGTGGCTCAGTTGATGGACTGTGGTTATGAAGGTGCCAATGACCAGTCAGGTAGCCTTGAGCTTACTGTAAATTAATTAATCACTGTGATGTATAAACTCCTCTGAGTAAAAAATCAGGTCAATAAATACAGCACATACATATTTTGTCTCTGTAAATCTGGTTATATTACTCCTTTATCTATACTAATAAAAGGCAAAGCCCTCACTGACTGACTGACTGACTGACTCACTGACTCATCACTAATTCTCCAAGTTCCAGTGTGGGTAGAAGGCTGAAATTTGGCAGGCTCATTCCTTACAGCTTCCTTACAAAAGTTGGGCAGGTTTCATTTCGAAATTCTACGCGTAATGGTCATAACTGAAAGCTATTTTTCTCCATTTACTGTAATGGAGTTGAGCTCGAAAGCCGTGGGGGGCGGAGTTTCGTGTGACATCATCACGCCTCCCACGTAATCACGTGAACTGACTGCCAACACAGTGCATAGAAAACCAGGAAGAGCTCCAAAAAGCACTGAAGAAAACATGTATTATACAATTGAGAAGGCAGCGAAACAATAAGAAGCGAGCGAATGACATATACAACCATATTCATGAGTGCTGCTACTTCAGAAACAAAGCACGGTGTAAACCTAAAGTTTAAATTAAGTTCAAAGATTGGCTGCCGCTGGCGTTTGTCATGCCCACGGGTAATGCGGG